>NC_134412.1:43217046-43817046 GCF_038048845.1 Mixophyes fleayi
AAGTGATATTAATAGAAAGTGGAAGTAAAATCCCAGAGCCGGTTCAATGACTGCTAAGGAATATGGTGCATAAAACTCGCCAACACTCTGCTGATTCCATAGCTGAAAATTTCCAAACTTCCACTGGCATTAATGTAAGCACAAAAACTGTGCAGCAGGAGTTTAATGGAATGGGTTTCCATGGCTGTGCAGCTGCATGCAAGCCTCACATCATCAAGACCAATGCCAAGCGTCGGATGGAGTGGTGTAAGGCACACTGACACTGGACTGTGGAGCAGTGGAAACGTGTTCTGTGGAGTGATGAATCAAGCTTCTCTGTTTGGCTGGCAGGCAGGCAGATAGGCAAGTTTGAGTTTGGCAGATGCCGGGAGAACGTTACCTTTCTGACTGATGTCTCCATTTGTTTGAATAGAGCATTTGCTACCTTTCACTCTTGGACCAGTGATTACAACAACAGAAAAAACAAATGAGACCACTTCCTGATTAATACTAGGTACACCTTCACATCTAATACAATCAAGAGAGCTATTCAAACTCACTGGACAGAGACAAAGTTTACCTCCATCAATAAGAAACCAATGTTTCCTTACAGACAAGGTAAAAATTTACGTGACTATTTGGTACATGCAGAATGCAAAGCAGCATACACTTCAACGATACAATCATGGTTGCCCCCTATGAAAATGGGGTGCTTTAAATGCAGTGGATGTACTACCTGTAATAGCTTAGTGACTGGGACTCATTTTTAGGACTCGTACACAAACAGAAGATATGCTATGGTTTATATCCTTTATTGTCCCTGCGGTCTTGCTTATGGAGAAAAAATAATTCACAGCTTCTGGGATCGTTTTGCTAATCACAGATTATCTATTAGAGCAGAATACAAGTCAGACAAGTTTAACTCAAACTAAGTTTAGGTAGGGAACAACTGACAAATCGGTTGCAAGACATTTTCTTGACAAATAACACCAGGGGGTAAATGTATTAACCTCCGGGTTCTTCAACACCCGCGAGTTCGGCGTCTTTGGCATTTAAATTTAAAGCGGCGCTGCCTTGTAAAGGGAAGTTTCCCTTTACAAGGCAGCGCTGCTTTAAATTTAAACGCCGAAGACGCCGAACTGGCGGGTGTTGAAGAACCCGGAGGTTAAAATGTATTAATCAGCGATTCTAGCAAATTGCTGATATTCAGCAATTCCTGTATCTCATCTCTGCAACTGTGTGTTTAAAAGTATGTGATAGGAAATTGTTATCAGTTCTAACTTAGGTCTGCCAGAGTTTTTATTGATGCCTAATTTATGATAGGTATCTGGCCTCCTCTAGTCTTCAACAAATGTTTTATTTTCCTTTGATTAACTTACCAATTAGCACAGATGTACTGTGTTCCTTAAATAGCCTGACTACATCTTAGCTTCAGTCTAAGGGGTGACGTATGTGGGGGAGATGTGTGTGATTTCTACACTTAGTGGGATTTTCTCACAAAGTGGATGAAAATGCACAGTTAGACAACACAGTTGGACAAACATTGGACTCCATTTGACTTGATTTTACTTCCAGCAATAAGCTACATCTCCCACAGCCTATTTCTGCATTACTTGTCTATCTATATGGAACACTGCAAAGAGGTAATTCTTTAAAATCACCTAACTTTTTTGCTTTAACTCCTTTTATCACAATGTTTAACAAATTGCTTTTCTTAGTCTCTTTTCATGGCATGATCTTTAGGACTGTGTCATCTTTCACCCCTCCACCAACACAAACATTTGTTCATATTGCACCTGCATTACTCCACTCACCTCTAGTTAACACCCATGAACTGCTGTCCTATTTATTTTCTCTAACAAGTACAACCTGCACCTGTCGCCAGAAAATAAAAAGTCACACATCTTACAATCCCCTTGCCTATCTTTCTCTCACTCTGCTTCTATTAGCTGGTGCTATATCACCTAATCCAGGTCCCCCACACTCCTCACACACACATACATCAGAGCACTACCGTTCTATAGCAAACCTCAAACACATCACCTGTCTCCCCTCTATTCCAAAGTCCTTTAAATGTACCCTTTGGAATGCACGCTCTGTTTGTAACAAACTTGACTCCATTCTTGATCTCTTCCTCTCAAAAAACCTCAACCTTCTGGCAATAACAGAAACATGGCTCATGCAATCAGACACTGCCTCACCTGCCATACTTTCACATGGTGGCCTCCATCTCACACACACCTCCAGACCTGAAGGCAGACAAGGAGGTGGGGTTGGACTACTTCTCTCCCCACAGTGCACGTTTACAGTTCTACCAAATGTCCCATCACTCACGTTCACATCTTTTGAAGTACATGCTATTCGCATTTTTAATCCATTCTCTCTACATGTTGCGGTGATCTATCCTTCCCCCTGGAGCACACCAACAATTTATTTAGGATTTCTCTGCATGGCTCCCTCACTTCTTATCTTCAGACATCCCCACCATCATCATGGGTGATTTCAACATCCCCATTGATAACCCACCTTCCAAAGCTGCTTCCAAACTACTCTCTCTAACCTCCTAACTTGACCGCTCCCAGTGGATTGAATCATCTACTCATAAGGATGGCCACTGCCTTGATCTTGTTTTCTGTAGACTATGCTCAGTTTCTAATTTTCTTAACACACCCTTCCCCCTCTCGGATCATCACCTTATCAACTACATGCTCACCCCCACTGCTCTAACCTCTCTACTATCTAACTCTACCAAGCCTCCTCACACCCGCAGAAATCTGAATTCTATTAATCTTCAACAATTTTCCTCCTCTCTCCAACACCTTCTCTCCCCTATCTCTACATTCTCATCCCCTAAGATGGCAGTACCTCATTTTCACCTAACCTTAGCAACGGCCCTTGATTAAGTGGCTCCAGCGGCACTACATACATGTCGATTTCGATGTCAACCGTGGCACACTAAAGCAACACGAAATCTTCAAAAACTGTCCGGTAAAGCAGAATGTCACTGGCGTAAATCTCGCACCTCTAATGACTTCTTCACATATACTTCTGTCTACCACTCCTATCGAAATGCTCTGGACACGGCAAAACAAAACATACTTCCAATCTCTTATCTATGCTCAGGCTTCTAACCCCAAACGCCTTTTCAATACATTTAAATATCTTCTCAATCCTCCCACCCCGAACCCTCCATCTACTATCAGTGCTCAGGATCTTGCTTCCTACTTCAAGGACAAGATTTATAAGATCAGACTAGAAATGGTATCCTCTTCCTCGACAAGCAATCAGCTCAATTCCTTCCCACTACCCTCTGACACCCTCTCTTCATTTGACCCCACAAATGAAGAGGAAATTTCTTTGCTCTTCTTATCTTCCTACTCTACTTCCTGTCCTCTTTATCCTATTCCCTCGCAAATTGATAGATCCCTGTCTCCTGTGCTCATTTCACCTCAAACTCAAATCTGTAATCTCTCACTCTCTACTGGCATCTTTTCATCACTATACAAGACGCAGTGATTACTCCTATTCTAAAAAAACAAAACTCTGACCCAAACACTCTCTAAAATTACCGTCCCATCTCTCAGCTCCCTTGCCCCTCCAAGCTTCTAGAGAGACTTGCCTACACTCGCCTCACACGCTTTCTTTCAGCTAAAAACCTGTTGGATCCTCTTCAGTCTGGCTTTCGTTCTCAACACTCCACAGAGACTGCGTTGACCAAGGTTGTCAATGATCTGATCACTGTCAAAACTGAACGCCATTACTCTCTCCCAATTCTCCTGGATCTCTAGGCTGCATTTGACACCGTTCACCACTCTCTTCTCCTATAAACGCTGCAATCCATAGGTCTTCAAGACACTGTTCTATCCTGGTTCTCATCCTACCTCTCTAATCGCTCTTTCACTGTTAATTTCTCTGGAGCCACCTCTGCTCCGCTTCCCCTATCAGTTGGAGTACCACAAGGCTCAGTGCTAGGTCCTCTGCTGTTCTCTATCTATACCTCTTCTCTTGGAAATCTAATAAGTTCCTTTGGCTTTCAGAATCATCACTATGCGGATGATACCCAAATCTATCTATCCTCTCCTGATCTCTCGACATCTGTGTTGTCCCGTGTAACTGACTGTCTTTCTGCCATATCATCTTGGATGTCCTCTCCCCAACTCAAACTTAATCTTTCTAAAACAGAGTTAATAATATTCCCACCCACTAACAAGAGCATACCTGACATTTCTATCTCTGTTGATAACATGACCATAAATCCCACCCCACAAGCTCGCTGCCTAGGTGTAATCCATGACTCACACCTATCCTTTGTTCCCCACATTGACTCTATATCTAAATCATGCTACATACATCTAAAGAACATTTCCAGAATTCGCACATATCTCACGCAAGACACTGCAAAAACCTTAATTCATGCACTTATCATCTCCTGCATTGACTATTGCAATTCCCTCCTTACTGGTCTTCCCAAAAATAGACTCAAACCCCTACAATCTATTTTGCACGCTGCAGCAAGACTGATTTTCCTTGCAAATCGTTATTCCTCTGTTGAATCACTCTGTATGTCTCTACACTGGCTGCCTGTTTTCTACCAAATCCAATATAAAATATTTTAACTATCCTACAAGGCCATCAACAAAGCTGCACCAACATACATCTCCTCTCTTGTCTCAAAATATCTCCCAACTCGGCAACTCCGTTCTACACAAGATCTGCGTCTCTCATCCACCCTCATTACATCCTCCCATTCCCGGTGTCACACTTTTACACAGAGAATATCATTGAATGGTATTAGTGCTACTAACATGAGAGGCGCGGAGTCTAACACACCACCGGTGTTCACCAGGGACCCCCTGCAAGGAGGTTTGGGCTTTGCTGCGTGCGATGTGCAGGTCGCGGTTCTACCAGGAAGTCACCAGTGCAGCGAATAGAGGGTAGTCAGACAGGCCGAGTCGAAACCAAGGAAGCAAAGTACCATGGAGAGTAGGCAAGAGTAGTCAGGGACGCTCCAAAGGTCAATACCAGTGCGGGCAGCGGAGTACAAAGGAAATCCGGAAGAGAGATCAAACAAGCCAAGGAGTCTTTACACAGGAGCTCAGGAACAGGAATGCAACTAAATGCTGGAGCAGGGTAGAACCAATACTCTGGCACTAGACCTGTGTCAGAGGCTGCCTTATATACCCTAATGTGCCTCCTGATTGGGTTAGGGAAATTTAGGCAGTTTAGACATGCTGGCTGCAGACAGGTGAGTAGAGATAGAGTTCTGCTGCTAGGCAACAGGACGTGGATTACGGAGAGAAGGTATCCGTCTACGGCGCCTGTGGAGAGCGCGGAGACGGCACCTGACAGTATCCTCCCCTTCTTTCTTTCGGGTGGTGCAGGAATCCCGCAGAAATCTTGCCAGCAGATGTGGAGCGTGAATATCCTCTTCACAGACCCAAGATTTCTCCTCTGGGCCGTAGCCCTTCCAATGGATGAGAAATTGGCATCTTCCTCTAGATATACGAGATTCCAGAATGCGTTCTACCAGAAATTCTTCACCACGAATGGTCTTGACAGGAGGAGGTGGAGAGGTTTTGCTGGAGAATTCGTTGAGAATGAGTGGTTTAAGCAGAGATATATGGAAGGTATTATAAATCCGAAGAGAAGCTGGTAGATGAAGTCTGTAGGTGACAGTGTTGATCACATGAGAGATGGAAAAGGGTCCAATATAGCGTGGAGCTAATTTCATAGTGGGGACCTTGAGTCTAAGGTTGCGGGTAGCTAACCAGACTTTTTCTCCTACCCAAAGTACAGGAAGATTCCTTCTATGCCGATCTGAAAAGTGTTTGTAACGGTCAGAAGCTTGTAATAATCTGGAACGTACTTGGGACCAAATTTGAGAAAAATTGTGTACCATATTTTGCGCAGCAGGTACCGAGGAATCAGAAAGATCAGAGAAGGTGGGGAGAATGGCATGTCTCCCGTAGATGGTAAAGAAGGGAGAGTTACCCGTGGACTCGTGTTGGTGGTTATTATGGGTAAACTGTGCCCAGGGTAAAAGTTGACTCCAGGACGACTGTTGATCCGAACAGTAGCACCTCAAAAATGCCTCCAGGTCCTGATTGGTCCGTTCAGTCTGCCCATTAGTTTGCGGGTGGTACCCGGAGGAGAATTTTAGGCTGATCCCAAGCTGTTTGCAAAAGGGTCTCCAGAATTGGGAGACATATTGGACTCCACGATCAGAAATGATGTCCCTCGGGCAGCCGTGAAGGCGAAAAATCTCTCGGATGAACAGGAGAGCCAGCTGGGAGGCAGAAGGTAATCCCTTGAGGGGAATGAAGTGGGCTAATTTCGAAAAGCGGTCCACCACCACCCAGATGGTGTTAAAGCCATGACTGGCAGGAAGGTCTGTAATGAAATCCATGCTGATACTGAGCCATGGAAGGTCCGGAATGGGAAGAGGATGGAGGAGACCGGCAGGGGGTCTCCTAGGAATCTTATGTCGGGCGCAGACCTCACAAGAACGGATGTATTTCTGGACGTCCGAGGACAAAGAGGGCCACCAGTATAAATGAGATAGAAGGGCAACAGTCTTCTTAACCCCGGCATGACCAGCAAACTTGGCGTTATGAGCCCATCTCAGGAGTTTGGTGCGCAGATGTTCCTGTACAAACGAGAGACCAGGAGGAGGAGTCTTGAAAGACGAATTGGTCAAGGCTACAATCGTGGAGGAGTTGAGGATAGGTTTGGCTACCATGGGTAACGAGGCATCAGAGGAGTCAAACGCTCTGGACAGTGCGTCAGCACGCAGATTCTTGGTGCGAGGGCGGAAGGTTAGAATCAAGTGTAATCTGTTAAAGAATAGCGACCAGCGGGCCTGGCGAGGATTTAAGCATTGAGCAGACTGCAAGTAGGTAAGATTCTTATGATCAGTAAACACTGTGATGGGAAATCGTGCCCCTTCCAACAGGTAGCGCCATTCCTCTAATGCGGTCTTGATGGTGAGGAGCTCTTTATCGCCAATCCAGTAGTTAGCCTCACTGGCCGAAAACTTTTTGGAGAGGAAACCACAAGGAACAGGAAGACCTGCAGCATTCTTCTGAGACAACACAGCTCCAATCCCAACAGAGGATGCGTTGACCTCCAAGACGAATGGTTTACTTTGGTTGGGTTGAGATAGGACCGGAGCAAGCATAATGGCCTCCTTAATGGTCAGGAATGCTTGAACTGCCTCTGGAGGCCAGGATTTAGATTGGCCACCCTTCCGAGTAAGCAGAGTAATGGGAGAGATTAGCGTGGAAAATCCCTTGATGAATTGGCGATAGTAATTTGTAAAGCCAATAAAGCGCTGGGTAGCTTTGAGGCCGGAAGGCTGAGGCCAATTACGAATAGCCTCTAATTTGCTGGGATCCATCTGAAGGCCGGAACCCGTAGTTGAGAGCAACTGAAGATGCATTTCTCTAATTTGCAGTATAGCTGGTTGGAACGTAAATGAGAAAGTACTTCTTTGACATGCAGAATATGAGTAGACAAATCTTGTGAAAAAATTAGGATGTCATCCAAATAGATCACCACCGATTGATAGAGTAGATCCCTGAATATTTCGTTAATAAAGTCCTGAAAGACAATTGGGGCGTTACAGAGCCCAAAAGGCATCACCAGGTATTCATAGTGGCCGTCTCTGGTATTGAACGCGGTTTTCCATTCGTCTCCTTTACGGATTCTAATCAGATTGTAGGCACCTCTGAAGTCCAATTTGGTAAAAATTTGTGCCCCTCGGATGCGATCAAAGAGTTCCGAAATTAGGGGAAGAGGGTAGCGATTTTTAATCGTGATGGTGTTAAGTCTCCTGTAATCAATGCACGGTCTGAGAGTGCCGTCCTTCTTCTTAACAAAAAAGAAGCCTGCCCCTGCTGGAGAAGATGACTTCCTAATGAATCCCCTCTCGAGGTTCTCGGAAACATACTCGGAGATGGCTTGAGTCTCGGGTAAGGACAGTGGATATACCCTGCCTCTAGGAATGTCTTTTCCAGGGATGCGGTTGATAGGGCAATAAAAAGGCCGATGCGGAGGAAGGATTTTAGAAGCGGTTTTAGAGAAGACATCAGAAAAACCAGAATAAGCTTCAGGAAGACCCACCAGGGAAGATGTACAGAGGCAGGCCAACTTGGATTTCGAGGGAGAAACAGATCTCAGGCATCTCTTGTTACAGGAGGAACTCCAGCGGATGACTTGTGCTCGTTGCCAATCAAATTGTGGAGAATGAAGTTTAAGCCAGGGTAACCCCAGGATGATAGGGTTAATGGATTGCGGTAGAACAAAAAAAACTTATGAACTCGGAATGAAGTGCTCCTACTTCCATCTGGAGCGGAGGAGTAGAGAGAGAGATTGAGCCATTGGAGACTCTATTCCCATCAACTGCCGTGAGCATCAAATGTTGGGTCAACGGTATTGTATCGAGACGGAATTCAGTCACTAACTTGGATGAAATAAAGTTCCCTGCGGACCCCGAGTCCACAAAGGCCCAGGTGGGAAATGGGCCATTGGGGGAAACCAAGGTGACAGGCATCAAAAACTCTGACTCCTTCCGAGAGTAGGGAGAAAGGGACTGTGGTCCTAGGTTGACCTCCCTATTATCACCTAGAAGGTGGCGTTTTCCCGGCCTCTTGGGACAAACGGAGAGGAGATGACCTGGTTCACCACAATATAAACAGAGGCGGTTCCTCATTCGTCTTTCACGTTCCTCTGGAGAGAGACGGGAACGACCGATCTGCATGGACTCCTCCAAGGGTCGGCGAGTACGATCCCGTTCGAGAGCCCGTTCCCTGTGGCGAATGTCCACTTTGATACAGAGGGATATAAGGTCATCCAGGTTGGGAGGGAGGTCACGAGAGGCTAAATCATCCTTTATGCGATCATTAAGGCCTTGCCAGAAGGTAGCGATGAGAGCCTCATCGTTCCATCGGAGTTCGGCTGCTAGAGTCCTAATTTTACCGCATAATGTCCAGCCGTAAGAGAGCCTTGGCGTAACCCTAGGAGACCGGAGGCAGCAGAAGAAACTCTTCCGGGTTCGTCAAATACTTTTTGGAACCTCTCGATGAAGACCACCAAATTTCGAAGCACAGGATCATGCTGTTCCCAAAGAGGAGAAGCCCAGGCTAATGCCTGCCTGGAGAGGAGGGTGATCAAATAAGCCACTATAGCTCTTTCTGTGGAGAAATTTTCAGGAGTCAATTCAAATTGAATAGAGCACTGGATAAGGAAACCACGACACTTCAGTGGATCGCCATCATATTTCTCAGGAGGAGGGATGCGGAGGCTTGTGGCAGCTGAGGTGCAAGAAGAGATGATAGGAGCTGAGGCTTGAAAAGAGTCCAGACGGGAGACCACTTCCTGAATATATTGCAGCGATTGTGCCTGATTGGATTCTTGCCGTTCCACTCTTTGACCCAGGTGCAGTAATAAATCGCGGGCCGAAGGTTCGTCCGGTCCACTCATGGCCAGAGTATTCTGTCACACTTTTACACAGAGAATATCACAGACTGGTATTAGCGCTACTAACCTGAGAGGCGCGGAGTCTAACACACCACCGGTGTTCACCAGGGACCCCCGCAAGGAGGTTTGGGCTTTGCTGCGTGCGATGTGCAGGTCGCGGTTCTCCCAGGAAGTCACTAGTGCAGCGAATAGAGGGTAGTCAGACAGGCCGAGTCAAAACCAAGGAAGCGAGGTACCACGGAGAGTAGGCAAGAGTAGTCAGGGACAGTCCAAAGGTCAATACCAGTGCGGGCAGCGAAGTATAAAGGAAATCTGGAAGAGAAGTCAAACAAGCCAAGGAGTCTTTACACAGGAGGTCAGGAACAGGAATGCAACTAAATGCTGGAGCAGGGTAGAACCAATACTCTGGCACTAGACCTGTGTCAGAGGCTGGCTTATATACCCTAATGTGCCTCCTGATTGGGTTAGGGAGATTTAGGCGGTTTAGACATGCTGGCTGCAGACAGGTGAGTAGAGATAGAGTTCTGCTGCTAGGCAACAGGACGTGGATTACGGAGAGAGGGTGTCCATCTACGGCGCCTGTGGAGAGCTCGGAGACGGCACCTGACACCCGGTTACAGGACTTTTTTCGGGCTGCACCCTCTCTATGGAATTCTCTCCCTCGCACAATAAGACTCTCCTCTGGTCTACAAACTTTCAAGCGTTCTCTGAAAACCTACCTCTTCATACAAGCTTATAATATTCCTCAACCACCCTCTTAACCTCACTACCTTTAGCCTGTTACCGCCTGTTACACAATTTCACACAAGACAACTACCCCCTGACCAACACTGTTGTGTGACAGGATCATTTAGTTAATGAGTCACTTTTACCTTTGCTGTCTGGCTGGGCCAAAATGCAAAATGTAGACTTAACCTCATGTGTCAATCACCCATTGTCACATAGATTGTAAGCTTGCGAGCAGGGCCTTCTCACCTCTTTGTCTGTTTTACCCAGTTTGTTTATTAGTTTATTATGTTTGTCCCCAATTGTAAAGCGCTACGGAATATGTTGGCGCTATATAAATAAATGATGATGATGATGAACTTGGCCGGGCAAATTTAAAACAGCAATGTGTTTAAAGGCAAGTTTTGCCTTGAAAAATATTGCCATTTTAAATTTGCCTGCCAAAGTCGTGGAATATCATCAAATTGCTAGAATCGCATATTAATACATTTACCCGCTGGTGTGATTTGTCAAGAAAATGTCTTGCACCCAGTTTGTCAGTTGTTCCCTACCGTTTAGGTAGGGAAACAGCTGTTAAGTATCTATTTAAGTCAGAGTCAGAGTAATGAGCCCTGGGTGCATATGCATCTTTAAAATAATCATAAAAAACAGTAACAATCTCTTCAGCCGAAGTACGTATAACACCCAAGGTATCTTCAATTCCTGCCACCACAGTTGTTACTTACACAGACTTGGCCTATATGCCAGAAACCTGACACATTTTTACGTCTCAAAATATTGAGTGTTTAGCAAACATCAATTTTCATTTAGATTTGTCTTAAGAGATAAGCCGTTAACCAAGCATGTCTGTCAACTATGAAGTGAGAAGTGAGATATAATTCTTAAAGGCGTAAGACTTCCTTTCTCAAAGGTATCTCCCCGTAATCTGGATTCATTTTTAAATGAGCTTACACTAGATATGAGGGATCCCCTCAAGAAAGCCTTAAAGGCATCCCAAAGGATGGGAGGAGTGATTGTGAAAACATTAGTAACAAAATATTCTCCCCACTGGGATTCCAAAGTAGAACCATCGTGCAACAAAGTCAACCAGTAGAAACAAATCTTTTCTGGCTGTTTGGACGTTACCATGGCTGTTACTTTACTTTTTTATTAATGCTGTTTGAGTTGCTTTTATTTTGCTCTTGATGTGCTTTGCACCTTGTTTAGCCAATTTGTACAGCTGATTATTTGATTGGTTCACTCTCACTGTATAGGGTATTTAAGGCGTTTGGTTCTTTGTGGTGGCAGTCTTGATTAAGGGCCGTGTGAAGCTCTAAAAGTCCTCTTTTTTATGGAATAAAGCCTATAAAATTTGTAAAAGCCCTGTGAGTGCCTCCTAATTATATTATTTGATATAGACATATATAAATATGAAGTGAAGTGGGTCGGTAGTTGGGCTGGCACTTCTTCCCCCCACTTCCTTTCAAGATGCACACAAGCTCTGCTTTGCTTGAAGACCATGTGAGCATAAGATTTGCACATTGTGTCCTTTGTGGGGTGCTGGGAGGGTGTGGTGGATGATGCAGGAAGGGAGTGGTACAGAGAGTAAGGGCATTACATTACAATATACCAATCTATCCGGGAACGTTTTTACACCAGCCGAAGGGGGAAGGCTATTTGGAATGGTAGTTACCATGGAGAAACGGCTCTTATGCAGAAACTGTCTTCCATATGCTAAGTCATGCGGCTGTATAGGTTAGTTTTCCATGTGGTAAAAGTGCTCAGTGCACCAGAATGCAATGAGCCTAGTGATCTTTGACTTGGAGCAAGCAGGTGGGAGAAAAGTAAAACCCATTTAGCCTAATAGAAATTTAAAGTAAGTAATATTTATGCTTCTGAGAAAAAGACAATCCTGGAATATTTATATAAATAGAAATACATCACCCATCTGCATTATTTTAGTGTTTAATATATTAATTTCACCCATTTACACCTTGAACAGTGTTAAAAAGCATCTAAAATGAATTTCACACTATCAAAATCCTTGACACTCAGTAACAAAATCTTCTTTCTTATGCATCTGTCTGAAAGTGCATTTCCTATAATACATGAAAAAACAAAAGCACAAGACATAGTGTAACAAATATGAAAAAATACTTTTTTTCAAATACGATACCAAAGAATAAATCAAGAAGAGATTATCTGGGTTACACATTTTGAGGTAATGATATCCTATTCAATCTTTAGAAGTGTGTCCATACACTAATTGATTTTTATGGAGGTAAGGTACTGGAACTTCACAAATAGAGACAATGCAGCGTAATATTTTCTCAAGATGTGTGAAAATGAAAGGAGACAAATTATGTATACCAGAAAGGGTATAAGCATTCTGCATCTGCAAACTGTCCAATATTAAAAAAAAAACAAAAAACAGTTTTAATTCAATAGATAGAGTAAAGAAAAGAGCAAAAGAGGCACTCAAGTCCCTCAAAATGATTATCAAATCTAAAACTTCACTTTTATTTAATCATATTTAAAAAACAAAGCAGCAAAATAACCCATTAAAATGGTAAATAATATGTGTGTTGTGTATTAAAATCCAAAAAACAACTTTATCGGGGTCCAGGAGATAGTTGACTGGAACTGGGGAGTAGATAGTAGAATAGCCAGGAACAGAATCAGGTCTGGTACACAGGATATCAACACAGGAGAAGAGTCAAAGCAGAGCCAAGTCGGTACACAGGGAAATCTAATGAAGAGTAGACAGGAACGGAAGCGGTGTGGTACACGGGGATACACTAAGCCGGCAGGAAAACAACAGGAACAAGTAACAGGGAAGACACAAGGGAGCAGAACACTATGGTAAACGTATTACCGGTAATCCTGCAGAGGATTAGCCAGCTACTTAAGGAGAGCAGAACCAATAGGCTGCAAGTGATAATGAGGAGCCAGGTGAGTGAGCTCAGAGAAACAGACTGGCCAGGGGAAACATTACATAGAAATTACAGCATGAATGAGGGCAGATTCTGACAGAGAACAGACCTAACTGACCCTATCTAAGACCTATCTAATCTATCTAGCTATTCAATCTGTTTATCTAATCTACCTAAACTATCTATCTAATCTATCTAAGAACTAAACTAACTACTTATCTAAACACCAAGTGGCTATCTAATACCTACCAAACTACCTACCTACCTATCCCTAACTATCTTTCTAACTATCTATCTATCTATCTATCTATCTATCTAGTTACTCTGACAGAGAGCCCAGCGAGTCATAACACAGGTCTAATGGAATGCCGAGATTTAAATCAGAGAGACCTTCT
This sequence comes from Mixophyes fleayi, assembly GCF_038048845.1. Taxonomy (NCBI): domain Eukaryota; kingdom Metazoa; phylum Chordata; class Amphibia; order Anura; family Limnodynastidae; genus Mixophyes; species Mixophyes fleayi. Next base: position 43,230,536 of record NC_134412.1, read on the forward strand.
CTATTAAAGATTCACTCCCTTACAAAGGGATACCCATTTGTGTATTGATGACAATTTTTTATCTCCTACCCCCAAGCCAAATGAGGAGAATAGGAGAATATATTCAAAAGATTTGGCCTGAGTGAGAATTTAATAATAGCCTCCCCGTTATATGAAGATATCCAGATGGAGAGGCAAATAGGGGCCTCACAAGGGAAAAAAAAGACGGAAACTCCACTAGATGTTGTTTTCCTTAAGAACCGTGGCATCTTTAATCTGTTATTTAAAGTTATTTAACCTGAAGTGACATTGCTAAGTAAATGCTTTTCTTTTGCACCCATTAACAAACATAATGATTTTCAAACATTTGTGGATTTAAATAAATTTGTCACATGACTCACTCTTAAACAACAGTTCACCAAAAAGATTCCAAAGGGATTCTGAAAACTGAGATTGAGACCTCCAAATGAGGTTTAAAACCATCATCAACATTTTTTTTCTCATGGAATCAAAAGGGGACTATATTGAGATTTTTATCAATTGGTTAAGAAGGAGCTATGTACAGATAATAAGGCTAAAATTAAGACACTTAAATACACAAATAAATGACTCTTGATAATCTAATTAAGAATGAGGAAATAGTTATAAAACAAGATGATAAAGGGGGAGTATTGTGATCTTAAACAGGGCAGATTATGTCACGGAAGCCAACATATTACTGGAGGATGACCAATACTAAAAGAAGCCAGAAATATATCTTGCATCAACCTCTCAAACAATGTATTATCAATCAAAATGAATATCAGTATATATTACTCTGATTCCCCTCTAACGCACGTATCCCAGACTTCTCCCGCGCCGCTCCCCTCCATTGGAACAAGCTCCCCCACTCCATCAGAACTCCCCTAATCTGTCCTCTTTCAAACGAACATTAAAAACCCACCTTTTCTTAAAAGCCTTCCAGTCACCTGCTTAACTTCCCACCTGTCAGCTATCTCTCCCTCTCTTCCCTTATTCTCTCCCCCCCCCCCCCCCTCCTCGACTCCGTCTCCGGTTCACCCGTCTCTCGTCTCACCCTTGTGTCTCGGTCTGTCTTCCCCTCCCTTTAGATTGTACGCTCCTTTGAGCAGAGCTCTCCTACCTCCTGTTTCTACCACATTAATTTCGCTCTCCAGCTACTCAGCTCACCTCCTCTCGGACCTTCTGCCCTCCAACTCCTCTCGCTTCTCTCTGTTCCTCTCAGTGGTTCTTAACCTGTCATCCGCGCCCACCATTTTGGGTTCAAGTTACCAACCTGTTCTGACTATCCCCCACCCTCTTTTTCTAGCTGTGCTTTGAGCTCCCAGAGATATAGTGCTTACTGTTATTTGTACTGTGCTGTTTCACCTTGTACTGTGCCATTGTTTGTCCTTGTATAGCGCTACGGATACTTTGTGGCACCCTATAAATAAAAATGAATAATAATAATAATATTACAAAGGGATCATACTATCCCTAATTTTTGTCATCTAAGGTGCATAAATCTTTGATTACCCCCTGGTCAGTCATATAATAGCAGGGATCAAATCTTTCACATAGTAAATCAAAATATGCAGATTTTTTAAATTTGTAATTAAATTGCCATCATATCAGTTCAATACTACCTCTTTATTATAATTGTTAGAAATATTGAACTGGCGATGGGTTTTCACTAAAATGTTTCAAACAGTGAAACATTTCTTAGGACTTGATGTACAGTACAATCATGGCCAAAAATTTTGAGAATGACACAAATATTGGTTTTCACAAAGTTTGCCGCTTCACTGTTTTTAGACCTTTTTGTCAGATGTTGCTATGGTGTACTGAAGTAAAATTCCAAGCATTTCTTAAGTGTCAAAGGCTTTTAATGACAATTACATTAAGTTTATGAAAAGAATCAATATTTGCAGTGTTTACTCTTCTTTTTGAAGACCTCTGCAATTCACCCTGGCATGCTGTCAATCAACTTCTGGGCCACATTCTGACTGATGGCTGCCCATTCTTGCTTAATCAATGCTTGGCATTTGTCAGAATTTGTGGAATTTGTTGTTTGTCCACCTGCCTCTTGAGGATTAATCACAAGTTCTCAATGAGAGATTCTCAATGAGGAGATTCCTGGCCATGGACCCAAAATTTCGATGTTTTGATCGCTGAGCCATTCAGTTATCACTTTTGCCAAGGCAAGGTACTCCATCATGCTGGAAAAGGCATTGTTCGTCACCAAACTGTTCTTGGATGGTTGGGAGAAGTTGCTCTTGGGGGATGTTTTGGTACCATTCTTAATTCATGGCTGTGTTCTTAGGCAAAATTGTGAGTGAGCGCACTCCCTTGGCTGAGAAGCAAACCCATACATAAATGGTCTCAGGATGCTTTACTGTTGGCATGACACAGGACTGATGGTAGCGCTCACCTTTGCTTCTGTGGACAAGCATTTTTCCAGATACCCCAAACAATCTGAAAGGAGATTCATCAGAGAAAATGACTTTACCCCAGTCCGCAGCAGTCCAACCCTGTACCTTTTGCAGAATATCAGTTTGTCCCTGATGTTTAACCTGGAGAGAAGTGGCTTCTTTGCTGGCCTTCTTGACACCAGGCCATCCTCCAAAAGTCTTCGCCCCACTGTGCACTCACACCTGCCTGCTGCCATTACTGAGCAAGCTCTGCACTGGTGGTGCCCCGATCCCACAGCTGAATCAACTTTAGGAGATAGTTCTGGCGCTTGCTGGACATTCTTGGGTGCCCTGAAGCCTTCTTTACAACTATTGAACCTCTCTCCTTGAAGTTCTTGATGATCTGATAAATGGTTAATTTAGCTGCGATCTTACCAGCAGCAATATCCTTGCTTGTGAAGCCCTTTTTGTGCAAAGCAATGATGACTGCACATGTTTCCTTGCAGATAACCATGGTTAACAGAGGAAGAACAATGATTTAAAACAGCACCCCCATCTTAAAGCTTCCAGTCTGTTATTCTAACTCAATCACCATGACAGAGTGATTGCCAGCCGTGACCTCCTCAACACTCTCACCTGTGTTAACGAGAGAATCACTGACTTGATGTCAGCTGGCCATTTTGTGGCAGGGCTGAAATGTAGTGGAAATGTTGTTTTTGGGATAAAGTTCATTGTCATGCTAAAGAGGGACTTTGAAATTAATTGCAATTCATCTGATCACTCATCATGACATTCTGGAGTATATGCAAATTGCTATCATAAAAACTAAGGCAGCAGATTTTGTTAAAAATAATATTTGTCATTCTCAAAACTTTTGGTCATGACTGTAAATCTTACTAGTGAACATATGGATGTCTTTTAAACTGATTTTATTCATTTTATCTCTTAGTTACTTTAGATTATTAGAAATGCTTTATCTAAAGATCTGTGGTACAGCCATGGACATAGTTTTCATGCCCATTATTGTGAATCTTCATATGGGCAAATGGGAGTCTGAGCATCTATACAATAATAACCTGTTTTTAGAACACATTGTTTGTTACCATATATATATATATTGATGACTTTCTAATTATTTGTGACTATATCCAAGATGGTAGCTCCCATGGACTGGTTTTGGAGGGAATCTGAAATGGAGGCTGTTATCACCTGAATGGCTGTGAGGAATCATGTGACGACCAAATCAAAGATGGCCACGCCCATACTCTGATTCTGGAGGGATCTCTGGAGTGGAGACAGACTGGACGACATCTTACAGAGAGGTCTGAAACCAGCATGGTCTGAGGACCGCAGGGACAACTTGGAAAGGCAGCGAAGAGGTAAGTGACAGAACCTGAGAGCAAGGAGTGTGACAAAGATTAAGTACAAGCTGGAGATTTGTCATTGAGACACTTTGTGAATTGTCATATGAATTGTCATAAGTTCAAAACAATATAACACTGTCACTCACCGGACCGTGAGTGCCTCTTCTCGGACATTTAGGAACCGTGGCCGTCCGCCATCCTGAGGGTCTGCGCATGCGCAGCCCTTTCCTATATTTCAGTGTATGTTCCTTTAACTCAATTGGCAGATCAGGCAACACTCCCTATATTAAGCACCTGTGGTCAACACCACGTTGCCTGATCTTGGAGTCTCATTCCCCATGAGTCTCTGAAGGTGTTCCTGTATTCCTCGTGTATTCAGCGCTGCTGATTCCTGTGGTTTCCAAACCACTTCTACCTCTGTGGTTTCCAAACCACTTCTACTCCTGTGGTTCCCATACCACTTCTACCATCAACTGTATCATCGTGACTGTTTGCTGATTCCTATCCGCTGCCTCCGTGCACTACAGTCTTCTAAATCGCTTCAACGCTATTATTATCATTGTGGCTGTTTGCTGATTCCTATCTGCTGCCTCCGTGCACTCCAGCCTTCACTTCACATCCACTCACCTGATCATCATCAAGTTCCTGAGCTGATTCCTATCCGCTGCTTCCGTGCACTACAGTCTCCAGCTTGCAACTCGTCTGTGTTCATCATCGTGACTGTTAGCTGATTCCTATCCGCTGCCTCCGTGCACTACAGCCTCCAGCTTGCAACTCGCCTGTGTTCATCACCGTGACTGTTAGCTGATTCCTATCCGCTGCTTCCGTGCACTACAGTCTCCAGCTTGCAACTCGCCTGTGTTCATCATTGCGACTGTTAGCTGATTCCTATCCGCTGCCCCTGTGCATTGCCGCCTCATCTCAGCTCTCCTGTGTTTCCAGTCTACTGCTCACGTTGCCATCCGCTACACTCCTGGATCTACAGCTCCTGGTCTACTCTGCCATCCCGTGTTCCATCACTGTGGGTCCTGTTGGTTGCCCCTGGTTACCTCCGTGGGCGCAGAGTCCTGCTGCTGCTGTCTGCGCTATCGTCCATCTCCTGCTGATCCGCTCTCCACGCCTTCACGTGTCCCGCTGGTCTCTACCCTCCTGTCAGCATTGGATTCGTATCTCATCAACTACTCCTCTGCTGGATCATCTCCATTCTCCTGGGTTCTCCATGAGTCCAGTTCCACGTGTTACTGATTCCTGTGGATTCGTGTCCCTGTTGGTCTACTTACCTGTGCGCTGCACCTACTAGACCGCTACCTCATCTATCCTGGGACTTCTCATCCAGCCGGCCTCCGGCCGCTCAGGTATCGCTGCACTCCTATCTGACTGCCTGCTTCTGAACCACGGTATGCATACTTCTCATTGACTGTGCTGGTGTATTGCATATCTTGCTGGACTGTGTTTGGTTCTCCTCTGGAGTCTGCTATCCGCTGAGTCTATTGCCATCATTGACTGTGTTAACTTGTGCTGGACTACTTCAAGAGACTTTCTATATTTGCAGATCTGTTCAGTCATTTATATATATTGTGCATGTTACTGTGGATCGTGTATAAGGTGCCTGTGTATATCCTGTGTTGCAGTCTCTCCCCGTGCACCTCCTCACATATATATTCAGTGGTACAACTTGCTCATGACAGACCACTGATCCCTGTTTCCGGTATCACCTGTTCCAGTACCCTCTCACATAGCAGTGGTACAACTTGCTACCGCAGACCACTGACTACCCGGATACCTCCACTTGGATTCCATTCCTTCACTCAGACAGCAGTGCAACTTGCTATCCGCAGACCGCTGACTCTCATCACCCCTTTGTCTCTGTTGGACATTCCTCCTCACTATAGCAGTGGTACAACTTGCTATCGCAGACCACTGACTACCTTCACGTGCCCTTGTCCATACAGTTCCTCGTGTATTATTACCTCCATATTACCAGTGCTGCTAGTCATAGACTTTCCTGAGCATCTCATCAGTTACCATTTCCTGTTCCGTGATCACCCAGCTACCAGAGTACCCTATTACCATCTACATTGCTCTGGTAAGCCTACCACCTGGTGATCCCTGGGTAAAGACTCCTAGTGCCCGTGACAGTAAGATCAGGCCATGACAGACCCAGATACGGAACCTACTGCCAAAGAGATGCTGCAGCATCTGGTTAACCGTGTGGAGCAACAGGATGCCCGCCAACAGCTGTTACTTCAGTGTTGTCAGTCATTAACCTCCCAAGGAACATCTGGACAGACTGTGACAGCTACTACTGAGGCTTCTGTGCTTTCCTCCGTTTCCCCATTGCCATCCCAGGTGTCTACAGCTTCCACGCTTCACCTGCCTACTCCGTCAAAGTACGATGGAGACCCCAAAACTTGTAGGGGTTTCCTCAACCAATGTTCAGTCCATTTTGAGCTCCAACCTCAAAATTTTTCTACCCATCGTTCCAGAGTGGCCTATCTTATCTCTTTGTTTTCAGGACAAGCCCTGGCTTGGGCCTCCCCTCTGTGGGAGAGAAACGATCCAATACTACAAGATAGTGCCAAATTCATTTCTACATTCCGAAGTGTGTTCGATGAACCAGGTCGTGTGACCTCCGCTGCTTCCAGCATCCTCCGTCTGCGACAAGGATCTCATACAGTAGGCCAGTACGTCATTCAATTTAGGATCTTAGCCTCTGAACTTCAGTGGAACACTGAAGCCCTAGTTGCCGCCTTCTGGCAGGGGCTCTCCGATAAAATTAAAGATGCACTGACTACTCAGGAGCTTCCTTCGTCACTTGAGGATTTGATCTCTCTATGCCATCGTGTTGATATGAGATTTCGTGAAAGAGAGGCTGAGAGAACGACTTCTGCTAAAGCACCTCTTCGTTCTAACCCTCAATTTCGTCCTGTGTCACCCACTGTGATTCCCATGGAGATAGGACGTTCCAAGTTATCTTCTGAGGAGAGGAAACGAAGAGTCAAGAATAGACTCTGTATCTATTGTGCTGATTCCACTCATGTTCTCAGCTCCTGCCCTAAGAGATCGGGAAATGCCAGGCCCTAACTAGTTCTGGAGAGGTGAAGTTAGGGTCCCTGGAGTCCTCTCCATCTTCTATAAAATCGAAAATCTGCGCTTTTGATGTTACAATTTCCTTTGCTACCAAAACCTTTGAGTCACAGGCATTGATTGATTCCGGAGCAGCAGGAAATTTCATTTCCAAATCATTAGTAAAGCAATGGTCTCTACCAGTGATTACCTTAAAAACACCCATTACTGTGACGGCTATCGATGGATCACGTCTCATCAACGGTCTCATCACCCAGAGTACGTCTCCATTAACCCTTCAGATTGGTGCCCTGCATCATGAAGAAATATCGTTTTTAATCCTTCCTGTTACGACAAGTCCGATTGTCTTAGGCCTTCCATGGCTTCAGTGTCACTCTCCCCAGATTGACTGGCGCACCCCTCAAGTCACGTCTTGGGGGTCTGAATGTCACCATCATTGCCTTTCCCAAGTCATTCCTCTCAAAGTACAGCAATCTTCCATCTCATCTACCTCATCGGGACTCCCTCCTCAATATGCTTCATTTACCGATGTTTTTGATAAAGCTCAGTCTGAACGTCTTCCTCCTCATCGTTCTTGGGATTGTCCGATCGACCTTCTTCCTGGCAAGACTCCCCCCAGGGGCCGGGTCTATCCACTCTCGTTACCTGAGACTCAAGCTACTTCTGAGTATATACAGGAGAACCTCCAGCGTGGGTTCATTCGACCTTCCACCTCGCCCGCTGGAGCTGGGTTCTTCTTCGTCAAAAAGAAGGATGGATCATTACGCCCTTGCATAGATTTTCGTGGACTCAATGCCATTACTATCAAGAATCGGTATCCCATTCCGTTGATCACTGAGCTATTCGATCGCATCAAGGGAGCCCGTATCTTTACTAAGTTGGATCTTCGTGGTGCCTATAATTTAATCAGAATCCGTTCCGGTGACGAATGGAAGACAGCGTTTAACACCAGAGACGGGCATTACGAATATCTGGTAATGCCTTTCGGGCTGTGTAATGCCCCCGCTGTTTTTCAAGGTTTCATCAATGAGATCTTTCGGGACTTATTATATGTATGTGTCGTCGTCTACCTGGACGACATACTGATTTTTTCACAGGACCTGCCTTCTCACCACCTACATGTGGCAGAAGTCCTCTCCAGACTACGGAAAAATTCATTGTTCTGTAAATTAGAAAAATGTTCATTCGAATTACCCCAGATTCCATTCTTGGGGTATATAGTTTCCGGAGTTGGCCTGAAGATGGATCCAGACAAAGTGAGTGCTGTACTACATTGGCCCCAGCCAACTACTCTTCGTGCTATCCAGCGTTTTTTAGGTTTTGCCAATTACTATAGACGCTTCATTCAAGACTTTTCCTCCATTGCATCTCCTATTGTGGCCCTGACTCGAAAAGGGGCTAATCCTAAGCAATGGTCACCTGAGGCTCTTCAAGCCTTTCAAACACTAAAAGAGTCCTTCTCTTCGGCTCCAATCCTTCGACAGCCTGATGTGACACTCCCCTTCTTCCTAGAAGTAGATGCCTCTAATGTGGGCTTAGGAGCTATTCTCTCCCAACGCTCTGAACAGCAAAAGTTCCATCCTTGTGCCTTCTATTCTCGGGGTCTCCTGCCCGCAGAGAAGAATTATACCATCGGGGACAAGGAATTACTGGCTATCAAAGCCGCATTAGAGGAATGGAGATACTTATTGGAGGGAGCTCGCCATCCGGTGACGATCTTCACGGATCATAAGAACTTGTCATATCTCCAGTCTGCCCAATGCTTGAACCCTCGTCAAGCAAGATGGTCTCTTTTCTTTTCCCGTTTTGAATTAATAATTACCTTCAAACCAGCTGCCAAGAACAAAAAAGCTGATGCTTTATCTAGAGCCTTTGTGACGTCCTCTGATATAGAAGAGGGTTCCAACCATACCATTCTAGATCCCAAATGTATCTCACTGGCTGCTTCATCCACCAAAACGCTACCATTTGGGAAGACCCTCGTGCCTCCTACTCTAAGGAGGAAAATCCTTTCGTGGTTCCATGCCTCTCGTTTTTCTGGACACGCCGGTGAACACAAGACTTTTGAGATCCTCTCTCGAAGTTACTGGTGGCCTTCAATGAGGAGAGACGTCAAAGAGTTCATTGCTTCCTGTGAACTATGCTCTCAGTTCAAATCCTCCCGTAGAACTCCAGCAGGGTTGCTACGACCACTACCCATTCCGTCCAAACCATGGACCCATATTAGTATGGATTTCGTTACTGACTTACCACCTAGTAAGAATCATAACACTATTTGGGTGGTGGTGGACAGATTTTCGAAGATGGCTCATTTCATCCCTCTGTCTGGTTTGCCTTCCTCGTCCATCCTGGCTGAACATTTCATTAAAGAGATCTTCCGTATCCATGGATGTCCGTCTGAGATTGTGTCTGATAGAGGAGTACAGTTCGTTTCCAGATTCTGGCGTGCCCTTTGTAAAACCTTGGGCATACGATTAGCACTCTCATCTTCTTACCATCCGCAATCTAACGGACAAACTGAACGTGTCAATCAAGATCTTGAGACTTTTATAAGAATGTTTTCATCAGCCAATCAAGACAACTGGGTAGAGTTGCTTCCTTGGGCTGAATTCGCCCATAACAACATGTATCATGAGTCATCATCCAAAACTCCATTTTTTGTGGTCTACGGTCACCATCCGTCTTTTCCGGAATTTCCTGCCCTCCCGCCCACCCAAGTTCCTGCGGTGGAAACTGTTTGTCAGACCTTTAAAAATATCTGGTCTCAGGTCAAAACCTGTTTAAAGAAGACATCTATCAAATATAAATCTTTCGCAGATAAGAAGAGGCGGGCTATTCCCCCACTAAAAATTGGAGATCGGGTCTGGTTATCCACCAAAAATATTCGTTTGAAGGTTCCATCCATGAAATTCGCCCCCCGTTTTATTGGTCCATATAGGATCATTCAAGTAATCAATCCAGTATGTGTGAAACTTCTTCTTCCTAAGAATCTTCGGATTTCTAATGCCTTCCACGTATCCTTGCTCAAACCTCTGATTATCAACCGTTTCTCAACTCCTCCCTCAGCTCCGCAGCCAGTTCAAGTCCATCAGGAGGAGGATTTCGAGATCACTGAGGTGCTAGACGCAAAAATTTCGCGCGGAGGTCTTCATTTCCTCGTTCATTGGAAGGGCTTTGGTCCTGAGGAGCGCTCTTGGATCAAGGCTGAAGATCTTAATGCTCCTGCCCTTTTGAAGAAGTTTTATGCCAAAAATCCGGACAAGCCCGGTTCCAGGCGTTCTGTGCCCACCTTTAAAAGGGGGGGTACTGTCACTCACCGGACCGTGAGTGCCTCTTCTTGGACATTTAGGAACCGTGGCCGTCCGCCATCCTGAGGGTCTGCGCATGCGCAGCCCTTTCCTATATTTCAGTGTATGTTCCTTTAACTCAATTGGCAGATCAGGCAACACTCCCTATATTAAGCACCTGTGGTCAACACCACGTTGCCTGATCTTGGAGTCTCATTCCCCATGAGTCTCTGAAGGTGTTCCTGTATTCCTCGTGTATTCAGCGCTGCTGATTCCTGTGGTTTCCAAACCACTTCTACCTCTGTGGTTTCCAAACCACTTCTACTCCTGTGGTTCCCATACCACTTCTACCATCAACTGTATCATCGTGACTGTTTGCTGATTCCTATCCGCTGCCTCCGTGCACTACAGTCTTCTAAATCGCTTCAACGCTATTATTATCATTGTGGCTGTTTGCTGATTCCTATCTGCTGCCTCCGTGCACTCCAGCCTTCACTTCACATCCACTCACCTGATCATCATCAAGTTCCTGAGCTGATTCCTATCCGCTGCTTCCGTGCACTACAGTCTCCAGCTTGCAACTCGTCTGTGTTCATCATCGTGACTGTTAGCTGATTCCTATCCGCTGCCTCCGTGCACTACAGCCTCCAGCTTGCAACTCGCCTGTGTTCATCACCGTGACTGTTAGCTGATTCCTATCCGCTGCTTCCGTGCACTACAGTCTCCAGCTTGCAACTCGCCTGTGTTCATCATTGCGACTGTTAGCTGATTCCTATCCGCTGCCCCTGTGCATTGCCGCCTCATCTCAGCTCTCCTGTGTTTCCAGTCTACTGCTCACGTTGCCATCCGCTACACTCCTGGATCTACAGCTCCTGGTCTACTCTGCCATCCCGTGTTCCATCACTGTGGGTCCTGTTGGTTGCCCCTGGTTACCTCCGTGGGCGCAGAGTCCTGCTGCTGCTGTCTGCGCTATCGTCCATCTCCTGCTGATCCGCTCTCCACGCCTTCACGTGTCCCGCTGGTCTCTACCCTCCTGTCAGCATTGGATTCGTATCTCATCAACTACTCCTCTGCTGGATCATCTCCATTCTCCTGGGTTCTCCATGAGTCCAGTTCCACGTGTTACTGATTCCTGTGGATTCGTGTCCCTGTTGGTCTACTTACCTGTGCGCTGCACCTACTAGACCGCTACCTCATCTATCCTGGGACTTCTCATCCAGCCGGCCTCCGGCCGCTCAGGTATCGCTGCACTCCTATCTGACTGCCTGCTTCTGAACCACGGTATGCATACTTCTCATTGACTGTGCTGGTGTATTGCATATCTTGCTGGACTGTGTTTGGTTCTCCTCTGGAGTCTGCTATCCGCTGAGTCTATTGCCATCATTGACTGTGTTAACTTGTGCTGGACTACTTCAAGAGACTTTCTATATTTGCAGATCTGTTCAGTCATTTATATATATTGTGCATGTTACTGTGGATCGTGTATAAGGTGCCTGTGTATATCCTGTGTTGCAGTCTCTCCCCGTGCACCTCCTCACATATATATTCAGTGGTACAACTTGCTCATGACAGACCACTGATCCCTGTTTCCGGTATCACCTGTTCCAGTACCCTCTCACATAGCAGTGGTACAACTTGCTACCGCAGACCACTGACTACCCGGATACCTCCACTTGGATTCCATTCCTTCACTCAGACAGCGGTGCAACTTGCTATCCGCAGACCGCTGACTCTCATCACCCCTTTGTCTCTGTTGGACATTCCTCCTCACTATAGCAGTGGTACAACTTGCTATCGCAGACCACTGACTACCTTCACGTGCCCTTGTCCATACAGTTCCTCGTGTATTATTACCTCCATATTACCAGTGCTGCTAGTCATAGACTTTCCTGAGCATCTCATCAGTTACCATTTCCTGTTCCGTGATCACCCAGCTACCAGAGTACCCTATTACCATCTACATTGCTCTGGTAAGCCTACCACCTGGTGATCCCTGGGTAAAGACTCCTAGTGCCCGTGACAAACACATTGCACTAGGCCCAAGATCTACCAAACAAATTGTCAGGCAGAGAAATGTATTGGATTTTAAATTAAGTACCTTGGCGCCCATATCTGTTGCTTTGGGCAATGTCACGGCTTATATATTTATACTAAATTTGTGATATCTTAGGCTTTCAATGGGGCTATTTATTAGCATAATATTTGAGTTGTTATGAATGTAATTTATTTTTATTTATTTTGTTTTCCTCTAAAGGTAGAAGTGATGTCATGCTGACCTGAACTGAGGGTGGAAGAACCACCCGTTTATAGAAATTGTCACGCTCGTTGTGATTGGTATTGATTTAATGAAGGATATATATATATATATATATATATATATATATATATATATATATATTATTACAAAAAATAAAAACTGAAAAATGCTACTTATATATGTATTCAACCCGTGCTGCGGAATCTCCAATTGGCTTTCAATCAGCCTCCACCTGTGACTCATTAACAGCAGTCAGCATTTATGGATGAATGACCACATAACATTGAACATTGGTCACACTGTGACTCTAAGGGAAAGCTGTGGAAATGAAGACCAAAGATAAATCTAAGAAAAATAAATTTAAAGTTATTGACATGCACAATATAGGAAAAGCTACAAAATAATATTCAAGTGCTTGGATGTCCCAGTGAGCACTGTTTGTTTAATTGTGAGGACATGGGAGCTAAATCATTCCACCCAGACACCACAAGACCATCCCTCAAAATTCAGCATCAGAGCAAGAAGGAGATTTCTGAGGGAAGCCATAGAGAGACCAGCTTTGCATACAACTGTATGGGAGGGGGGTGGAAATAAGCCATTACTGAAGAAAACCCACATCAAGGCACATCTGGATTTCGGCAGAAAACATCACAGTGACCCATCTAAAATGTCAGAAAAGGTTTTGTGGCTAAATGAGACAAAAATACAGCTTTTTGGCATCAATTCAAAATGCTATGTGTGGCAGAAACCGAATACTAAGGAATGGAGCCTTAGCGATTGCTATTAGGACTTTGGGATTTTTTTGCCACAGATAATTGCATATGTCTTTTTTTAAGCTTAATTTGATTGTATTTGTTGAGGAAGTTTTCAGTACTATAAAGATGCTTATTTTAACAAGGGTTTTCTTTTCTCTTCTATTATATTGGCTGCATCTTAATAGGCAACATGCATCCCTTTGATTAGGCATCTAGGGGCCTTATAGTTTTTATTCACTCCTACTACTCATTAGCGCTGGAACACTGCCCTTTTGGATATTGTTCATACAAGTTTTGATCACCTTGTATCCCTATTCCAGCAGCTTTGACAGAACACAAGCTGTGCATCTGGTTCAGTGACAATTATTTGTTCTAATTTTACTCAGTTGGTGATCTCTGGATGGTGCTGCATGCCCAGCTGTTCAGCAATACACAATACTACATAATTCATGGGCCTCCTGGATACACAAAGAGCAGATTAGATACAGCAATAGAAGTATTTGGACATTTTAAAGATTCAGTCAATATAGCCAAAGATGGAGGCTCTTTCTGTCAAGAATTTATTACTCTAGAGAAACTATTGACCAAAGAAATCAAAATTTGGTGGGACAAACACATACCTCAGTGGTATCGAAGTGAGTCTATTATACCAAAAGGTCTTATCATTAATAAGAAACCTACACATCATCACGATAACTCAGTGTTTATGGATAAATGACCAGGAATTCTTAAACAATGTTCCCTACAATTGATGGATCTCATAATAGACACAAGAACACAATAACTCAAACAATTAGATGCAGTTAAACTAGCGCTGTCATTATCGACCTTCAAAATTCACGACAATTACATTACACTGGAAAATTTAATTAAGAATCGTTTAACTAAAAAAGAAATAGAAATCATTCAGATTAAAAAAAAGAGAGTATTACAGGATTAATTTGGCATTATAGGGACCATAGATAAAGAACCACACAATAAACAACAGAAATCTCTGAACTCAAAAACCAAACATCCACACCCTTTAGAGAAACCGATCCCCATATACAAACAGTTAAAATTAACAAATCAACAATAAATGATGCTTATTCATACTGGAACCCAGAAGTGAATACATCCATTAAGGGGGTTAATAGTACATAAGAGACAGATTGCTCATTCTCAATTTATGATTTGGAGGACAACACCAGCTTAAACAAAATTGTGAAAGAATCCTTTGGGCAAGGTTGGCTATATGCCAACGTCTCACAAATTATTTAATCACACAATACTCCAGATAGACTTCCCCATACCATTGACAATTCATCAGAGAGAGACCATAATAATCATAGTACGGGAACATCATTCTTAGACATTGAGACAATCAACACGCTCCCCATAACACCTCATCCTGACACTATCCAACCTTTTTTAGAACTGAGTCTACCGAACGCAATTTCACCACCTATAACCACCCCAATTCTGAAAACAGAGAGAAAAATGATACTTATAGAAGAGGCTGCAGGTAAGGTAAAAAGACCAAAAACAAATACACTAACACAACTCACTCCAGAGAACGAGGAACAGGAATTTTTGAACCTCAGCAGCTATACACTAGGAGCATCACAAATATCATTGTTACAGAAAGGGTTGAAATTTGCGCCAAATAACAAGATGAATGAATTTGAGATGTATCTAGAATTAGATAAGTTCACCAGGAAACTTGCTCTCAAGAAATACTTTCTCAAACTATCTATCATGAATCAAAAGACTTCACATTACTCACCTTTTCAACATTCCAATTTAAAACCCACCACAAAATTCCATAGGATACAACAACTCATCTTAAATAAGGCCTTCAAATAGGCATCATTAACAACTCAGAATTTGATTATATACATGTACCATATCAGAAGATACCAGTTTTTTATTATTTGCCAAACGTACTGTCGAAGTCATATAATTGGATGAACGAAAGTATATTGGTTAATATTGTTTTATCGTGCGATTGCACTCAGTATGCCACGCTACACGTGGCATAACACGATCGCACGGTAAAATACGCACGCACACACTCGCGCTACAACATTTAGTTATTTATATATTTCATATTTATATGGATTCCATTCCACAGTAATTTATGAGCAGATAGTATTTAGTTTATTATTAGTTTATATATTATGATTATATGTACACTTCAGTGTTATTTAGGGTTCAGGTTATACAAAATGTGTCATGTCTGGTATCATTTTAATCCCCTATTCATCAGCAGCTGTCCGGTTCATTCGCCGAAGAGATTTGTTATTGCATACTCTAGTTATTGATGTTAGGGAATAAATAGTCAGAGTGATACCAACTGTAAAATGCTAATGGACTAGTTGTAACTGGTTTCTGGGTGGGAGAATCATCTGGAATGTTGACCCTCAGCCTTGGAGGGGGTTGTTTGAACTAGCCTATGACCTGTTTACACTGGACCCACCTGAAGTCTATAGAAGCAAGCCACGTCCTCTGCATTGTTCTCTCAGTAACACTGAGTGTATATAATATAGCTGTGCTCCTACTGGCTTCAGTCATTCTCTGACCACAGTATTCTGGAGTGAAATACTGTTCACTGGTACCCGTGGGAGCGCAGCTAGCGCATGCGAACTCAGCGGTATGTATTTATCTTTTGGTATTGGCTGTACTGTATTATAATCATGCACGGGCAGCACGGTGGCATAGTGGTTAACACAGCTGCCTTACAGCACTGGGGTCATGAGTTCAATTCCCGACCATGGCCTTATCTGTGTGGAGTTTGTATGTTCTCCCGTGTTTGCGTGGGTTTCCTCTGGCTGCTCCAGTTTCCTCCCACACTCCAAAAACATACTGGTACGTTAATTGACTAACAAATTGACCCTAGTCAGTGTGTCTGTCTGTGTCTGTCTGTCTGTGTCTGTGTGTGTGTGTGTGTGTGTGTGTGTGAGGGAATTTAGACTGTAAGCCCCAATGTGGCAGGGACTGATGTGAGTGAGTTCTTTGTACAGCGCTGCGGAATTAGTGGCGCTATATAAATAATCTGCTAAAATAAATTACTTTGTGCTTCAGAAACACAATACAATTGCTTAGGCAATGCTTATTTGAAAATTATAGATCTACTTTAATAGTACACAAAGGCACAGTAAATCCACCAGGCAAACCAATTATATTGGGAATTGGCTCCATGACCTGTAATTTGACACACTATATAGACACCTTTCTACAAAAATATGTTGGGGAGCATTTGTATATCAGAAACACCACTCAAATTCTCAATATTCTGAATGGTCTAGATTGGGATGAGACATACTGGTTGGCTAAAAGTGACATCACGTCACTATACCTCGTTATAGATCATGCACAGGGCTTAGCGAGCCAGATCAATCACAAATCATTTTGGATAGTACAGAATTCATATTGACCCATAACTATTTTTGGTTTTAGAACACATTCCAACCACAAATCGGAGGCACAGCCATAGGGACCAGATTCGCCCCAAACTATGCAAACATATTTATGAGCAAGTGGGAGATGAAAACATCTGGTCCCACCCCAAAGCAGGGGCGATTCTGGTCCTCTGGCGGTGCTATATTGACAATATTATTTTCATATTGAAGGGTGATGAACGCTCTATGCTAGAGTTCATCACAGAACTCAACAACAATTCATACAACCTCAATTTCACCACCAAATATAGCCAACAATCCATTAATTTTTAGACTTGTGAATTTATGTCGACAATAAACATTTGAAGACAACGACATACAACAAACCAGTTGACGTCATCAGTTAAATTCTGGCAACTAGCAACCATCACCCCTAATGGTTATCCAACATTCTCTATGGAAAATTTAGGAGAATCAGGAGAAATTGCTCTGACATAGACAACTTTGTAGCCCAAGGACAACAACTTAAAAAAACTATTTTTGGAGAAACAATACAACCCAGAGGCAGTCGATAGCGTGTTTGTAGAAATTTCAAATTCAAATGGGGACAATTTGCTTATATATAAGGTGCAAGGTAATCAGTCATCCACAACCACCTCTGAGCATATATATTTCATTACTGACTATCATGACTCTGCATTCAAAGTAAGAAATTTAATCAAAAAATATTGGGTCATTTTAATACAGGACCAAGAGTTAAGGACAACATTATCCAATAAACCAAATATTGTCTTTAGAAAAGCACCAAACTTGAAGACCAAATTAGTCAGTAGTTACATAGCCCCAAATAAACAGACACAGTCCACATTGACCGCCTGCAACTCAGTCTACAGGATTCTACCCTTGCAGTAGATGTGTTACCTGTAGGAACCACAGACAGAGAAGCACCAAACCTATACTGCAGTGTCAATCCAACACAACATGAATTAAATATACCATCAAAGATTTCTTAACTTGTGACACTAAAGACGTTATTTACCTACTCGAATGTCCCTGCCATTTACAATATATAGGACAAACAATGAGATCCTTATCTGTATACCTAAGTGAACACACATGGAACATTAAGGAGGGCTTAGAAACACACATCATTTCACAGCACTATAAACTGAAACACAACCAAGATCCCACTTTCGTTTCCTTCATGACCATAACAACATTTAAAAGCCACTGGAGAGGAGGTGTCACGGTCCGGAGACTGGATAGGAGCCCTGTGGCAGGGAGGAAGGCTGGCTAACAGGAGATAAGATGGAAGAAAGGTCAAACGAGCCGGGTCCAACGGTTGAGGCAGAAGTGTAGTGGAGGGCAAGCCGAGGTCGGTACACGTGTAGTAAATGCAGGTAGACAGGAACAGCAACAGGAGCAGGAGCTAGATCACAGGCACAGAGCACAATAATCAGGTGCTGGAGACAGGAACTGGCCAGGCTTTTATAGGAAGTCAAGGGGTGGAGCTAAGGCATGCTGGAAGATCAGGAGATCACTGGAACTGATCTAGAACACTGAATAAAGACAAGGAACTGTCCAGCAGCCAGAAAAGCTCAGTAGGTAGAGCAGCAGTCCACAGAGGCAGAAGCCCTGGGTTCGAATCCTGACAGCACTGCGCTCCTTCCAGTACGTCCTCTGGACGTCTCAGGAGCTGGCTTACCAGGATGTCTCTGGTGAAACAGTCTGGTTAATCTGGAGGCATGGACATTTTCTGCAGGCTCCCACGAATTTTCTTCCAGACCATATCCCTTCCATTTCACCAAGTACTGCAGCCTATTTTTGCGGATTCTGGAGTCCAGAATCTCTTCGACAACAAATTCCTCTTCGCCTTCCACCATGACTGGTGGTGGTGGGGCCGAAATACGGCCAGGGAATGGGTTGTCTTGAAATGGCTTAAGCAGAGAGACATGGAATACCGGATGTATCTTCATAGAGGCGGGAAGTTCTAAGCGGAATGCCACTTGACCAATCTGGGATAGAATTTTAAATGGCCCAATAAATGTTTGACCCAATTTTGGTGAGGGTATCCGCTGTTTAAGGTTCTTAGTGGATAGCCAGACCTTGTCTCCAATAAGAAAATTGGGTCCATCTCTACGGTGTCTGTTGGCAGCTTGCCTGTAATGTTCCTGGGCTTCTTTCAAATTTACAATAAGCCTCTTTTGGATCTCTTGTAAACTTGTGATTCTCTCAGTCACTGTTGGAATTGATGTGGAAACCGGAAGATTTGGAATGAACGTTGGATGGAGTCCACAGTTGGCAAAGAAAGGCGTCTGGGAAATTGAACCGTGTTCAAAGTTGTTGTACGAAAATTCAGCAGTTGGTAGAAAATCCATCCAATCATCTTGAAGATAACTAATGAAACATCTTAAATATTGTTCCAGTGTCTGATTAGTCCTCTCAGTCTGTCCATTAGACTGTGGGTGAAAAGCCGTGGACAGATTCAGTTTTATTCCCAGGGCAGTGCAAAAACTCTTCCAGAGCTTAGAAGTGAACTGAACACCTCGATCCGAGACTATGTCATCAGGGATGCCATGAAGCCTGAATATTTCCTGAATCAAAAGCTCTGCAGTCTGTTCAGCAGTGGGTACTCCTTTAACAGAGATAAAATGAGCCATCTTAGTTAGACTGTCCACTACCACCAGAATTGTTGTCATCCCTTTCGAAGGAGGTAGATCAACTATGAAATCCATAGAAATAGAGCTCCAGGGATGAGATGGTATGGGAAGAGGTTGTAGCAAACCTAGTGGTGAGGAGCGAGGAGTCTTATTTAGGACACATGTCAGACATGATGAAACATATTTTTTAACATCACTTTTATAATTTGGCCACCAAAAGGAACGTGCCAACAATTCTTGAGTCCTGTATACTCCTAAATGTCCAGCGGCTTTGGAATCATGGACTAATTTCAATACTTCAACTCGTACTGACTCAGGTACAAAAAAGGCGATGAAGCTGAGTCCAGTAGCCATTATGAAAAGTTAAATTTACATCTGTAGAATGACTTCTGAGGAAAGGATCAGCATCATAACCTTTCTTCAGGAGAGAGAGTAAATCTGTAGAAACAGTTGCCCCTAAGAAGTTGTGCTCAGGTAGAATAGTCTTTCCAGAATTTTCTTCTAGATGAGGCTCGGAGAACATTCTTGAAAGTGCATCTGCCTTGCCACGTCTGGATCCCGGTCGGTAAGAAATTATAAAGTTAAAGCGAGAGAAGAATAAAGTCCATCTAGTCTGTCTAGGAGACAATTGTTTAGCGGTGCGTAAAAATTCAAGATTTCTGTGATCAGTAAGAACTGTCATGGGGTGAATAGAACCTTCAAGATGGTGTCTCCATTCTGAAAAAGCACACTTAATGGCCAGTAATTCCTTGTTCCCAATATCATAGTTTTTCTCAGCTGATGTCACCTGGCGAGAAAAATAAGAACAAGGATGCAACAACATCTTCTCACCGATACGTTGGGAAAGAATTGCTTCCACTGCAGAATCAGAGGCATCAACTTCGACAGTAAAAGGCAATTCAGGATTTGGATGTATCAGGATTGGTGCTGATGTGAAAAGTTTTAAGTTCTGTAAAGGGTTCTTGAGCTTCAGGTGACCATTCAAAAGGGACGCCCTTCTTTGTAAGTTGCGTAATAGGAGAAACGATTCCAGAAAAGTTTCTTATGAATTTCCGGTAAAAATTGGCAAAACCAATAAACCGTTGAACTTGCTTCTCGTTCTTAGGTACAGGCCAGTTAATGACTGCATCAATCTTTCTAGGATCCATGCTCAGACCATCAGGGGAAATTATGTAACCTAAGAATTGAATCTTGGCTTGTTCAAATTCGCACTTTTCCAATTTGATGTACAATTGGTTCCTCCGAAGTCTTTCGAGTACAGTACAGACATGTTTGCGATGTTCCTCCAGATTATCGGAGAATATAAGAATGTCATCCAGATAGGCAACAACAAAGTGATCTAATAAGTCTCTTAATACATCATTGATGAAATGCTGAAAGGTTGCAGGAGCATTACATAGGCCAAAAGGCATGACCAAAGACTCAAAATGTCCATATCTTGTCCTGAAGGCAGTTTTCCACTCATCCCCGGGTCGAATACGAACAAGATTGTATGCCCCACGCAAATCAAGCTTTGTAAAGATCTTTGCCTTCTGTAGCCTCTCCAACAATTCAGGGATTAAGGGGAGTGGATAACGATTCTTGACTGTAATCTTATTGAGTTCCCTATAATCAATACAGGGGCGTAAGGTAGAATCTTTCTTTTAAATGAAGAATAGGGCAGCACCAGCAGGAGAAATAGAATGGCGAATGAAGCCTTTGTTAAATTTTCATCCAGAAATTCCCGAATGAATTTTAACTCCGGTTCGGATAGAGAATAAAGTCGACCAAAAGGTATGGATGATCCTGGTAACAGCTCAATGGGACAGTCATAAGAACGATGAGGAGGTAATATATCTGCATTCTTTTTATCACAGACATCTGAGAATTCACTGTATTGCGGAGGCAATTTCAAATCTGTAGAAGCAAGTTCAGTGACCTGCTGGTCCACAGATACCACAGCTCTAGATAGGCAGTTTAGTTTGCAGTGCTCAGAAGGAAAGGAGAAAGTGCGAGTATCCCAGTTGACAGAAGGATTATGGGTAGACAGCCAGGGGATTCCCAGTATTATGGGAAATTTAGGTGAAGCAATCAAATGAAAGCTTATAGCCTCCTGATGCCCTGGTTCAATAGTCATTTGTAGCTGGATTGTTTCGTGAGTTATTGGCCCAGAAGACAAAGGGAATCCATCTACAGTCTCCAGATTTACAGGAGCTTGTTTACTCTTTGATTCAATGCAGTTTTCCTGTGCAAAGGTGATATCCATGAAATTGCCACCAGCACCCGAGTCAAGCATAGCCAGGCTGCAAATTAAAAGAGACCCGGATGAAAGCATTATTGGGAGAACAAAATGTGATTGTTGCGGCAGAGGATCGCCATTTTCATGAGTCAAGGGATCTAGTGATTGCGAGATGGAACTGGATTGACTAGACTCTTTGGAGTCCATTTGCTTAAAGTCAGTCATAGCGATGGTCTGGCGAATCTTATTTGGGCAAGTGAAGGCATAATGTCCTTGATCACCACAATATAAACAAAGATTCTCCTCCCGACGTCTCTGTTTCTCATTAAAACTAAATTGGTTTCCTAATTACATCAATTTGCATTGGTTCGGGAAAGACGCTTGGATTGTCTGATGGTGCAGCTTTGAACACTGTAGGTCTATTAAACTGATGCAAATTGCTGCTCATACCAAATGTTCTTAATCTTTCATTTTTCCTCTCACTTAGCCTTTGATCAATACGAATGCACAGCTGGATAAAATCATCCAGATCATCAGGGGTGTCTACTCTGGCCAGTTCATCCTTTACTTGCTCAGAAAGGCCGCGACGGAACTGGCTCTTTTGTGCAGAATCATTCCATGTCGTGTCTGCAACCAAGCATCGGAATTCAGCGGTATACTCAGCCACAGAGCGTCTACCTTGTCGCAATCTATGGAGTTTAGCTTCAGCGGTGGCACATCGATTAGGATCATCAAAGACTTGCCCCATAGCGGACGTAAAAGATTCCAGATTTGTCAGAATAGCACTGTCTTGCTCAATGTAAGGAGAGACCCAGGCTAGGGCTTCCCCTATCAGGAGATTAATTATGAAGAAAATCTTCATCTTATCATCTTTGAACTGTGTAGGTAGCATGTGATAATAAATGTTGCACTGGTTTAAGAAGCCTCTGTATAAACGACGATCGCCACTGAATTCTGTAGGCAATGGTGGATGCGAAATTTGTGCAGCAGTGGCGTCATAGTCTTTTAATTCTTTCAATAATTGAGTTATTTGTTCCTGCTGAGCTTGAACAAGGTTTTCTAGTTCTCTGATCTTGTTTTGAGGCATACTCTTGCAACTCCTTTACTTGATTCTTCAGAGTATTTAGCGCAGCTACTCCCGCGGGATCCATTTTTGGGCCTGATTATTCTGTCACGGTCCGGAGACTGGATAGGAGCCCAGTGGCAGGGAGGAAGGCTGGCTAACAGGAGATAAGATGGAAGAAAGGTCAAACGAGCCGGGTTCGGTACACAGAGAGGTGTAGCGGTCCAAAGGTTGAGGCAGAAGCGTAGTGGAGGGCAAGCCGAGGTCGGTACACGTGTAGTAAATGTAGGTAGACAGGAACAGCAACAGGAGCAGGAGCTAGATCACAGGCACAGAGCACAATAATCAGGCACTGGAGACAGGAACTGGCCAGGCTTTTATAGGAAGTCAAGGGGTGGAGCTAAGGCATGCTGGAAGATCAGGAGATCACTGGAACTGATCTAGAACACTGAATAAAGACATGGAACTGTCCAGCAGCCAGAATAGCTCAGTAGGTAGAGCAGCAGTCCACAGAGGTTCGAATCCTGACAGTAGGTGATTTTGGCAGAAAGATTAAGGAGGAAATTAGATACATTTTTTGAATTACAAACATTAACCTCCAATGGGCTGAAGGTTGATTTTGAGACATGGGCTGCATTTAGAGGCATGGGAGGAGGTGGTATTACATCTCTGGAACCTACAGTCAGACCATCTCACTACTGGCCCAAACCCTTTTCACCTTGGAATCGAAATTGGGGTGGGCAGGTCAGTACCCTGCCCATAAGGACAAGGGAATACCTGGTACAGTAGGAGACCAGAGATGATGGACCCCGAACATCCCCCCTCATCTTCCATCCATCTGCTGGTCTTCACACAGATTTGTTCACATCCAGAAAAGGTTATATCTTTAACTACACCATGAGGAATTCAAATTAAACAAGATTATAAGGGTAACCACCTTTTTTTCTACTGAGCACTTTTTGGGAATTTTTTTTGTCTTAAAGATGTATACACTTAAGTAGTGAATATATGTGAGTTATAAATACAGACCTGGATGAAGAATGCTTATACCATCAATATTGTTTTTTGTCTTAACAAATATTAATATACCTGTAAGGACTCCCATATATTATATGCCCATTAGAATACATTTTGATAATGTTTGTTCATTTCAGTTTTGTTTAAATAATGTTTATATTTTATTTTTCAAGTATATGTGATTCTAGCATTGTTCTTTTCTTTAGTTGCATAATATCATTATTTGCGATAGTATTATTTGTGCTTATTATTCATCATATCATTTACTTTTTCACATAATTCAATGTTAGACCGTAATTGGACAATGATATATCCCTTTATGAACTTGTTCTACGGCGACTGAATGGTGAAAAATAGAGGGAGATACAGTCTGCTAAAAAACTAAAGCTTGGGAGAAAGTGTACCTTTCAGCAGGACAATGATCCGAAGCACAAGGCCAAAGCAACACAGGTGTGGTTGAACTATAAGAAGGTGAATTCTACAGTGGCCAAGTCAGTCCAGTCTCAATCCAACTGAGAATCTGTGGCACTATTTCAACATTGGAGTCCAAAAGCATCCTTCTTGCAACCTGAACAACCTGGAGAATTGGCAAAAATCACTCCAAAACAAGGCCTGATTCATTAAGGCATGCATACTGAATGCAATGTGTGATTTAAAAAAAAAAAAACGCACGTGAATCTGGTATACGCATGTCCGAATTCCACAAGGAGTGGATGTGCAGATACATGTGGTGATGAATACGGTACTGAATACGGGTGTAGTTCCAGTAGACAGGACACTGTAGGATATGTCCGATACATATGAGGAATATATAAAAATACAATTAATGTGCCATGTTAATAATGGCAAATATTATTATAAATAAAAATAATTCTTTTCAGTTTTTTCCTCCCATGAAAAATCTTTAGGATAATGTATAGTAAAGTAGTACCCCTCAACTGTGCAGAGCTTGAGAAATGTGGTACCTGTAATGTAAGGGCGGTGTCCACAGCATACACCTGTTAATATAACCCATAAAGCAAACGCATGTTTCAAACATGTCTTAATAAACGGCTCTTTAAGTATAGTAATATTCCCCTGCCTTTAATTCTAGAAAACTACATATACAAATGATACAAAGGGGGGTATTCAATTGTTAGCGAGATGCGCTAAAATTTTGCGCTCGAAAAAAAAAAGAAAAAACGCGCTCGTTTTTTCCTGTCGAGCGTGCGTTTAAAAAAAAACAAACCCTCAATTCAATTGTTTTTTTGCATTCACCCCCTCGCGCTCTATTATTGGTCCTAGCGAGTTTGAAATGAGGAGTGGTTAAGGCACTCATTTTACTATAAAAAAATAACAGTAAATTAATGCAATCAAGAATGGCCCCAGCACTGCAAAGGAGATTGGGCCCCCACACTGCAATGAAGAAGGGCCCCAGCACTGCAACCAAAAATGGCCCCCCCTGTACAGCAGAATTAAAGATTTTACAAGGAGGTACATTTTTTGAAATTTACAAACATTTGAACACTGGCCAAGCATGGACATTTGTAAGGTACAAATATTTGTGGGACAGTGGGCAAGCCGGACCTTTCTTCGAAGGTAAAAATATTTGTTGGGACTTTGCGTAAATGAGTGTGTGTAAGTAAAGCATCATAAAACTGAGGATTTGGTCCATGGTGAGTATTTTTTTTTTAATTAAAATCTATGGTGTACATGAGGGTGTTTACTGTATTTCTTGGGGTTTTATTATTTTTAATAAAGATTTGTGGTTGGAATGAGGGTGCTGTGCTTTCATTTAACATTTTGCTTTGTGGAACTACAGATCACAGCCAGCCGTTTGTGTAAGAGCATGTTGGCACTTGTGGTTCTACTACAAGTACAAACATGCCCTGGGTGCTATGGGTACGCTGGTGCTTGTAGTTAGACAAGTAGCAGCATGCCCACACTATTTAGGACAACATGGCTGGCTGGGACATGTAGTTCCACAAATCAAATTTTTTTTTTTTTTATCCAAAATCCCCATTTATTACCCTACTACCCATAGCCCAGGGGTAGTAGGAAGAGCCCTAGTGCTATCGGCACTGGCCTGGGTGTCCCTAGGGGGGTGGCCCGCTTACATTTTTCAGCGGACCACAATCCCTAGGGAATCCAGGCCAGCACTGAACAGTCTGTGGGTGTTTAGTCATTATGGCCGTGGGACCCAAACTGCGTTTCCCCCCCACCCCCTGTTATAGTGCCTATCACCCTGGCTGGATTGCCTAGTGCTGGTTCAATTAAATTAGGGGGAACCCTACATCAAATTTTTCACACATCAATAGCCTGCCAACACTAGGGCCAGGCCCGGTGCTCCCATTAGGCAAGGTTAGGCACTTGCCTAGGGCGCCGGGCTTTGGAGGGCGCCACAAGAATGTAAATTACTTTAAAACTGTGCGGCGACCGCTGACCATACCTGTCACTGCCGCCGCACAGCATTCAGATGCACGGGGGAGGGGGGAGAGGCTATTGCTCACCACCGCCGCCTCTCTGCTCCGTTTCCTCCCCTCCACTCACTAGTGTCAGTGAGTGGAGGGGAGGAGATGGAGCAGAGAGGCGGTGGTGGTGTGACAAGGTAAGGAAAGACGGGGTGAGGGAGGAGGAGGGCGATTTTTCAAAATGCCTAGGGCGCCATGGACCCTAGCACCGGCCCTGACTAGGGCAAAGACTAAATAGAATGGGGAGCACAACCACCCCCCCCCCTCCCTTAAAATCAAAAAAATAATATAAAAAAGTTTAAATACATGCACCACTATGGTTTTTTCTAAAGGGGGAAATTTCCAAAAATTATTAATTATTATACACTTTTTTAAGTACTTTTCTTTTTTTAGGTTACTTTTATGAACTTTTACACCTATTTTCTCAGTTTAATGTATATTTTTCTTAACCTAATAAAAAATTTTTTTCTTTGAGCAGACCATGGAGGTGCGAGATAAAACAGCATATTTGCCTTTTTCACACTCGGCGTTAAAAAACAATTGAATAGCTTTTTCCGCTAAGGGTTCGCAGCCAGCCTATACTTTAACATTGACAAACGCTTGGAGCGCGATAACACCGTTTCGGTAAAAAAAAAAAAAAGATTAGAATTGCGTGAGAAGTTTTCGCGCTCGAAAATAAGGTAAAATAGCAAAAAAATGACTTTGCACGCTCGAACTTCCAAACTCGCTAACAATTGAATACCCCCCAAATAGTAAAAAAGATAATAAGAAATAATAAAACATATATTAACCCCATTTATACAATTTAAGTTTGATTATACATATTTATGTTATTTTTATTATTTTGTGTGAGTCAATATAAAATTCTATTTAATATTCAAAAATTGTATGTTTGTTTAATCATGAAACACAAATGTGTAATAATGAGACACATTTGATAGTAAAGATTGTGATAAAAGGGTAATAATAACTGTTAGCATGAGAAGTGCAGGTCAATGAGGTAATGCAACTAAAAGGTTAATATTGTTTAATTATCAGGAGCCAGCAGTGTTTTAGGACTAAAAATTGTAATTAAGAAGATGCATGTAGGTGTTTTCAGATGTGAATTAGTAGTAAATATGCATGGAGGGGAATAAGTGCAATTGCGCCCCCCCCCCCCCCCCCAAAAAAAAAAAAAAACAAACAAACAAACACTATATACAATTAAGTTTATGTTGGAATTCCATTTTGGAACTGATTTACAACTCTATTCACATCAGATCTTATCTTAGGAACCGTGTAGATATGAATATGGGTGCACAATTTCCATGTTCCTTTTACATGCAAATTACGTCTGGACTTGAATCAGGCCCAGTAACTCACCGGAGCAGAACGATGGCACAGTGATTAAAATGGACCCTAGTCTGTATGTGGGTGTGTGGGTTTGTGTGAGGGAATTTAGACTGTAAGTTCCAATGGGGCAGAGACTGATGTGACAGATGCCCCCCATGCAGCTTCTATCACACATGCAGCATTTGTGATAGAAGCTGCAGGGGGGGGTATGTGATAGAAGCTGCAGGGGGGCATATGTGATAGAAGCTGCATGTGACATGCCCCCCCTGCAGCTTCTATCATATATGCCCCCCTGCAGCTTCTATCACATATGCCCCCCCTGCAGCTTCTATCACATATGCCCCCCCTGCAGTTTCTATCACATATGCCCCCCCTGCAGCTTCCATCACACATGCCCCCCCCTGTGCCCTGCAGCTTCTATCACATATGCCCCCCCCCCCCCCCTGCAGCTTCCAAGTACCCTTCTTCTTACCTTTTTCCACATGAATGATGACAGGAACAGAAGAAATGATGGAGCTCCTGCACCGACTACTTCAGAATTCCAGCAGCCCACCTTCACTGTGTACCATGTGACCACTGCGATCACATGACCCTGATGCCATACACTAGTGATGGGAAATCTAGTTCATTTTGAAGATTAGTTCATTCTGATCTAGTTCACACAAAAGATTAGTTAATGTCACTCAATTCACTCAGTAGTTCATTTCACTCAGTAGTTCATTTCACTCATTTCACTCATTTGACTCAGTACTTCATTTAGTTCATTTATCTCCGTTAGTTCAGTTAGATCACTGGCTCTGGAACACTGCTTAGAGAAGTGATTGGAGACATAGATCTAGTCTATTACACATACTGTGGGCATATATACTACTACCTCATTAGATGAGTTATAGTCCTGTTAAAATTATCAGATAAGTTTAATATGTCAGATCATTTTTAATATTTTAAAAAGGGCAATCACTTATACAAAAACTAGTAGTGACATGTTGAGCTCTGCAAAGTTAATTACATTTTCATTATTATTTTTTATTTCCATAATATGCAAATGAAAAAGACCCAAATTCAGAGTATTATAAAGTGTCACTTTTTTGCTTCTAAAATTGAAATCAGTGCAATCAGGATATAGGGGAGATGTATCAAACCTTAGGGGGGAATTTTTACAGCTGTAAAAAGACCCAAAATAGGCATCACGTCACTGGGGGCGGGGCCAAAATGGCACAATCCCCTACACCCATACCACGCTCCACGAACTCCCAGACGTAACCAACATAATGTTGGCAATTATGACTAATCAGCTTCTGTCATTTATCTAGCAGAGTCTATAAAAGGGCAGAAAATGATTAGTTGCTATGGGCAACGTTTCCACTTTATCTCTCTTGAAGGTTTAATACATCTCCCCTGTATATATGGTGCAGTAAATAGAACTTCAGTATATAGCATGCAGCACTCAGCAGTGCAGTGTGTCTTGAGCTTACAGGGTAGGGAATGTTTCCTGCGACTCATGAGCTAAATGATCTTAATGATTGAAATGATTTGGAGAGTGAAATGATTCGAAGAGTGAAATGATGCGAAGAGTGAAATGATTTGGAGACTCGTATGAGTCAGTGAGTGAATTAAACTAGATGAACTAATGAACTCCTGAGCGAGGAAAATGACTCATGGCTCATGGTCAGTGATCAGCTCCAGAGTCTCACACAATGTCTGAGCATAGCAGTGCCACCTTTGGCAGTTTAGAGGTACTGACTCATGAGTATTAAATGAGAGAGCTGAATAGAAACAAAAGAGCCAGTGTGAATGAGACAGTGAGTGAGGCTGCTGGAGCTGCTCTGCTTTATCTCTAACTCATCCCACTTGTTTTAGTTCCTGGTGAACTAATATTTGCCAGAGCTGTGAACTAAATTATTTAGTTTACTTTGAAGATTAGTTCATTTGAATTAATCATTCGTGAACTACCCATCACTAGTATACACTACAGGTACATTGCCACTACTGCCTCTACCCCTAGTTCTAACACCAGCCCCTCCCCCCAATTCACGGCAACCCCCACCCCCCTCGGGGGTCGGGGGAGGGGCCTAAATTGTTTTTTTTTTAGTTTCTTTTCTCCCTTGTCCCCCCCATTTGGGCCCCCTGAGAGCCGCTAGGCCCTAGGCAGGTGCCTAGGTTGCCTAGCGGTAAATCCAGCCCTGCTGAAAATATCCATTAATGCTTGAATGACATATTGTATCTATGGTTGTGAATACTTTGGGATACATGGACGGTAAAGTCTAAAATTGTTAAAATAAACTTTTTTCCCATTCGGCATGCCTGGAATGAGAGACAACAATGTCTATTATCACCTGTTATAAAGGTTTACTTATGACTGGCATTGGTTGTGGTGAAACCTTTCAGGAAGACTCACATCATACTTCTGAAATATTTTTACACTCTGGGTTATGTGTGGCCATGAGAAGCTGTGCTGCAGTACAGTTTTCATGATTCCTAAGTGGATAGATAGGGGCACTTCATATGCAAGCACTAATAACTTATATAGTCGTGGTACTACCAGCTGCTGGGTGGCTGTCTAAGGTTCTTAGGGGAATCATACATCTTTCATCTAGTACAAAAACATATTCCTAATATGATCTTACTCCTCTTTTATCGAAGCCAGAGCCAGAAAGGCACAAGCCCTTTCTGGGTTTAGCTGCAAGCCATAGCAATAATTAATCTGTATACTAGATGATGACCTAGGTAATTTCCTAGCTTAACATCTCTTGGGAGCCCTTCCAATATTACAGCTTCCATCATCCGTTCTGGCTGCCCCAGAAAACCTTGGCCCATATTGATATCTTGAAGCTTGCCACGATTAACCAACCTGTTAAGTTTTTCAAAATTTGGCACCTTGGGATTTTGTTGGAGTGTACCAGTTTAATTGATGTTTCTGAGTCTCTTTTCTCACAAACTCAGAACCTGTCCTTAATTGGATGTGGGTATGAATGAGATCAATATATAACTATCTTGATTCCTGATGCTGACCTTATATAAGATCTGTTTGCCACATACTTTTCTGACAGGTGAGTGGCTTGGTCTGAACAGTAAGGTTAGTGGCCAGCCACTAATTATTCAATGCCACAAGTTTAGAGTATATCGGATGGGCGAAAAAGGGATTAGGAAATAAGGGAAAAAAACATAAATGGTAAATGATTCCTATAACGGGTATAAGAAATCAAGGTAATATACACCAATATCACTATAAACTTATATCATATATGAGATCAATATCACTATAAACTTGTATCTTATATGAGATAAGTATCATAGAAGACCATAAAAGATAACATCAACCAAGTGCATAACATGCCCACTCATATATCGTTTGTATGCCTTAGTTTGAATGAATGGTAATTGTGACAAAAGATGTTATACAATAACTATATGAATATGTCCAAAAATGTTCAAACTTCAATATCAATGTACCAAGTCTGAATCAAGTGGTATTATAAATTGTCACTCCATAAGGGATGAATCCTCCTTGTAGTTGTGAATCCAAACATACTTTGATCTAGTTGTCCTCAAATCCCACCATCGTGCATGACAGATCACGTGCATATATAGGATAAACGATATAAGGGGGGGGGGGGGAGGACAAAAAAGCACCTGATAGTGTAGTAAATCACAAAAATGATTTATTTTTAAAATGCACCTATAAAGTCAACTCACATTTGAGTTTAAAGACAGCTCATCGAAAGTTATTTTTGGTCAAGACTTCCCATACATTGACTGGCGTCTGCTGACCCAATAACTTATCTGTCCCACCGCGTGTGTTTAGCCGTGTCGAATGCAGAGCTCCCGACCTTCCGGGATCTCGTGATGTCAGGGGGCGTGTCTCATAAGTGATTGGCACCAACGCGTTTCGTCACTGTCAGTGACTTCATCAGGGGGTGTCTGATTTACCATTTATGTTTTTTACCCTTATTTCCTAATCCCTTTTGCGCCCATCCCATATACTCTATATCTGTTTTCTATTGAGTATTGCCAGGATACTCTACATTTTGGGAGAAGTTGCAACAGTCCCTTCTACTTCCCTTTGTACTCTCAGACGGCAACTAGAGAGAGCTCACCGATGATACATGTATATGGAATCTCCCATTACAGGTGCTTTTTAATGCAACAAGTTTACCTGCAAGAAGTTTTCTAATACATATAAATCTGTTATTTATTTTGTATTGTAATTCTTCATCCAACAACTAAATACAGCTCAACCGAAGCATATTTGCATACTCCAAATGGGTCTAGACTATGGTTTTGGCTGGGTTTCAGAATTCCATCTGATAGGATTTTGAGGTTACTGCAAACCAGGACCAGCATGGTCATCTTAATTTCTGTGCGGGCCTTACAAGCAGAGAGGCTCAATGCAATGATGCATTTAATGCCTTCCTGGTGAAATTGGTTCCCAGATACCTTGGCCATTCCTCATCTTCAATTTCATATACCTGTCAAAAAGTCATGTTAGTTCTACATGAGCTAATGTCGGTAGATGCAATTCAAACTTTACAAGCTCAAATGTCTGTAATGCAGAATCATCTGGAAGTGTTACAAGCACCGCTTCCTTCTACTTTACCGCATGTAGAAGTTGAACCATGGCTTAAACTAAAAATAACTGAGAGGGGAAGGGAGTTCGTAGGCAGCATTAGTAATTTCTGTCTCAGTACTGGTTAGTTTTTCAGATGTGCCCAAGGACTTCTAGTACTGAGCCATTGAAGATGGGCATGATTTTAATATTATTGAAAGGTAAAGCATTGACCTGGGTTACTCCATTGCTAGAAAGACAGGATCCACTGTTGAATTCTTTTGCAACCTTTGTTGAAAGTGTTTGATGACCCACTGTGCAACAACTGCTGAGTACATTCTGTCTTATTTGCGCCTGGGTGCACGATCGGATTTGGAATATGTGGTGTAGTTCCGCCAATGTATAGATTATCCAGACTGAAAAATGGCTAAGAAACATCAGTTTCGCTTGGACCTTAATGACAATATTAAGTATGAATTTGTCCGAATTGATGTGCCTGTGGATATGGATAGCTGAATCCACATGCTGGGTGTGAATTGTTTATGCATAATCCATCAGCTGATAGACAGACAAAAATATTAGCCTTTGCATCTTCATTTTGTCAGCAGCATTGTTTAAAATCACAAGGAAACAGTGATAGTTGGCTATTTCTGCTTTCATAGAATCCAAACTGTCTTTAGAGTATTAAGAGTTTCAGAATGTTTTAAATAAAGAAGGCTAACATTTTTCCTCCTCTTTGCCTTTACTATATAGTGTATTGGTCAATTCCAATTACTTATGTCCAGGATCATGTAATGGAAAAGCAGATGCCTTGATCAGGCCATTTGAGAAATCTGTGGAGAATTCTGAAGAAACGTTTTGCAACCTAAGCAGGTTGTGGCCACTCTTTCAATTGCTGTGTTTCAATTTAAGATAGCTAAAGCTACAAAAAAAACAAATGACTGTATCTCAAATACCGTGAACTCAAAACTTGAGCAGATGGTTGCTTTACCAGATTTCTAAAAGTACTTATTCCTACAAATGCTTTAATACAAATATTTTTTTTGTCAATACCTTGGTTCTCCAATAGTAGGTCATCTGGGAAGAGTTAAGACTTTAGATTTGAGTTGGCCTTGAGGGGGTGAGTACTGTCACAAATTATGTTAGCTACAACTCTATCCCTGGTCTAGGGGGTAAATTTATCATGCTGCGAGATTTCTGTGGGTTTGAAAAGTGGAGATGTTGCCTATAGCAACCAATAAGATTCTAGTTATCATTTATTTAGTACATTCTACAAAATGATAGCTAGAATCTGTTAGGTTGGAATAGGCAATATCTCTACTCTTGAAACACGCCGGAAATTCCCAGCTTGACACATTTATCCCTAGATGTGGATTGTTACATATTAATTTTTTAAGAGTGGAACTATACAGATATTTATATGTGTGGAATGTACTGAATCTGCATTATAACACAAGATAGAATCTTGCTGATTGTCTTGAGCAGTGATGTCATGCATGTGCTGCAGCGCATGCCTGAGGCTATAAGATCCAGTTAGTGCAGGGGTGCCTGGCCAGATTATGGAGTCTAATTGATCAGTGACTCGCATACCTGCTTCTGCTTCTCAGTGCACCTGACCTGGCTTCAGTTTTACCATTGTATGATTACTATATATACTGCTTGCTAATGAACATTACTCCGGTTTTCAAATTTGACAAAACTAGCATCAGGGCTTATTAGTGTTAAAGTTACACATTGCCCTAGAATCCATGGCTGAGTCCATAGATTCAATATTTTTTGGGGCTTTTTTTTTTTTTTATAGTTTAGAATATTTACAAGATTAGACTGTAACGTAGAAAGAAGAACAGAGTTAGTAAGTAGGATTGTTTTTTTTAAAAAAAAAATAATTAAAGAGGAGTTTGGTTTATTTAAATATGAGTTTGTGGGACTACATGCCTTATAGGTCCCTGGGTGTCAGGGCATGCTGGCACTTGTGGTTCTTCAAATGACAGCATGCTCTGGCTGCCCTTGGTATGCTGGTGCTTGCATTTCTACAAGCATCAGAATGCCCAGACTGGTAATGTCAGCCCGGACTGGTTGGGACTTGTAGTTCCAGAAACTCAAATAGTTTTTTAAACATTTTTTTTTCTTTGTTACACACACTATTACCCCACACCCACCACCCAGGGGTGTGAAAAGAGCCATAGTGCTGTCAGCACAGGGTTACGTATTCCTAGAGGGGGTGCTGCACATTATTTTTGCAGACCCCACTTCCTAGGAAATCCAGCCCTGTGCTGACCAGCCTGGGGTTGGTTGTCATCATGGCAGGAGTACCTCCTGCTGTGGGTTCCCCTGCTATGGTGCCACCAGCCATCGTCTGAATAAGTCTATGGCCGATTAGAGGAAAAAATGTGGGGGGATCCAACGCTGTTTGTCTCCCCGATTTTCCTTTGTCCAGGCTGGCGGCACTGGCGGTAATATGAGTTGGGGGGTACTCTGTTTTTTTTGGTTTTTTTTAACAATTATTTTGTTTCCCACTGTTTATTGCTGACGGACTTGCTCGCATTGCCGCTTTAATGCCGCCAGTGTAACTGTCGGCATTTTCAATGTTGGCAGTCACACTGTTGATATTTTTCTGTGCCGGTATTTTCTCCATGTCTGTATTTACATTGTTATATACATGTCAGTATTTTGACTGTCAGGTATTTTCGTGTCAGTCATATGCCCGTCGATATTTTCACCATCTGTTAATACCCAACCCAAGAGAGAGGCCCAGACAATTACTACAGGCAGTCTGTATGCAAATCCGCATGTTGTTAGCTGCCGGTGCAGTTGTGGTTCTTAGTATGTTCTCGCGAGATTACCACATCTCATGAGACTGCATTAAGGACCTGCACTGACAGGTGACTAATAGCAAGCAGATTTGCTGCCAGGCTGCCTGCCTTGTAGAAGATGAAGGTGAAAGTGAGTGAGTCTGGGGGGGATAACTGCAGGGTCGGAAGGCAATGAAAATGGCTGTAGTGGGTACTGAAAATGGCCGCAGTGGGTAATGAAAAGGCTGTCGGGGTATTTAAAAAATAAAGCAGCTTTGGGGAGGGGGGCATGATCTCTGTATTGTTCTGCAGGTTCATGGATACTCTCTGTGGTATCTGCGGTCGATAGAATGCTAAATATTAGTCAGATGGAGATGGTAGATGACTCTGTGCGTGGATTTAAAATGGAAGTGAGGAGCCAAGGGCAGAAAGGGTTAGTATTGTCTCCTTTAACGAGGAAAAAAATAAAAATGCATATGAGTAATGTTAAACAAGTTCTACAAACAATTATGGAGATATTTTTACATGATATGGCGCTATTATAATGCCATATTTAATCTTATAAATACTTAATATTATAATCCCATATTTATACCTATACATTTCATGCAATTTATGCATCTATAGCATCCCACCTTTCAAGTTCTCAACCAATTTGGAGTTTTTTCTAAAGTAGGTTTTATTGCTGGTCTTATCAATAATTGTTTGAGGTTAGAGCTTTATGGTAGGATACTAATGGTGGTTTTTTTACACCTTTCTTTCAGTAAAGGACCCGTGGCAACAATTCGCCAGTATTATTTTATGACCTTTTAAATCCTGTTGGGTTGTGTATTAAGGACTGTTGAAAAGACTATCTTAACTATAAGGTCTTTATTTTTATTGTGTCTTTTTTCTTCCAAATGATGTTGTTTTTTGGCTATGGTGAGGCACCTCTCTATTGTTTTCTTACTGTATCACCTGGAAACATAGTCTCATTTCTCAAAGCTGTTCTTCTGTCATATCCGACTCTGTGTTATTCTTTAGTACACTTATGAACTGTGAAATAGGTAGACACTCCTTCAATGCTTTGGGGTGATGTAAAATTGTATTCTGATCAGATGGTTTACAATAAAGTGTCATGCCCAAGCAAGTAATTTATCAAAAAATTATTGATATCCAAAAAATCTATTTTATGTCTATCCACATTGTATGTACTGTGGCAAGAGCCCGCTACTGCAGAAGCACACGCGAACAACTTCTTCCTTTTTATGTAGTTTTATTGTCAGGATGGTAAATGTTTTGACACCGTACAGATTTCACAGCAATACTTGGAGACCCTAAACGCTAGCTATACATAGACCAGCTCTCTCTCAGGACCAGCCAGCTACCGCAGCGTTGGTCTCTCTGAACAAGTGATACAAACAAGCTTTTATACCTGATACTCCTCCCCTAGCCATGGCTTGATGGACAGGTGACACACCCACCTTCTCATTAAAAGGAAACGCCCATCACTGGCTCTGTTTGCACTAACAGACAGACACACCCTATCTGTTTGCAGAGAGGAAGGATTTCTAATCATGTAAGTTAACCAAACTTAAACTATTGCTTTTCATACATAAGTCTTTACATTGAATCTAGGTGCGTTACTGCACAAATGTTTTACTCTATTTCCGTGCTTTCTCTGCATATTGCCAGCTAAATGCCTCCTTTTGTTACAGTACATTTTACTGGTATATCTAACATGTTTATGTAAATTATATATCTAATAAACTCCTCCTTTGTATCCAAAGAGACCAGAAAAATATCAAATTCTGACATATACAGATTGGCATATGCTGGTGCCAGGTTAGAGCCAAAGGCAGTACCTGCTAGTTGTATATAATAAGTATCTCCATATTTGAAATAATTATATTCCAAAACTATTTTCAACAGATTTAATAAGAATTCAGTTGGAGGGTTTGTTGTTATTCTATGAGTCATTATCTTTCTTACTGCTTAAGTAAGTCTTAAGTAGTATGTCTGTCAATTTATACATTTTTTAAGTAAATCTATAGTATCTTTTAAATAGCTTGGAATCTAACATACATTTGTAGATATGCATCTAAATACTGTGCAAAAGATTGTAATATAGAATTAATTGCCTATATAATCGAGCGAACAGGAGGGTGATTCATTGTTTTATGTATTTTTGGGACCATATAGATGATCGGACACTTTGGGTATTCCCTGCATGCAGCGTGCCTCTCCTCTGGCTCCTCCAATCACTGCTCTGCTGCCTCTATTTAAACCTGGCTCTGGCGCCATTAGGGTGCCAGAATAACAGGTTTCTGACTCCAGCGTTTCCCTGTGATTATTAATGTTGTGACCCGGCTCTCCTGACCATTCTCCTGTCTCTTCGCTCTCCTGTTGTGACCCAGCTTTTCGACCATCCTTCTCTCTGCCTGTCCCATATTGTTCCTATCACCTTGGCCTACTTGACTACACGTTTGGATTCTCCTTTTGTACGTTGCATTCCCGATTGGTTCGACCCGGACCATCTGACTCTCCTTACCACTACACCGGCAACTGGCTAGTAGGACAGCAACTATGTGTGCCCTGTGCAGCAAAGTCCAAACCTCCTTGCGGGAGTCCCTGGCGAACACCAGGGGTACGTTAGACTCCGCACCTGCTAGTTCAGTAGTGCTATACCGGTTAGTGACTCACTACGACTCAAGTCTTCGGCAGGGCCTGACAGAAAGGACCTGCTCACTGTCACGACTCCGAGTGTTTTTGTAGATCCCTTGCCTCTGTCTATATAGGACTTGCCCAGGAGTGCAGAGTCTAATGGATAGGAGGTATTCACTAGGGATCCCCGCAAGGGGATATGGACTCCGCTGCTCCTATTCCGCAGGTCGCGGTCTCCTAGGCAAGGACTGACAGGGGATAGTGGAGCAATACACAATGACACAGTGGATGAGAAGACACAGGGTAAAGAGTTCAGGATTCATAGGCTTCAGCCATAGTAGTAATAAAACACTGGAGATGGTAGCTATGCTGTAAAATAGTATATTGATTGATTGATGGTACAATGAAAATGGAAGAATGTATATATATATAACGGCAGAGATAAAATACACGGCACTTTGGACACAAACAGATTACAGATCATGTTATGCCACTTCAGAATTGGTAACTTTTGACAACTGCATGGGATGCATAAACAAAAGTTCAAACATAGGATGACAAATGGAGAATGCGTGGATCCAATAATGTAACACACGGCAATAGATGTGAATCACTGGTCAGCAACAGTTCCAAGAGAATGTAAATGTAGCACTGTTGATCCATAGATAAAGATGATTCTACATAGCAGGTGGGTTACAGGTATCACGATAATTCTCAGAGTAGAATAACAATCAGTTGAACTGATGTTATACTAATTACAGTCCCAGAGATATAGTTGAACAGCAGAAACTTAAAACAGTTCATTGCCTAGAAGTAGCAACAACGAGGAGTATCCTAGCCGAGTATAGAACTGCCGATAACTGATGTCTTCCAATAAACATATGAATGAAGAAAACAACACTGTAGATCAGCCGGGCAAAAGCAGGAACTTGAACTATGAAACTAGCTGCAGGCCGTAGTAATTCAGCAGGTAGATTAATCACACGTAAAGTCTCAATAGAACTCAGCATTGAAAATACAACAGCAGGTGTTCAGGCTTAACCACAGGTGCAGCAATCAGTTCACAGTAAACGTACCACATGAAGGTTGATAGCAAACGAGGAGTACAGCAGAGTAGCGTGGAATTACAAGTACCAGGTACGGTGGTTGTAAATACAGAAGTCCAGCAAACAGGTAACAGCAATGAGAGGTTCAGCAAACAGCGTGGAACTACACGTACCAGGTACAATGGTTATAGATGCAGAAGTCCCGTAAACAAGTAACAGCAGCGAGAGGTTTCAGCTGGCAGCGTGGAACTGCAAGTACCAGGTACAATGGTTGTAAATGTAGAAGTCCAGAAAACAGGTAACAGCAGCGAGAAGTTTCAGCTGGCGGCGTGGAACTGCAAGTACCAGGTACAATGGTTGTAGATGTAGAAGTCCATTGGACCGGCGTGTGACAGTACCACCCTCTTTTAAAAGTGGCCACTGGACACTTAGCGACAATCTTCTGACGAAATTTAATATAAAACTTTCGCAAAAGTGTAGGAGCATTGATGTCAGAGGCATTTACCTAGGAACGCTTTTCAGGGCCAAAACCCTTCCAATCCACTAAGTATTTAATTGTTCCTCGATCCATCTTTGAATCCAGAATTTGAGTAATCTCAAAATCCTCTTGTTGAGAGAATTCCGGTATTATTGAAGAAGTAGTAGAAGAAAAACGATTTATGATTAATGGCTTCAATAATGATATATGGAACGAGTTGGAAATATGAAGTGATGAAGGAAGCTTTAATTTGAAAGAAACTGGATTGATAACCTTCAAAATCCTATATGGACCGATGAACCTAGGAGCAAACTTCATCGAGGGGCCTTTAAGACGAATGTTCCGAGTAGGTACGGCCCGATGTTTCTTATCTGCCGCTACTTTATAGCGGGCAGAAGTCTTCCTGAGCTGAGATGTAACTTGAGTCCAGATAGAAGAAAAGTTTCGAATAAGTTCTGCTGCTGCAGGAACATCTGAAAACTTAGGCAGTGTAGGATGTAAGCAATAAACAGTAAAAAAAAGGAGTAGAGGAAGTAGACTCATGAAATAAGTTATTGTGAGCAAACTCTGCCCAAGGCAGGAGATCCATCCAGTTATCCTGCGTGTCAGAAGAGAATATACGAATAAACGTCTCAAGATCTTTATTTACTCTCTCCGTCTGTCCATTAGATTGCATATGATATCCTGATGAAAAGTTAAGCTGGATTCCCAATACCTTGCACAAGGCTCGCCAGAACTTCGAGGTAAATTGTACTCCTCTATCTGAAACAATCTCTTGCGGACACCCATGTAACCGAAATATCTCCTGAATAAAATGTTGAGCCAGAACCGAGGAAGAAGTAAGACCCACGAGTGGAACAAAATGAGCCATTATTGAAAAGCGGTCCACCACGACCCAGACGGTATTATGACCCTTACTGATAGGGAGATCAGTTATGAAGTCCATGCTGATGTGGGTCCATGGTATAGAGTTATAAAAAGGGGTAACAGAGGTCCCATAGGAACCAAACGAGGAGACTTGTGCTGAGCACAGACATCACAAGCAGCCACAAATTCTTTAACATTAACACGAAGGGTTGGCCACCAATAGGAGCGAGAAATCAGTTCATAAGTCTTCAAAAATCCTGCATGACCAGAAAATTTAGAAGCATGGTACCAGCGTAATAATCTTTTCCGGAGTGTTTTGGGCACAAAATACTTGCCAGGAGGAGTAGATGGAGAGACTGTAGACACCTGTAAGCACTTTTGATCCAAGATGGAACGATTAGCAGATGGATCCGAATCAGGCGAAGTATCAAAAGCTCGAGACAAGGCATCCGCTCTTTTATTTAAATGTCCTGGTTAAAAGGTGACATGAAGATTAAAACGAGAGAAAAAAAGGGACCATCGAGCTTGCCGAGGATTGAGACACTGTGCCGTTTGTAGATACAACAAATTCTTGTGATCTGTAAAAATGGTCACTACATGTTGCGCTCCTTCCAAGAGATATCGCCACTCAGATAATGCCAACTTCATTGCTAATAATTCTTTATCTCCAATAGCGTAATTTTGTTCCGCTGGTAAAAAAAATTGAGAGAAAAAGGCACAAGGTAACAAACGATTAGTAGAAGACCGTTGAGAAAGAAGTGCGCCGACACCAACTGCTGATGCATCTACTTCCAAGAAAAAAGGTTGGGAAAGATTTGGTTGTTGAAGAGTAGGTGCTGAAGAAAAAGCCTTCTTAAGATACGAAAAAGCCTCCAAGGCCTCTGCTGGCCATTCTTTTAGATTAGCTCCTTTTTTAGTCAGAGCTGTAATAGGAGCCACAATACTAGAATAATTCAAAATAAACTGTCGGTAATAGTTTGCACAACCTAGAAAATGCTGAATGGTCTTGAGAGTAGTTGGAAGTGGCCAGTTTCAGATGGACTGAACCTTCTCTGGGTCCATTTGAAGACCTGAACTGGAGATAATAAAACCTAAAAAGGGCATAGAAGCAGTTTCAAAGGAACATTTCTCCAGTTTGCAGTAAAGATGATTTTTGCGGAGTCTAGTCAAAACTTCAGCCACATGCTCTCTGTGCGTATCCAGGGTTCTTGAGAAAATGAGAATATCGTCCAAATACACAATGACATGAGAATAACGGAGGTCCCGAAAAATTTCATTAATAAAGCTTTGGAACACTACCGGGGCATTACAAAGTCCAGGCGGCATCACCAAGTATTCGTAATGACCATCGCGGGTATTAAAAGCGGTTTTCCACTCATCTCCCGAGCGAATACGAATTAGATTATAGGCTCCCCTAAGATCCAGTTTTGTGAAGATCTTAGCTCCTTTAATCCGATCAAATAATTCAGTGATCAGAGTAATCGGATAACGATTTTTGATAGTCACCAGATTAAGTCCATGATAGTCAATACAGGGATGAAGTGAGCCATACTTTTTTTTTTTACAATAAAGAAGCCAGCCCCAGCCGGGGAAACAGATGGTCTAATAAAGCCTCTTTGGAGATTTTCCTTACCATAGACAGACATAGCTTCAATCTTTGGTTGAGAGAGAGGATAAACTCGACCTCTAGGTGGACTCTTTTCAGGTAAGAATTCTATGGGGCAATCCCATGGACGATGAGGTGGAAGGGTCTCTGCACAAACTTTATCAAAAACATCAGCAAATGATTGATATTTTGCGAAGGTAACATTGACGGTTCCAAGGATACAGCAACTTCAGAGGATCGAAGTGGTTTCACCTCAGTTAGGCATCCCGCATGGCACTGAGGTCCCCAAGACAGAATCTCAAAGGTATTCCAATCTAGTTGTGGAGAATGGATTTGAAGCCACGGAAGGCCCTGAATAATTGGAGAGGTAGTACAAGGCAAAATGAAAACAGAAATTTTTTCAGAATACAAAGCACCAACACGAAGAGGAAGAGACTTTGTCCGAGTACGAATGACACTTTGAGGAAGCTGAGATACATCGATGGCTGTGATGACAACGGGAGTTTCCAAAGGAACAGATGGAATTAACCATTTATTAACTAAAGTCTGTGAAATAAAGTTCCCAGCCGCACCAGAGTCCACCAAAGCTTGGGTAGCATGACTTACAGAATTATCCAACAGAGAAACAGGAATAATACAAGCAGCAGAAGAGGAGGTTTTACTAATCCCCAATCTGACCTCCCCAGGACAGATCAGGGTTTGGCGTTTCCCGGTCTCTTACAACAGGAATTTAGAAAGTGACTTGAATCACCACAATAGATACATAATGTCACGGGCACTAGGAGTCTTTACCCAGGTATCACCAGATGATGGACTTACCAGAGCAGTATAGTTGGTAATATGGTACTCTGGTAGCGGGGTGAACACGGAACAGGAGACAGCAGATGGTAAGAGGATGCTCGAGGAAAGTCTATGACTAGCAGCACTGGTAAAAGGTAGATAACTGTACACGAGGAACTGGATGGACAAGGAAACGTGAGGGTAGTCAGTGGTCTGCGTATAGCAAGTTGTACCACTGCTATAGTGAGGAGGAATGTCCAGGAGTAACGAGGAGGTGATGAGAGTCAGCTGTCTGCTTATAGCAAGTTGTACCGCTGTCTGGGTGAAGGAATGGAATCCAGGTGAAGGTATCAGGGGAGTCAGTGGTCTGCGTTAGCAAGTTGTACCACTGCTATGTGAAAGGATACTGGAAACTGGTGTCACAGGAAACAAGAGACAGTGGTCTGCATCTAGCAAGTTGTACCACTGAAATATATATGTGAGGAGGAGCACGAGGAGATGAATGCAATGCAGAGTATACACGGAGACACTGAACTTGATCTCACGATGATATGCACAATAAAATGATAACTGAGCAGCACTGCACAAATATACAAAGTCACAAGAACTATCCAGGCTAAAAAGAAACACAGTCAAATGATAGCAATAGTCTCAGTGGATAGGGAACTCCAGAGGAGAACAAACTCAGTCCAGCTAGATATGCAATACACGAGCACAGTCAATGAGAAGTATGCATACCGTGGTTCAGGAGAGCAGGCTGTCAGAGACACGTGCAGGGATACCTGAACGGCTGGAGGCCAGCAGGATGAGAAACCATTGGAGGGTGGAAGCGGTAACCAAGTAGGTGCAGCGCACGGTAGGTAGACCAGCAAGGATTAAACAATACTCAGGAAGCAGTAGTATATAGAACTGGACACCTGGAGAACACGGGAGAGTTGAGGCCGTCTGATAACCAATAGCTGAGATGAAAGCAGCGGAGCGTTGACCCGATGCAGACAGGCGAGTTGACATAAGCAGGAACACTGTAGAAGCACGGAGACAGCGGATCGGCTGGCTACAGACACGATGAACACTGGAGAGTTGCGATGAGCAGGACTCTGAAGAAACACGGAGGCAGCGGATAGGAATCAGCTGGTGCAGTCACGATGAACACGGGAGAGTTGAAGTGAGCAGGATACTGTAGAAGCACGGAGGCAGCGGATAGGAATCAGC
This sequence comes from Mixophyes fleayi, assembly GCF_038048845.1. Taxonomy (NCBI): domain Eukaryota; kingdom Metazoa; phylum Chordata; class Amphibia; order Anura; family Limnodynastidae; genus Mixophyes; species Mixophyes fleayi. The sequence goes on from NC_134412.1 coordinate 43,273,763, forward strand.
TGGTGCAGTCACGATGAACACGGGAGAGTTGAAGTGAGCAGGATACTGTAGAAGCACGGAGGCAGCGGATAGGAATCAGCTGGTGCAGTCACGATGAACACGGGAGAGTTGAAGTGAGCAGGAAACTGTAGAAGCACGGAGGCAGCGGATAGGAATCAGCTGGTGCAGTCACGATGAACACAGGAGAGTTGAAGTGGTTTGGAAACCACAAACGAACAACAGGAATCAGCAGGAGCTGAATACACGAGGAAACACAGGAACACCTTCAGAGGCTCATGGGGAATGAGACTCCAAGATCAGGCAACGAGGTATTGACCACAGGTGCTTTAAATAGGGAGTGTTGTCTGATCAGCCAATTAACTAAAAGGAACAGATACTGAAGGCTTGAAAGGGCTGCACATGCGCAGACCCTCAGGATGGTGGACGGCCACGGTTCCTAAACACACGAGAAGTAGCACTCACAGTCCGGTGAGTGACAGTATCCCCCCTTTTAAAGGTGGGCACAGAACACCTGGAACCGGGTTTGTCTGGATACTTGGAATAAAACTTCTTAAGAAGAGCTGGAGCGTTGAGATCTTCAGCTTTGATCCATGAGCGCTCCTCAGGACCAAAGCCCTTCCAATGAACGAGGAAACGAAGCACTCCTCGCGAAATTTTTGCATCCAATATGTGAGTAATCTCAAAGTCCTCCTCTTGATGAGCTTGAACTGGCCGAGGTGCTGAAGGAGGGACCGAGAAACGGTTGATGATAAGAGGTTTGAGCAAAGACACATGGAAGGCATTGGAAATACGAAGATTCTTAGGTAGTAGAAGTTTGAAACAAACTGGATTTATCACTTGAATGATCCTATATGGACCAATAAAACGAGAAGCGAACTTCATAGATGGGACCTTCAAACGAATATTTTTGGTTGATAACCATACACGATCTCCGATTTTAAGTGGTGGAATAGCCCGTCTCTTTTTATCTGCAAAAGACTTATATCTGGCAGATGTCTTCTTTAAACAGGTTTTGACCTGAGACCAAATATTTTTGAAGGTTTGACAAACAGTCTCTACAGCAGGAACTTGGGTGGGAGGGAGGGCAGGAAATTCCGGAAAAGACGGATGGTGACCGTAAACCACAAAGAATGGAGTTTTAGAAGATGACTCATGATACATGTTGTTATGAGCAAATTCAGCCCATGGAAGCAATTCTACCCAGTTGTCTTGATTGGCTGACGAGAACATCCTTATTCAGGTCTCAAGATCTTGATTGACCCTTTCAGTTTGTCCGTTTGATTGAGGATGGTAAGAAGATGAGAGTGATAATCGTATGCCCAAGGTTTTACAAAGGGCCCGCCAGAATCTGGAAACGAATTGTACTCCTCTATCTGAAACAATCTCAGACGGACATCCATGAATACGAAAGATTTCTTTGATGAAATAGTCAGTCAGAGTAGAAGAAGAAGGCAAACCAGTCAAGGGAACGAAATGCGCCATCTTCGAAAATCTGTCCACCACTACCCAAATAGTATTGCAGTTTTTACTAGGAGGAAGATCAGTAACAAAGTCCATACTAATATGGGTCCATGGCTTGGACGGAATGGGTAGTGGTTGAAGCAAACCCGCTGGAGTTCTGCGTGGGGGTCTTGAACTGGGAACACAATTCACATGCGGCTACAAAATCTTTGACATCTCTCCTCATAGAAGGCCACCAGTAACTTCGAGAGAGGATTTCAAAGGTCTTGCGTTCACCAGAGTGTCCAGAAAAACGAGAAGAGTGAAACCACGAAAGGATCTTCTTCCTAAGAGCAGGAGGCACGAGGGTTTTCCCAAATGGTAGCACCTTAGTGGAAGAAGCAGCCAGAGAAACACATTTGGGGTCTAATATAGAGTGGTTGGGACCCTCTTCAATGTCTGAGGACGTCACAAAGGCTCGAGATAGAGCGTCTGCTTTTTTATTCTTTGCAGCTGGTTTGAAGGTTATGATTAACTCAAAACGGGAAAAGAAAAGAGACCATCTTGCTTGGCGAGGATTCAAACATTGAGCAGACTGTAGATATGACAAATTCTTATGATCGGTAAAAATTGTCACAGGATGACGAGCTCCCTCCAACAAGTATCTCCACTCCTCTAATGCTACTTTAATAGCCAGACACTCCTTGTCCCCGATGGTGTAATTCTTCTCCGCAGGCAGAAGACCCCGAGAGTAAAAGGCACAAGGATGACATTTTTGTTGCTCCGATCTTTGGGAGAGAATGGCTCCTAAACCAACATTAGAGGCATCTACCTCTAAGAAGAAGGGAAGCGTCACATCAGGCTGTCGAAGAATGGGAGCAGAGGAGAAGGACTCTTTAAGAAACTGAAAGGCTTGAAGAGCCTCAGATGACCATTGCTTAGTATTGGCCCCTTTACGAGTTAGAGCCACAATAGGAGATGCAATCGAAGAGAAATCTTGAATGAAGCGTCTATAGTAATTGGCAAAACCTAAAAAACGGTGAATTGCACGAAGAGTCGTTGGCTGAGGCCAATGTAACACAGCATTCACCTTTTCTGGATCCATCTGAAGACCAACTCTGGAGACAATATATCCCAGAAATGGAATCTGGGGCAACTCGAATGAACATTTTTCTAATTTACAGAATAATAATTTTCTCCGGAGTCTGGAAAGAACTTCTGCCACATTTTGGTGATGAGAAGGCAGGTCCTGTGAAAAGATCAATATGTCGTCCAGATAGACGACGACACAAACATATAACAAGTCCCGGAAGATCTCATTAATGAAGCCCTGGAAAACAGCGGGGGCATTACATAACCCGAAGGGCATTACTAAGTATTCATAATGCCCATCTCTGGTGTTGAAAGCTGTCTTCCATTCGTCACCGGACCTGATTCTAATTAAATTGTAGGCACCACGAAGATCCAACTTGGTAAAGATCCGAGCTCCCTTAATCCGATCAAATAGCTCAGTAATAAGTGGAATGGGATACCGATTTTTGATAGTAATGGCATTAAGCCCACGAAAATCTATACAGGGGCGTAATGATCCATCCTTCTTTTTTACAAAGAAGAACCCGGCTCCAGCGGGAGAAGTAGAAGGTCGAATAAATCCTCGCTGGAGATTCTCTTGGATGTATTCAGATGTAGCTTGAGTTTCAGGTAACGAAAGTGGATACACACGACCCCTAGGAGGAGTCTTGCCAGGTAGAAGATCAATCGGACAATCCCACGAACGATGAGGAGGAAGACGTTCAGACTGAGTTTTATCAAATACATCGGCAAACGAAGCATACTGAGGAGGAAGTCCCGGTGAGGAAGGTGAAATGGAGGATTGCTGTATTTTAAGAGGAACGACTTGAGAGAGACAACGATGATGACATTCAGCTCCCCAAGACGTAACTTGAGGAGTGCGCCAGTCAATCTGGGGAGGGTGACATTGAAGCCATGGAAGGCCTAAAACAATCGGACTAGTAGTAACAGGAAGAATTAAAAACGAAATTTCTTCTTGGTGTAGTACACCAATCTGAAGGGTTACTGGAGACGTACTCTGGGTGATGAGACCATTGATAATGCGTGATCCATCAATAGCAGTCACAGTAATAGGTGTCTTCAAGGTAATCACTGGTAGGGACCATTGATTCACGAGGGGTTTAGACATAAAATTTCCCGCAGCTCCAGAATCAATAAGTGCTTGGGACTTAAAGGATTTGGTAGCAAAAGAAACTGTAACATCAAAAGCGCAGACTTTTAATTTCGTAGAACATGGAGAGGACTCCAGGGACCCTAACTTCACCTCTCCAGAACTAATTAGGGCCTGGCATTTCCCGATTTTTTAGGGCATGAATTGAGCATATGTGTGGAATCAGCACAATAGATACAAAGTCTATTCTTTACTCTTCGGGTCCTCTCCTCAGACGTTAATTTGGAACGTCCTATCTCCATGGGTATCACAGGAGATGAAGCTGGGCGAAGTTGAGAACTTGAGCGAAGAGGTGCTTTAACTGAAGTTGTTTTTTCAGACTCTCTTTCACGAAATCTCATGTCTACACGATGGCAAAGAGAAATCAAATCTTCTAAAGAAGTAGGTAGTTCTTGAGTAGTCAGTGCATCTTTAATTTTATCAGAAAGCCCCTGCCAGAAGGCGGCAATTAACGCTTCAGTGTTCCACTGAAGTTCAGAGGCTAATATCCTAAATTGAATGATGTACTGGCCTACTGCACGAGAACCCTGACGTAGACGGAGGATGCTGGATGCAGCGGAGATGACACGACCTGGTTCATCAAATACACTTCGGAACGTGGAAATAAATTTGGCACTATCCTGTAATAATGGATCGTTTCTTTCCCACAGAGGGGAAGCCCATGCAAGAGCTTGTCCAGAAAACAAGGAAATGAGATAGGCCACTCTGGAACGATGAGTAGAGAAATTTTGAGGTTGGAGCTCAAAATGAACTGAGCATTGATTGAGAAAACCCCTACATGTTTTGGGGTCTCCATCATACTTTGACGGAGTAGGCAGGTGAAGCGTGGAAGCCGTAGACACCTGGGATGGCACTGGGGAAACGGAGGAAAGCACAGGAGCATCAACAGTAGCTGTGATATTTTGCCCAGATGTTCCTTGGGAGGCTAACGCCTGGTAACATTGCAGCAACAGCTGTTGGCGAGCATCCTGTTGCTCCATACGGGTAACCAGATGCTGCAGCATCTCTTTAGCTGTAGGTTCCGAATCTGGGTCTGTCATGGCCTGATCTTACTGTCACGGGCACTAGGAGTCTTTACCCAGGTATCACCAGATGATGGACTTACCAGAGCAGTATAGTTGGTAATATGGTACTCTGGTAGCGGGGTGACCACGGAACAGGAGACAGCAGATGGTAAGAGGATGCTCGAGGAAAGTCTATGACTAGCAGCACTGGTAAAAGGTAGATAACTGTACACGAGGAACTGGATGGACAAGGAAACGTGAGGGTAGTCAGTGGTCTACGTATAGCAAGTTGTACCACTGCTATAGTGAGGAGGAATGTCCAGGAGTAACGAGGAGGTGATGAGAGTCAGCGGTCTGCTTATAGCAAGTTGTACCGCTGTCTGGGTGAAGGAATGGAATCCAGGTGAAGGTATCAGGGGAGTCAGTGGTCTGCGTTAGCAAGTTGTACCACTGCTATGTGAAAGGATACTGGAAACTGGTGTCACAGGAAACAAGAGACAGTGGTCTGCATCTAGCAAGTTGTACCACTGAAATATATATGTGAGGAGGAGCACGAGGAGATGAATGCAATGCAGAGTATACACGGACACACTGAACTTGATCCCATGATGATATGCACAATATAATGATAACTGAGCAGCACTGCAGAAATATACAAAGTCACAAGAACTATCCAGGCTAAAAGGTAACACAGTCAAATGATAGCAATAGTCTCAGTGGATAGGGAACTCCGGAGAACAAACTAAGTCCAGCTAGATATGCAATACACAAGCACAGTCAATGAGAAGTATGCATACCGTGGTTCAGGAGAGCAGGCTGTCAGAGAGACGTGCAGGGATACCTGAACGGCTGGAGGCCGGCAGGATGAGAAACCACTGGAGGGTGGAAGCAGTAACCAAGTAGGTGCAGCGCACGGTAGGTAGACCAGCAAGGATTAAACAATACTCAGGAAGCAGTAGTATATAGAACTGGACACCTGGAGAACACGGGAGAGTTGAGGCGGTCTGATAACCAATAGCTGAGATGAAAGCAGCGGAGCGTTGACCCGATGCAGACAGGCGAGTTGACATAAGCAGGAACACTGTAGAAGCACGGAGACAGCGGATCGGCTGGCTGCAGACACGATGAACACTGGAGAGTTGCGATGAGCAGGACTCTGAAGAAACATGGAGGCAGCGGATAGGAATCAGCTGGTGCAGTCACGATGAACATGGGAGAGTTGAAGTGAGCAGGATACTGTAGAAGCACGGAGGCAGCGGATAGGAATCAGCTGGTGCAGTCACGATGAACACGGGAGAGTTGAAGTGAGCAGGAAACTGTAGAAGCACGGATGCAGCGGATAGGAATCAGCTGGTGCAGTCACGATGAACACGGGAGAGTTGAAGTGAGCAGTATACTGTAGAAGCACGGAGGCAGCGGATAGGAATTAGCTGGTGCAGTCACGATGAACACGGGAGAGTTGAAGTGAGCAGGAAACTGTAGAAGCACGGAGGCAGCGGATAGGAATCAGCTGGTGCAGTCACGATGAACACAGGAGAGTTGAAGTGGTTTGGAAACCACAAACGAACAACAGGAATCAGCAGGAGCTGAATACACGAGGAAACACAGGAACACCTTCAGAGGCTCATGGGGAATGAGACTCCAAGATCAGGCAACGAGGTATTGACCACAGGTGCTTTAAATAGGGAGTGTTGCCTGATCAGCCAATTAACTAAAAGGAACAGATACTGAAGGCTTAAAAGGGCTGCACATGCGCAGACCCTCAGGATGGTGGACGGCCACGGTTCCTAAACACACGAGAAGTAGCACTCACAGTCCGGTGAGTGACACATAAGTTGTCCCGGCATCTCCTGTCACATTCCTCTGGAGATAGCCGAGATCTCCCAATTTGCATGGGTTCGTCAGATGTAGAAGACTGTGACACAGTGTGCGGAACTGGCCTATGAATTAGGCGACGAGCTACCTCTTTCTCCATAGTTCTCTTTCTGAAGCGTAAATCTACTTTATTACACAATGAGATAATGGCTTCCAGGGTGGTAGGAAGTTCCTGAGAGGCTAAAGCATCTTTAATGCAGTCTGATAACCCCAGCCAGAATGCAGTCACTAATGCTTCATTGTTCCAAGATAATTCAGAGGATAATGTGCGGAATTCAATGACATATTGAGCCACTGAATGATTCCCTTGACGTAAACGAAGTATAGCCATAGAGGCAGAGAAGAGTCGACCAGGTTCATCAAAAATCTAAAGAAAAGTCAATAAAAAGGAGGCATAATCAGAAAGGAGCAGATCATTCCTCTCCCACAGTGAAAAAGCCCAGGCCAAGGCTTAACCATTCAACAGGGAGACTAGATATGCGACTTTGGACCTATCAGTAGGAAAATTCTGCGGTTGAAGTTCAAACTGAATCGAACAGTGATTAAGATAGCCACGACAAAACTTGGCTGGCGTAGGTAACCTAAACGTTGAGGGAGTCACAAAAGAGGCCCGATGTCCTGACGATTGCTCAGGAGGAGAGACAGGTGCAGCTGGTTGATCCATACGACCAGCAAGTATCTGAAGACTTTGTAACAACTGACACTGTGTGTTATCCTGCTGTTCAGCTCAAGCAATAAGATGCTGTAACATATCCCTTGCGGAAGGCTCCACCGAAGGATCAGACATTGGGCCTGTTCTTACTGTGATGACTCCAAGTGTTTTTGTAGATCCCTTGCCTCTGTCTATATAGGACTTGCCCAGGAGTGCGGAGTCTAATAGATAGGAGGTATTCACCAGGGATCCCCGCAAGGGGATATGGACTCTGCTGCTCCTATTCCGCAGGTCGCGGTCTCCTAGGCAAGGACTGACAGGGGATAGTGGAGCAATACACAATGACACTGTGGATGAGAAGACACAGGGTAAAGAGTTCAGGATTCATAGGCTTCAGCCATAGTAGTAATAAAACACTTGAGATGGTAGCTATGCTGTAAAATAGTATATTGATTGATTGATGGTACAATGAAAATGGAAGAATGTATATATATATATATATATATATATATAACGGCAGAGATAAAATACACGGCACTTTGGACACAAGCAGTTTACAGATCACGTTATGCCACTTCAGAATTGGTAACTTTTGACAACTGCATGGGATGCATAAACAATAGTTCAAACATAGGATGACAAATGGAGAATGTGTGGATCCAATAATGTAACACACGGCAATAGATGTGAATCACTGGTCAGCAACAGTTCCAAGAGAATGTAAATGTAGCACTGTTGATCCGTAGATAAAGATGATTCTACAAAGCAGGTGGGTTACAGGTATCACGATAATTCTCAGAGTAGAATAACAATAATAGTTGAACTGATGTTCTACTAATACCAGTCCCAGAGATATAGTTGAACAGCAGAAACTTCAAACAGTTCATTACCTAGAAGTAGCAACAACGAGGAGTATCCTAGCCGAGTATAGAACTGCCGATAACTGATGTCTTCCAATAAACATATGAATGAAGAAAACAACACTGTAGATCAGCCGGGCAAAAGCAGGAACTTGAACCATGAAACTAGCTGCAGGCCGTAGTAATTCAGCAGGTAGATTAATCACACGGAAAGTCTCAATAGAACTCAGCATTGAAAATACAACAGCAGGTGTTCAGGCTTAACCACAGGTGCAGCAATCAGTTCACAGTAAACGTACCACATGAAGGTTGATAGCAAACGAGGAGCACAGCAGAGTAGCATGGAACTACAAGTACCAGGTACGGTGGCTGTAAATACAGAAGTCCAGCAAACAGGTAACAGCAATGAGAGTTTCAGCAAACAGCGTGGAACTACACGTACCAGGTACAATGGTTGTAGATGCAGAAGTCCCATAAACAAGTAACAGCAGCGAGAGGTTTCAGTTGGCAGCGTGGAACTGCAAGTACCAGGTACAATGGTTCTAGATGTAGAAGTCCAGTAAACAGGTAACAGCAGCGAGAAGTTTCAGCTGGCGGCGTGGAACTGCAAGTACCAGGTACAATGGTTGTAGATGTAGAAGTCCAGTAAACAGGTAACAGCAGCAGGAGGTTCAGCAGGCAGCCTGGACAAAGGCAGACTGAGTAACACGAAGAACAGGCAATGAGCCAAGGACCATGGGTAGTTTAAGTAATACTCCACAACCAATGAGAATCGGAGGAAGGTCCAAGTAAAGCAATCAGGAACACTTGTGCAAAGATAGTCTCTAAGAAACAGGAATAGGTTCAATCACAGTTCCCAGAGGCAAGTCACAATACCGGCACCTATCTATGGGACCGGCGTGTGACACTCACATACCTGCTGGACTCTGGTCCTCCTTCACGCAATCCTCCTCAGGATGCCTGATGTTCTTGTTGCTCCTGGTTATACTATTTTTTCTATTGACTTTTTGTTTTACATAGCTTAAATTTACTTCTTAGATCAAGCTACAGCTGGCCATACTATTTATGTTCACACCGTTTATCCCCTCTGACTGCTATGTGCGTTTTTTGTCACGGCAGTAACACTCCTAGCATTCATGCCCCTTCCCTCCATTTCACTTATAGCCCAAACTCGACCCAGAGGCCATACTAGTTTGTGAGGAAATTACTTAGCACAATGCTGAGCTGACCGTGCTCTCATGGCACTCTTATGCCTTTCAGAGATATTAACTGTCTCACTAAGCTGAACTTCCCAATGATTATTGTCTAACCTCACAATTATTGGTTGTTTTATCCATTTCCAATATGGTTTTGTGTTTTTATATGCTGTTATCTACTTTTAGCAGGAGGGCAGCGGCCACCTGGACAGCATAATCCGGGCTTTTCATGTTACTGTTTGCACCATTACATTCTCTGGCAAGGTACATACGTTCCTGTCACCTCGCCCTTCACAGTCTTGTTTTGTCCGTTCACCCTTTAATGATATTATGATCCTGCCAAGAGTAGCTTGTTTGAAATTTGCTATTTGATGTATGATAGGTTATGTACAATTAGTTAACCTTTACGTTATGTATGTTTCAAGCCCTTGACTCTGCACACACCCATTCATAGACATCTGCCATCATCATCTCATAATCCCCTTACTTGGCTCTTCACCACCACATCTCACAGCCCCCCCAATGCACATTCCATCTTGCTGACTACACCTACCACCATATCTCATCTAAAGACTAGTACTCTTATACTCATTAGATTGGCCTAGGAACACTCCCCTTTCAACACCCACCAACCACACTGTTGGGCTGAGTAGCCCAGACCATGCCCCCCTTGCCCCTCATTATTTACGGAGGTGTTCCCCCTGCTGGTCTTCAGACCCAATGGTCCCATTTTTTAAGTGCCACTGCTTTCCTTTTCCCCCATTAATAGTTGAGCACTTATTCTTTATCACTTTTTGACACCTGGCACACTCTCCACCCTACCATGCGTGGCTATACCTTCTATTCCTGCCCACACAATGCCTACTCTAGGATAGATATGTTGTTGGAATGCAACCTTCTCTCACATAATTTACTGTAATCTACAATACATACTAACCCATGGTCAGATCACTCTACTGTTGTTTCCCTTTTTAGTATGCTTGAGGGCCCCGTGGGCCAATTTCCGTGGAAGCTCAACAAAACAGTCTTACAGATTCCTCAATTTGATGTGAAGGTTACAGAGGGGGTATTCAATTGTTAGCGAGATCCCCGGAAAAAACGAGCGCTCAAAATATATTAGCGTCAATACGGTAATATGCGCGTAAATACCATTAATACGGTAGTTTACTCGCTGAATTTCATCTCACAGCTCAGGGAGCTGAGAAATGAAATTCAGCGAGTAATTACCGTATTAACGGTAATATTTTTAGAGCACTCGTTTTCCGGGGATCTCGCTAACAATTGAATACCCCCCAGAGAGTCTTACTGACTATTTTCCTAACAACCTCCAACTTGACGCTTGCTACCCTTTTTTTTTTAGGTAGCTCATAAGGCCGTTCTACGCCTCTCATCGCAATAAAGAACAAAATGCCTCATATACTGTCTTACTACTAAATTGCAACTTCTTGAAGGCCTACATAAGCAACACCCCTTTAAAAAGCATTACCACAACCTGGTGACTGTCATGAGCAAGCTAGATTGAAAAGACAGACAAGTCCTTGCTCAGGTTTAACCAACGATTTTATGAAAAAATAACAAAGCAGACTGTTTACTGGCCAAACAGCTCAAAGCCTGTTGATCTCTCAGGCAATTCAATTTATAAAAGATCCTACTGGTGCCCCTCCAATATGACCTGATTGCAATAAATACTGACATATTCAGGAACTTCTACGAGGCACTTTACAATATCCACGCAACTGACCATGTGGGAGCAATTCGGCCAACGTTCAATATCTATCCTCAAGTAGACTCCACAAGATTTCCCCTTCCTTCACGATGAAGCTGAAAAGTAACATTATCGATAAGGAAATTGAGGATGCAATTAAATCCCAAAAGCCCTCCAATGCCATGGGGCTTGGCAGCTACCTAAACCTTCACGATCAGCTTAAGCCCCCACCTCCGGCCCTTGTTTAACCGGATGCTAGAAGGTGAATACTTCCACCTAGATACTACCAAAGTTAACATAATCATGATTCCCAAGCCGGGTAAAGACCCTAGTGCTCTAACTATCATCCAATATTCCTTTTGAGCACTGATCTAAACATTTTTTGCTAAGGTTTTAGCCAACAGACTGAATCCTCGCCTACCTGGTTGGATTTACTTATACCAGTTGGGCATTGTCCCATCCAGGCAAACACTTAACAATACCAGACGTGTAATCGATGAAATTCAGCTTATTAATAAATACAAAATTCCTTCACTGATGCTTGCTCTGGACACAGAGAATGCCTTTGACCGGGTCTCATTGCCATACCTGACTCTTACCCTTAAATGCTTTGGTTTTGCAGGCAAGTTTCTTAAGGTCATCGGTACACTCTATTACAATCCCTCTAACATGGTCCTTACTAATGGCTTGACCTCCAGCCTCTTTTCCTTGGCTAATGGAGCTAGGCAAGGCTACTCCCTTTCTCCATTGATATTTGCCATGGTTATCGAACCCCTGAACAGCAGTATCCAAAACAACCATGACATTACAGGCATATCCACTGATAAGTCTGAATAGAAAATTAACTGGTTGCCACTAGCTCTCTGGAGTTCATAACTTGGCTTTTCAAACCACATAGGCCTGTCTCAGCCTGCTCCTTTCCAATGGTGAGCCTTACGCTGTCCATCTGGGACTGTGTGAATAGGAGTCTACCTCTGTCTTGTCATCCTTCGCCACACACCCCAATCTGGGATCACCCTCTCTTTCCCTTGGAATGAGAAGCTAGTATGTCTCTGGAGTGGAGGGCTGCAGGGATCAAACATTTCCAACACATTGTGGGTGATTTTGGCATTAGACCATTCTCAGATATACAAGATAGAAACCATATACCCAACAAACCTTTTTACCAATTCCTCCAAGTAATTCACTTTGTCCAAACCTCACTTATAGCTGCTCTTTAATGGCAATTCTGTCAATTTGAATGCAATTGCATGTACATCCCAACTACAAGGTGTACATCTCTCTCCTTCTACCACACCATTCTTGCACTGCAGCATCCAGCACCTCACACCCACATATTAGAATGGGAAACTGATTTGGAAACCTCCCTCAGGAAGAACATAGTAAAATAGCAACATAGTTGATGAGGTCGAAAAAGACACCAATCCATCAAGTTCAACCTGTTTTGAATCTCCTGCAATCCCACACTTACATTTGAAGAATAAAGCAGCCGCCAATCTGTTTCAATAAAAAAAATCCCTCCTGACCCAATATTCTTCCTTAAACCACTACTGTCCTTCAACTTAATTAGTGATTATAACCATGGACACCATTTTAGCTAAAAAATGATCTAAACCTTTCTTAAACATATCAATTGAATCTGCCATCACAACCTTTCCTAGCAGTGAATTGCATATCTTGACTGCCCTTACTGTAGAGAATGCCTTCCTTTGCTGGTTGTGAAACTTCCTCTCCTAACTTCAGGAGCTGACCCCGTGTCTTGTGTACAATCCTTGGGGTAAAAGGTACCCAAGTTCTCTCCCTAATGTATTTGTACATAGTAATCATATCCCCACATAGATGCCTCTTTTCAAAAGTAAACATGCCTAAACTGGATAACCTTTTTTCATAATTTAATAATTCCATATCCTTTATCAATTTTGTCGCCCTTCTCTGAACCTTTTCTAGTTCTAAAATGTTTTTCTTATATAGTGGTGCCCAGAACTGGACTCTGTATTTAAGATGAGGTCTTACCAACAATTTATATAGTGGAAAAATCTTACCTTGCATCTGCTCCTTTTTATGCATGCCAATACTTTACTGGCCATTGCAGCTGCTGCTTGACATTAAGCACTATTGGTAAGTATACTGTCTATGAACACTCCCAAATCCTTTTCCATTTTAGATTCCCCTAAATTTATCCCATTTAATTTATAGACTGCATGCATGTTTTTGATCCCTAAGTGCAAAACCTTATATTTATCTATGTTAAACTTCCTGATCCATTTGGCCACCCAATCCTCCAGTTTATTCAAGTCCCTTTGCAGATAAACTAAATCTTGCTCTCATTTTATTATCTTACAAAGTTCGGTGTCATCTACAAAAATGGAAACTATGCTCTCTAACCCATCACCAAGGTCATTAATAAATATATTAAAAATGAGTGCCCCTTGAGGTACACCACTTAAAACTTTTGACCAATTAGAAAATGTTCCATTAATCACAACTCTCTGCTTCCTTTTCTCCAACCAGTTTTCAAGCCAAGTACAAATGTTGTCTCCTAGACCCAGTTCCCTTATTTTGTAAACCAACTTCTTGTGTGGCACTGTATCAAAGGCCTTTGCAAAATCTAAGTAGGCCACTTCTACTGTACTACCATGGTCTAAGTTCCCACTAACTTCCTCGTAGAAACTAAATAAATTAATTTGACATAAACTATCCCTCACAAATCCATGCTGATTCCCACTAATAATCTTAATGTGCATCACGTAATCCTGAATACTTAATATATCTTCCAGTAGTTTCCCACTATTCATGTCAGGCTTACATGTCTATAATTCCCTGGTTGTGATCTCAATTAGGGACATTCCGGGAGAGTGGGTATGATTTATAGCATTCACTTTGATTCCTATTGGTGAAATTGTAATTCAGGCAAACTCCTAAGCATATGAATAGTTTAAGGAAGATGTGGAAGAATCTTCATCTATGATATGATTCTTGAGTTTTTTCATGCTTTGTTCAAAGTCTGTCCTCTCCCCCCAATCACATGGCACCAATTTACATTTTACATTTGTTTAGCAATGTAACATGTGTAATTTATATGTCTATGCTGACCACACAGAGACAAAATGATCTTTGGATCTGTGGGAGTGGAACTTATATTTCACTGTAGGAAAGAATATTTACAATTATTCTACCATATTTCTAATCTTAGTACAGCTAATACAATTACTGCTAACTACACTTTATTACTACATTAATGGGAATACTACCCAACTTGAATTACTGCGTATACCTTGAATATTATACTACCTGAACTAGGCCTATATTGAAATAATAAATACTAACTTTCTGCTATTTTTTCACATTTTAGATTAATCCCTGATCCAAAACAGCGTTTACTGAACTGGGCTGTCATTAAAAAGGGAATGCATTTTATAATTATGGATTGTACACAGGTATTTGAAGGAACTGTTGGGACTTATAAGAATTCTATAGTGTGAGCTTTAGTGCCATCTATTTCACAGATTTACAGATTTTGACATACTTACTAGTGTTAAATTTATTTAATATGGCTTCTCAACTCTAATATTAACTATGGCTTGACTGATATAATATATATCAACTCTAATAACTTCCTATTAACTATTGCCTGACTAATTTATCTAATGTACTAATAGTACAAAGCGAATATATAATACTCCTATCCCAGAAAAGAATCTCTCTATGTACAGTCAGGGCAAAAGTTTTGAGAATGACACAAATATTATTTTTCACACAGTCTGCTGCCTTAGTTTTTATGATGGCAATTTGCATTTACTCTAGAATGTCATGAAGAGTGATCAGATGAATTGCAATTCATTTCAAAGTCCCTCTTTGCTATGAACTTTATCCGAAAAACAACATTTTCACTGCATTTCAGCCCTGCCACAAAAGGACCAGCTGACATCAGGTCAGTGATTCTCTCATTAATACAGGTGAGAGTGTTGACGAGGACAAGACTGGAGGTCACTCTGTCATTCTGACTGAGTTAGAATAACAGACTGGAAGCTGTAAAAGGAGGGTGGTTCTTGAAATCATTCTTCTTCCTCTGTTAACCATGGTTACCTGTAAGGAAACATGTGCTATCATCATTGCTTTGAACAAAAAGGACTTCACAGGAAAGGATATTGCTGCTAGTAAGATTGCACCTAAATCAACCATTTATCGGATCATGAAGAACTTCAAAGAGAGAGGTTCAATAGTTGTGAAGAAGGCTTCAAGGCATCCCAGAACGTCCAGCAAGCACCAGGACTGTCTCCTAAACTTAATTAAACTGAGGGGTCAGGCCACCACCAGTGCAGAACTTGCTCAGGAATGGCTGCAGGCAGGTGTGAGTGTGTCTGCATGCACAGTGAGGCAAAGACTTTTGGGGGTGGCCTTGTGTCAAGAAGGCCAGCAAAGAAGCCATTTCTCTCCAGGAAAAACATCAGGGACAAACTGATATTCTGCAAAGGGTACAGGGATTGGACTGCTGAGGACTGGGGTAAAGTCATTTTTTCTGATGAACCTCCTTTTAAATTGTTTGGGATATCTGGAAAAACGCTTGTCCGCAGAAGCAAAGGTGAGCGCTACCATTAGTCCTGTGTCATCCAAACAGTAAAGCATTCTGAGACCATTCATGTATGGGTTTGCTTCTCAGCCAAGGGAGTGCACTCACTCACAATTTTGCCTAAGAACACAGCCATAAATAAAGAATGGTACCAAAACATCCTCCAAGAGCAACTTCTCCCAACCATCCAAGAACAGTTTGGTGACGAACAATGCCTTTTCCAGCATAATGGAGCACCTTACCATAAGGCAAAAGTGATAACTAAGTGATCCGGGGATCAAAATATCAAAATTTTGGGTCTGTGGCCAGGAATCTCCCCGGACCTTAACCCCATTGAGAACTTGTGGTCAATCCTAAAGAGGCAGGCGGACAAACAAAAACCCATAAATTCTGACAAGCAATGATTAGGCAAGAATTGGGGGCCATCAATCAGTATGTGGCCCAGAAGTTGATTGACAGCATGCCAAGGCGAGTTGCAGAGGTCTTCAAAAAGAAGGGTAAACACTGCAAATATTGACTGTTTGCATAAACTTAATATAACTGTCAATAAAAGCCGTTGACACCTATGGAATGCTTGTAATTTTACTTCAGTATACCATAGCAACATCTAACAAAAAGGTCTAAAAACACTGAAGCAGCAAACGTTGTGAAAACCAATACTTGTTTAATTCTCAAAACCTTTGGACATGACTGCATGAGAAACTATTACAATTACTGCAGGTCTTCATTTGCATTGAAACAGATAATGTTTTTTCAAGTATTTACAATTGTTGCCATCCAGGTAATTGGATTAATACTGGGGGGTAAATTGGTTTGGTATAGGCAACATCTGATTGTTTGGTATATGCAACATCTCTAGTTTTCAAACCAGCCGGAAACTCACAGCTTGATACATTTATCCCTGGATGTGGGTTTATTACATATTCCTTTTTTAAGAGTGGAAATATACAGATGAGGTACCTTAATATTTATAAAATATTGTTAAGAAAATACAGTTAAGCAAGCAAAGTTAAACAAACATTGAACAACAATTGAAGACTTCCAGAAATAAACTACATTTGCTGCAGCCTAACTCTGCACTACTTTTCTGATTGCACAGGACATAGCTACAAGGCAATTCTTTTAATTCCCTAATCTTTTGCTATTTTACTCTTAAATCCCAATGTTTGCAAAAAAAAAATTCTTGTTATCCTTTCATTATCTTTATCTTTACTATATCATCCTACACCCGTCCTGCAACACACCTCTGTCCACATTGCCCCTTCATTACTCCACTCACCTCTAGTTAACACTCATGAACTTTTATCCTATTTAAATTCAAGCTATAACAGTCTCATCGTGTCGCCAGAAATGAAAAGGACACACATCTTACAATGATCTTTCCTATCTTTCTTCCTCCCTGCTTCTGATATCTTTAACACTGCTTTCCCCCTCTCGGATCATCATCTTATTAGCTACTCGCTCACCCCAGTTCTATAACATCCCTGCTGTCAAACTCTTCTGAGCCTACTCATATCTGCAGAAATATAAACGCTATTGATTTTCAACAGTTGTCCACTTCTCTCCAACACCTATTCTCCCCGATTTCTACATTCTCCTCCCCTGATATGACAGTACCTTATTTTCACCAAACCCTAGTAACTGCCCTAGAACAAGTGGCTCCAGCAAGTCTTCATATGCAGCGTAGATTTCATTGTCAACCATGGCACACTAAAGTATCACAAAATCTACAAAATCTTTCATGTAAAACAGAATGTCCCTGGCATAAATCTTGTACCTCTAATGATTTCATCACACATAATGCAATCTACCACTCCTATCAAAATGATCTGGACACAGCAAAACAAACATACTTCCAATCTCTCATCTATGCTCAGGCTTCTAACAACAAATGCCTTTTTTAAGAGATTTAAATGTCTTCTAAACTCTCCCACCCCAAACCCTCTGACTACCATTAGAGCCCAGGATGTTGCTTCCTGTTTCAAGGACAATATTGATAAGATCTGACATGAAATGGTATCATCTCCCTTGACAAGCAATCAGCTCAATTCATTTGTAGCACCATCTGACACCCTCTTTTCCTTTGATCTCACAAATGAAGAGGAAGTTTCTACTCTTTTCTTATCTTCCTACACTACCTCCTGTCCCCTTGATCCCATACCCTCACAAATTGGTAGGTCCCTGTATCCTGTGCTTATTTCAAATCTGTAATCTTTCTCTTTCTAGTGGTATCTTTCCCTCACTATTTAAGCACGCAGTGATTACTTCTAATGTGAAAAAACAAAATTGTGACTCAAACTCTCTCTCAAATTACCACCCCATCCCTCTATTCCCAAGCATCTTGAGAGTATTGCCTACACTCGCTTCACACACTTTCTAATAGAAAACAACCTACTGGATTCTCTTAAGTCAGGCTGTCACTCTCAATACTCCCCAGAGACTGCGCTGACCAAGATTGTCAAAGATTTGATCACAGCAACTAAAGGCCACTACTCTCTTATAATTCTCCTGGATCTCTCTGCTGCATTTGACACTGTTGACTACTCTCTCCTCAGACAAACGCTACAATCCCAAGGTCTTGAAGGCACTGTCCTATCCTAGTTCTCATCCTATTGGATTCACCTCCGCTCTGCTTCCATTATCAGTTGGAGAACCACAAGGCTCAGTCCTAGATGCTCTCCTATTCTCTATCTACACCACTTCTCTTGGTGAACTAATAAGCTCATTTGGATTTCAGTATCATCTCTATGTGGATGATACACAAATTTATCTATCCTCTCCTGATCTCTCACCATCTGTGTTGTCTCGCGTTACTGACTGTCTTTCTGCTATTTCATCTTGGATGTCCTCTTGCTAACTCAAACTCAATCTTTCAAAAACAGAAATAATAGTATTCCCACCCAAAAACAGAAGCTTCCTGCCTCACATTTCTATTTCTGTTGATAATATAACGATAAATTCCACCCCTCAAGCTCGCTGCCTAAGTGTAATCCTTGACTCACAAAAATCCTTTTGTTTTCCACATCAACTTTATATCTAAATCTTGTTACATACATCTAAAAAACATTTCCACAATACGCACATTTCTCCCACAAGAAACTGCAAAAACTTTAATTCATGCACTCATCATCTCCAGCATTGAATATTGCAACTTTGCATGTAGCGGATAGATTGATTTTCTTTGCAAATTGTTCTTCCTCTGCGGAGTCACTCTCTACATTGGTTGCCTGTTTTTCAACGAATCTAATATAAAATTCTTCTAACATACAAGGCTATCAACAAAATTGCACCGACATACCTCTCCTCATTTGTCTCAAAATATACCCCAACTTGGCACCTCTGTTCTGCACAAGATCTCCGTCTCTCTTCCTCTCTTCCACTCTCATCACATCCTCCCATTAAAGTTTAAAAGACTTTTTTCGGACTGCACTCACTTTGTAGAATTCTCTCCCTCGCATAATAAGACTTTCCTCTAGTCTTCAAACCTTCAAGCGTTCTCTGAAAACCAGCCTCTTCAGAAAAGCTTATAATATTCCTCAACCATCATCTTAATCTCCCTAGGTTACCCTATTACTACCCTCTACACAGCTAACACAAGACAACAACCCTCTGATCAACATTCCTGTGTGGTGTGACTGATCATACTCAATACTTTTACCTTTGCTCTCTAGCTGGACTGTAAGCTTGTGAGCAGGGCCCTCTAACCTCTCCCTTTGTATTCTCTGTATTTATTATCCAGTACTGTTTTATTACTGTTTGTTCCCAAATGTAAGCACTACAATATATATAATATATTATATATATATATATATATATATATATATATATATATTTCAATTATTGAAAATTAATAACAATATGAACAGAATTAGAGAAAGGAACGAACAGTGGTGAACAAAAGGTGTATTTCAGTATTTGTAGTGAAAATAATGTGTTTATGTATAATTGAAGATATATATGTGTGACAGAGAAGAGTATGCTGCCATATCTCAAGAGGAATTGTAAGGGTTTTACTGACAATCTGCAGATAGGGTTACATTTTTGTGATACTCCTAGTTTGAACATACAGAGGTGGAAGACAGGGTCTAATGAGGTAATTAGACTCAGGGGAGTAGGTGATTGTATTTAAACCTATATTGTTGTATTGTGCAGTGAAACCAATGCCAAGCTTTTTGGCTGAAGGCCTATGTCTTGCCAGAGCTAGGGTTACCTGGTGTCATCCTGACAAGAGAGTGCTGTGGAATATTGTTTACAATAAAAGCATCGTTATTCAAGAAAGAAGGTGTCGTAGTATGTAAAGTACTTTTGAATTGTGGGAATTTGTAGCAGGTATATGTGTATACTGTGTAATAGTGCTTTGATAAAGTAACTATTAAACAAAGAAGGAATTTCAAGATGCATTCAGCTCTGCACCAGTAGCATATGTGCCAGGTTTATGTCAGACGTACTTACACCTTGATACATCTACATAAGCAAACGTTTTTTAACATTTGTTTTGATAGCGAAAAACACAGTCACTATTAGGGTTGATTCAAATGACAAAAACTTCTATAATACAGTGGGTACTAAAATACGCCCACAATATCATATAATAAGCACAAGATTGATGGTCAATCTGCAATCAGTCAATCAGAAGCTGCTAGTTATTGCTGGTGACTGTCATTAACACCAGTGTGTATTTCCACCAGCCCTCACACAACCACAAGTGTGACAGTCACTGGCAGGTGTATCCGTGCCTGCGTGTGAGTCTGCCGCAGTTTGCAATTTACGCAAACACACCTTTACTGATCCCGGACTGTGGTTGCAGGAGCAGGGAAGATTGCTCCTTTCCTTCCCCCACTTCCGCCTTATCAAGTGTAAGGAGCCTCAGAACTGCATACTTTTTGTTTGTGGGCATATACAATACAAAATAATAAACGAGCATACACCCAGCCCCTAAATCTATGGTTATTGAGCAAATACTTATTAATATTGTTTACAGGGATGTGAAATAACTTGTTGTGTAGTAGAAGTGGTCAGGTCCTTCGCTTGACTTTTGTATACTATGCATATTGGGGTGCAATGAATGTCAAATCTGCAAACTGCTGCATGTGTTTGTGTTCAGATGGTTAGAAACTATTGAGATCTTAGCAATAGACATCCACTAAAATGCCAGACTGGAAAAAAGTCTAGTTGAGGGAAGTGCAGAAAGCATCAATTACTCTCCTCACCTTAAGGTCAGTCGGCTCCCCACACCATCTACAAAAAATAAGAAAGGCTCTGTAAGGTTATTAAGAGGTGCACTTGCATATCCAAAGACATTTCACATCTCCATGTAATTGTGCCCTAACCGGCTTTTACTTACTTTTTTCTCCTTTTACCTGAACCTGTTTACCCTCAGAATTTTCACATATCCTGACATGAACAGACTTCTATGAACTGTCACTCACATTTATTTTTCTTCCTTTTCAACACGAGACACCAGACCAGGATATTAATCAAAAGAATTCCAGCAGCCATTGCAGAACCCGCAACAATTAGAGCCAACAAAGGGAGCTCTACCCGGGTTGAAAGAAGACCTAAGATTTAGTGTAAAGTAGGAATATGATTACTATTGAAAATAATGAAGACATTTACAGTTATGTAAAATATATTATATGATGTAAGTTTTATTGGTGGGTAGATTATGATTTACGCAACTCACCCATTGCAGTGACAGGAGCGTGGCTGACTCCACTTTGTTCAGTGCTGATTTTTACTCTCAAACTGCCATTGCTCTCTACACTGCGTGTGTCCAACAGAAGCAATCGAGAAGAGTTGATAAACTGTTTTACGTCTTGGTCTCGCACAGTGAAGCTGGAGGGAGGCTTTGTTTGGATCACTAGGAGAAGTAGGAGGGATAGTCCAGAGGCATGGGGTGTTCTGACCAGCGAATCAGGTGGGACTGTATAGTGGGAAAAGTAAGATTATTTATCATATACATTTGATTTGTTATGAAGCTTTACATTTTCTCAATATATAGTATCATTCTACATGCACTTATATTAACACACTTCTCTTCTCAGCCTCTCAGAAAATGAAAAACACATGCACATAGGAGAAATACATCACCCCTCTATGTGCCTTAGGTATATATAATTATCACGTTATATTGTTACTTTCAGAGATTGCAACTTTATTGTGGTGGAAAAACACTAGTAGCCAATTTTGTAAGTGATTTGAATCAATATTTAATGGAAATTATATCTTCTATCACTTAGGACTATTAATAGACAGATACAGTAAAGTTTCTGCCAACAAAATGGCGATATTAAGGACAGTATTTGAGGGAAAAACCTTGGAGAAAATTATCTTGCTTAATGCATTCTGAAATTGTCTCAGAACACTCCAAAAGTACCCATTCCTCTATGCTCCAGCCATGTGCACTCTATTTTTAGTATCAACAGGCCGGCACTAGAACTAGGCAAACCTAATCAGTTGCCAAAGTTGTTGGGGATACCTAAAATACTGAGGGCCTCATGTACAGTCGGATGCAATTTACACCTAACCTGTAAGTGTAAATTGCATCCCGTAATTTACACAGTATTCCAAGTCAAACAGATCTTTAGATCCATGCAACTCAGAAATTGCACAAACACTCCTACTTATACACTTAAATGTATCAGCCACAGCAGTCCTGTAAAGCAGATTACTGAATAAATAAATTAATGTATGTAAAAAAAACTGTGTTTCCTCCCCCCAAACAGCACTAGGGTGGGTTAAGCTATTTAGGAGGGGTTGCTCACCTTTTTTTGAAAAAATGTAATTATTTTCTACATACTGCAAGATCTCGTGCACTAGCAGAAAGCACCCGCAAAAGATACATCTCCAAGAGACCTATCTGCAGCTGCTTTCAACACAGCATAGCGTAGCTTTGAAGAAATGGCTTGAAGGCGATGAAACGCATCAGTGTGTTTCGCTAGATGACTATTTATGCTGGAAAACTTTAATTGAGAGATACCTTTCTAACTTTTTTCTTTAGTAAATCTGGAAGCTACTTTACATCTAATTAGTACTCACATGTCACTCACCGGACTGTGAGTGTCATTTCCCGTGTTTTCAGGATCCGTGGCCGTCCGCCATCCTGAGGGTCTGCGCAGGTGCAGCCCTTATTAAACCTTCAGTACCTGTTGCTTTAATTTATTGGATGATCAGGCAACCCTCCCTATTTAAACCACCTGTGATCATTACCTGGTTGCCTGATCTTGGAGTCTCATTCCCCATGAGCCTCTGAAGGTGTTCCTCTGTTCCTCGTGTGTTCAGCTCCTGCTGATTCCTGTTTACTGCTATTGTGGTTTCCAGACCACTTCAACTCTCCTGTGTTCATCGTGCCTGCACTCAGCTGATTCCTATCTGCTATTACTACCGGACTCCTGTTCGTTTCAACTCTCCTGTGTTCATCGTGCCTGCACTCAGCTGATTCCTATCCGCTGCCTCCGTTACTACTACAGAGTTCCTGATCGTCTCAACTCTCCTGGGTTTATCGTGTCAGCTCTCCGCTGCCTCCGTTACTACTACAGAGTTCCTGATCGTCTCAACGCTCCTGTGTTTATCGTGTCAGCTCTCCGCTGCCTCCGTTACTACTACAGGGTTCCAGACCGCCTCTACTCTCCCGTGTTCAGCGTGCCTTCTCCCCGCTGCCTCCACCACTACTACTGGATACCAGACAGCCTCAACTCTCCCGTGTTCTTCATGTTTCCAGTTCCCCTTACTACTGCTTCCTGAGTATTGCTTTGTTGATTCTGGATTACCTGCCGTGCGCTGCACCAACCTGATTACCGCTTCCACCCTCCAGTGGTCTCTCCTCCTGCCGGCCTTCAGCCGTTCAGGTATCCCCGCACGTCTCTCTGACAGCCTGCTCTCCTGAACCGCGGTATGCATACTTTCCATTGACTTTGCTTGTGTATTGCATATCCATCTGGACTGAGTTGTGTTCTCTTCCGGAGCCTCCTATCCACTGAAGCTATTGTTACCATTGACTTTGTTTCCTATTGTCTGGATAGCTTTTGTGACTTTGTATACTTCAAGCAGTGCTTGTCAGTTATCGTTGTATTGTGGATATCATCGTGGGATCAAGTTCTGTGTGCCCCGTGTATACTCTGCTTTACATTCATCTCCTCGTGCCCCTCCTCACATATATATAGCAGTGGTACAACTTGCTGACGCAGACCACTGACTCCTGTTCCCTGTGACACCAGTTTCAAGTATCCTCTCACATAAGCAGTGGTACAACTTGCTATACGCAGACCACTGACTTCCCCGTTACCTACTTTCACCTGGATTCCATTCCTTCACTATAGACAGCGGTACAACTTGCTATACGCAGACCGCTGACTCTCACTACATCCTCGCTACTCCTGGACATTCCTCCTCACTATAGCAGTGGTACAACTTGCTATACGCAGACCACTGACTTTCCTCACGTTTCCTTGTCCATCTGGTTCCTCGTGTACATTCATCTACTCATTACCAGTTGCTGCTAGTCATAGACTTTCCTCGAGCATTCTCTCACCATCTGCTGTTTCTCCTGTTCCGTTGTCACCCTGCTACCAGAGAACCATAGTACCAACTATATTACTCTGGTAAGTCCATCATCTGGTGATATCCTGGGCAAAGACTCCTAGTGCCCGTGACATCACAGAAGAATAAAATTATTGATAGACAAACTAGCTGACAACCACACAACTTCCACATGTATTGGTTCCTCAATGGTCCCTCTGCTCTGGCTCCATATAATCAGCACCGTATACATGTAACTGCAGCCAATTTCAATAATAAAACCATGTCCTTAGCAGTGCCAACAATCCTCTCTCAATTAAGGAGGATTAAGTTACACTTGGAACATCTGATTTATACAGAAGTCTATTATATACTATGAGCGAGATATATAGCTGCATATTGATGAAATGTCGTTCTGGGCTTTGTTGAGCAAACCATTAATATCCAAGGTAGATGAGATATATGACCATGGTTGATCTCTGAGACAATATTCCATGGATGACTATTGATTAATCAAGGATATTATTGCCAATTGTGGTTTTGGGTTTTATGGTATTTTTAGATCAGTGCACTGATCAACAGCTAAGAATGTCATTATATGCAATATTTTTTATTTAGATTTTGGTTCTTGTTTTTATTTCTTCTAATTATTAAATGTGCAATTTTTTAAAATTTCTGTTTCACAGATTTATTCACAACTGAGTGAGTACTACTCTCAGTGCTGTGGTTTTCTGGTTTATTTAGCTTTCAGATTTAGTTTGTATAATTGATAAAGTGTATATATGATTTAATAGCTAATTGCAAATTTTATTGAGTTTTTAATGAATTTATATAATAAATTAATTTTCAACTATCTGCAGTTCACATCTGTTTGTGGCTATACATTCCGTAATTTACACAGTATTCCAAGTCACACGGATCTTCCGATGAGTACAACTCAGAATACTATGCAAATTGCACAAACACACCTCTTTATGTGCCTTATGGGCCGGTGTGCATGATACACTTAAGTGTATCAATCACAACATCCCTGTAAAGCAGATTACTGAATAAATAAATCGACTCTCCCAGAGTGTCCGGGAGACTCCCAAATTTTTGGGTGTGGTTAATTCATACTTGAAACTCTCTCAGAATATCTGGGAGACTCTCGCATTTTGGGTAAGTCTCACGGACTCCCGGGAGAGTATAGCAATCTCCCGCATGGGCCGAATTTGGTCCAAATCGCCGTGATTCAACGGGAATGGCGGCGTTTGGCCCCACCCCCATTGTAAAAAGACGCGGATTGCGTCAGTACGTCATGGGGCGGGGCCAAAAATGACCCGATTTTCGGAGCCCCACCCCTGCATGCCCACCTTCCTTCTGCAGCTCCCGGATCATACTTGCCATAAGTTGGCAAGTATGGGTTAATTGTGTCATCCTGGCCCCTCCCCTTGCTGTAATAGCCCAAATTGGTGCTGTTTAGCAGAGGGGCAGGGCCTAAAGAGGTGATTCGCATGGCCACGCCCTCAATAGAAGTCAATGAGACTCCCCCTCCCCCCAATAACTCACCTGACTTTTGTTAGATGTGTTTGTACATAGTATTATTATTGTTTTGCATTATGTTGTTGTATTTTTAAATAAAAGATACGCTTGTAGTTTTCCTAACCTATATTTCCTATGTGATCTATGAACCTAGGTATTGGGATTTATAGTGTGAGCTTTGGCTCTAGTACCCCGTGCTGTGACAGGCTAAATAAAATAATATGGACTTAATTACAGTATACTAAACTCTGCTATATTTGTGATAACACATTACACACACAACTCATACATGCTGTTAGTGCATTGAGGCATTCCTGCCTTGGTGTGAGGTGAGCACTATGTCTCAAGCTGCAAAATTCTTACCTCTTTAACCCATAACAACATGCTATTTTCCCAAACTTCCAGTATTGATACTGATAGGCACAAAACAAACACATTAAACATGGCCATAGAGCACAGAAAACTAGTTTAACATGTCACACAGTTCACACAAAACCAATATTTTATACATATTCGCAGTGTGTACAAAATGATAATATAATATAAGCAGATACCCACAGTGTATGCTCAGCAGCACTTCTCTGTTTTCTGTCTTGTTGCAGTTTTCTCCAACACTCTCTTCAAGTGACAGTATGCTATTACTACCAGGAGCTACTGGTAGCAGAAATGGGGGCTCTCTACCAAGCCCTACATCCTGTTTTACACCATTCAAATACCAAGTGAGAGTTGAGCCACTAGCCTCACAGAACATCCCATGAGTCTCATCCTTGAAAGCCGGGTTTCCAAGTCCTGGAATAAACAAATAAACAGAATAGAAAACTTGAAGAATAAATGTTATTATTAAGCACAGGAAAAGTTTATTAATATTTGTTTTGATAGCGGAAAATGCATTCGCTGTTAGGTTTGATTTAAAAGAAACTCTCTATAATACAGCAGGTATACTCATCCTTCTCGTGTATAAATGAATACAGCAAAAAAAATCATTGTAATCATTTAATCAAAATCTTGTAGGCACGAGCAATGAAAAAAGCACCAGAAGTGAATCAGCAATCATCCAATCAGAAGTAGCTATCTAGTGCTGGTGACTGGCATTATCGTCAGTTTGCAATTATTAGAGATGAGCTGTTCGGATTATGTGTCTATATATTTTCTATTTGCTTATGTTCCTCCTGATGAAGTCTATCTGTTACACGGACGAAACGCGTTGAGGATTGTGATTGCTCATATGGATATTGTGGTATAAGACTCTTTGGGCACTGGATGTCTTCCAGTAAGGCTGCCGTGGAGACACATTAAGAACTGACTGTTGCAAGTCCCACAAGAATGCATGCATCCTATATACCATAAAAAGAAACCTTTACATGCACTTTATATTTGATTTTATGTAAGTGTGATACTTACCTTTTTATTAAAATTTGCATCATACAGTATTACACTATTTTAGCTCCTTTTTTATTGCGCTTATGGTCTGAGGTCCCAGCTGTATCCGGTGACTCCCCTTTTTAGGAGAAGCATTGGTATTGGAAGCTTGTAGCAGTATCATAGACACCATCAGCTTTACAGATAAGCCTATCAAGTCGTATATCTGGCTGACAGTTATGTATCCAGTCGTGTGACCCGTTTGTGACCAGATGAAGGATATCTACGTACACAAAGCTTAAAAGTTTTGCTATCTGGTACGCATACATCTGCATAAGTGTGTCCTGGGTGTTTAATATATGGAAATTCTGCGAGTTCACCCACTGTGACTCTGTTTGAGAATAAGCTGTAACTTGTATATTACATCTACACATTGGATGTTATATTACAGTTTTTGTTTCCTGGTTTCCTCTCCACTGGTGTTTCCGGTCCTACTGTGGGTTCTTGTGTGATCCCAATATTATATCAATATACTACACTAGTGTGCGCCTCCTCCTCCATTTTTCTTTTTTTAATATATATATATATATATATATATATATATATATATACACATATATAGTTTGTTATATGTATATATAAATATGTTATATAGTGTGCGTTTTGCAAAAAATAAATTGCCGGTGTGTGTTTGTGTGTGTGTGTGTGTGTCCTACACATGAGCGAGGGCCTCCATAACTGTATTAGCTAGAAGCCAGACGGCTAGGATTTTATTTGTGTTTTGTTTCTGTTTACAAGCTGGTGAATAAACTGGCTGTGGCTGTTATCCTGAAACTTCTGGACTCGTGTGTCTTACTGCTGCTGTTCTCCCAGGAGATGATACCTGTTCCCCTGACTATACTACAATATATATATATATATATATATATATATATATATATATATATATATATATACCATACTTACCAACTCTCCCGAAATGTCCGTGAGACTCCCGCATTTCACGAGAGTCTCACGGACTTCCAGGAGAGTGTGGCAATCTCTCGGATCTGCCCACTTTCTAGTGAAGTGGGCACAACTAGGTTCAAAATTACGCGATTTTCTGATCCCCGCCCCCTGTACGCCCATAAGTTAGCAAGTATGATATATATTTATTAGTCCTCCCCCGTTTTTTCAGTGCCATCTTACAAGAGATAGCGTCTAGGGAGGAGGTTAGCTGCAGTACTCTACTGATAAAACAGCACTAGGGGTGAACCAGGGATTTAGGAAAGCAGTAGAATCCTGTCATTATTATAAAGCAGTTCTGTAGAGAAGAGTCAGCTACATGAGTTTGCTGATCAATTGCTTTTAAATTCAATCTTAAATACACTTTACACAGACCAGTGGGTACTGGTTGTTGTTAATGTATTGCATTGCCTATATCTAATAGTATCATTCTGAACTAAATACTAATATATTTTTGGAGAAAAACAGTGCTTTTGCTTTCAGACTTCTTTCTTTCTTTTAAACTTGAACATTTTTCTAGTGAAAGTAATCTTGTATGGAGCAGTGACAAGTGAATTAATTTTGAAAAAAACTGGGTGCTTGCGTGTGATTCAGCAGCAGTTGCCCACCCCCCAAAAAGGCTATATATTCTAATATTTTCTTTTTCTCAATACTTTTATATTTTCGAAGGGTCATTCATTTAAATCTATATTTATAGAAGGCTGTTTGTTAGGGTCAGCACGCAGCTGGAGTCCCAAAAACGCTATATATTCTAACCTTTTCTGTTTTTCAATACTTCCCTATTTTGGAATGGTCATTCAGTGAAATCTATATTTGAAAAAGCGCGACTATCCAACAAATACTTAGAATACAAATAGAAAGGCATCTTCAAAGTTGCGGCCACGGACTCCATAAAACATAAGTATCAACGGAGACCACCCCGCCCACGCTAAGCAAACCTCAACATCCCGCTATCGCCAAACCGGAAGTGACTACATTACACTTCCGGTTAGCGCTATGTCCAGCTGGACATCAATAAAGTTGTGATATACATGAATAAAGTTGCAAATATACACACATTGATACAAATTTCATAAAAATACAAGAAACAATTTACCATCCTACACATAATGTTAAACATACATGGGTACAATAAACATCAATACGTCAGAGTCTCTTTGTCTTTCCTGAAGGGAATTCTTCTCAAATGTTATACTCCATTGTTCAGTGTATCCCAGACAAATGAGAGAAGAGATGACACATAAAAATAAAATGTAAATCAACACATCAGAAAAATATTCAATGAAATGTTCTAAATGCAATGTAAATTAGCTATATGTTATGCATGTTACGCATTTTATAAAATGATATCTTTGTATTCTTAAAATTAAGACCAAATAAAAGCAAGGGCAGAAATTTTTTTGTATCTAAACTACATTCAGGATGGTATACAACAGTAGAAAAAAATCTTTCCCTCCAATCAACAGAGGGGATGAATAATACATTCTCAGAGTCCCTTCAGTCACAATTATTATTTAGGAGACTGCAGGTATGTATATCCTCTAAAAAGAAAGAGGATGTGGCATCTTATAAAAAACACTTCAATTCGAAGTCTAGGTTTAATCCCTTGGGGGCCAAAGTATTATATTTAAAGATACACTTCATTTCTGCTTTCGCCAGTGATGAGGCTATATCACTATTCCTTTCACTGTTCTCAATGTGTTGAATACCCCAAAATTCTTTAATTTTTTCAGGATTGCAGGAATGTTGCACCTTAAAGTGGTTGGATAGTGAATGATTTTCTAAGCCCCTCCTTATGTTATACACATGTTCACGCATCCTAATTTTTAGTGGGCAAGTTGTTCTGCCCACATAAAACAGGCCACATTCACACTTCACCGCATACACAACATTTTTTGTGTGGCAGGTCATGAATTGGTCTATTTTACATCTAACTCCATTAATGATCACTTCTGTGTATTTACTAGTTTCAGATCTACATGTACGGCAAGCCATACATTCTCCACTCCGATGAAACCCCTTAGATCTAATGGATTTCCATTGTTCCACAGGTATATGACTCTTAACCAGGAAATTTCTCAGATTCGGTGCTTTTTTATAAATAAATTTAGGCCTCTCAGGAATATGGTTACCTATAATGTTGTCTTTTTTTAAAATATCCCAATATTTGGAAAACACTCTTTCTACCTCTTTGAAGTCCTTACTATACTGGGATACAAAGGCCCAGTCAAACCTATTCGATGTTACCTCTTTATTCTTTTCAATATTTTTCCTAAGAAGTTCCTTCCTATCAATTGCTTGAATTTTTTCCTCCATCCTATCTAAAAGGTCACCCCTATACCCTTTCTCGGTAAATTGTTTCTTCATATCCTGAAGTTGGCTGGCAAATATATTTTCCTCCGTACAGTTTCTCTTAAGTCTCTTCATTTGCCCGAGCGGTATGTTATCTAACCACACCCTGTGATGATTGCTGTCGTACTCTATATACCCTCCTATGTCCGTAGGTTTACAATATGTTTTTGTTTGTAACCCTCGATCCGTGATATACACTGTGATGTCTAGAAAATTTACTGTTTTTTTGCTGTAATCAAAAGTAAGTTCAATATGATGTGAATTTGAATTTAAATAAGTGCAGAAATTTTGTAAGGCGGCCTCAGAACCTCTCCAGATAAAAAAATATGTCGTCAATGTATCGATGCCAGGATACCAGGTCCGCCACAAAGTTATGACCATTCCACACCCATATCTCCTCCCACTGGGTCATGAAAATGTTTGCATAGCTAGGGGCGAACCTGGTACCCATCGCCGTGCCGACACGCTGCAAATAAAAGGAATCTTGAAATCTGAAAAGAGGATTTATGTACTTACGTTAAATCCGTTTCTCTGATTCCGTCTGGGGGACACTGCTTACCATGGGATGTGGAGGGGAGCTTGGGAGTTGGCACCTAACTAGTTAATTTAGTACTGCTGGCAAACCCCTCCCCTCTACAAACCCCCTGCCTCTTCCTGTCCAGTTAGTTTTAACAAGCCCAAGATAAAAAAGGGCAGTCACACAAGAACACACAGAAGAAAAACAGAAGGGAGGGATCGCAGTGTCCCCCAGATGGAATCAGAGAAACAGATTTAACGTAAGTACATAAATCCTCTTTTCTCCTTCATCCGGTCTGGGGGACACTGCTTACCATGGGGACGTTCTAAAGCAGCCCCCTAAGGGTGGGACTACTCTGAAAGCCCTGCTCATAAAGCACTACGAGCAAAATTTGCATCCGCAGAGGCAAATATATTAAACTGGTAAAATTTGGTAAAGGTGTGGACAGAGGACCAGGTGGCTGCCCTGCAAAGCTGGTCCGCAGAAGCTCCATTCCTTGCTGCCCACGAGGCCCCCACCGATCTGGTGGAATGGGCCCGTAAGTCTCTCCGGCACAGCACGGCTAGCATTAATATAAGCTTGCCTGATGGTAGACGTAATTCATCTGGCGATGGATTGTTTTGAGGCTGGCCAGCCTCTCTTATTAGCGTCATAAAGAACAAACAGTGAGTCAGTCCGTCTAATCTGGGAAGTTCTTTTAACATAAATGCGGAGAGCTCTAACCACATCCAACTTTTTCATTGATTGCTGATCCGTATGAGAAGTGGATGAGAAAACCGGAACAATTATTTCCTGATTTAGATGAAAAGCCGAAACTACCTTTGGCACAAAGGAAGGAAGGGTTCTTAACACCGCTCTGTCCTCGTGGAACACCAAATAAGGTTCCCGACAGGACAGGGCTCCTAATTCAGAAACTCTGCGAGCAGAGGCAATAGCCAGAAGAAAAAGGACCTTCCAGGTCAAACACTTCAAATCCGCCTTGTTCAAAGGCTCGAAGGGGGGTCCCTTGAGCATGTCCAGAACCAGATTAAGATCCCATGGAGCTGTAGGAGGGACATAAGGAGGCTGTATATGGAGAACTCCTTGGAAAAAAGTCCTAATGTCTGGTAAGTCAGCCAACTTCGTATGGAAAAATATCGAAAGGGCTGAAACCTGAACCTTTAAGGAGCCTAATCTAAGGCCTGCTTCTAAGCCATGCTGAAGGAAAGCTAACAAGCGAGGGAGGCGAAAGGAGGACGAGTGGTATGTCCTACTTTCACACCATCTAATATATGCCTTCCAAATCCGGTGATAGATGCGAGATGACACTGGTTTCCTAGCTCGCATCAACGTTTGAATTACACTGGAAGGTCTGGGAGAAGACAGAACCTGGGAGGTTACCTTCTGAATAGAGGTGATCTTCTCTACTGGGAAATATCCTTTGTTTGCTGGTGTCCATGATGAGTCCCAGGAACACCATGCGCTGACACGGAACCAACTGGGATTTCCTTAAATTTATCAGCCATCCGTGGCCCTCGAGAACCGCTTGGGTGAGGGATAGGTGATAGCTTAGGCAACTCTCTGAGGAAGCCTTGATTAGCAGGTCGTCCAAATAAGGAATGACCTGAACACCCTGCAGGTGAAGACATGCTACCATCACTGACATAATCTTTGTGAAGACCCTTGGCGCTGTTGATAGGCCAAAGGGGAGGGCCCGAAACTGATAGTGAACTGATCCCACCGAAAATCTGAGAAGGGACTGATGGTGGATCCAAATGGGAATATGGAGATACGCGTCCTTTATATCTATGGACGCTATGAACTGATCTTTCTCTAGGCCGTTTATCACTGACCTTAGAGATTCCATCCGAAACTTGTCCACCCTTAAGTGAACATTGAGGCCCTTTAGATTTAAGATAGGGCGAAAGGAGCCGCCTGGCTTCGGGACTAGGAATAGGTTGGAATAAAACCCTGTTCCTATCTGGCAATCTGGAACCTTGGCGATGACCCTCTGAGCTAGAAGAGAAGCTACACAATCCTGTATAGCCTGTCTTTTTACTGGATTTCGGGAAAGAGGGGCCTGGAAGTAACGGCGTGGAGCCGGGCCTGAAAGGTCTATTTTGTACCCCTCTGAAATAATTCCCCGAATCCAAGGATCTTGGGAAGACGCTGCCCACTGTTTGTAGAACAGAGACAGACGTCCCCCCACAGGCACCCCCTGCAATACAGGGTGGTCGTCAGGACGCAGGCTTCTCCTGAGATTTAGGGGCCTGGCGTTTGGATGCAAATGAGGACCTCCCTCTGGTAGAGGAGCCTCTGGAATTGGATTGCCTGCCTCTAAAGGGCTGTCCCCTATGGGGAGAGGCCCCACGAAAGGGCTGACGAAAGGAGCTACCCCTCGGGGCGCGGCTCCTGCTAGCATAGACTGGCAAGGACGTACTCTTGCCCCCCGTGGCCTGGGAAATAAGGGTATCTAATTCCGGGCCGAACAAACCTGCAGCCGAGAAGGGGATAATTTCAACGGACCTTTTCGATTCCGCATCACCTTCCCAGGATTTCAACCAAAGCGTCCTTGTGGCTGAAATGGAGGCCGCCTGAATGGAAGAGGAGACTGCCGCTGAGTTCTGGGCTGCTTCATTAATATACCCCGAAGCCTCCTTTAGGTGTAAGGCTAGGGGAAGAAATTTGGAGTCCTGTAAGGCCTCAGCTAGCTGGTCTGCCCATGCCTCCATGGCTCTAGCCACCCAGGCTGAGGCAAATGTGGGTCTAAAGGCAGAACCCGCAGCCGCAAATATGGATTTGAGCTGTGATTCAACCTTGCGGTCATTGGCGTCCGGCAGGGACGCTGAACCCGGGGCTGGGAGTAAAGTATGTTTTGCTAAGCGAGCAATGGGAATGTCCACCTTGTGAATACTTTCCCAGCGAGCCACTTCTTCTTCCTGTAAGGGATACAGGGAAGAGAACCTCTTGGGGATAGAAAATCTTTTATCTTTTATCGGGATGTTTCCATGCCCCTTCAGCGATATCTCTAAGTTCCGCGGAGGGAGGAAAACGGCTGGTCTTCCTCTTGGCCTTTTTAAAGAGACTTCTGTCTCTGGGGGTTACATCTTCCGGTTCCGGGAGATCCAACGCCTGTCTTACCGCTAAAACCAAATCGTTTACAAATTGGCCCTTAGACACTTCTCCCTGCTCAGAGGAATGACCTTGGTCAGTGTCCGAATAAATTTCCCCTTCTTCTTCAGACTCCTCCTCAGAATCTGAGAGGGTCAATAGGGGATTAACATATCTAGGCCTCTTTCTTTTAGCAGGCGGGGTACTAGAGGGGTCAAGTAGCTGGTTAAGCTTATTCAGCCCTCTGATAAAAGCTGTAGACCATGCCGGTTCTGTAGCAACCAGGGCTGGGTCAG
This sequence comes from Mixophyes fleayi, assembly GCF_038048845.1. Lineage (NCBI taxonomy): Eukaryota > Metazoa > Chordata > Amphibia > Anura > Limnodynastidae > Mixophyes > Mixophyes fleayi. The sequence continues at coordinate 43,307,964 of NC_134412.1, forward strand.
TCTGTAATGAGGATGGTCCCGGCAAACTCAAAGCACTAGAACCTGAGGAAGCCGGGGGGTCTGACTGTAAACTTGCATTACTAGCCACAGAAGTTGCCACAGTAGTCAGCAACTGGTTGGACTGAAGGACCATTTGAGCTAAAGAGCTAGCCGACTGCGTAAGGGAGGTAACCCAGGCCGGTTCCACCGACGGTGGGACTGAAACCTGCGGTATCTGTGCAGTGGAAGCCTCTGCTTCGCATGTCGAGCAGAGCGCCAACGGGTCCCTCTGAGCACTAGGTAATTTAACATTACATTTTGGACATGTGAAATATTTTGGCATAGGGCCCTTTCCCTTATCTGTCATATTTATAAAGGAAAGCACACCAAGCACACAGAGTAATAAAAAATCTAACTGAATATACAGATAGATAGTTAATATAGAGAGAGAGTAAATAAGCAATGAAAAACAGAGCAATACCAAGTAAACAACTCATATATTCTAAAAGTTGTACTTGAAATAGTAAACACCATAAATATCAATGGCTAGTAGGAGGCTATAATAGTAAACCTGCTAGCCCAGTATAACCACATCAGATATGTGTGTAAATAAAGGTGATACTTAGCCAAAGGCCACCCTGGGGAGCAGATCTGACAGCAGTCTGTGCTTTCTCCTCAGCTCTGTTCCTTTTCCCGGGCTTGTGCTGGCGCCAAAAGACCTGGGAAGGACCATCTCTCTCTCTGAAGAAAGGGGGGAACTCTATGTATTAGCTCCCCCTTCCTGTAGTTCTTTTTCCTATGTCTTCTCCTTTTTCTTCAAAGAACTATCATAATAGTGGCAGAGTGGTGGAGACCTCTAGGACAGAGGTCTCCGCAGCGGAAGGTATCCGACGCCCCCTCCTATGACTGAGGGGGGAATCTTGGTTTAGCCCCTTCTCCTCGGCGCTTCTGCCGAAATCCAAGATGGCCGCCGCCATCTTCATTACCCGATAACCAGCGCTCTATGCCTGTAATGGCAGTGCCGGTTATCGGGGAGGCTATGGGAGTGCAGCGGTCCATGAGACCGCTTGTCACTCCCTTCAATCAGGCACCTTGTCTTCAGCCCCTGTCAGTGAGAACCGCTGGCTCTCAGCTGACAGGGGAATGCCTGCGCTGCCAAGCTGTGAGTGTGTTCTCTATATTAGAACACACTCCAGCGCTGCCACCTAAAAAAGTAAAAAAGTAAAGGAAAAAAATAAATTTTTAAACATTAAACTAAGCAGTAAAAAATAAGGCTGCCCAACTCCAGGGCACCTAAAAAAAACTAACTGGACAGGAAGAGGCAGGGGGTTTGTAGAGGGGAGGGGTTTGCCAGCAGTACTAAATTAACTAGTTAGGTGCCAACTCCCAAGCTCCCCTCCACAACCCATGGTAAGCAGTGTCCCCCAGACCGGATGAAGGAGAAATAACTATTATTCAAAATGAAGGAAATACCCTCTACTATGAAACTTCTAATAGCTTGTGAATATATAGAGTTCTCCAGACATTTGGTGACAGCTTCCAACCCCAATTCATGCTGGATGATGGTATATAATGACTTTACGTCTGCTGTCACCAGGAAAAATTCAGGCTGCCACTCAATATTATCTAGTATTTCTAAAAAACAATTAGTGTCCTTAAGGTGTGATTTGGACTGTTGTACCAGGGGCTGTAAGAAATGGTATATAACTTCCGAGAGGTTAATGGTAACTGAATCCAAACCTGAGATAATGGGCCTGCCTGGTGGGGCTTTCAGGTTTTTATGTATTTTCGGTAGTGTATATAGCACCGGAATTCTTGGAAATGGAATAATGATAAACTCTGCAGTTTTTTCATCAATCATTCCTTCCTCCACATACTTCTTGATCATACCTCTTATATTATCTGAGATTTAACTAGTGGGGTCACTCTTGAGTTTCATGTACGTTTGTCCTGCTACTAATTGACTGTTGATTTCATCTATATAATATTCCGAATCCATAATGACAACCCCACCACCCTTATCCGCGGGTTTGATGGTAATGGATCTGTTATCTTTAAGATTTTTGATGGCCTCTCTTTCTTTCTTTCTGAGATTGTATTTGATCTTTTTTTGTTGGTGTTTGGATTTAAAATTATTTTTTTCTAAATCCCCTAAAACCATTTTACTAAATGTCTCAATGAAATTTCTTTTCACCTGCGTGGGAAAGAAGTGAGATTTTTTCCTAAATTTACCATTATCTCTAGGATCTTCTTCCTTCTCCTCTATGTTAGTGCTATTATTATCTTTCATTTGGAAGAATTTTTTTATTGTAATTTTTCTAATAAATTTTTGCACGTCAACATAGAGGTTAAAAGGATCACTACTATTGGTGGGGCATATTTTAGCCGTTTTCCAGGACTGATTTTTCCTATTTTGAGAGTTTGACCGAACTGATGTTAAAAACTTTGGACTTTTCCTTCTTCCCTTTCACGTCTGTTACTTGGGACAGATCTTTCTTTTTATTTTTGGAAAGCTTTTTAAAGTTTTTAAAATCTTCCCATCTCTTCCTTTTCCCTCCCTTTTTACCCCTGGATTTTTTTCCTTTCTTATGTTTTCTTTTGGAGCCTATCTTTATCTCCATTTTTTCCCGGGTGCCCCTTGTTTGGGAAGAAGAGAAACATGGGGCATCTGATTCCCACTCATCCAGCACTTTGAATTTATTATAATAAAGGAATAGGATCTCTGCTCCTACAAACATGATTTAAGGGACTTCCAAAAATCCTTTGTGTTCGATTTGACCCCCTCCACTCAGTCCTATTATCTGGAGAGGTTCTGAGGCCGCCTTACAAAATTTCTGCACTTATTTAAATTCAAATTCACATCATATTGAACTTACTTTTGATTACAGCAAAAAAACAGTAAATTTTCTAGACATCACAGTGTATATCACGGATCGAGGGTTACAAACAAAAACATATTGTAAACCTACAGACATAGGGGGGTATATAGAGTACGACAGCAATCATCACAGGGTGTGGTTAGATAACATACCGCTCGGGCAAATGAAGAGACTTAAGAGAAACTGTATGGAGGAAAATATATTTGCCAGCCAACTTCAGGATATGAAGAAACAATTTACCAAGAAAGGGTATAGGGGTGACCTTTTAGATAGGATGGAGTAAAAAATTAAAGCAATTGATAGGAAGGAACTTCTTAGGAAAAAGATTGAAAAGAATAAAGAGGTAACATCGAATAGGTTTGACTGGGCCTTTGTATCCCAGTATAGTAAGGACTCCAAAGAGGTAGAAAGAGTATTTTCCAAATATTGCGATATTTTAAAAAAAGACAACATTATAGGTAACCATATTCCTGAGAGGCCTAAATTTATTTATAAAAAAGCACTGAATCTGAGAAATTTCCTGGTTAAGAGCCATATACCTGTGGAACAAAGGTAATCCATTAGATCTAAGGGGTTTCATCGGTGTGGAGAATGTATGGCTTGCCGTACATGTAGATCTGAAACTAGTAAATACACAGAAGTGATCATTAATGGAGTTAGATGTAAAATAGACCAATTCATGACCTGCCACACAAAAAATGTTGTGTATGCGGTGAGGTGTGAATGTGGCCTGTTTTATGTGGGCAGAACAACTCGCCCACTAAAAATTAGGATGCGTGAACATGTGTATAACATAAGGAGGGGCTTAGAAACTCATTCACTATCCAACCACTTTAAGGTGCAACATTCCTGCAATCCTGAAAAAATTAAAGAATTTTGGGGTATTCAACACATTGAGAACAGTGAAAGGAATAGTGATATAGCCTCATCACTGGCGAAAGCAGAAATGAAGTGTATCTTTAAATATAATACTTTGGCCCCCAAAGGATTAAACCTAGACTTTGAATTGAAGTGGTTTTTATAAGATGCCACATCCTCTTTCTTTTTAGAGGATATACACACCTGCAGTCTCTTAAATAATAATTGTGACTGATGGGACTCTGAGAATGTATTATTCATCCCCTCTGTTGATTGGAGGGAAAGATTTTTTTCTACTGTTGTATACCATCCTGAATGTAGTTTAGATACAAAAAAATTTCTGCCCTTGCCTTTATTTGGTCTTAATTTTAAGAATACAAAGATATCATTTTATAAAATGCGTAACATGCATAACATATAGCTAATTTACATTGCATTTAGAACATTTCATTGAATATTTTTCTGATGTGTTGATTTACATTTTATTTTTATGTGTCATCTCTTCTCTCATTTGTCTGGGATACACTGAACAATGGAGTATAACATTTGAGAAGAATTCCCTTCAGGAAAGACAAAGAGACTCTGACGTATTGATGTTTATTGTACCCATGTATGTTTAACATTATGTGTAGGATGGTAAATTGTTTCTTGTATTTTTATGAAATTTGTATCAATGTGTGTATATTTGCAACTTTATTCATGTATATCACAACTTTATTGATGTCCAGCTGGACATAGCGCTAACCGGAAGTGTAATGTAGTCACTTCCGGTTTGGCGATAGCGGGATGTTGAGGTTTGCTTAGCGTGGGCGGGGTGGTCTCCGTTGATACTTATGTTTTATGGAGTCCGTGGCCGCAACTTTGAAGATGCCTTTCTATTTGTATTCTAAGTATTTGTTGGATAGTCGCGCTGGACTGGAGGCGGGCTGACATCACTTCTGGTTTAGCGATACAGGAAGTGTAAGAGTCTCAAGCCTCATTTTCAAAGGAATACACTATTTAAACCCTGAGAGCCACAGCATGTTTATGACATCAGCCTTGAAAAAGACTCCAGAGAGAGTTGAAACGCGTTGGTAGTAGCGGGGAGCCGTTTACCTGATCGATGACAGACTTTGGTTATAACATCCATGCCTATTTTCTGGAATCTTCTGGTATGAGTCCCTGCATTTATCTGATTGTGAATCCTTTTCACTATATGTTTGTGTTTTAAATGTTTTTAATATTTTTAATTGTGGAGTAAAGTCTCAAAGATAATGCACTAGATTCCTCCTTTGTTATAATTTCATGTTTCATGCGGAGGAAAGGATGATCTCCCAGTGGAAGAAGGAGGATAATATTTGTGATCTTTTCTGAAAAGCCATAGGACACATTGTAAGCATATGTCCTCTGGGGAAAAGGTGGAACAGAAGAGTCACAGATTTCACTCTTTCCGGGTGTAATCTCCATTTATTGGCACTTGGTGGATGTAGGGATTTTTCATACTCTATTTTCCATCTTATTTGTAAGAACATATTGCACCATGTTGATTCTTTTTGAGTTTTAGTGAGAACTACATTTTACCATTGATGGTGATTAAGGAAAAGAAAATTGCCTCTCATCTTGATGTGTTCTAAGATTGGCGCCTTATGTATGTACACCATTTATATTTTTATATATACTCTGTTTGATATAAGAGGGAGAACCACCTTCTAGTGTGTACATATTAGGAAGCAAATCGGTATAGCGCTGATAATATCTTATGCAAAAGCTGTTTTATATATTTGAAAAAGGCTGTTTGCGTTTGAGGGTCATCAGACCATCCCAAAAAAGTAAACAGGCTGTTCTTGACTTTGACTCAGAGCAGTACAACCCCTTGAAAAAAATATAAAACTTGTTTATTAAAAGTATATTGTGGAACAGTGTCATAAGAATTGTAAGATAATATTCTTTCCTTTCTCATTGGGCGTTCCTCTGGTGTAGTGGCAGGCATCTACAAGTAGTTCCGATTTGCTCAATTAGCATTATTGCTATTGGCAACCATGAATAACTGTACAGATCAGAAGCAGCCCAGTACCAGTACTGGCAGTAGTTTTACTGTTACGACCTCTGCTAGCAAAAAAGATAATGCGGAAAGAAAGTTGACTAAAGTGTCCTCAAAATCCAAACACTACTTGTCTAATTCAATCTCAAAGAAAATATCAGCTCTTGATGTAAGGAGGATGATTAAGAGGGAATTTTCTGATAAATGTGGTGATTTGTCCAAAAAATGGAAAATAGCTTACATTCCATACACCACCTGAAGTGGCAAGACAAGGCTCGGACTATCTCCACTTTTTGCTAGTTTGGGTCCAGCTACTGCTGGTACTGGTATATGCACTAGAATGGCTATTCCAAAAAAGAGTGCCCAATGCGGTCATGCATCTTACTCAACTTCATATGCACCACCTTGTCGCTCAGAGAGTATGTCTGTTACCTGTATGTCACCTCCAAAACAGACAAATCAATGCCTGAGCATAACATTGAGGTTGAAGAACAACTTGGGTACTCACAGAATACTGAGGAGAGTCTAAGGATATCCATGAGTGGTACATGTGAGTCTGAGGTTTCAGATTCAGACACTGTAATAATAGAGCAGCCTCCTTCGAAAAGTCCTCAACCATTTGGAAATGTAATGATGGGTGTATTAGTGTTGATGATTTGCAAAAAAAATAAAAATAAACTGCTATCTATTCTGTCCAGTTCATTGACCAACAACCAAAATGTTCTCTTTTGGGGGGCCCAAACAAATCAAGCACTTCAGTTATAAAAGTGGCAACCCCTGTCACTGAAGTGCTTGGTTTGTTAAACTATGTGCATGTCCTTTTTAACATATGGGTGGTGGGCCAAGGACAATGCCATCTTGCACTGTTTTTGTCATGGTATCAGATGCAGAATAAACCTTGAACCCTGCTCAGGTGATGATTAACCTTCCAGAGGTGCGGAGTCTAACGGAAAGAGAGATATTTACCAGGGATCCCTGCAAGGGAATATGGGCACAGAGCAGGGTACGGCAACCTGGATACAGATGAGACGAGAGGCTGAGCTGGAGTATTGGAAGATAAGTACATAGATAGATCTGAGGAACAAGATGGAATATTAACAGAGCACTGGAGCGCGGAGATAATAGTATGTAATGGTGCACAGGATTGAAGCTGATGCGCAGTGTTGTGAGGAGCAATACGCAATCAGGATTGAGAGATGGATGACCCAAATTAGAGGAAGAGGCGATGAGCTGCAGAGCACAGGAGCGCTGAGATCCTGGTGGATAGCATAGTCTAGAAACAGGATTGATGATGATACACAATGCTCTACAGGCTGGCCACAGATCTTGATCGTGGAATAGGTAACACAAGTACAATGAACAGGTGGAAGCTGCAGGTAACCGAAGCACTGAGGTCCGGAGAGGCATTCTAGCCAGAAAGCAGGAACGATGAAGATGCGCAATGTGCTGCAGGTTTTCCACAGGTAACACGAGTACAATCGATACCAAAAGAAGATGACTATAGTCAGAGGGAACGACATCCTCACAGGGGGTGAGACCTGAAGATCTGACAAAGGAAGGTAGGAGGAAGTGCTTTAAATAGTAAACTGACCTACGGTTAGCCAATGTGAATCCAGGGGAAGTTTGAAAGTGCCAGGCTTGCAAATGCGCAGCAGCTGCTGGCCAATCTCCCAAGGAAGCACACCAAACGGTAGCGGTAGTCAAGGGAAACCACAGTATCAGTAATCCCAGACAGGCTCGCAGGTGAGATGTGTGATATTTTTACATTTTGGCCTTGGTCTATCAGTCGACAATTCAGGTGTCAACAGCATTATTAGGTCACCAGTTCACATAGTAGACAGTAGGATTAGGTAGACAATTCAAATGTTGACAGTATTATAATAGGGTTAGGGATAGGGCTAGGGATGTGGTTAAGAACAGGGATAGGGACAGGTCTAGGGTTAGGTGCTGCAGTGCTGACCCTCTCCAATGTAATTGCTGTCAATTTAAATGTTAAAAGGCATAATGCATGTTCCTTATTTCCTGAATTGCACCTCGGAAGATTATTGAAGATACTTATGATCTCTAAAGTGCTTTTTTTGCAAGGCTGCCAGATCATCTATCTAACCTTTCGAGTTTGTTTGACAAAACCATTAGCAAAACCAAAACACGAGGGTCAGCGCACATCTCTAACAATTATGCAAACATGCCCTTACTGTACTTGGACTCCATGTAAGCGTTTCTTCCCTCCCTGGTTCCATGTCTCCAAGTTTAAGGAGCCGCAATTGTCAGATTTCATATGGACGTAGGTGTACACTTTTTTTTACGGACAGGCACTGTACAATTTGTGTATTTTACACTAAGCAAATGGGCGCACACCCAACTCAGCCTGAGCCCAAATATTTGCAGACAATATTTTTTTAATGCAAATAGGCAGATACTAGTGGATTACTGCACAAAAAGGGCACACCTACTAGCTAGCTACCCACAATAACTAATAGTGAGTGTACACCCAGTACTGTGGATGTAAGTATTTTCACACCAAGGATAATAGAATAAAGAATATTTAACACAATCAATGAAGATCTATCAATCCATGAAGAGAAGTCCTTGGAGGAAAAAATGCATAGGGAATTAATACTTCTGAGCACCCATACTTAAACATATGACAGAAAAACTAGAAGTGAGAGTGACACCAGGTGGAATTGCATGCGCTCCATGTTATGACGTGGAACGCAGGGATTAAACAGCAGACAGGGAGTCTGGAGTCCTCTCCCGAAGCACCCATGCACAGATATCATTTTGCAATACGATAATCTATGGTCCATTACACTTATAAGAAAATCCTTGGTCTTATTATTTTCTCATGTATTTTTATGTTTATTACTACTATGTCATTTTTAGAAATTTTGAATTGTATTTAAAGTTTTCAAATTGTTCTGTGTGTTAAATAAATATAGATGTTTGCTATTCCATTGAACAGCTTAATTTGGTTTCAATATAAATACGTGTGCGCTTAGGAGTTTTTTTGTGATTAATTAAATATTTTATAGGATTTAAGGACTTGTTTCCTGTTTAGCTGCACCCCAATTTTATCAATTTTTATCGATATTTGTTGGTCTCTACTGATTTTAATCTGTAGTTTCTTTCCCTTTCAATAGTTTGTTAGACAGTATAGAGAGGTGAGCGCTAGTTATTTACTATATATTTTGTAATTCTGAGTATAGCCATACCAAACACAAGTTCTGACAGTAATTAAGGGGTCCATAAACAAAGACCTCCATTAACTTGAGCTGTGGCCACGTCCTTCCAATGTGCTGCATGCATGCTGCAAATATCCAGCATTGCAGCAACCAAAGGCTTATGTGTAATAATGTAAAAATGTTTAAGAAAAATTAATTTAAACATTTTTTTAATTAAATAAATTTGCTTTACCTTGCGCTGGTAGTCCAGTTGGGGTCAGAGCTCCTCCAACAGTGTTTAACCACTGCTCTGGTTCATAGAAACAGGAGTGCTGTAATGTCAGGGGGTGGTCCTCCATCCCTGGTAGCCTTCATGGCCCCTGAACCATTTGGTCACATGCAGGCCTGCACTTTAGCCCCACAGGCAAGAGCAGTACATTGGTGCTGGAGACTTTTATCTTGGCAGCAGCAGCAGGGATCTGGTCATTTACCCTCTGGAACCGATTTTGGATTGGAGGGGGGAGTTATTTTGGATGGAGGAAGCATTTTGGACAAGAAATTTAAAGATTAAGGGCCTGATCCATCTTCGGACACAACCTGCACGCAACTTGTGTTTAAAAAATGAGCATGGAACATATTTTTAACCGTATTCAAACAAAAGCGGATCTCATTATATATTTCCAATTGAATCTGGTTATAAGTATGCTGTGCTGTATGTAGAGAGAGAGAACAGAGTGCAAGATATGCACAAGCATATGTGCAATATAAAGTGCGATCAGACTCACGCATGCACAAATATTTTTTTATAAAAGAAACTAACAACTCTTAAGACTGTAATCACTAATTAAAATATTTTAAAAACTGTATTTTTTTTTCCAGCAAATACATAAATTAGGATGCTCTTAATGCACACTGTACATACATTGCATTTTTATAGTCTATGTTCCTTGCATACACATGCTCTGTGCTATCTAGTGGCACACATATGTGTAGCTTTTAATGCAAAGACTATGCCTTGACAGTCATCACTATTAGCTGCCACCTGCCCTGTAGCTGTTGCAAATGATACGGCTAAAAATTTCAAACTTTAGAGAAACCTAGGATTTGAATCGGCCATTGGACGGTTCTGCATTGGCAAGCCCTCCGCACGCCCTTTTTGTACATTGCCTACGTTCATCCGCCCCCTCAAGTCACAGGGAGTCGTAAGTGTTATTTGCGTTTGGACATGAATTGCAAGCAATTGCGTTTATTGGTGTAAGGTCCGTTTCTAAACATGCGCAGACCTATTTCACACATGATACAACACGCAAAGGAACCTACGTCCGAACAGAAATCAGGCCCTCAATCTCCCAGCCAAGATTTAGTGGTGCTATGGTGGAGTGGGACTGAGCTCCCCCTCACCCTGGCAGTGAGTGGACAGTGTGGAGGAACATCCACACTGCCACCGAAAGTAATATTAAAAAGTGTGAAAACAAAAACACTGCTTCACATGCAAAGTATGTAAATCAACCCGGATTGGTTAAAGGGACAGAGGGCTAAGTAACTAATTAATGTCGGTACAATGCTTTACCAAAACAAACCTGAATCTAATTTAGAGCATATGCAATCCCCAATATATGTATATAAACCTACCAAAAAAAAATTTTGTTAAATGTATAAAGAAAAATCTGTTGTGGGTTATTTGTTACATGATAATATAGGTATCAAATTTTAGGACTTAGTGAGGACTAGGTGATTGTTTGTTAACTATGTCTTGATATGTAACAACAAAGATTTGAAAGAGGATTTACTTTCTTTTTCACATTACATATTTATTTATCATGAAAAAATACTTTTATGCTCAAACTGTTTGTATTTTTTCATATTCACTTAAAATCCAGTAATCTATCACCCACCTCTCTGAGCCAATAGCTGAAACAGCAGGATTGCAATCCACAACATTTTGCAAATTTTGAGAAGGAGTAATCAGAGCTTCCTCATTCCTGTGCAAAGTAAAAAAAAACAAAGCAAAAACATTTTGTTGGCAGCAGTCCCACAAAGGAAGTAAAGGTGAGGAGAGTAACAATATCAATAAGAAAATAAATACATTCAGTTACAGATTACAATTTAGAAAAAGAAAAAAAATTGGGAGAAAAGAAAAATGAAAATGAAACTGTTTTACATCCATATTCTGACCTCAAAAGATGTGCCTGTCCCTACATTAGTAGTATATGCTTGAGGTAGGCCTACTTACAGCTAACTCAACCCAGAATATACATGCACGTAACACGTGAACTACACTCGTTAGGGCAGAGTATGATAAGTGAGCACATTAAGCCGAAGGCACTTAAAAGCATGTGTTTATGTATTCTGTCAGGAACTTACCCATTCAGGGTTACAAGTTTGTCTGCAGAGCTAGCCAACAGAATTTCTCTTTCCTACAGAGGAGGCTGGGTTATTTGTTTTACTGTACAGTTTCTGATAGGAAGTATTTCCAGTTCAGTCATAGTATCTTTATAATTATAGTGGGTCTTTGCCATTTTAGTGTCTATTACATCTCATACCTGCTTCCTCTCTTTATATCCTTCACTTTTTCTGGCAGATGTCTCCTCTCTCTGATTTTCCCACCATTTATCCCCCTACATTTATATCTTTTTTCCTCCACTTCTTTCATCCCTCTTTTCATCCGTTCCCTCTCTCCTCCTTTATTTCTTTGTCTTGTCCTGTCCCCATCGTGCATCTGCCCGGATGGATTCCATGTCTTTTCAGGGAGTCATCGGCCTGCCAGTCCCTCCTGCCTAGAATTCTGCATACTGCTGCCCCAAACCATAAGGGGCACACTAGGGTAACATTTGTGAAATCTCATGTAGTATCTTCCCATTGATTTCAGCCCGCAGGGGGTCCACAGCCCAATGTTGTCAGTCACACCATACCAAACAGCAGACAGTTTTCAAGCAGGCTATCAGGTTCCTGGCACAGTGCCCCCCAGTCCCATTCATCAGTCCATGCATGCAAACTTGCTCCCCCTCATGTCCGCAAGTTGGACGTGGCGCAGAGCACACCCCCTGGAGCAAGCAGTTGCCCACTTGCCCCTCTTTCACTGCCAGCCCCCTGGTCACCTTTTTTTACAGGTATCCCTGCCCAGCAGGCAGACCCTTTCCTTCCTTCATACCCCTGACACCAAATTTGGTCCACAAGTGGACCTTTTGTATGGGAATCCCATCTTCCCTGAGCTCCCACCAGTTCGCTGATCTTCCCGAGCCTCTCCTCCTTATACTTTTGCTCCAGCCACGGTACACCAAGAAGTCAACCCTTATGGTTACCCCAATTCGTCCCTGCCATATCCTCTGCCCGCCCCGCAGTACCCAATAGATAGCATGTCCCACTGGACAGCGCCATATCCTCCACCTTCCCAGGATCTTCCTTACTTTTGTTCCAGTTCTGCCCTCTCGTGGCCATGGCCCATGACTTCCCTGCCTTGGGACATTACTGCCCCCCCTCCTTGCATGGTGATGCAACAGACCCCCTTCCCTCCAGCAAGCGCATAAACTTCGCCACACAGCACAGCAGCCCCCTGCATGCATACACCTGATACATTGCCACTTGCTAACATATCTTCTTATCCAGTGCCACAGGTTTAGCAAAGCCAAGATATTCCTTTTGAGGCACTATCCCACCCTCAGAAAGTAGGGTTCTAGGATTGGAGAGGGGTGATATTCTCCATAGAAACCAGAATAGATGTTCCTTGTTTAACCAGTCCACGTGTGGCCGAGGAGAGGCATTCAGATATCGACATATCTGCTCTAACTATCGTGGGTCCCACTCAGCAAGAGACAGACCTAGGAACGCTCCTGGTTCTGGTGGGCTCTCAGGAGCTGCACCTTAAAGCACCATCAGTCCTTAAATTAGTACCGCCTTGGTACATGGCTACAAGTCTTCCCAGATGTTTCACATGCGTATTTCCTTGGGACGGATTTTTTGCAGAAAATTACAGTGCAGCAGTGGCCACACGCCAGGCTGCAGCTTTCAGCAGAGATCAGAGGAAATCTTCGGATTTGGGACGAATTTCTGCGGAATTTCAATGGAGTGTGAATTTGGCCTAACACCCAAATATCTAATCAACATCTTGAGCTTCACACTGATGCCTCCGGGGCTTTCTTCTAGGGAGAATGGTGCACTGTCTCCTGGCAGGTTGATTGGCAGCTCAATGGTCTGGTAAGGAATTTACTGGTGCTAGAGCTTTTTCCCATAGTCCTGTCCCTAGAATTATGGTCCCATCATCTTGCAGGCCAGAATGTTGTATTTTGGTGTGACAACCTGAAGGTGATACAAGTGATTAATCAGCAAAGGCCTCTTCTTTGCCCGCTGTTAACCTTTTACGTGGATTGGTCCTGAAATGTTTAGAGCATGATATAAATTTTCGGCGAAGGCATGTTCCGGGCGCTGACAATGATTTGGCAGATGCCCTATCCCGTTTTCAGTGGTGGCGTTTAAGGGAACTTGGCTCCACATGCTTGATTAACTAGAACTCCTTGTCCTCCTTCTGCTTGGCAGATGGTCGAGTCAGGATAATGGCTCTGGCAGAAGCAATCCTGGCACAATCTACATGGAGGGCCTATTAGGCAGTCTAGCAACAATGAGAATTGTTCCAGGGCTCGGAAGCAGACAGTTCTTCAGGTCAGGAAGATAAGATGTTTAACTGTATGTGGAATAGATATCAGAATGGGGCGTCTAAAACAAGCATGACATTAGTGGTTGCTGGCATTGCTTCGCACCTGCACGGTAAGCTTGATCTCACCAAGTGCTTCGTAATTTCTAAAGCCCTGAAAAGGTGAGCGAAGGCACGGCCCAAGAAAACAGACACTAGGGGGTAAATGTATCATCCTCCGATTTTTTCAACTCGCCGGAAATCGGCGACTTTGCATTGAAGATTTAAAGCGGTGATGGCTTGTAAAGGCAAACTTGCCTTTACAAGCCATCACCGCTTTAAATCTTCAATGCAAAGTCGCCGATTTCCGGCGAGTTGAAAAAATCGGAGGATGATACATTTACCCCTAGATGTCCCATTACCGAGGTAATTCTGAAGCAGGTGGTGGGGGAGCTGCCAGTAGCAACATTCAGCCCCTATGAGACTCTCTTACTCAGAGCAGCATATTCTCTGTTTTTTTTTGGAGCATTTGGAGTCAGCAAGCTGGTGGCGCAGTCTAGAGAAGACATGGGTGCGGCCCTACTTACACAATACACAATCATTACTGATAAGCACGTGTCCTGTAAATTGCTATGCTCTAAAACTGTTAAATTTTGCGAAGGACTTTGGATATCTCTACCCACGCAGGGCAATGAGGCCCTATTTCAAGTCGACCTGTGTACAAAATTGGCAGTGGTCCCATCCTGAGGTGGAGAGCTGTGGTTGTAACACACTCTCAAAATTCCCATTCAATTCGCTCCTAAAATGCGTTTTAATCCATGTTGGTTTAAACCCTGCCCTCTATGGCACCCACTCATTCATGATTGGTACAGCTACTGAGAGAGACTCTTCCAAGTCGGCCATACAAGCCCTGGGATTTTGGAAATCTGAGACTTACAAACATTACATCCGACCTCAACCATAGCCCTGTATGTACCGTAACACCTTCCATCCTCTGTAACCCAGGGCTCTGCTGCTTGTCGTTTTTAGCGAGAGCATGAAAGTTTTTCCTGAGAAATAGGCTTGATTGGCTATTGGCCTCCAAGGTTTTTGTGTTTTTATCCTTCATAGGGGTTACTGTCCCCCTTCCCCATTCTATGCCCGATGCTACTTCCTTAATGTATAAAGCGACCCAGAGGATAGGGCCTGCTTGGTTTAATGCTTGGAGTCACAAGAATATTTGAATGGGCAAAGCCCTCTGTTAAAGCAGGAGCAGATATCTAGTAAAATGCTCCTAGGTATGACAAGGACTTGTTTGGTATGCTTCTGCTGTATAGCAAGGGAAAGATGATGTAATACTTCCTGTTGTTTGGTGAGTGCTGCCCCGGAGGACACTCGGTCAGAGAGCACAAATAATGCACTGGCCTTAATAAGACATATTTCTTGTTGCAGGTGTTCACAACTGAAAGATCCGCGTATGGGTTGTGGGGCACTCATAAGTTATCTGGGCTTCCAGACACCATCTTGCCATCGAATGATCATCTTTACCCTGCCGCATGGACATCAGGTAGGTTTGGAAGAGTGGCTTTAGATGGTCTTCCCTCAAGCACTTGATGGAAGCTGAACTGACACCCCCAGACATCTTAGTAAAGCACATTGGGGCAATGATATAGGCAGGGATAAATCCCATGCCCTAATTATAGCAATGAGAGAAGATTTGAGGGCCATCCACAATCAATGGCCCATGATGAGGATATGTTGGTCACACATAATTCGCAGATTTTCCTGAAGGGTCCCTATAACGGCCCCCATATTGTGGTCAATAATGCGGAAAAGCAAAGAAAACCAATAGGGCCACAGGCCGGGTGGTGGTCTCCCTCGGAAGTATAGTGATCGTTCACCCCATGATAACAATTGACCTGTTATGACAGTCGGTGTACATCTCACTGTAGAGGATTTAGATTTATTTCTAGGTCAGTTGGATACTCATTTAGGGTCGCTAACTAGGAGTATTGGTGACAGGCTAGGAGTCCTTTAAAGGATCTCAGTGGTGGGTAGGAGAGCGGTGCAGTCAGTGGCTAGTCGAAGGTACTACCATTGATTGACCGCACGTCACTTCCCATTACAAAGTAACATGACTCTTGGGGATATATTTACTAAACTGCGGGTTTGAAAAGTGGAGATGTTGCCTACAGTATCCAATCAGATTCTAGCTGTCATTTTGTAGAACGTACTAAATATATTACACCTAGAATCTGATTGGTTGCTATAGGCAACATCACCACTTTTATAAACCGCAATTTAGTAAATATACCCCTTGGTCTTTTTGTGTGGAGGTCCCCTTGACCACCTTTGTGTGGGCACGTCAATGTTGATTCCAGTAAGGGAGCAGTCATGCTGACGCCAGAATTTAGTGCCAACCAACAGTAAAGTTTTAGTCTTGGTCCAGTGGTAAGAGCTATTTGTTTCCCACTGTTTCGGTGTATAGATTGGATGTTAGCTGACTATCCTGCTCTCGCAACCACCAGAGAGAACAGTATTACTAAATTGATAATAAGCTGCAACCTTTTATGCCAAAAGTTAATAACGTATCCATGTCTTTATTTTGAGCAAAGTTACAGTGTGCCACATACATACAAGAGTCATTTAATGTGCAGGAAAGAAAAGACATTAACACTATTCGCTTTATGCTGTCCTTATGAATAAAGAATATTCTTAATTAACAAAAGACCCCTTACATCATATCCTACAATTAGACACAAAGGTTACATTAAGACAATGTATGTATGGTGTACTGCCACGTCTCCATTAGTAATTATTTGAGTTTATTTGGAATAAGATTATGACTACTGTGACAGAAGCACTGGGAAAGTGCTGAATGGCAGAGGTATATGTCCCAGGCTTTCTGCCTTGTGTACATTAAAAACCCCAGGGAGATTGTTTATGTGTGAGGGAAAAGTTTCCCACAGTGTGTTTCTCAGCTGTAGGAAAATATGGGGTTAAAAATGGAGTGAAAAGCTGGGCTCCATTCATCGGGCCAATTCCGGGTCTTCTGGGCCTCCAGCCTAAGTGTAAGCTGATTTGCACTGCACTTATGTGGGGGTGTTTAAAAAGCAGTCAGGCTGGGCTGGTGGTAGTCTTAATATCGATGCAGAGATCCCCGACACCGCATACACCGACATAATCACAACGATAGTGTGTTCCCCGACACAAGTGTTTGTAAGGCACATTGTAGAGACGGTGCCTTCTTAAATGAATAACTTAACAGCAACATTAATACAGTCGCCCATGAAAGTGACGTCATTCTACGCGGCCGGCATCTTCATTCATCAAAATTGTTTAAAGTGTGTATTGTAAGCAGTCGGTGTGAAGAGTGTGGCGGGGAACAAACTATCGGTGTGATTATGTTGGGGTATGCGGTGTCGGGGTTCTCTGCATCGTATTAAAGTACCAGACCTGGCTGGACATACAGTCTCTCAGACTGGAGGGGAGGCTGGATGCCTCCTGAGAGACTCTGCAAATGGTGAGCAATTACCTCTAGGTTTTGTATGTGTGTGGGACACAAGGTCCTTCACAGGAGGGAAGGTCTTCCCTTTTGTTAGTGCCAGACAGGCAAGGAGTTTATTCTGAAGTTTTGTCTGTTTTTCTGTTTAATAAAACTCGCCGAAGTCATTTGTACCAAAAACCCTGGACTTGTGTGACTTCTGTGCTGCTTTTCAGTACCATCTATCCCAGAAGATGGCACCTGTACTCCTACCACGGTCACAATGTGGTGGAGCTATGTGAGCATGAGATCTGCACGTATTGGGCATGAGTCATTAAGGAGAGCAAAGCTAAAAGCTAAAAAAAAAGAGCAACTTTGTACCTTGTCAAAAACCATGTTGCATTGGAGGGGGAGGTAAATTTAAATGTGGTGACAGATTTATAGTTGGGGCTGGGAATGTCCTAGATAAACTTTAAGGGCTAGATTTACTAAGCTGCGGGTTTGAAAAAGTAGGGATGTTGCCTATAGCAACCAATCAGATTCTAGCTGTCATTTTGTAGAAGGCCCTAAATAAATGAAAGCTAGAATCTGATTGGTTGCTATAGGCAACATCCCCACTTTTTCAAACCCGCACCTTAGTAAATCCAGCCCTAAATGTCAGTGAAAAATAAAGCTATCAAGTATTTGTGTGCTACATGAAAAACAGCCAGTGTTTTCCTTACATGCAAAATAATAAGCTAATTTGCACCCCTTGAATTGCAACATGGTTTATCCAGGATCAAATTGTGTGGGTCAGTCAAGTTTGTCCACACCGAACTCATCAAATCATCTCTTTGTAGCCCTTGTTTTGTGCACTGGGGTCATGTTGGAATAGAAAAGGGCCTTCCCCAAACTGTTGCCACAAAGTTGGAAGCATAGCATTGTCCAAAATGAGTTGGTATGCTGGAGCATTAATATTGCCCTTCACTGGAGATAAGGGGCCTAGCCCATACCCTGAAAAACAGCCCTATACCACTATCCCTCCTCCACCAAACTTCACAGTTGGCATAATGCAGTCAGGAAGGTAACGGTCTCCCTGCATCTGTCAAACCAAGACTCCCCATCTGACTGCCAAACAGAGAAACATGATTCATCACACCACGGAACACGTTTCCACTGCTTCACAGTCCAGTATTGGTGTGCGTTACACCACTCCATCCGACTCTTGGCATTGGTCTTAGTGATGTGAGGCTTGCATGTAGCTGCTCAGCCACGGAAACCCGCCGCACAGTTTTTGTGCTTACATTAATGCCAGTGGAAATTCGGAGCTCTTCAGCTATGGAATCAGCAGAGCATTGGCGACTTTTACGCAACATACGCCTTAGCAGTCGATGACCCTGCTCTGTGATTTTACATGGTCTCCTGCTTCGTTATCACTTACAGTTCACCATGGAATATCCAGCAGGGATGAAATTTCAAGAACCGTTTTATTGCAAAGGTGGCATCCTATCACAGTACACACTTGAAGTTACTGAGCTCTTCAAAACAACCCATTTTGTATCACAAATGTTTGAAAATGGGCCTGCATGGCTAGGTACTTGATTTAATTCACCTTTGGCAACGGGTCTGATTATAACACCTCAATTCAATAATTAACAACTGTGGTCAAATATTTTTGTCCATATAGTGTATGTTAGAGATGTGCGCTGACCCTCATGTTTTGGATTTGAAACTGGTGTCGGTCCCAATCCTACTTCGTGTTTTGGCTTTGCTACCGGTTTTGTTGAACAAACATGAAAGGTTTTGGTGTTGGATCTGGATTTAATTAAAAAAAAATAGGTAAAATAATGTAATTTTGAGCTGTTTTTTTATATTACTATTTATAGCATTGACATTAATGTCCAGTCTATTTTCTAATGATTCCTTCACAACAGTCCCAATTTTCACCAATTTTGAAGCGATCTGGTTAGCTAAAATTAGTGACAGAGCAGAATTATATATCGCACAAATACGTGGCAGTTTAATAAAAGATACAAGCTGTCAGGATTTCCCAGGTATGACCACGGAGAGAGGGTAAGTGGTTATAGTGGCTTTATTAAGAAACACAGATAACAGTCCACCACGGATTGTGGCACAAATATACAGAGGTGAAAAGTCAAAGCAACAGTTCAATGGGAACAACAATGTTGAAGACTTAACTGATCCATTAGATGGTAATGCAGACAGGAGCTGAGAACTTGGTAATGCAGACAGGAGCTGAGCACTTGGTAATGCAGACAGGAGCTGAGCACTTGGTAATGCAGACAGGAGCTGAGCACTTGGTAATGCAGACAGGAGCTGAGCACTTGGTAATGCAGACAGGAGCTGAGCACTTGGTAATGCAGACAGGAGCTGCGCACTTGGTAATGCAGACAGGAGCTGAGCACTTGGTAATGCAGACAGGAGCTGAGCACTTGGTAATGCAGGCAGGAGCTGAGCACTTGATAATGCAGATAAGAGCTGAGCACTTGATAGTGCAGACAGGAGCTGAGCACTTGATAGTGCAGACAGGAGCTGAGCACTTGATAGTGCAGACAGGAGCTGAGCACTGGGAATGTTCACAGGAACAAAGCACTTAGAAATGCTCACAGGAGTGACCTGATGATCTGGCCCAGACCTTTTGAAGCAGGCAGGTTTGTATAGGCCAGCAGCAGGTGTAACAACTCCCAGTGATAATGAAGAAAAATAGTCCAAGTAGCACAGTGGCCCCTTTGGTGGGCAGTAGTACTACAAGTAGGATATATACACAACAAATCCAATAAAGTCACTGCAGACAGTAGCTGCAGAATGCAAGTCGTGACACAAGCCCTAGTCTAGGGTAAACAGTAGATGATCTGGCAGCATTGGTAAGCTGGGCTGGGTGGCATCTGCCCACCGGGCTGGTCCTATAGTGGGACACCAGCATTTTATTTCCTTTAAAATGTTTCTAACAGGCTGCAGAGTTGAGTTGCGCCACCCAAGCTAAAATTTGCCAACCCTCCCCTGTCTGGCAGCCTTAAACAAATGCAGAGTATAAGTAACTTCATTAAAAGGGGAATACTTTTATGATACTTCTCTACTCTCTGATCTGCTTCATAATCAAGAAAAACGTAACAAGAGCATTTCTCAGACACTTATGCTACAGAAACAGGCAACCTTCATTGGATGGACAGTGGTTGAATTAATACAGTTAATACAGACATTAATAAAACTAAATAGACGAAGGTGACCTGCACCTTCATCTATTTATGTACTATCCTTATCGTTGGGTAGAGTATTCACTGGGAGTCAATGGTAGAGTTTTCAAACTCCTTGTTTTACTACTTTTACTACAGTGCTTTTTATGATTTGAGTAAAGTAAATTTTGCTGAAAAGCTCTTCCAAGCTAACTTTCCCTGCATTCCTTTTAAACTTTAATTGGACCTTACTATGTTGTCATATCACTATCTCTCCTGGATAGTCCATATCAATGCTATCAAAATGAATATCCTCCCCAGACTTTTATATGCAATTATTGTAGGGTAGTCAAGCTTTGTATGGTTTGAGTAATGCTGCCCTTGTGAATTAAACAAGGGGACTCGTCACTCCTATGTGCAGTATATAATAGTATTTGACAGTATACAGACTGAGTTAGATAGATATCATTCTGAATTAACTAGTATATTTATTTTCATTGAGAAAAAAACAGTGTGCTTTTGCTGTCAGACTATTAGCAGCAGAATTCAAAGAACAAACAGATTTTTTTTCTTTTAAATTTGAACGTTTTTCTAGTGAAAGTATTCTTGTGTGGGGCAGTGACAAATGAAATAATTTAGAAAAAAACTGTGTGCACATCCCCCCCAAAAAGGCTATATATTATTATATTCTAATCTTTTCTATTCTTTAATGCTTGCCTATTGTGGTATGGTCATTCAGTGAAATCTATATTTAAAGGCTGTTTGTGACGGTCAGCACGCAGCTGGACCCACCCAAAAAAACACTATATATTCTAAATATTCTATTTTTCAATCTATTCAATTTTATCTAAATTGCTGTCACTATAAAAATAAATGAGGATGCTTAGAGATGAATGTGGCCTGCACCCCTACTACAAAAAAAAAATCAAAGATTAGGCACACAAGACACTGCCAGGGTATTTATCGGTTGTCAAGAGCATGGCTTTCAATACCTTGTTTTACTTATATGCTTTGTGCCATAATGCTGCCCTTCTGAATCAAACCAGGGGACACGTATATATTTATGGGGGGGAGGGAGGGAGGAAAAATCATTTCCCCGGGGAAAGCTTCGTCCAACCCTGGGGTAAATTGGACTGCCCGAGACTTGCAACGGAGGTGGTCCCCAAGATCCATGTATATAAATATGGAATATATATAAATTATATTTATATGTTCTATTAGTGACTGGTAAGAAATATGGAAAAAAGACAGTTCAGATAGGCCCATAGTTGCCCTTCCCACACATACACGTATGCATAAAACTTACATTGATGCAGATTTGGTTACTTAAAACATGTCTTGACAATGAAATTAAAAGTCCACATTCTCAGAAATTAACAGGACTGATTTTGGACCTGGCAAAGAATACATGTATAGATTGAGATATGATGGATGATGATCTATAATATAAATGTCTAGTGGCGTGTGTTAGTCTGTCTGTGTGTGGAAAAAATAAAACCAAGCTGCAGCGCCACCTGCTGGGCGGAGTTATACATTGACCTACTAAATTCTTAGTGTGTGTGGGGAAAAAAATTCAGAAAGGGCTGAAATTTGGTATACTAAGATGTTTTTAATTTGTTAATTTAATTTGTTAATTGTTAAAAGTGTTTATAAAGATTTTAAAAAAATATATATATATTTCTTGAAGGAGAAGAGACAGTTGGGAGTGGTTGGTGGTTGCCGGGGGTAACAGTGGGGAGTTTTTAACACCTTAAGTAGCTTGATTTGACTAGAATGCATGAGTATCATGCACGGGTTAACTGACCTACTAAATTCTTAATGTGTGTGGAAAAAAAACCTCAAAAAGGGCTGAAATTTGGTATACTGACACTATTGACGAGTTGAGGGGTCAAACTCATTTTCGTGAGGTAATTTTACCTCATGAACACACGTGTACAGTGGCGGCTCCAGGGGGGTGCGATCGGGGCAATCAATGCATGACAAGAACCTTTTTAACACCTTAAGTAGCTTGATTTGACTAGAATGCATGAGTATCATGCAGGGGTTAACTTGTTTATAATATGTGATGAAGGTAGAGAACTGTAAAGTATGGTTATTTTTAGAATTGAATTGGAGAAAGCAAATGCACTGTTGGCAGATTTTCAAATTCCTTCATTAAGACAACAGTGGATAACTATGGACAGCGGCATTAGTAGACATTTAAAAGATGATGAGATGGCACAATGTTAAATGGTGCAAGTAAAGATGGCATTGTCCTTGGAGCGAGCTACATCTATGCCTTAATGCTGCCCTTCAGAATCATATCAGGGGAATCCTAAATATTTATGTGGGATGGAGGGGCAAAAAAATCATTGCCCCGGGGTATGCTTCGTCCAACCTCGGGGTAAAGGGGACTGCCTGAGTCTTGCAGAGAAGCTGTCCCCAAGAAGTGGTGTACTCACTTTGATGCCAGAGCTGCATCCTGGCTGTTAATAGGTAGCCGGAGCACGAACATTTTTAAATTTAAATATTGCTGAATCCTGAGTGTACATGGGGGGCATGCTCTTGGCCCCATTTCTCCTATCTTCGTGCTACCGGTTCCTGCTCATAAGCTTTTACTACGTTAAGCACTGGGGGCATCCGAGTACCAATGAATGCTTCCAACTCCACGGAAAAGGCAGCTGCTATAGGTGAAGACCTCTTCTGCTAGTTCTAAAAGCTTATGACAATTACTAGGATGCTGAAATATCGTAAATAATTTGATCCTGGGAGCAGTGGTGTAATCACAATTTGACCTTCCACTATTTTGTTTTGCTATTAGTTGTAGCTGACTCACATTGCTCTCTCCGCAACCATTTTTGTTTACAGTAAAAACTGTGACCTTTTGCCAAATTTACATTGGTGTCCGTGTGGTTATTTATTTATTCAATTACAGTCATAGTTAGTCTGACCATGTAAAGGAGGTTTGGGTGCAATGAAAGGGAGAAATCAACACTATTCAGTTTATTTTTTTAATTGAATCAGAGAAAACGAATGCAATGATGGCAAAGTTACAAAATCCTTCATTAAGACAGCTCGTTGCAGACTTTGGCCAACATTGGTGAAAATTGGGACCAGTGTGAAGGGATCATTAGAAAGTAGACTGGAAATGGAGCAAAAACAGCTCAAAATGACATTATTTTACCTATTTTTCACAATTTTCAATTAAATCCAGATCTAAAACCCTACGTGTTTGTTCAACAAAACCGGTAGCAAAGCCGAAACACGAAAGTCAGCGCACATCTCTAGAAAAAATACAGAGTATTACAGAGACACAGTCCAATAACCGTTTCAGTCAGAAGTTCTGACTTTCTTCAGAGGCCTACTTCTGACTGACATGTCATTGGGCTGTGTCTCTGTAATACTTAGTATGTATTTTTATCTATTTTTGTAATAAATTAGTTATTTTTTTTTTTAAATTGTGTACACTTGTGCTAGTTTGTTCTACTTTGAATATGTGGAAACTAATTATTTATATGACCAACAAAAGAATGGGCGCTCAAAATATGATCAAATTAGCCAGCAGCTGGTAATAAAGAGATTGCTGACCTCTAGTACCTAAAGTAAATCCGAAATATTAATGTTTGCAAATATCTAAAAAAAAAAAAAAATTAATTAAAAATATATTAAGTTCACCATATTTTTATTGCTATCAAGAACAATGTAAAACAGTAAAATTTGGTCAAATAAAATAAAGTAAAATACCCCCACAGTGTAAACTGTAAATCATACATAAACTTGTGATCAAAAGAGCATGTAGTATTTTTGCAATTGGGATTATGGTGGTGGGTAAAGTCATATCCTTGGTGAAACACACTTTATATAGGAGTGTATAAACAATGAACTGTGCCTAATTGGATACAGTGCTGCAGGCTCTAATGAGCTAATATAACATGCAAGGTTATACTTGCCTACCTTTGGCTGGCTCCCCCTGGGAGATCACTGTAGAGGGGTGTAGGGGAAGGGCAGAAGGGGGCGAACTTAGCAAATTGCGCCATTTTGGCCCTGCCCCTAGTGACTTAATGCCTGTTTGGTCTTTTCACACTGGTAAAAAGACCCAAAGCAGGCATTACGTCACTATGGGCGGGGCCAAAATGCCACGATTCGCGAAGCGCCCGCCCCCTCCACCCATACACAACTCCATGCCGGCTCTGATGGGGGAGAAATGCCAGCTCTCCCCGGATTCTGGGAGACCTACCCGGAATTCGGGAGTCTCCCGGACATTTCAGGAGAGTTGGCATGTATGTGCAAGGCATATACTTATCCAGACTCCATGGAGCTTTTTTAAATCTCGTAGATTTAATAGTAGGGAGTACAATGTGAATCTTAATAGATTCTCCACTCACAACAACAACATAGATGTATCCACAATCATATGTAGCAATGTCTTTTGTGCTTAAGTATAATGTCAGCAAACAGATTGCGCTTTATCCACAATACAAATGTCACTGATTTAGCTCTTTCATCTGTATAAACCACTCAAACCTTGTGGCAGCTGGATTAGCAGCAACTCATAGGCTGAAAATAGAGTGATCTTGGAGTCTGCAGTCAGTAATGATAAGCTGTTGTGAGTTCTGCTTCCAAAAGGGCCATAGTACAGTGGAATAATTAGGCAGCTGACACGCTGCAACACTCCTTCAGTGGAACTTACAAAGTAAGTGCATGTATTCACAATTAGGAAGATCAAATTCTATTAAATCCTTCACAGTCAAGCAACAAACTAAAACATAAAAATAGTGTGTAACAGTAATATTTCCTGACACGTTTCGTTATAGTTAATATAATTTAATCAAAGGACAATACATGTATTCATATGAACCTTGCACGGTGGTATTAACTAATTACTGTTCAAAGTCAAACAGAACCATTTTTTTGTTCACTAAATAGTCCAGAGATCAGTGATACTAACCCTTGCACAACTGCCTTCAGACCAGGGACGGATTAAGGGAATGAAGGCCCCCCCTTCCCGGCACTTACCTCCTTCTGCGGCGCGCTGTACGGTCTTTACTAAGGAGATCTCGTGAGAGTGAGACTCACGAGATCTCCTCAGTAAAGAGACTACAGCGCGCCGGAGAAGGACCGCAGTGAAAGTGCTCAGCAGCACTGATCACGCCGGGGGCGCCCCCGCCCCCGACCGATCAATACTGCTGCTGAGCACTTTCAAGGGCCCCCTGGATGCCATAGGCCCCTGGGCTGTAGCACAGTTAGCCCTATGGTTAATCAGGCCCTGCTTCAGACTAAAACACTTTAATTTTAAATGAAAAAAATATGTTTGTCCACTCCTTTTAGGTTACTAATCTACTATTTCTACAAGTAGCAACTGATTGTCTACTCTTCACTCCCTTACACTGAATTTATCAGCAGTCATTTCCTACAGACTGATCTGTAAATAGACTGTTAAGATTTATGCAGTAAAATCATAGTTATTTCAATTTACATTGCCTCTTTCACCATGTCCAACCCTCTAAAATCCACATAATGAGCAAAGCATACAGCAAATGTCCTACCTACATGCTATCAACTTTAAAATGGCAGCTGGGAACAGAAGGGAGGACTATATATAGAAGATATCGATCAAAAACAAGTTCTGACGTTTTACTGGAAACCATGTTTTGGCTCATTTTCAGATCTGAATTTGGCACGAGAAACAGTGTCATCACTCGTTTGAACTCAGTACTACAAATATACTGCGGCAATAGGGGTGTCACGGGCACTAGGAGTCTTTACCCAGGGATCACCAGATGGTAGGCTTACCAGAGCAATGTAGATGGTAATAGGGTACTCAGGTAGCTGGGTGATCACGGAACATGAAATGATGGCCGATGAGATGCTCAGGAAAGTCTATGACTAGCAACACTGGTAATAATGAGATAATAATACACAAGGAACTGTATGGACAAGGAAACGTGAAGGTAGTCAGTGGTCTGCGATAGCAAGTTGTACCACTGCTATAGTGAGGAGGAATGTCCAACAGAAACAAGGAGGTGATGAGAGTCAGCGGTCTGCGGGTAGCAAGTTGCACCGCTGTCTGAGTGAAGGAATGGAATCCAAGTGGAGGTATCCAGGTAGTCAGTGGTCTGCGGTAGCAAGTTGTACCACTGCTATGTGAGAGAATGATGGAACAGGTGATACCGGAAACAGGGATCAGTGGTCTGACATCAGCAAGTTGTACCACTGAATATATATGTGAGGAGGTGCACAGGGGAAGACTGCAACACAGGATATACACAGGCACCTTATACACGATCCACAGTAATATGCACAATATAGATATATATATATATAAATGACTGAGCAGGTCTGCAATCTAGAAAGTCTCTTGAAGTAGTCCAGCACAATGATAACACAGTCAATGATGGCAATAGACTCAGCGGATAGCAGACTCCAGAGAGAACCAAACACAGTCCAGCAAGATATGCAATACACAGCACAGTCAATGAGAAGTATGCATACCGTGGTTCAGCAGTAGCAGTCAGATGGGATAGTAGCGGTACCTGAGCGGCTAGAGGCCAACTGGAATGAAAGTCCCTGGACAGGTGAGGCAGAGGTCTAGCAGGTGCAGCGCACAGGTGAGTAGACCAACAGAGACACGAATCCACAGGAGTCAGCAACACGTGGAACTGGACTCATAGGAGACCCAGGAGAATGGAGATGATCCAGCAGAGGGTAGTAGATGAGATACAAATCCAGTGCTGACAGGAGGGTAGAGACCAGTGGAACACGTGAAGGCGTGGAGAGTGGATCAGCAGGAGATGGACGATAGCGCTGACCACAGCAGCAGGACCCAGCGGCACACGGAGGTAACCAGTAGCAACCACAGGAACCAACAGCGATGGGAAACAGGAGTGCAGCACAGGGCAGGAGCTGTTGATCACGAAGTGTAGCAGATGGTCATGAAAGCGGCAGTCTCGAGGAAGTCACAGCAAAGATGAGATGAGACTGTAGTGCACGGAGGCAGCGGATAGTAATCAGCTGGCAGTCACGATGTTGAACACAGGCGAGTTGCAAGCAGGAGACAGTAGTGCACGGAGGCAGCGGGTAGTAGCCAGCTGGCAGTCACGATGATGAACACAGGCGAGTTGCAAGCAGGAGACTGTAGTGCACGGAGGCAGCGGATAGGAATCAGCAAACAGACTTGATGAGAAGCAGGTGAGTGAAGTAAAAGCTGGAATGCACGGAGGCAGCGGATAGCAATGAGCAAACAGTCACATTGATATAAAATAACGTTGAAGTGGTTTAGAAGACTGTAGTGCACGGAGGCAGCGGATAGGAATCAGCAAACAGTCCTGATGATACAGTTGATGGTAGAAGTGGTTTAGAAGACTGTAGTGCACGGAGGCAGCGGATAGGAATCAGCAAACAGTCCTGATGATCTAGTTGATGGTAGAAGTGGTATGGAAACCACAGGAATAGAAGTGGTTTGGAAACCACAGGAATCAGCAGCGCTGAATACACGAGGAATACAGGAACACCTTCAGAGACTCATGAGGAATGAGACTCCAAGATCAGGCAACGAGGTATTGACCACAGGTGCTTTAAATAGGGAGTGTTGCCTGATCAGCCAATTAATGAAAAGTAACAGATACTGAAGGCTTGAAAGGGCTGCACATGCGCAGACCCTCAGGATGGCGGACGGCCACGGTTCCTAAATGTCCGGGAAGAGGCACTCACGGTCCGGTGAGTGACAAGGGGCAGTTTGCCACACACTGGTAAAGCAGAGACTGGTGGTTTCCCTGGTGTCAGACGCCCCCTGGCCGCCTGATAGTTCCGGCCAAGGGTGTCCTGTTGCTAAGCAAAAAGCATGCAGCGTCCCCGGCCATCCTCGCACCCTATGACCAGGAGGACCGCGACCTACGTACCCTGTGCAGCGAAGCACAAATATCCTTGCAGGGGTCCCTGGTGAACACCATGGCTACATTAGACTCCACACCTCCTTTTACAGTGGCGCTAATACCAGTTAGTGGTTTCTGTGCATCTGTAGTTCACAGTGCTCCTTGAAGTTTGACAATACAGCGCTTCTTGAAGCCTGGCGGTATACTCTAGTGATGTCAGACGGTACTGGGGAACACTCTGCTCGTGACTTAATCCTCCACCAGGCTCAATGTGTGGAACAACAGTAAACTAATCAGGCACAACTACTCCAGTGTATCCAAGGAGTAGTATCTCAATTAGATTCTCTTCAGGGATCCCTGAATCCTTCACAACCAGTACCTACTGCCCCAACTCCTGCCAGCACCAGCGCCACCTCCTCCAGGAATTTGCACATACCCGCTCCTGAGAAATATGATGGCAATCCCAAGGGTTGCTGAGGCTTTCTAAACCAATGATCTACCCAGTTTGAACTTGCCAAAGAGAATTTTTCTTCAGAGAGAGCTAAAGTGGATTACATAATTTCCCTTCTTACCGGGCAGGCTTTGGCCTGGCCTCCCCTCTATGGGAACGTGATAATGCTTCTCTCCAAAATTCTTCAGTGTTTCTTCTGCTGCCACAAGTCTTCTTGCTCTCCGGTAGGGGTCACTCACAGCTGGACAGTATGCCGTCCAATTCCGGACATTAGCTTCTGAACTAAAATTTAACAATGAGGCTTTAGTCGCCACCTTCTGGCAAGGACTTTCTGACCAGATTAAGGACGCTCTAGCCTCTCGTGACCTCCCTCCTAATCTGAATGATATAATTTCTCCTACTATCAAGGTTGACATTCATCAGCAGAAACGTTCTCTGGAGTGGGACCATAGCCGACGCCCTTCCTCCAGTTTGGCTCCTCATTTCCAGTCTCCTGTTTCACGGGTTGAGGAGCCCATGCAGAATGGACCCTGACGGTATAAAGAACCATCTCTGTCTTTACAGCGGAGAGGCCGGTAACCTGTTGTCTGCTTGCACCAAAAGGCCGGGAAACGCCACCTCCTACACAATAAGAGGGAGGTCGTCCTAGGATCCAGTTCTCACACTCCCTGTGTCACGGTCCGGAGACTGGATAGGAGCCCAGTGGCAAGGAGGAAGGCTGTCTAACAGGAGATAAGATGGAAGAAAGGTCAAACAAGCCGGGTTCGGTACACAGAGAGGCGTAGCGGTCCAAAGGTTGAGGCAGAAGCGTAGTGGAGGGCAAGCCAAGGTCGGTACACGTGTAGTAAATGCAGGTAGACAGGAACAGCAACAGGAGCAGGAGCTAGATCACAGGCACAGAGCACAATAATCAGGCACTGGAGACAGGAACTGGCCAGGCTTTTATAGGAAGTCAAGGGGTGGAGCTAAGGCATGCTGGAAGATCAGGTGATCACTGGAACTGATCTAGAACACTGAATAAAGACAAGGAACTGTCCACCAGCCAGAATAGCTCAGTCAGCAGAGCAGCAGTCCACAGAGGCAGAAGCCCTGGGTTCAAATCCTGACAGTACTCCCCTCCTTCCAGTACGTCCTCTGGACGTCTCAGGAGCTGGCTTACCAGGACGTCTCTGGTGAAACAGTGCGGTCAATCTGGAGGCATGGACATTTTCTGCAGGCTCCCATGAATTTTCTTCTGGACCATATCCCCTCCATTTTACCAAATATTGTAATTTATTTCTGTGCATTCTGGAGTCCAGGATCTCTTCAACAATAAATTCTTCTTCTCCTTCCACCATGACTGGTGGTGGTGGGGCAGAAATCCGGCCAGGAAAGGGGTTGTCTCGAAAGGGTTTGAGCAGGGAAGTATGAAATACCGGATGTATTTTCATAGAGGTAGGAAGATCTAAGCGGAAGGCAACTTGACCAATTTGGGATAGAATTTTGAATGGCCCAATAAACTTTTGACCCAATTTTGGTGAGGGTATCCGCTGTTTAAGGTTTTTAGTGGATAGCCAGACCTTGTCTCCAACATGAAAATTGGGTGCAGCTCTACGGTGTCTGTTGGCAGCTTGTCTGTAATGTTCCTGGGCTTCTCTCAAATTTTCAATAAGCCTTTTTTGAACTTCTTGTAATGTTCTGATTCTATCAGTTACTGTTGGAATTGATGTGGAAACCGGGAGATTTGGAATAAACGTTGGATGGAGTCCAAAGTTGGCAAAGAAAGGTGTCTGGGAAATTGAACTGTGTTCAGAGTTATTATAAGAAAATTCAGCAGTGGGAAGAAAATTCATCCAATCATCTTGAAGGTAACTAATAAAACATCTCAAATATTGTTCAAGTGTCTGATTAGTCCTTTCAGTCTGTCCATTAGACTGTGGGTGGAAAGCGGAGGACAGATTAATTTTTATTCCCAAAGTAGTGCAAAAACTTTTCCAGAGCTTAGAAGTGAACTGAACAACACGATCAGAGACTATGTCATCAGGGATGCCATGAAGCTTAAATATTTCCTGAATTAGAAGCTCTGCAGTCTGTTCAGCAGTAGGTACTCCTCTAGCAGGAATAAAATGAGCCATCTTAGTTAGACGGTCCACTACCACCAGAATTGTTGTCATCCCTTTCGAAGGAGGTAGATCAACTATGAAATCTACCGAGATAGAGCTCCAGGGACGAGATGGAATTGGAAGAGGTTGTAGCAAACCTAGTGGTGAGGAGCGAGGAGTCTTGTTTCGGGGGCATGTCAGACACGATGAAACATATTTTTTAACATCGCTTTTACACTTTGGCCGCCAGAAGGAACGTGTCAACAATTCTTGAGTCCTGTATACTCCTAAATGTCCAGCGGGTTTGGAATCATGGACTAATTTCAGTACTTCAATTCGTACTGACTCTGGTACATAAAGGCGATGAAACTGAGTCCAGTAGCCATTATTAAAAGTTAAATTAACATCTGAAGTAGGACTTCTGAGGAAAGGATCAGTATCATAACCTTTCTTCAAAAGAGAGAGTAAATCCGTAGGAACAGTTGCCCCTAAGAAGTTGTGCTTAGGTAGGATAGTCTTTCCAGAATCCTTTTCTAGATGCGGATCAGAGAACATTCTTGAGAGTGCATCAGCTTTGCCATTTCTGGATCCGGGTCGGTAAGAAATTATGAAGTTAAAGCGAGAGAAGAATAAGGTCCATCTGGCTTGTCTAGGAGACAATTGTTTAGCGGTGCGTAAAAATTCAAGATTTCTGTGATCAGTAAGGACTGTCACAGGGTGGATAGAACCTTCAAGAAGGTGTCTCCATTCTGAGAAAGCACACTTAATGGCCAGTAATTCCTTGTTCCCAATATCATAGTTTTTCTCAGCGGATGTCATCTGGCGAGAAAAATAAGAACAAGGATGCAACAACCTCTTCTCGCCGGCACGTTGAGAAAGAATTGCTCCCACTGCAGAATCAGAGGCATCAACTTCAACAATAAAAGGTAATTCAGGATTTGAATGTATCAGGATTGGTGCTGATGTGAAAAGAGTCTTAAGTTGGGTAAAGGCTTCTTGAGCTTCAGGTGACCATTCAAAAGGAACGCCCTTCTTTGTAAGTTGCGTAATAGGAGAAACGATTCCAGAAAAGTTTCTTATGAATTTTCGGTAAAAATTAGCAAAACCAATAAACCGTTGTACTTGTTTTTCGTTCTTAGGTACAGGCCAGTTAATGACTGCATCGATCTTACTGGGATCCATGCTCAGACCATCAGGGGAAATTATGTATCCTAAGAATTGAATCTTGGCTTGTTCAAATTCACACTTTTCCAATTTGATATACAATTGGTACCTCCGAAGTCTTTCGAATACAGTACAGCCATGTTTGCGATGTTCCTCCAGATTATCAGAGAATATAAGAATGTCGTCCAGATAGGCAACAACAAATTGATCTAATAAGTTTCTTAGGACATCATTGATGAAATGCTGAAAAGTTGCAAGGCCATTACATAGGCCAAAAGGAATGACCAAAGACTCAAAATGTCCATATCTTGTCCGGAAGGCGGTTTTCCACTCATCCCCGGGTCGAATACGAACAAGATTGTATGCACCACGCAAATCAAGCTTTGTAAAGATCTTTGCCTTCTGTAGCCTCTCCAACAATTCAGGAATTTAGGGGAGTGGATAACGATTCTTAACTGTAATCTTATTGAGTTCCCTATAATCAATACAGGGGCATAAGGTAGAATCTTTCTTTTCAACAAAGAATAAGGCGGCACCAGCAGGTGAAGTAGAATGGCGAATGAAGCCTTTGTTTAAGTTTTCATCCAGAAATTCCCGAAGAAATTTTAACTCCGGTTCGGATAGAGAATAAAGTCGTCCAAAAGGTATGGATGATCCTGGTAGCAGCTCAATAGGACAGTCATAAGGGCGATGTGGAGGTAATATATCTGCATTCTTTTTATCGCAGACATCTGAAAATTTACTGTATTGCGGAGGCAATTTCAAATCTTTAGAAGGAAGTTCGGTGACCTGCTGGTCTACAGATACCACAGTTCTAGATGGGCAGTTTAGTTTGCAGTGCTCAGAAGGAAAGGATAAAGTGTGAGTATCCCAGTTGACAGAAGGATTATGGGTAGACAGCCAGGGGATTCCCAGTATTATGGGAAATTTAGGTGAAGCAATCAAATGAAAGCTTATAGCCTCCTGATGCCCTGGTTCAATAGTCATTTGTAGCTGGATTGTTTCGTGAGTTACTGGCCCAGAAGACAAAGGGGATCCATCTACAGTCTCCAAATTTACAGGAGCTTGTGTACTCTTTGATTCAATGCAGTTTTTCTGTGCAAAGGTGATATCCATGAAATTGCCACCAACACCCGAGTCAAGCATAGCCAAACTGCAAATTAAAAGAGACCCGGATGAAAGTGTTATTGGGATAACAAAATGTGATTGTTGAGGCAGAGGATCTCCGTTTTCATGAGCCAAGGGGTTAAGTGATTGCGAGATGGAACTGGATTGACTAGACTCTTTGGAGTCCATTTGCTTTAAGTCAGTCATAGCGATGGTCTGGCGAATCTTATTTGGGCAAGTGAAGGCATAGTGTCCTTGCTCACCACAATATAAACAAAGATTCTCCTCCCGACGTCTCTGTTTCTCATTAAAACTGAGTGGTTTCCTAATTGCATCAATTTGCATTGGTTCGGGAGAGATGCTTGGAATGTTTGATGGTGCAGCTTTGAACACTGTAGGTCTATTAAACTGATGCAAATTACTGCTCATACCGAAGGCTCTTAATCTTTAATTTTTCCTCTCACTTAGCCTTTGATCAATACGAATGCACAGCTGGATAAAATCGTCCAGATCATCAAGGGTGTCTACTCTGGCCAGTTCATCCTTTACTTGCTCAGAAAGGCCGCAACGGAACTGACTTTTTTTTGCAGAATCGTTCCATGTAGTGTCTGCAACCAAGCATCGGAATTCAGCGGTATACTCAGCCACCGAGCGTCTTCCTTGTCGCAGTCTATGGAGTTTAGCTTCATCGGTGGCACATCGGTTAGGATCATCAAAGACTTGCCCCACGGCGGACGTAAACAAATCCAGATCTTGCAGAATAGCACTGTCTTGCTCAATGTAAGGAGAGACCCAGGCTAGGGCTTCCCCTATCAGGAGATTGATTATGAAGTAGATCTTCATCTTATCATCTTTGAACTGTGTAGGTAACATGTGAAAATAAATGTTGCACTGATTTAAGAAGCCTCTGTATAACCGACGATCGCCACAGAATTTTGTAGGCAATGGTGGACGCGAAACTTGTGCAGCAGTGGCGTCATAATCTTTTAATTCTTTCTGCAATTGAGCTATTTGTTTCTGCTGAGCTTCAACAAGGACTTCTAGTTCTCTGAACTTGTTCTGAGAAATGCAGGCAAACTCTTGCAACTCCTTTACTTGGTTTTTCAGAGTATTTAGCGCAGCTACTCCCGCGGGATCCATTTTTGGGGCCTGATTATTCTGTCACGGTCCGGAGACTGGATAGGAGCCCAGTGGCAGGGAGGAAGGCTGGCTAACAGGAGATAAGATGGAAGAAAGGTCAAACAAGCCGAGTTCGGTACACAGAGAGGCGTAGCGGTCCTTAAGACCCTGTATTGACTACCGCCGCCTGAGTGCCATAGCTATCAAGAATCGCTACCTTCTCCCTCTTATTCCAGAGCTATTTGATTACATTCACAGAGCTCAAGTCTTCAGCAAACTAGACTTTAGAGGAGCCTACAACCTGGTACGCATTCGTAGAGGGGACGAGTGGAAGATGGCCTTTAATACTCGTGATGGGCACTACGAGTACTTGATAATGTCTTTCAGGCTTTGCATTGCCCCCACTGTGTTTCAAGAATTTGTCAACGAGATCTTCAGAGACCTTCTTTATCAATCAGTCATTTTCTATCTCGATGACATTCTTGTTTTTTCTCCATACTTGCTCTCCCAACGCAGTCATGTTAAAGTGGTTCTCTCCCGTCTCCGTCTGTCTTTTTGAACATTCTCAAGTTCCCTTTCTTGGCTAACTCCTCTCGGGGACCGGTCTCCAAATGGACCCTCAGAAGATGGAATCCATCCTCAACTAGACACAACCCTGTGGTCTTAAAGCCACCTGTGACAGGATGGACCGCCTATGCCACCCTATCTGTTATTGCTGGGAACCGACTGGGCTTACTTTGCCACTGTTCCTTTTCGGTATCCCAAATGCGCCCTCTAACCAACCCCCAACCCCCACCGCCTCTTCGCCACCTTCAACTCCCTCCTCTCTCCCCCCTCACCCTCCTGGCCCGCCCTCTCTGCTACTGACTTTGCCACCTTTTTCTCCACCAAAATTGAGGCCATCAGACTGAACACCTCCTCCTCCCCCTCTCCCGCCACCCTCATCGCCTCAACGCCCTCTCCCGCCACCCTCATCGCCTCACCTCCCTCCAACAACCAACTCTGGAGCTCCTTTCGTCCCACAACAGGGGAAGAAGTTCGCTCCCTTATCCTTTTCTCTCCTCCCTCTACCTGTCCTCTTGATCCCATCCCCTCCCACCTCCTTCGCTCTCTTTCTCCCACTGTCTGCTCTTACCTCGCACACCTCTTCAACTTATCGCTCTCCTCCGGTGTAGTCCCCTCCTCCTTTAAACACACTCTTATCTCTCCTATCCTTAAAAAACCCAATCTCGACCTCACCTCTCTCACTAATTATCACCCTATCTCACTACTCCCCTCTGCCTCCAAATTACTTGAGCGGATTGTCTGCAGCCGCCTCGCCAGTCACCTCTCTGACTTTTCCCTCCTTGACCCACTCCAATCCGGCTACCGTCCTCTCCACTCCACCGAAACTGCCCTGGCCAAGGTTACTGATGACCTCCTATCGGCCAAATCCAAGGGTCACTTCTCCCTACTTATCCTCCTCGACCTCTCCGCTGCCTTTGACACTGTGGACCACCCCCTCCTGCTGCAAACTCTTCTCTCTCTCGGCCTCTCCGGATCTGTCCATACCTGGTTCACCTGTTACCTCGCTAACCGCTCCTTCTCCACATGTATCCACATCCTGCTTTTCCTCCCCCCCTACCCTCTCCCTGTTGGTGTCCCGAAGGGCTCTAATCTGGGCCCTCTTCTCTTTTCGCTCTATACTTCCTCCCTTAGTGCTCTCATCTCCTCCTTCGGTCTTCAGTATCACCTGTATTCTGACGACATTCAAATCTACATCTCTGCTCCTGACCTTTCTTCCACCGTCCTCTCACATGTCTGACTGCCTCTCTGCCATCTCCTCCTGGATGTCCGCGCATTTTCTCAAAATCAATATCTCTAAAATGGAACTCATTGTCTTTCCTCCGTC
This sequence comes from Mixophyes fleayi, assembly GCF_038048845.1. NCBI lineage: Eukaryota > Metazoa > Chordata > Amphibia > Anura > Limnodynastidae > Mixophyes > Mixophyes fleayi. The sequence goes on from NC_134412.1 coordinate 43,343,787, forward strand.
CAGACTCCCATCCCACCACGACCTCTCTATTGTCGTCAACAACACCACCATCTCATCTGTCACCCAACTCCGCTGCCTGGGGGTCACCCTCAACTCTTCTCTCTCTTTTGCCCCCCACATTCATTCCCTTGCCCAAGTCTGTCGCTTCCAACTACGCAACATCACCCGCATCCGTCCCTTTCTCTCTCAGGATGCCACCAAGACCATCATACACACACTCATCATCTCCTCACCGGCCTCCCCCACTCCCGTCTCTCCCCCCTCCGCTCTGTACTCAATGCGGCCGCTGGGCTCATCTTCCTCTCGCGCCGATCCTCCTCTGCCTCCCCTCTCTGCCTCACCTTACACTGGCTTCCCTTCCCCTACAGAATCCTTTTCAAGCTCCTCACCACCTCTTACAAGGCTCTCTCCCACTCTACTGCCCCCTATATCTCTAACCTCCTCTCCATTCACACTCCTGCTTGCTCCCTGTACTCAGCCAATGATCACTGCCTCTACTCCACTCTTATCACCTCTTCCCACTCCAGAATCAAAGACTTTTCCCGTGCAGCCCCCCTTCACTGGAATGACCTCCCTCATTCCATTCGCCTCTCTCCTACTCTGTGCTCCTTCAAACATGCACTGAAAACCCACCTCTTCCTTAAAGCCTACCAACCATCCGCATAACCACTTCATCTCCTCCACTCGCCCCCTCCCTTGCACCATCTGGCTCCCCTTTTGCCTGTTCTGTTCTCCCTCCCTTAGGATGTAAGCTCACATGAGCAGGGCCCTCTTCCCTCCTGTCTCCCTGCCTGTTCTTCTGCTCCATGTTTATTGCTTTAACCTGCCTGGAGCTTCTGAAGTACTGGTATTTTTTGTTTATTGTTTTGTACTGTTTCACCCTGTATAGTGTACTGTTTGTATGGTGTACGGCGCTGCGGAAATCTTGTGGCGCCTAACAAATAAAGGATAATAATAATAATAACCACAATAACCGTGCTTACTAAGGCTACCTCCACTAGACTCCTTACTGGTATCCAGTACCGGGTTTCTTCTGGGTAACTGTCGCTGCTAGTGTACCTTGTTACTGGTGTACCTGGGCTGGTACCCCTGACCTCTTCCTATGGATCAGGGTTGATGTGGATGATCCCCCTGAACTTACTTTGTGTCACGAATTTGAATAATATTTAGTAGATCCCTTGTCTCTGCCAAAATGTAGAACTCACTCAGGAGTGCGGAGTCTAACGAGTAGGAGATTTTTGCCAGTGACCCCTGCAAGAGGGTATGGATTTCGCTGCTCCTATCCCGCAGGTCGCGGTCTCCTGAATGAAAGCTGGCAGAGTAAATAGTGGAGCTTTAAAACAATGGGTTGGAACAGGTGGTCAGAGAGACCCGGGGCAACAGCAGATAATTACGGAAAATTGCAGGTAAGAATTTTCCAGAGAAGAAAGCACATGGTAGCAATCGGTTGGATGGTGACCGTTGAGAAAGAACTGCTTCGAGACCAAATGCTGAGGCGTCTACTTCCAAAAAGATCGGTTGTGAAAGATCTGGCTGCTGGAGGATGGGTGCAGAGGAGAAGGCATTCTTGAGCAATGAAAAATCTTCCAAGGCCTCGGCTGGCCAGTTTTTTGAATTGGCACCTTTCTTTGTGAGGGCAGTAATTGGGGCGACAATGCTGAAATAATTTGAAATAAATTGTCGATAATAATTAGCAAACCCCAAAAAACGTTGGACAGCCTTGAGGGTAGATGGGAGCGGCCAGTTTAGGATGGCCTGAACCTTCTCTGGGTCCATTTGTAGACCTGATCCAGAAATAATGAAACCTAAGAAGGGCATGGAAGCAGCTTTGAATTAACATTTTTCTAATTTGCAGTACAGATGATTCCTGCGGAGTCTGGTAAGCACTTCAGTCACATGTTTCCTATGAGTAACTAGAGTCTTGGAAAAAATAAGAATATCATCCAGATAAACAACGACATAGGAGTAGAGAAGATCCCGAAAAATCTCATTGATAAAACTTTGAAATACTGCTGGAGCATTAAAGAGGCCAAAGGGCATTACTAAATACTCATAATTGCCATTGCGAGTATTGAAGGCTGTTTTCCACTCATCTCCGGATTGAATGCGAATAAGGTTATATGCTCCCCTGAGATCTAATTTAGTGAAGATTGTAGCGTCTTTGATCTGGTCGAATAATTCCGTAATGAGTGGAATGGGGTAGCGATTCTTGATGGTCACTGAGTTAAGCCCGCGATAGTCAATGCAGTGACTTAGAGAACCATCTTTCTTTTTCACAAAAAAGAAGCCTGCCCCAGTAGGGGAAACTGAAGGTCTAATAAAGCCTCTCTGAAGGTTCTCCTTGACATAGATGGACATGGCTTCGGTCTCTGGTTGAGAGAGAGGGTAAACTCGACCTCTGGGGTGCATCTTCTCTGGAATTAACTCTATTGGACAATCCGAAAACGTCAGCTAATGTTTGATATTGAGATGGCAGAGTTGATGAATGAGAGAATGTTGTAATATCAGAGGAATGAAGTGGTCTCACTTTCATTAGACATTCAGAGTGACAACGAGAACCCCAGGCCAAGATCTCCGAAGTATTCCAGTCTAGTTGTGGAGAGGGGAACTGGAGCCAGGGAAGGCCTAAAATGATTGGAGATGTAGTATAAGGTAACACTAAAAAAGAGATGCGTTCCGAATGTAATGCTCCAATGCGAAGGGTAAGAGGTTTAGTCTGGGTATGAATCACACCCTAAGGAAGCTGAGATGCATCAATGGCTGTGATGATAACTGAAGATTCTAGGGAGATCATGGGAATAGACCATCGAGTAACGAAACTCTGTGAAATAAAGTTCCCAGCGGCACCAGAGTCTGTTAGAGCTCGGGTAAATATACAGAGGAGTCACACCATAGAGAAACAGTAATGGTGCAAACAGTAGAAGAGGAGGTTTTGCTGAGCCCCAATCTGACCTCCCTGGAGCAAATCAGGGTTTGCCGTTTCCCGGCCTTTTGTGGCAAGAATTTAGGAAGTGACTGGACTCGCCACAGTAGATACATAGTTTGTCTCGGCGTCTTCTGTCATGTTCCTCAGAGGTCAAACGGGATCTCCATCAAATTTAGCTGGAGTGGGTACTCTAAGCGTAGAGGAAATTGCAGAAGAGGCCTGATGCCCAAGAGGTTGCTCAGGAGGACAAACGGGAACCACAGGCTGAGTTGTTTGAAGTGTATAAAGGGGGCCAGCAAGAATCTGGAGACACTGCAGAAGCTTGCTCTATGTATCTTGCTGTTCAACCCTTGCTAAGAGGTGCTGTAGCATATCCTTCGCAGAAGGCTCCACCGGTGGATCAGACATGTGGCCTGATCTTATTGTCAAGAATCTAAATAATATTTAGTGGATCCCTTGTCTCTGCCAAAAGGTAGAACTCACTCAGGAGTGCAGAGTCTAATGAGTAGGAGGTTTTCGCCAGTGACCCCCGCAAGAGGGTATGGATTTCGCTGCTCCTATTCCGCAGGTTGCGGTCTCCTGAATGAATGCTGGCAGAGTAAATAGTGGAGCTTTAAAACAATGGGTTGGTACAGGTGGTCAGAGAGAGCTTGATAGTCCCTGGCTCAGTGGTAATACAAGTGGCAGCAATACTGGAATATGATAACTGAGATGTAGAAGACACAACAGGACAACTGCAGATGGATACTGATACATTACAGTTGAATGAAAGAAATAACTGTTTAGGACTGGCTGATCCGTAGTAGGTAACTCGGGGCAAAAGCAGATAATTACCAACAAAGCAACAGTTCAGATAGAGGTGATGATGAGGTACAACTAGCTGATCCGCAATTGGTAACTCAAGGTGACTGCAAGGAATTAATAATACAGCAACAGTTCAACAATAGCAGTAATGGAAATAGAACTTAGCTAGTCCAAAAATGGTAACTCAAAGCATAGTAGGTGAATCACTGATACAGCAGCAGTTCAGACAAAGGTAGTGGTAAAGTAGAACTTAGCTGATCCGTAGATAATACCTCAGAGCATAGCAGGAGAATCATTGGCACAGCTGCAGTTCAAACAAAGGCAGTAATGGAATAGAACTTAGCTGATCCGTAGATGATGATTCAAAGCAACAGGTGAGTTACTGGTACAGCGGCAGTTCAATATATAGAGGTAACGAAGGAATAGAACTTAGCTGATCCATGAATGGTGATTCAGAACAACGGGTGAGTTCCTGGCATAGCAGCAGTTCTAGTGTAGAAGCAACAGAGGCGTTGAACTAGCTGATCCATAGATGGTGATTCAGAGCAGCAGCAACGAGTACAGGTGCAACAGGCAGTTCATTAGCAACAGTTCAATATATGAAAGTAACGGAGGAATAGAACTTAGCTGATCCGTGCACGGTGATTCAGAGCAACGGATGAGTTACTGGTACATCGGCAGTCCTAATGGAGAGGCAGCGGTGGTATTGAGCTAGCTGATCAGGAGATGGTGATTCCGAGCAGCAGCGATGAGTACAGCTGCATCAGGCGGTTCATTAACGGCAGCAGCAGAGAAGAGTACAGCTGATCCAAGACGTACAAGCAAACAACAGGTGAGTCAGACCAAAGGGAGCCAAAGGGAGCCAAATCCTACTAAGAGTGAGTAACTCAAAGAACAGGCAACGGACAGAGGAACAATGAGAGGTTTAAATAGTGCTCCAAAATACTTAGAACCAATGGGAACAGGTAGGAGGTCATAAGCGAGGGTAATAGGTAGCACATGCGCAGAATCAAATACAGATGATGCCTCGATAATGAAGTAACCTTGATCACCGCTTACAGAAGGAAGGTAACAACGCCGGCTCCTGTCTATGGGACCGGCGCGTGACACTTTGCCACCGTTCCCTTTCTTTATCCCAAATGAGCCCTCTAACCGCAATAGGAGAGACTTAAAAAATGCTGCCACCAATGGACTTCTTACCGGCATCCAGAACCGGGTTCCTTCTGGGTAACTGTCCCTGCTAGTGTACCCCATTGCTGGTGTACCTGGGCTGGTACTCATGACCTCTTACTATGGATCAGGGTTGCTGTGAATGGATCCCCCCTGGCCTATCACACTGACCAGAGCTGCTGGGTAGCGGGCAGAGCGGTGGTACTGAAAAGCTGGGTCCAAATCTAAGAACAGCTGGGAATGGATTAGAGTTGGGTCTAATCTGTAGGTCACAGGGATAGACAAGTTTTCAAGCAGGTCTTTGAAGCAAGTGATGTTTATTTGCTCACCCTGGTTGAAGGTACCAGTGAGCAGGTCAGATGAAACAAAAATAACAATTTCCAATACAAAACAGTGCTTTTTATACAGTTTTGGCACAGGGTAAGCCAGCCCCCTGAAGTCTGAGCTATTTCTAGAATCAGGATGCAATGTGTTTACCCAAACATGGATTTACATGCAATGCAAAGCTAATAATATTTACACTTATCTGTGATATCCTAAAACACACAGGAAATCTAACAGCAAGTCTAATTAAACCTTCCTGTGCCTTCAGGTGCTGGACCCTCACACATCAAAAGGTCTAACATGAGATTAACATGGGTCCATTTTTCAGTTGCAGAATACACATTCCCAAACAAAAGTTACAAACCCCCAAAGAAGTAATTTCCCTACCAAAATACACTAAAGATTTCCTCAACAAAGGTTTATTGCATCAGGTATATACCGCAGAAATAATGCATTTCCTCTAGCAAAGTTAAGACAAAAAAACTAATTTCCTCCACTGATTTCAGAAATAAAGATATTTCCTTTACGAATATACACACAATATCAAAAATAAGTACATTTGCAATTATATAAATAAGCGCCCTGTGCTATTTTCTTTAAATAAATTTATACCATAGGTTATATACAAGTGATCCAGTCACACCACCCAGCAGTTTATCGAGATTGCAAACTACTACTGTCAATTCATCAGAGGATTTTCCTGCCTCATTGCTCCTATTACAGCCTTAACATGGAAGGGAGCCTGTTTCAAAGCTTGGCCTCAGGACGCTGTCTCTGCTTTCAAGTCCCTTAAGGAGGCCTTTATTTCTGCCCGGTACTCAAGCAGCCTGACCAAGAGAGACCCTTTTTTTCTGGAAGAAGATGCCTTGTCTGTTGGGATAGGGGTTGTCTTATCTCAAAAATCCTCTTCTGGATCTTTTGAACCATGTGGATTCCTCTCTAAAAAAATCTCTGCTTGTGAGAGGAATTTTGATATAGGCGATAAGGAGCTCCTAGCCATTAAGATCGCTCTGGAGGGCCCAACATCCAGTTACAATGATAACTGACCACAAGAATTTAACTTATCTACAAGAGGCACAATTCCTCAATCCCAGCCAGGCATGCTGGTCGCATTTTATTTCTTGGTTTCAACTAATACTCACCTACCGTCCTGGTTCCAAAAATTCCAGAGCTGATGCTTTATCCAGATCCTTTGATAATTCTGACTCCCTAATGCATCTTGTTAAGTTTGGCTCACGATTCCACATTCGCGGGTCACAAGGGTTACAAGAAGACCGTGCCTTTTCTTTCCAGATACTATTGGTGGCCTTCTCTTGCTTCTGATGTTGGCAAATATGTACAGGCCTGCAGCACATGTGCACGCAATAAGACTCCCAGACAATGTCCTCCTGGTCTTTTTCTGCCTCTTCCGATCCCAGACTCCCCCTGGACCAGTGTCACCATGGACTTTATTACTGATTTACCTCAAAGTCATGGCTACAACACCATCTGGGTTGCTGTAGATAGGTTTTCTAAGATGGCTCATTTCACTCCTTGTAAAGGACTATCTTTGGCCTTTGAACTTGCACAACTATTTTTAAAGAACATCTTTGGTCTCCACGGCTGTCCACACAAAATACTCTCTAATCGTGGAGTTCAATTTGTGGCAACATTTTGGAGAATTTAATGTAGGAACCTCGGAGTCGAGCTCAAATTCTCCTCCGGGTATCACCCCCAGACGAATGGGCAGACTGAACGTGTTAATCAGGATTTGGAGTGTTTTTTGCGATGCTTCTCCTCTGAGCATCAATCTTCTTGGAGTGACCTTCTCTGTTGGGCAGAGTTTTCACACAATAACCTAATACATTCTTCTACAGGTTCTTCCCCATTCTTTACTGTCTAGGGAAGGCATCCTACACCTCCCTCCTTGCAAGAGGTTCCTGTCTCCTCCATTCCAGCTGCGGAGTCTCTAACATGTGGTCTTTTGCAAATCTGGTCCCAGACCCCGCAAGACTTTCAGAGGCCACCCTGCGTTATAAGGGTGCTGCTAATCGCCATCGTAGGAACCTTCCTGTTCTAAAAGTTGGAGATCGAGTATGATTTTCCACTCGCAACCTTAAAGTTGTGTCCCCTCAATGAAATTAGCTCCACGCTTTATTGGTCTCTTTTCCATTACTCAAGTTATTAAACCCGTCTCTTTTAAACTTTCCTTACCGCCTTCCCTCAAGATCCATAACTCCTTCCACATCTCTTTTCTAAAACCTCTGATCCTCAACATGTTCTTCAATGAACCAGTCACCCCTCCTCCCATCAAGACTTTTCTTGGAGATGAATATGAGGTGGAAAGAATCTTGGAGGTTCGCTCTCTTCGTGGCAAGACCCAGTTCTTTGTACGCTGGAAGGGCTATAGCCCAGAGGAAAGATCTTGGGTAGATCAAGCTGACTTTCATGCTCCTTGTTTCCTTGCTAAGTTCCTGGATAAGACCAATCCTTCTTTGAGGGAGAGAAGGGGAGGGGGAACTGTCAGGCACCTTCCCCAATGTTCCCCTTTGATGCGAGGACGGTCGCCTGATAGTTCCGGCTGGGGACGTCCTGTTGCTAAGCAACAAGCACGCTGTGTCCCCGGCCGTCCTCGCACCATCGGGCGCATAATCACTGACACGTCCCATTGCTAGGCAATGGGACGCTTCCTTGCCTTGGCGGTCAGAGTGTATGACCGCCCCTCTCCTCCTCCTATCACAGCCTTGCTGCCTCTATTTAAACCTGGCTCTGACACCATTAGGGTGCCAGAGTATCAGGTTTCCTGTTCTCCAGTGTATTTGTATGTTTCTGCTCCTGTTTTGGTTCTGTTAGGGAACTAACTGTTATAGCCAGCTTTAGGGCTATGGGACTTTGTAAATATTGTGAATATGTTTGGTGTGACTGAAGACACTGCAGAGGTTGTATTATCCTCCTGACACGAAAATAAGCAGCAAAGTGGTTCAGCAAAACCTTTGTGAGGAGCAGTTTGTTTGGTGTGATGTTCACAATACATATTCACAAAGCACGTGAAAATCATTTTTCAAATGTTCACATTCATTTACTTCGTCTGTCTTGGTTGAAAACATGATTTAAAATGATCAGCTTCTCTACAGCACTGTAATGTGCATTCTCAAACTTTCTGTCACTGTTCATAAAATAATGAAAGTAAACAGACCTTTACACATTCACCCATTCTGAAATGAATTCACTTTGCATTGTGTCAAATTCAACATTTGTAGCAGCACTTAGAAGTTTCTATGTGTGTTAAAAAAATAAAATGACAATCAATGGTAGCGCTAATTAGCATCTACCAAAACATTCAGGAAACATCTGCCATGTTTGAGCTGTTGTCAGATTAATGCCTTGTATAATTACTATAGAATACTGAGAGTGGAGCGCTGAACATTAAGGGCCTCATGATGCATGGTTAGTGTGTACAGCAAGTGTATGACTACCATGTACAAGAAGTCTGTGTAAGGAGGAGAGCCACCTCCCCGGGGGGACATGAGTGGTTTGGGAGTTATCCTGATTTTGCACACTTGTGGAGAAGAGAGCTGTGATATGGGATCCGAGGGCTGGAGCTTGGTACTTTTATTTTTTATATGACTGTTTTTGTTTTCAGTTATATCCCAAAACTGCACAGAGGTTCTTATGCTCTCTTTTTGTCAGTACCCACCACCTTTGATGATGTCATTTACATTTACTATAGGATCTAAATGAACTCCCTGTATGAGTAGTTGTAGTCGCCACTGTATAGTTAGAAGCTCAGGGCTGCATGGATTGTTGGAATAAAACAGGAGGCACTATAAAAATAAAAATAATCATTGGAGTTTATTTTGTTTTATTGAGCAGACACTGAAGATCACCTTCTTCTTTTGTCTCCTTCATTACTTCTAACTAATTAGAAAAGCCTACCAGTCCTCCACTTGACCATTTCACCATGTAGTATACCTCACCCTCTCTCATCCTCCATCTCTGCTTCTTGCCCTCAGATCCCCTTACATTGGCTTACCCCATGTGTCAAATGTTTGTCTGCCCCTTTCCCTTTAGAGTGAAAGCTCTAGTGAGCAGGGCCCTCTTCCCTCCTGTGCTCATTACCTCTAAATTACCTCCTCCTTGGGCTCTCTGCCCATTGACTCCACTCCTCCATTGTCTTTGCCCCTCTTTCAGTCACTCTAAACCTGTTAGTTACGCCCACGCTAATGGGCACTGGTTTCAGCCTGAATATACCCCTTGCACCCCAGGAGCTGTGTTGAGTTGTAGTGTTATACCATGTACTGTCTTGTTGTTACATTGAGCTGTAGCTAGGGCAGTGTGACCTCCCAAGGCGCACTGCCAAGTGTTTGCAATGGCTGGGAGAAAACTCCTACACCTAACAAGATGGGGGGAGAGGGGCACTTGTGCTCTTCCTCGCCCAGGGCACTATAATTTCTAGTTACGTCTCTGGCTATAATGTTTCAAAAACAAGTAGTGAATTACTACTCTGTATTTATATTATTCATAGTAAAGGATATAGTAAATCCTCCATTTATTTTCTGAATTTGATTCAGTACAGGGCTCTGTGATTACCACTTCTACCTTTCAAATGAAAGTTAAACATTATCTTCCTTCAAAAAGTGCTCACTATAAAGTGTGGAAAAAAAACATTCCAAAAGGATGACATATTAAACAAAACTGTCATCTAAAGATTTTTTCTTAACTACAGGTCTATCTAAAAAGCAAGTTAAACAGCATAAAACAGGAAAATCTACAAGGTGTTCTTCAGACACAATATCTAAAAATATATATCCTAATATGGTATATTCCAATAAAAATCCAACAGAAAAAAAACCCAATAAACATTCAGTAATACTCAATTATTAATAATAATAAATGATAAGAATCAATAACCAAATCTGTTTATATAGGCCAGTAAAGAACATACTACCAGAGAATCTGTAAAGATCATAAATCCGAATACCATAACAAACTTCGGATACACAATAAGATTAGATGGCCATGAAGGTGGTAGTATAAAACATTAGTATTATATAACCACAATTAATAATCCATTTGCATTAGCATAATCCTTATTATGTGTTGTTATCCATACCTGCCTACTCTCCCGAAATTCCCGGGAGGCTCCCGAATTTCCCGAAGAGTAGGCGAAACTCCCGAAATTTGGTGAAATTCACGGCAGTGAATGGAGAGGGCGGGGTTTAATCACGTTATTAAGCTCCACCAGTCCATGGGAGCTGCCATCTTGGATATAGTGAAGTATCAAAGAGAAGAAAAGTAGGTGACTGAGGGGCACTCAGAGACGATGGATTAAATGATATTACATGTTAGGAACACTGAGCTAAGAAACGCAAACGCGCGTTTCGTTGAACAGCTTTATCAACGCTCTCACTACTCTCCCCTACCCTTGATTGACCAATTAGCTGTTTTAGATAATATAGGGCATTTAGGGAGAAATAGTGTAGGTTATTTAGCGTTACTAACATCAGGGTTCCCACGCTGTTCCCTGAGTCTGTTTAAACAGCACATCTTGTTCTCACATTAGACTTCTAGGAGACTTATATATCAGAGTTAGATGATACAGGATAGACCTGAGATTCTCTATATTAGCTACCACTAGGGGGACTGCTTCTAAAGGTTTATAGGCATCTCTCCCAAGATATTCTTTACCATTGAAAACCAACTATACAAACAGGGGCTCACTCTGATAGGTCACTCAATTTCCCAATATCGTTGACTATGATATATTAGTTAGTCACTATTATAACCTTTACCAAGGGGTTTCCTCTGACCTATAATGGCATCTTTTTTGATCCTATATATTGTTTAAGATACCTAGAAGTCAATATTGTTAATAGGGAATCCTTCTCAAATAGTGGAATTTTCTATTTCTATATGAACTTATTAATATCAATAGCGTTATTCTCCACTTTGAGTCTATTATCTATTATATGACCACTGAGCTAAGTTTGCAGTGGATCTGCAATTTTAACAATTATTGTTTTTGTTTTTTGGTTTTTAAATATTTCGCTAGCTTTTGGGTTTAGGATGAAATGTTTATTCATAATTTTTAAGGTATATAAATAAAAAATTGATTTTATTTCACATACATACTCATCCATCGTCTCTGAGTGCCCCTCAGTCACCTACTTTTCTTCTCTTTGATACTTCACTATAATTTTGGTGTATAGGGTGCACCGCTCAGGATGTTTTGTACTATAATTCAATCATCCTGATTGATAGGCCATAATATTTAGAGCCTATTATTAGACTTTGGTATTAAACTTACCTAGTGCGGATATCTTTTCTCTTTTACAAATCTTGGATATAGTCACAAATAATTAGAAAGTCATCAATATATATGGTCTTCTCTTAAAAGTAGGCATGTATGTTGTTATCTTAGTAAAAAATATAGGATCTGGATCCTGCTCCTTCCGCCCTACTACGGGCGATGAAGTCAACTCCCTCATTCGTTCCTCTCCCCCGTCCACCTGCCACCTGGATCCCATCCCCTCTCACCTTCTCCGATCCCTCTCCCCCACTATCTGTGCCTATTTAGCTCACCTCTTCAACCTGTCTCTCTCCTCTGGCACTGTCCCCTCCTCCTTCAAACATGCCCTTATCACTCCTATTCTAAAAAAACCCAATCTTGATCCCACCTCACTCGCCAACTACCGCCCCATTTCACTTCTCCCCTATGCCTCTAAACTTCTCGAGCGAATTGTCTGCAACCGCCTCACCTGTCATCTCTCAGACAATTCCCTCCTTGACCCCCTCCAATCTGGTTTCCGCCCCCTCCACTCCACCGAAACCGCACTCACCAACGTTACTAATGATCTCCTCTCTGCTAAATCCAGGGGTCAGTTCTCCCTCCTCATCCTCCTTGACCTATCTGCAGCCTTTAACACCGTTGACCACCCCCTCCTCTTGCAGACCCTTCACTCTCTCGGTCTCTCTGGCTCTGTCCTCACTTGGTTCACCTCTTACCTCGCCAAACGCTCCTTCTCTGTTTCTATCTCTGGATCTTCCTCCCCCCCCTCCACCCTCCCTGTAGGAGTCCCTCAGGGCTCTGTTCTTGGCCCTCTACTCTTCTCACTCTACACTACCTCCCTCGGTGCTCTCATCACCTCATTCGGTCTTCAGTATCACCTATACGCCGATGATATTCAACTTTACATCTCCTCTCCCGATCTTTCCCCCGCCCTCCTCTCTCGTGTATCTGACTGCCTCTCTGCCATCTCCTCTTGGATGTCCTCACGCTTTCTCAAAATTAACATTGCTAAAACCGAACTCATTGTTTTCCCTCCATCTCAGTCCCCATCCCACATGGATCTCTCCATCACTGTCAACAACTCCACTATCTCATCTGTCCCCCAACTCCGCTGCCTGGGAGTCACCCTCGACTCCTCTCTCTCTTTTGCCCCCCATATTCAATCCCTTGCCCAATCCTGTCGCTTCCAACTTCGCAACATTGCCCGCATCCGGCCCTTCCTATCTCATGAAGCATCCAAAACTATTATCCACGCGCTTATCATTTCCCGGCTGGACTACTGTAACCTTCTCCTCACCGGCCTCCCCCGCTCTCGCCTCGCCCCCCTTCGTTCTATACTCAATGCGGCTGCGAGGCTTATCTTCCTTTCTCGCCGCTCCTCTTCTGCCTCCCCTCTCTGCCTTGCCCTATACTGGCTCCCCTTCCCTTACAGAATCCTTTTTAAACTTCTTACCCTCACATACAAGGCTCTCTCCCACTCCACTGCCCCTTACATCTCCAATCTCCTCTCCATCCACACTCCCGCCCGGCCCCTGCGTTCAGCCAATGACCGTCGCCTCTCCTCCACTCTGATCACCTCATCCCACTCCAGAATTCAAGACTTCTCCCGTGCTGCCCCCCTGCACTGGAATGACCTCCCATGGTCCATCCGTTTGTCACCTAACCTGTGCTCCTTCAAACGGGCACTCAAAACTCATCTCTTCCGCATTGCCTACCAGCCTTCCACCTAACCCTCTCTCCATGCTCACTCTCCTCAGTAGAGGGGAGCGCTTGCTCCACTCCTCCGACATCCTCTGTGCCTGTCGTCTGTCTACCCTCCCTATAGGATGTAAGCTCGTATGAGCAGGGACCTCCTACCTCCTGTCTCGCTACCTTCTCTTCTGCTCCAACCTCCACTCACTTGCCTTGCCTGGAGCCTCTGAAGTTTTGGTACTACTCGTTTATTGTATTGTACTGTTATTCCCTGTACTGTCCATTGTTTGTATTGTGTACGGCGCTGCGGAAACCTTGTGGCGCCTTATAAATAAACGATAATAATAATAATAATAATAGACTTGTTTGCAGGTATCAAGAATACGGTTATATAGATGTTCCTAGGATATAGTCACTCTCATATAATAATTCCACCTCAAAGATGTATAATATTACGTGCCAATGACAATAGAAAATGTTTAGAGCATAAGGATATATATCAAAAACAATAACGGGCCACTCGGGAGTCAGTAAATCTTTTTCGCTCGCTGTCTCCGCGATTTGTTCACCTGTAAATGTTCACTGGTCTAGGCGATTCCTCATGGTAGTGGCTAAATCCCCTTCAGCTTAGGTACCTTCACATGTCATTAAGACATCACAGGGTCATGTGACTGCAGCGGTCACGTGGTACACAGTGTAGGCGGGCTGCTGGAATTTTATGGTAGTCAGTGCAGGAGCTGCAGCATTTCTTTCTATTCATGGAGTTACTTGTGCAGCAAAAGGTAAGAGGAAGAGGTAATCAGAGCTGGATTAAGGTTCTGGGGGGCCCGGGGCACTTAAGACAGGGGGGCCCCCTATTGTGTAATATGGTCTTCATTTTAGACAAATAAACAGGCAATGCTGTGTGCACTACTGTTAGTTGCATGCAGCTCTGCCATCACAGCATAACAGTGTGAATTAGGACATACCTCCCAACTGTCCTTGTAGTCAGACCAAATCCTGACTAAGTGAGACAGTCACCCACATTCTGGACTGTCCCACTAAATTGAGGACAGTTGGAAGATGGTCCTGCTCTCTCCTACCTGCTCTTGTCACTTTTCACCACCTGTGGCTGCTGGTGTCTTAAGCTCAGTTGCTGCTTGTGTAGATTCTGTGATGTCGGGGCCCTATTTTGAAAAAAGGTAAAAAGGTACATAAACTTTAGGAGTCCCCAAAGAGTCCTGTTAATAAATCAATAGCACCCCCTTTAATAATTAGCCCTCCTTCCCAAAATCAGTCCCATATTCAATTAATAGCCCCAAACCACCTCATCTTAAATTAATAGGACCCAATATTAAATTAAATTGCCCCACCATCACCCCACAAATAAAATCGCACTCATTAAATAATTAGCCCCCACCTGCACTCCACCATTAAATAGCCTACCTCCCACACTATATTAAGAACCCCCTTCCCTTACATATATTAACATACTGCCCCCATGCACACTATATTTATATACTGGCCCCCCACACTCACATACTATAGTTTATATACTACACACACACACACACACATAATATATACACTGCACACACACACACACACACACCATATACACTGCACACACACAATATGTACACTGCGCACGCACACACACAATATATACACTGCACACACACACACAATATATACACTACACACACACAATATATACACTACACACACACACACACACAATATATACACTGCCCACACACAAACACACAATATATACACTGCCCACACAAGCACACAATATATGCACTGCCCCCACATACACACATAATATATGCACTGCCCTCACACACATAATATATACACTGCACATACACAAACTATATTTATATACAGTACTCATTCTCACAAACACATTCTCCGCCCCCCCCTTCCCCAGATCTTAACTTACCTTATGCCTGACAGGCAGGGCAGCTCTTCTCTGCTCCTCCTCACACTGTCATCTACACTGCAGCTATGGAAGCCCTGAACACTCAAGAGAAAAAAAAAAAAGCAAAAGCTTTACTTGTGCTGATGGTGCCGACAGAGCACTTACACTCGGAACCCTGTGCTGCCGACATTTGGGGGCGGCAACACACCTGGTCCGGGGGGGCCCCTGAGAGAGGGGGGCCCGGGACACTTGCCCCCTGTGCCCCCCACTTAATCCAGCCCTGGGGGTAATGTGATGGCAGGGGCGGGCTGGGGCAGGGGGGCAGATGTCCCCCTGATCGGACCCAAAAACACTATTTTGGGCCGGCCCTAACTTCACTTACTCGGTGGCTGGCCCCTTCTTCGGGACCAGCCACCTTCTCATTGGCTGCTGCCGAAAGCCCATCCTCCCTCCCAATAGGCCAGCTTCTGTTGTGACATGGGACGCGCACCACGTGATAGGTGCCGTCCCATGTCAGAAGACTGCAGGGCAGAGCACGCAGCGCGGATAGAACAAGGTAAGTGCGGGGTTGTGTGTGTGTGTCTGACACTGAGACACAGTGTCAGCAGCATCTTGTATGTATCAGTGTCAGCAGCATCTTGTATGTATGTATGTATGTATGTGTGTCAGTGTCAGCAGCATCTTGTATGTGTGTATGTCTGGCAGCAGCATATTGTATGTGTGTGTGTGTGTGTGTGTGTGTGTGTGTGTGTGTGTGTGTGTGTGTCAGCATATTGTATGTGTGTGTGTGTGTGGCAGCATATTGTGTATATATATATATATATATATATGAGTATGGGGCCAGTATATTGTATGTGTATGTGTGTGGCAGCATATTATATGTGTGTGTGTGTGTGTGTGTGTGTGTGTGTGTGTGTGTGTGTGTCAGCCTATTGTATGTGTCAGCCTATTGTATGTGTGTGTGTGTGGCAGCATATTGTGTATATATATATATATATATATATATATATATATATATATATATATATATATATGAGTATGGGGCCAGTATGTTGTGTGTGTGTGTGTGTGTGTGTGTGAAGGGCCAGTAAATTAATGCAAAGTGTGTGGGGGCCAATAATTGAATGCTGTGTGTGTGGGGGTGGGGGGGGGACTAAATTAATGTAGTGTGTGGGGGGCAGTAAATTAATGTAGTGTGGAAGGGAGGGGGGATCTTAATATAATGTGGCAGGTAGGATTTTAATTGTGGAATGCAGGTGGGGCAATTTAATTTAATAGTGGGGCCTATGAATTTATAATGGGGTAATTAGACCTTTAATTTAATGCTGGGGTGGTTTGGAAGCCATTTATTAATTGTGGGCTGGTTGTGGAAAATGTGGTCTATTTATTAAATGTGATTTTTTTTTCTAATGCCTGTGATTGTTGTGGGAAATGGTAATATTTGTTAAATGTAAATGCTATTTAAATTATTGTTGGGGCTGTTTGGAGGGAGGGAAATAGGTTTATATATTAAATGTGTTTGCTATCTAATGTCAGGGTTGGTTGGAGAGAAAAATATATATTTAGCAAATGTGAATATTATTATTTTTTTTTTTTTTAATTTCTTTATTGAAGAATGTCAAACATGTACACATCAGTAAATAAATTAGAACAAAGATATGTTTATACTTAATAATCATGAACCACGACACATAGTATGAGGAAAGTCGTCATGTGTGAGTTACTGAAGTGAACTATAAATATGATATCACACATAAGATACAAAAGCCTGGAGACCGGGGCAACACAAGCACTCTCCTAGTCCAGAAAGATAGGTGGGTCTTGCATGAATATTCTAGTTTCGTACCAAAGGGTGTGTTGAAAACATTTTTGTATTTGCTCTCTCAGCGGGACTGACAAAGTGCCAACAAAGCTCTCCCAAGTGTCAAAAAATCTTCCTGTACATTTTGTTTTTTGGAGGGAGGCTTCCAACCAGTCCACTTTCATGGCGTGAATATTATTTTAATGTTGTGGCTGGAGGGAGGCCTAATTATAAAACGTGAGTGCTAATGATTTAACATCGGGACTGGTTGGAGTTTTCTAATTTCATGAACCCATTTTTTTTTTCAAATAGGGCCTCCAACATTCTAGGATCCAAACAACCAGCAAATGAGCTAAAGTAACCAGCAGCCACAAGTGGTGACAGTGACAAGACAGGTAGGAGAGAGCAGGACAGTCTGCCAACTGTCCTGAATCTGGTGGGACAGTCCTGAACTTGGGTGACTGTTTCGCTTAGGACAGTTGGGAGGTATGTCCCGCTTCACTGTGTACTGTTCCTGAAGGCAGAAATGTGTGCACCTAACAGTAGTGCACACAGTATTGCCTGTGTATTTGTCTAAAATGATAACCATGCTACATCATAGGGGGTTACCCAGTCTAAAGTGCCCAGGCCCCCAGAGCCTTAATCCAGCTCTGGGCCTGGGCATAAAAATATATATATGGATTAAGCAACACTACAATAGCCTCTTTTTATACAAATAAATATATATTATGCCAAAAACCACCCTTTAAGGATGGGCCACTGCTGTGTGCTGAAATCTGCCAGCCTTCCCCTGTGTGACGGGGAGCTAGCGTGTGTGAGTCAAACATGTGTGTTTCAAGCTGAAGGGCAGAGAGGGGCATGTGTGATTGAAGCTGCAGGGCAGAGAGGGGCATGTGTGATTGAAGCTGCAGTGCATAGGGGGTATGTGTGATTGAAGCTGAAGGGCAGAGATGGGCATGTGTGATTGAAGCTGCAGGGCAGAGAGGGGCATGTGTGATTGAAGCTGCAGTGCATAGGGGGTATGTGTGATTGAAGCTGCAGGGCAGAGAGGGGAATTTGTGATTGAAGCTGCAGGGCAGAGTGGGGCATGTGTGAAGGTGATGGACAGAGGAGGGGGGGCATGTGTGAAGATGCTGGCAGAGGGGGGACATGTGTGGCTAAAGGTGCTGGGCAGAGAGGGGCATGTGTGATTGAAGCTGCAGGGCAGAGAGGGGCATGTGTGATTAAAGCTGCAGGGCAGAGTGGGGCATGTGTGAAGGTGCTGGGCAGAGGGGGGCCATGTGTGAAGGTGCTGGGCAGGGGGGGGGCATGTGTGAAGGTGCTGGGCAGGGGGGGGGGCATGTGTGGCTAAAGGTGCTGGGCAGAGGGGGGCCATGTGTGAAGGTGCTGGGCAGGGGGGGGGCATGTGTGGCTAAAGGTGCTGGGCAGAGAGGGGCATGTGTGAAGGTGCTGGACAGAGGGGGGCATGTGTGAAGGTGCTCGGCAGGGGGGGTGGGCATGTATGGCTAAAGGAGAGAGAGAGGGGCATGTCACTTCCCCACATGGCCCCTCCTCAAACAACAATTCCCACTCACCAACTTTTCTCTGATATTCCCCATAACATGTGTTCATTATCTTTTCCCTAACAAAGAGTAGAGCCTTGCCAGCAAATGCGATAATAATACAGAGACCGTTATTGCCATAGATGTTGTGGTTTTGTTTTTTAAAAATACTGTATCTAGTCACATTTTACTCAGATATTATTATCATTACAGGCCATGGGTATATCTGCTTTTATCACAACACCGTACATAAAAGACTTTTCTCAAATATCTCACAAAAATAACAATACATCCAGTTTTCTATGCACTTTTTTTAGGTGGCACACTTCAGCCTTCTCACTTATCCATAACTTTTTCATTTTGATATTCTTCAGGCATTCAATGTGAGACACCAGGAACCATTGGCGGATAGTGTTGGGACCAGACGAAAAGGCAATTTAAGACATCCTAGTTGTTCACTGACACGCCTCCTGCTCTATACCCCTCTCATGTTAGGCCTTCAATTTAGATTATTTGCCCAGCGTGGCAGGGCATATTTTTATTACAGGGGTGGTCTCCAAAGTCTGCAACTTTAGTGTCACACGCGGATGACTGTAACGCTCTGAGCAGGAGATTGGAGGTAATGAGGTGGTACTTACACTAATGCCCCCACTCACAATGCTGGATTTCTCTGCAGGACCTGGCCATAGTCGCTACAGAAGTTCCCAAGCAGTGATTGCAGGAATGGCAGTTACTGCTTCACAGTGCTCTGTAGGACGGGAAGACTGAGTGTTAACCTTTCCCACCACAGTGCTGGAAGATGGGTTTAGCAAGTTGCTTTGGGCCACAGGAATGGGAACCTCTTAATGTTTGGGGCAGGCTTCATGTTTCCTTAAGGGGCCTGGGTCAGGTGGGGGATACTGGGTATACGTAAGCCCCCATTAGGCACTGGACTGGTGGAAGGTGCGTCCATTTGAACAACTATCAATGCATTTCTGAGGGAGGTACTTCTTTCCTTTCCCTGCACTTTTTCTACGGTGGTCTGTCACTTCACGTGTGCAGTCACCAGAACAGCAGCCATCTTGAATCACCAGCACTCCTTTTCCGTCTTCCTCTTAAGGTAATAAAGATTTAGTCCTAAAGATTTACTGGGCTCTAGGGCTGCCTTGCAGGCTCACTTTTTTTGTGATTGTGTGCTGCTTCTGTCTGTTCTTGTAATTGTTCTTCTATCTGTGCTTATGTCAGATTGGGGGTTGATCCTCGAGGGCTATGGCTGGGGTCACTTATATGACAAAGTTTACTTGTTCCAGCTAAACTCTAAATGCCTGAGATAGGTCACTAGCCAGCTCTATGGCTTAGATTGTTCAGCTAGTCATTTTCCTTTGGCTCTTCAGGGAGTCTGGCTTGTTTGGTGTTTGTATTGTTGGGTCAGGATCCTGCGGGTCCTGTAGCGGCAGCTTGGTTTTGGTTTCCTCCATTTTGGACAGGATGTTGTAATTCGCTGTAAGTGTAAGTGCAGGAGGGTGGTGACACCCAACCTGAGAATGAGAAAGACTCTGACTGTTCTCCCCATAGGGATGGCTAAGTTCTAGATATGTACGACTCCTGCTTTGGGCAGGAAGTCACCACTTACTGTCAGGGGGTGAAGGAGCTGATACATGCTGTGCACTAGGTGTTAGACATCCCAGAGATAGTAGTCCCTGAGACTGCAAAGCCTTCTCTGTTGAGGTAAAAAAATTGTGAGTGTTTGTCCTTTATCTTCCGCTGGATGATTTGTTGGGTGAGGTTTGTAACTTACTGGTTTCCCCGTAGGTTACAGTTCTGTTATCTTCTTCCCTCTGAGGATATTGGTAAATGGAAAACCCCTTCTAACTACAATCCCATGTCCTAATGCAGCCATGCTTAAGAATGGTGTGAACCGTAAGGTCGAGAGCAACCTTAAGTCCTTTTTTTGGGACAGCAGGAGCCTCCTTAAGGCCCACTTTGGCCTCTGCTTGGGTGACCAAGGTTGTGAAATGCTGGTCTGAGCAGCTTACTGAGGGCTTCTTAGCTGGCAATCTGAATTGCTCCTGTTGGTGGAGTAGATTCAGAGAGCTACGGAGTATCTGGGAGAGGTGGTCCTGGACAATGGATTGATTGGGGCATGGATATCTGCCTCTGTGATTTTGGCTTGTTGGACTCTCTGGCTTTAGTCCTTGGAAGCTAATATGTAGCCTAAGAAGCATCTTGAGTCACTTGCTTTTTATGTTGGTGTCCTGTTTGGGCCGTAGCTAGATAATATTATTAGTTGGGCGACCGGAGGAAAAAGTGCTTTCCTTCCTGTTAATGTATCAAAAGCTAAGTGCCCAAGTTTCTCTCCTTTTGTTTCTCTCGTCTGCTAGGCACCCAGTCGCCAAGTCTGCCGATAATAAATTGGCATAATGGTGGTCTGCCTACACACAATCACTGACGTTTGAGCCTGTCTACTCTTCTTCAGGGTTAAACATAAATTGGAAGCCTATCAGGAGCTTAGTATAGAGTAGGTAGACCTACGGTGAACTTCTAGGATGTCTTAAAGTGTCCACATGACTGGTCCCTACACTATACCCCAATGTTTCCCAGTGTCTCCCAGTGGACTAAGATAAATGTATTTATCGGATATATAAAAATCCTATTATTTCTTCTGTGTTTTCTTTCCCTGAATACTCTTTCAGAAATAAAATATTTTTCTTCTACTACAAAGCAATTTTTCTTACATACTGTCCAGACTGCTGCAAGCTCCATCTTGATCCCCTACAATCAGGGACTGTTCAACCATTAGGCTGATCAGGCTGCAGCCTGAGGCGCTGGGTCCCTAGGGGGGCAGCGCTGGCACAATAAGCAAGCTTTTAAAAAAAAAAAATCCTACCTAAAATGTCTGGCGCTGCCTCCTCTGTGATTGGGCCGCCCCTGGTCTCAAGGTGCGGTCGGGCTGTCAGTGTATTCAATTACACTGATACAGGCAGCTAACAGCAAATCTGATGCTGTTATCTGCACTGTCAGTGCAGCTGCTGTGCTAAGCTTAGTGTGGTCATGTGAGATGATCACATGACCACACTTGCTGCACTGATAGGGCAGCTAACAGCATGGGATGTGCTGTGAGCTGCCTGTTAAGAAGACAGAAGTGCCGGAGGGAAGAGGAGCAGAAGACTTCAAGGTAAGTTCTATTGGTTAAATATCAGGGGGGAGGATAAGGGAGATGACTGGGGGGTGGTTAATGAAGTGACTGCCCCCCCCCCCCGTAACCCCCCCGTTAATGAAGTGACTGGGAGCAGTTAATGATGTGATTGGGGGGGATTAATGATGTGACTGGGGGGATTAATGAAGTGACTGGGAGGAGTTCACAAAGTGACTGGGGTGGTTAATGAAGTGACTGGGAGGGGTTAATGAAGTGACTGGGGGGGGTTTAATGAAGTGACTGGGAGGGTTAATGAAGTGACTGTGAGGGGTTAATGAAGTGACTGGGGGGGTTTAATGATTTGACTGGGGGTTTAATGAAGTGACTGAGGGGGGGTTAATGAATTGACCGGGGGGTTAATGATTTGGCTGGGGGGGTTAATGAATTGACTATAGGGGGTTACGAAATGGCTGGGGGGATGTAGTGGCTGGCGGGGGAAGCAGATGAAATAGCTTGTGGGGGGCATGATATGTATGGCGGTGACTAGAATGCTAAATACTAGACAGTCAAGGCTGGTAGATGTTAGTATATAATTGTAAATAATTTTCATTAATTTTATTGTCTATAGTACAGTTGTACTAGGGGGTTGTTTTATAAGGTCATAATGTAATGATGTGTTTGAATCATTCAGAGTTTGTTACAATTTTGCAATATAATACAATTTTTGCACACTTTATACAGGACTCCAAGTTTCCAGAAGCCAGCCACCTGACAACGCTCCAAGAACAAGCAAAAGAGAACATCAGGTAGTCTATGCTGCAAGATAAGGTAAGAGATGAAGTACAGAATGAAGTGTGTTTTATGTATTAATATTTTACAAATTTGTGTGTATGTATATATATATATATATATATTTACACACACAGTGGTGGGGTCATCAACTGGTGTAGTAGCCTAGGGCGGCTGTGACCCTTAAGCAGGCCCTGCCTACAATCCATGCAAATAGCCGCTTTAGGAATAACCTCTATACTCTCCATCATTAATTACTGTTCTCCTACTGAAATCTTCTTGTCTTCCATTTTAATTATCTTTTCACTTCAAAAGTATTTAGTGCTGTTCTATCCATTTCCACTTGTTATATCTATTATCACAATCTCTGTACATACCAACCCTCTGCTCACTGTGACGCTTTTTTTTTTTTCTCCCAGGTTACCTCCGCTTTCAGGACAAGGATCCTTCCTGAATGCTGCCCCTAGAAATCTTCAAAAGGATGTCTGTCTGTCACGTATTGTCTCTAACTGCAAGGCCCTGCTGAAAACTCATCTGTTTAAGGAAGAGTTCAAATAGTGCTTGTAACTTGCTTCTCCCAGAGCTGCGCTCCAGAGTGTAAAAGGACATGTTCTGAAGCGGACTGTTATGGGTTTTCTTTTTTTAAAGTGTCCGTTCATCAAGCGATATTAACAAAGGAAAAAAGCAAGAAATCTAATACAGAGAGTTTATTAATTATTTTATTTCTACTCTCGACCTTTATGTTATTACTAGAGATGGTCACTGACCCCCGTGTTTTGGTTTTGTAGTCGGTTTTGGATCTGGATTACCTTCGTGTTTTGGTTTTGCAAAACCGCCCTTGCGTGTTTTGGTTTTGGTTTTGTTTGGTTTTGTTTTGCTATTTTTGAAAAAAATAAAATTTTTTGGTGTAAAATAACCTAATTTAGTGCTCCACCAGTTTCTTAGATAAGTGAGGTAATTCTAAAGCTAATAAATTATGAAAAAAACAGTTTAATTTAAGCTAAAAAAATTACCGGGTAGTCCCGTTGTTTAAGTAGTTGGGTCAAAATTATGTAAGATGTATTTAGACCCCTTCACCATCACATTGTGCCCCTTTATCATATCACTCTGTATCCCCTTCGCCATCTCACACCCTGTGTCCCCCTCTTCGCCATCTCACACCCTGTGTCCCCCTCTTCGCCATCTCACACCCTGTGTCCCCCTCTTTGCCATCTCACACCCTGTGTCCCCCTTTTCGCCATCTCACACTCTGTGTCCCTCTTCATCAGCTCACACTCTGACCCCCCTTCAGCATCTCTCTCTGTCCCCCTCCTTCAGTGTCTCTCTATCCCCCTCCTTCAGCATCTCTCTCTGTCCCCCTCCTTCAGTGTCTCTCTATCCCCATCCTTTAGTGTCTCTCTCTGCCCCCCTCCTTCAGCGTCTCTGTCTCCCTCCTTCAGCGTCTCTCTGTCCCCCTCCTTCAGCGTCTCTCTGTCCCCCTTCTTCAGCGTCTCTCTGTCCCCCTCATTCAGCGTCTCTGTCCCCCTCCTTCAGCCTGTCGCTGTGTCCCCTTCAGCCTGTCGCACTGTGCCCCCTTCAGCCTGTCACTCTGTGCCCCCTTCAACCTGTCGCTCTGTGCCCCCTTCAGCCTCTCTGTGTGTCCCCCTTCAGCCTCTTTGTGTCCCCCTTCAGCCTCTCTGTGTCCCCCTTCAGTGTTTCTCTGTCCCCTTCATGGTGTCTCTCTGTCCCCCTTCATGGTGTCTCTCTGTCCCCCTTCATGGTGTCTCTCTCTGTGTCCCTTCATGGTGTCTCTCTCTGTCCCCTTTATGGTGTCTCTCTCTGTGTCCCTTCATGGTGTCTCTCTCTGTCCCCCTTCATGGTGTCTCTCTCTGTGTCCCTTCATGGTGTCCCTCTCTGTGTCCCTTCATGGTGTCTCTCTCTGTGTCCCTTCATGGTGTCTCTCTCTGTCCCCTTCATGGTGTCTCTCTCTGTCCCCTTCATGGTGTCTCTCTGTGTTCTTTCATGGTGTCTCTCTGTCCCCCTTCATGGTGTCTCTCTGCCCCCCTTCATGGTGTCTCTCTGCCCCCCTTCATGGTGTCTCTCTCTGTCCCCTTTATGGTGTCTCTCTCTGTCCCCTTTATGGTGTCTCTCTCTGTGTTCCTTCATGGTGTCTCTCTCTGTCCCCCTTCATGGTGTCTCTCTCTGTCCCCCTTCATGGTGTCTCTCTCTGTCCCCTTTATGGTGTCTCTCTCTGTGTCCCTTCATGGTGTCTCTCTCTGTCCCCTTTATGGTGTCTCTCTCTGTGTCCCTTCATGGTGTCTCTCTCTGTCCCCTTCATGGTGTCTCTCTGTGTTCTTTCATGGTGTCTCTCTGTGCCCCCCTTCACTTCTTTGTGTCCCCCTTCAGCCTCTCTGTGTCCCCCTTCAGTGTTTCTCTGTCCCCTTCATGGTGTCTCTCTGTCCCCCTTCATGGTGTCTCTCTGTCCCCCTTCATGGTGTCTCTCTCTGTGTCCCTTCATGGTGTCTCTCTCTGTCCCCCTTATGGTGTCTCTCTCTGTGTCCCTTCATGGTGTCCCTCTCTGTGTCCCTTCATGGTGTCTCTCTCTGTGTCCCTTCATGGTGTCTCTCTCTGTCCCTCTCTGTGTTCTCGGGGAACCGGACCCGCCCATCTCTAGTTATTACCCCACCTGATAATGCCTGATGAATTTAAAGCGAAGAGTGATAGTTATGTTGTAGCTTGTTATGATGAGGACCAGCAAGTGGAATATATTACCTGATAATGTAAATGGACGTTAGTAGACATTTGTGTGCGCTTTTACATATTACAGATAGCTGAACTTTGTAATATACTGTATATTTGAATATTTTGTAAGAAATACATAATGTGATGTAAACAGATATTATAAAATCACTTTTTTTAAAATGTACTCGGTCAGTGACCCTTGAAGTTTTTTTTGCAGGATTATTTATTCTAATTAAGAGCCCTGCCTATGGGGCCCCCGGGCACCTGCCCATCGTGCCCAGTGGAAAAGATGGCCCTGGTTATAAACTAGTTATATCTTTCACCATTACAATTACTACATCTTTATTGTTGTTCTGCCTGCTGTACTTTCTCAAAAACATCGAAATTTTTAGTATATCAAGTCTGTACTTTACCTGTAATTGCTATGCCAGCCAAGGCTCCCCCCCTTCCCCCCAGCAGTGGAGGACCCAGGAGGAGTGACTGATTCAGGTGGCTGGCCAGACCAGCACACTCATGTGGGTATATTTATTAAATTGCGGCTTTGAAAAAGTGGAGATGTTGCCTATAGCAACCAATCAGATTCTAGTTATCATTTATTTAGTACATTCTACAAATTGACAGCTAGAATCTGATTGGTTGCTATAGGCATCATTATTATTATTATTATTATCATTTATTTGTTAGGCGCCACAAGGTATCCGCAGCGCCGCACACAGTACTAACAGTAGACTATACAGGGTGAAACCATACAGAACAATGAACAAAAAGTACCAATACTTAAGAGACTCCGGCTAGTCATATGCAGTAAAGACGGAGCGGAAGAACAGGTATGGAGACAGGAGGGGAGGGGGCCCTGCTCATACGAGCTTACATCCTAAGGGAGGGTAAACAGACCAGGCACAAGAGGAGCCAGTTGAGGCAAGAAATATATATACTTCTTTCTATTGTCTTAATTATCTTTATAAAAAAAGGTGATGACATAATTTGTCAATATATTATGAGAACCATGTGCCACATATTAGAATTGTTTTCTTGAATGCATACATTTCTTTTAGCCTTATAATCATTACATATTCACAATTGTTATGATTAAAAAATGTTCAAATTTAGGAAAAAATCCATCTAGCAAGTCGATTACATCACATCTGATTATAAGAAGGGTCCCTGCATAATAAACTTCATTTTGCACCTATATCAGGATGAAGTAACCTGTACTGCGATTTGAAATTGATCCATAATAATCCCCATCTTTTTTCAGTGCAGGTAATTTTAAGTTAGGTGTGTGTCTGATTTTAAATTTGCTGTGCACAAATGTGGTGCACTTTGCTTTTCATTGCATGTTGTTCCACCACAATAAGTCCTGAGAGACAAATGCTGTGGCATTGAAAGAAAGATAATTCTGCAAATAATCTCAAGAATAAAGATCCTGTTTTATTAATTACTAGCTGTAGTACCCGGTGTTGCCTGGGTTTATATCTTCAAGCTATTAAGTTATCAATGAGCTGCATGTAACTATCAACCTTTTAAAAATAATTAGCAGCTTAGCAGGTTTTCCAACACACCCAGTGTCGTTTTTGTTTTTATCTTAAATGTCATTGAAATCCATCTAGTGGAAGGCCCAGAACAGGCTCGCCAGGTCAAATATCTGCCCAGCGTACACCAACGGGAGATTCTACTGGGACCCTAACCTCACTAAAACCTGGCCAAGATCCAACTGGACCATCTTGCGTTGGTTTCATCCCAATCGGTGCAGGGTTGTCCGAATGCATAACTGGACAGACAAGCAGACCAATGATTTTTAGATAAAAGATTTTACTGTGATAGGGCATCCTCAGAATCATTCCTCCTCTTGTCTGCCTTACTTACATTGTTCAACATTCTGTGCTATTGTTATGATAATTGCTATACCTACTCCCAGTGCCCTTCTTGAGTATGGTTTCAGTAGGATTAAGGATAGGGATGAGGTATCCTAATACATGGACAGGAAACAATGAATGAGGAGTTTCCAGACCCATTGTGGTTAATAATGCCACATAAGTACCCATTGAGCAAAATATACACAATGGGCATATTGAAGTACTTTTTAACTTAAAATGTTAATTAATACTAAAATCTGTACATATCCTGGAGGGGTGGTTAAGTGTGAGGACGGAGGGGAGACGGGAATCGTGTCATTTTGGCACCATCCCTAATGATACATTTACACAGCCGCGTCAATATGACCCAGGTGGCAATGCCTACATTACGCGGTTTGCTGTGACACACGTCATGGAGGACCCCATCCTGCCCACTTCACTAGGAAGTGGCATGATGCGGGAAAACAGGCTGCTCTACCGGGAGTGCGGGAGATCTATGAAGAATTAGGGAGTCTCCCGGACAATCTGGGAGAGTGGGCAAGTATGATTAAAACATAACCTAAATCATCCACTACAAAGTATAATAGTCAACACCTGTTGGCAAATCTACATGCACCAGACATAGAGATTACTAAGTAACACCATACAAATGAGTTGGCAACTATAATTGTCTGCTAGTGGAAACAAGTTCTGTGAATAGATAGGGGAGGGGCTCTTCATATATGTCTAATGCATGCTAATGTACATTAAGGTTCTAGCATAGAACATACTTGCCTACTTTTGCAGGCAACTTTCCGGGAGGGGGTCCGTCGAGGGGGCGTGGCGACGTGCGGTGCACCGTTAGGCTCCGTCCCTGTCAAGCCCAGCCAATTTGAGCCAACCGCAGCAGGGGGTGGGGCCACGATGGCGCGTTTAGCCCCGCCATCTTCAACTGCGCCGAAATCTGGATCCGGGATTTGTGCCTGCTCTCTCGGGAGTCAGGGAGAACGCCTAAAAATTCGGGAGTCTCCCGGACATTCCGGGAGAGAAGGCAACTATGGCATAGAATAATAATTGTAAATAACTTTTCTATTGGGCTAATATCTACACATTATCCTTTACTTTGAGTTGACTTTTCAGTTTGCATTTCTTGCTGTTACTTCCAATTATTGGCCCTGTATCTTCAGTTTCTCTTTTTCTCACTCTAAGATTATCTTGTTTTTAGATCTCTACACATCCATATGAATTATTAATGAGTAACCAAAGGAGAAATGAACTCTTAAAAGGTTGTCCCAATATGTACATTTTATCAATAAAAATTAAAATCGCTAATTAAATATTATTATTTTTCGGGGGACTTGAAAACAAATTCAAGACAAAATGCACATATTATACTATCAATTTTCATGTTATTTAGTACTGATATTACCATCATCAAAAACAACCTCTAATAAAAGACAGAACAAGTGTGACTAAAAGCTGGCTAAATGCTATTTCCCATGCAGTGAAAGTAACAGGTACCTATAGTAAAGGGGATTTAGACACATCACTTTTGTGACCACTTTCCTACGGTGAAGGGTATTTAGTCACAACCTTTTAGATTTGTCACGTTGGTGGTGCGCACCAGAAACCAAGAAAGTGGTCACAAAAGTTCTGTGGATAAAGGAGATTTTCTGAGGGTTAAATAGCGAGAAAGCGACGTCTTTGTATTCTGTTTCTTCCCAAAAATTGCCAATCAAAGATTTTAGGTGACATGTTTCATCTGCTACTCGTGTACCTTTTCAAAGCCACATATCTTTGAGCCTGGCAATCCACCTTATAAAGGGTTGAATCTCATATCCGATTGGGCAGCTACAGGTGTAGCTTGATTAGAATTCACAAATAGGTATTAAAAGGGAAACTTTCTACTCTAGTGGTATATACATAAATAATTTTAAAACTTATTTAATAACTAAATAACTATCAAAATCTTAATAAATTATAAATATATAACAGATAAATATACAAACACAACAGATTAATAGACAAAAATAAAAACACATATCATAATTATATAATATAAAAATATAAAATATATATAGTAGTAAAATAAAAAATGCCATTTCCTTGGATTCCAATCAATATACACAAATTGATGTTAAACAGATTATATTACACATCCGATTTAGATAGAAGGAAAATAGCTTGAATCACATATAATTTGTAGCTAGTCAATGCAGAACAAACAATCTGTAGCTTCTCATCATAAAACTAATGGATCATAATAAGCCTCCGATATAATCATAAATATATTTTGTAGCTACTAAAAGAAAATAGCTTGGATCATATATATCATATATAGTAGCTGCTCCATCACAAGAGAGCAATCTGCAACTTCTCATCACAATTTATGTATAGCTGTCATATGTATATATAAGAATCCACATTTACACAAAAGAAAGATATTTCCTTAAATTCCTAATTTATCCTCTCCAATAAAATCCCCAGTTCATATCTTGATAAAAAAAAAAGGTAGAAATAGTACATCAGAAATTATAAATACCAAATATTGAATTCAATAGTTTTATTTAGACCTTCAGGGAATAATTTTGCAGTTTACATATCCAAACAGCTTCATCACGACACTTACTTCTATATCTGTCTCCCCTTCTATGGGTCAATACAAATTTTTCCACTCCTGTCACTATTATCTCAGATGGATCAACTCTGTGTTTGTCCTAGAAGTGCCGGGATACAGCACGCATTAATAATCCTTTTTTTTATATAAATACAGGTCTGTGACAGGATGGACCGCCTATGCCACCATGTCTGTTGTTGATGGGATCCGGCTGGGCTTACTTTGCCACCGTTCCCTTTCTTTATCGCAAATGCGTCCTCTAACCGCAGTAGGAGGGGCTTACAAATGCTGCCACCAGTGGACTTCTTACCGGCATCCAGAAGCATGTTCCTTCTGGGTAACTGACGCTGCGAGCGTACCAGTTACTGGTGTACCTGAGCTGGTACTCCTGACCTCTTACTATTGATCAGGGTTGATGTGGATTGAACCCCCCCTGGCCTATCACACTGGCCAGAGCTGCTGGGTAGCGGGCAGAGCGGTGGTACCGGAAAGCTGGGTCCAAAACCTCAGAACAGCCAGAAATGGATTAGAGTTGATTCTAATCTGTAGGTCACAGGAATTTCAGCATAGAGAAGTGTACAAACAGGTCTTTGGAGCAAGTGATGCTTATTTGCTCTCGCACTGGTTAAACGTACCAGTGATGAGGTCAGATGGAACAAGAAGAACGATTTTCAATACAAAATAGTGCTCTTTTTACACAATTTTTGCCTACTAGCTTAGCAGGAGGTAAACAGTCCTCCTGTCCCTTTAACCAAACTGGGTTGATTCATGCAGCCTGCACGTGAATCAACCCAGAGTAGTCAACACCTTTTTACATCGATGCCAGTGGCAGGGGGGTTATACTTCCCCTCTGTCCACAAGCTGCCAGGTAGAGGGGGGCTCAGCCCACTCTCCTTCCTGGTGCCTGTCTGTCTGGAGCAAGAGATTTATCATTTAAATCTCCTGCACAAAGTTACTTCCAGGGACTCTGCTCTGGGGTCTCCCTGGCCAAAAATAGTACCAGGGGAGAGCAGCCAGACCCTGGGGCAGCAGTCTCTGCCCTGTTGCTAGTTGAAGCTCTTTGAGTTCCAGTTAGAGACTTGGCTTCTTGGCACCCCCAGGAGGCGCTGCACCATTGGATTCCAGAAGGCTGGTTGCTAAACCCCTCTGGTAGCCATTGAAGTTGGCTACCGGAGGGTGAAGGGGATCCAAGGCTGCCTCTGCCTTTTCTTTTACACATTTACATTAATTACATACATTTTCATTAAACACATTTACACTCCCAGCGCCTAGCGCCAGGGGGTTAACCGGTGCTACAGCAAACATACATTTATTTACATACGCGTTTATTTTTATTTTATTAAATACATTTGAGAACACTGGCTCCACTGGTAACCCCTTCGTCACTGCAGCACTGGATGCTATCCAGCCAACGCTGCAGCACACATATAAAACATTTTTATTTACAGTTCAAACATTCCCCTATACTCTTTATTCACACGGCGCCTAGCGCCGATGATTTACCTCTCCGGCCCTGAATATTAACCTTCCTGGTGCGAGATTATAAAATCATGGACCACGTACGTTCAAGCGCAGACTTTCAAACACATAGAAGATATTCAATATGGATATAGGCAGTGGTGGGATTCAGCCGGTTCGCACCGGTTCTATAGAACCAATTCCTAAACTACTTGCGGTTCGGCAGAACCGTTTGCTGGCCTGCTGTGCGGCGGGGGCGGGGGCGTCGGGGTGGTTTGCGGGCGGGTTCTGGGCTGCTCCTCCTCGTTGGTGGGGGGAGCAGGGTAGCAAAAAAATATATATATATTTACTCACCTGATCTCAGCGCCGGCGTGCCTCCTTCCTCTCTGCTCTGTTAATGCTGAATGACAGGCGTGACGTCATCAAGTCACGCCTGTCATTCAGTGAGGAGCAGCGCGGAGAGGAAGCAAGAAGAGAGAAGACAGAAGAGAGGAGAAGAAAAGAAAAGCTAATAGAAAGGTAAGTGAAAAAAGGGAATTAAGCAGAAAGGCAAACTATGAGGAAAAAGGAGATGAGAGAGGCACAGTAAGGAAAAAGGAGATGAGAGAGGCACAGTAAGGAAAAAGGAGATGAAAGAGGCACAGTAAGGAAAAAGGAGGTGAGAGAGGCACAGTAAGTAAAAAGGAGGTGAGAGAGGCACAGTAAGGAAAAAGGAGGTGAGAGAGGCACAGTAAGGAAAAAGGAGGTGAGAGAGGCACAGTAAGGAATAAGGGGTGGAGAGAGGCACATTAAGGAATAATGGGAGAGAGGCACAGTAAGGAATAAGGGGAGAGAGGCACAGTAAGGAATACGGGGAGGAGAGAGGCACAGTAAGGTAAAAGGGGGGGATGGGAGAGGCACAGCATGAGAAAAAAAGGGGGAGATGCACAGATTGAGGAAAAATGGGAAGACAGGCACAGTATGAGGAAAAAGTGCGGGGGAGAGGCACAGTATAAGGAAAAAGGTGGGGAGAGAGTCACAATAGTAGGGACTATTAATTTAAGATGGGGTGGTTTGGGGGTGAGTTTGGGGAGAATGAGGTCTCTATTAAATGTGCCTATGAATTATTTAATGGCAGTGACAGGTTCGGGAAATAGGTATATTTCTGAAATGCAAATACTATTCATTTATTGCTGGACCTGTTTGTAGGGAGGGAAATAGGTTTATTTATTAAATATGAATACTATTATTTTAATGTTGGGGCTGGAGGAAGGCCTAATTATTAATCGTGGGTGGTATTGATTTAACCTCGGGGCTGGCTGTAATTTTCTAAATGTACCTATTTTTTTTCCAAATAGGTCCTCTAACATTCCAGGATCCAGACAAGCCGCAACTAAAAAAACCTGCAGCATAGGTGGTGAAAGTAAGAAGAACAGGTAGGAGAGAGCAGCAGAGTCTGTGAAACGTTGTGATTCTAGTGGGACAATCCTAATTTTTGGTGACCATTCAATGGTGTACACAACAATGCAGGTTTTTTGGTCTGTAGGAGGGTGCATCAACACACCCATTAGCAATTTTGAATAAATATTGAATAAAATTTTAGTACATTTTATATATATATATATATATATATATATATATATATATATATTATTTTTTATGTTAGTTATAATGTGCGGTATCATTGCTAGTTTTAATGTGCATTATCAATGGTATTTTTAATATGCGGTATCATTGCTAGTTTTAATGTGTGGTGTCAATACCAATTTTAATGTGGTGTTTTGATGATTGTTTTAATGTACAGTATTTTAGTTTGTGGAAACAATGATATTTCTTATGCAGACAACCTAGGCGAGCCCTCTGGGAGAGCTGTAAGTGTCATACTGTGGGCTGTAGGTGATGTAATGCAGCATCTGTCACTATTCCCTTAATTTTAGATCTTAGGGGCCCCCCTGTCTTAAGTGCCCCGGGCCCCCCAAAGCCTTAATCCAGCTCTGTGTGCGGCTGCTTTAAATTTTTACACCTTGTGCACTGCAGCTTGCCCTGCTGGCCTGGACAACGATCCCAAATCAGTTTAATAGCTCACACCGGCCTGGCTCTGCTGTTCTAAGCTGTGCAGGGCTGTTCAGGCTGTCAGTCATCATGTGAGCCCCACCCTGCCTCCCTTGTTCTTTGCAACGATTGGCTTCCCCTACACGTGTCCTGAACGCACAACAGACTGTGCATAGGAGAGATGCGAGAAGAAGATCCAGCCCAGGGCGGAGGCCGCGGAGCCACCATCAGCCATCACGCGGCAGCGCAGAAGAGCAGAGTAGACAGGCAGCCCGGGCCGGGAGTACGGACATTACTGGGTCACTCACCGTCGCCGACCGTCGGCATCTGGGGTGAGTAACCGTGATGATGCTGATGTGCTGAGCCTGTCACTGCAGGTCTTATCGGCCTACCGCTGAAGGAATGGAATCCTACTCCTACAGTGCAAAGATGGTTAAGGGTAAATCACACAGCTGATGATGCTCGGATAAAAGCAAAGAAAATTGCAAGTGAGGACGCCAATCAAACAGCAATATGGAAATATCTTCACTAACTGTTTGTGAGGTATTTAATATTAAAAATCTTCAGTTACACATAATCTAGTTGTCTTTACCTCTTTTACTGTTCTTATTGCAGTATTTAATGCGTGAATTGTTAGACTACCTTTCGGTATATCTTTTGGTATAGTTAAAATGGTCATTAGGACATAATAATGATAGTCCCAAAAGAAGTCCCAAAGATAGATCATCTATATTCATTCACTTTGTGCAGGGAACGAAAACGACACCAATCAAAAATTCTGTGTTGTTCATATCCAACTCCCCCAATGATATTATGCTTACAAGAATGCAGATGGTATTGGGAATCTCGTATATGTATACTCAGAAAACTCTCCTCCACATCCCATCTCAGAGTAAACTCCACCGATTGAATAATGCAAAAAATAATAATAAAACACAATCTGGTGCATTAACTTTTTAAAAAAACATGTTTATTGCATAACCAGCATGTCATGCTTAACAGATTAAAACATGTATAAAAAGATAATGTGTATATTCGTACCAGATTTAGCTGTAATCATGCGGGTATAATCAAACGTCCAATTATATCAGATAAACGTCCAGCAACAGGAACACAAATCAGCTTACGTCCTACGCGTTTCGACTCAAGACAAGAGTCTTTCTCAAGGTAAGCTAATGTCTCCTAAAACGTCACCTTTTATACTCACTAAATGTGCATGTTTGCATTGTGCAACTTCACCATAAAATAACTACTCATTTACATAGCTAAGAATATATCTGCCTTTGGGATGTTTTACAATCTAAACCCTTATATAACAATATCATATACATCTTACACAGAAATACAGCAGAATGTTTATATAATGTAAAGGAGCATGTCTTACCTCTCCTTTATCAGCACACTAGTTCAGTCTATTCTAAAAATCATTCTGGTGTTATATCAGCTTGCAATATTTTTTAAATTTTCACAGTGCTAGCTTATTTTTTGGACATAAGCCCTGAGATGTTTCCAATAACCCTGAGTCACAAGGAAAGATATTATTAATGCCTTACTTAGATACACTTGCTGCCTAAAGCTCACACTTTGAACTGCCATATGATTCTTATTACAGTATCACAATCATACTGCCTATGTATATTATAACATCTGTACTGTAGTATTACAATTTGAATGTTGTACTTGTGCATAAAGCTAGGTTTCCCTGTCTACTTATTCAGTCATTTGTGCCAAAGCAAAGCTAGTACACTCACCTTAGTTGTATTCATTTCCAGTGTGCAAATATTACTGTGTCACCTCACTCACAGGAGTTCTCTTGCAGTGAAGGATTTCCTGCAGCATCAGCAGCTTCTCTGGTCTGATCAACCACTGCAGTAATATTCCAAGTGGCAAACATCCAGAAGCACAGCAAACCATTACCTCATTGCCAGCAGAGGGCACATTTTACAAATGATTGTATTTGTCATTGTCTTTATAGAAGAGCACATGGAAATTATTTTGAACAATGAATATAATTTAAGTTTAGTCTTTGTGGGCACAATGAGAATCAAGAGACTTGTGCTAAGTTGAATTTAAGGGAATCAATTTATTTTATAGTTATTTTCTTTTCTCTTTTTTTCACGAACACTGCAGCTCTATAGAGGAATGTTTTTTGTTTTTTTAAAAATTACAACTAATACCACTTTCACATTGCCGCCTTGGCAATATCCCGGGTTTATGAACCCAGGATATTGCCGGGTGACAGTGCAGGACACCCCGGCAAATTCCTGTGTAGAATTAAATATGACTATCAATACATATTCATAGTAAAATAATTCACACATACTTTGAAAATGTGGTTTCATATTTTGCTTTTCACTATTAGTCACTATCAGTGCCGTAACTAGACATTTTAGTGCCCTGGGCGAGACAGGGCACCGGCGCCCCCCATCTAAGTGGGAGTGGCATTTGCCACGTGGGTGTGGCCAACTTAAAGTGGGGGGTGTGGCTAACACTTTACTGAAATAATTCTGTTACACATATTTGCAAATGCATGATGTGTGTATATATATATATATATATATATATATATATATATATATATATATATATATATATATACACACACACACATACAGTGGTGAGATTCAAATAACTTAACAACCGTTTGTCTTCCTTGCCCCTCAAAACACTGCGATATGTAAAAAGGTGCTTTGGGCAATAAAGAACAATAAAATCTAATTTAAATAACTAGCATTTATTAAATATTCCTAAAGAAGGTGTTTTTCCATTAAGTGTCATTAATTTACGAGAGAGAGAGAGAAACACCTCCCCTCAGATTATAACTATCATTTATTTAGTACGTGTTAGAAAATAGCTATAATCTTGTTGCTATGGGTAACGCATCCACTTTTTTTTTTTATGTGTTCACTCTTTGTAATGCCCGGCATTTATGTAGTACAACAAAAGTACTTTGTAACTGTTGTTGCCTGAGTGACTTAATAGACAGTTTCTTTTAGGGGTTGCAGCATGTGGCATTTAAGGTACCTTAAAGAAAAAAAAGAGAGAGAGAGAGATAAAGAGAGAGAGAGAGAGAGAGATCTTTCATTCACTTACCCGCAGTGGAACGCATGTGCGTTTCACCAACAGGAAGTTCGGCATTTGGAACGCAAGTTTGCGTTCCAAATGCCAAACTTCCTGTCAGTGGAAGATACGTTCCACTGCGGGTAAGTAAAAGCCTGTAGAAGGGGTGGGGAAGGGGTGTAAAACTCAAGTGCACCCATCCACGTCTAAATCAAGCTCTGTGCATCTCAAAATTACTTGTTTTTCTGCCGTATCTCTTGCTCCAACTACAGGCAGTGGTTATGACAGTCTCGTATGTATTTGCAATCAGGCATTATTAAAGAAAATTAAGTATATGGGCTGTAATCCATATAAATCAGATTATATAACTGTCTAGGAAAGTTCACAAAGTGAAAGGAAAACACTGGTTGCTATGGGTTATAGAATATTTGGACACATATATAGAGGTCTGGAGAAGTTGTATACAAGGTTTGACAACTCTTGCGTTCAACCTTACATGTGTATATTTGTCAGTACTTGTTATTGCTACTCTCACCTTGGTGTTGAAAATTTGCTGATGTGTGTGATAGAGGAATTAACCCCCAAGTTAGAGGCATGTATTCATACATGTAAAAACACTGATTGTGCAGAAATGTATAAGATAATGGAAATGCTAGCCTGGACTATTTGTAAAAGACAAACTAAAATATGAACAAAAGTAAGGCAATAAGGCAAACATAATACATTTTACTGGCAGTTTAAACTGCTATTCTGAGATACAAAGAATGCAAGACAATACAATTGGCAATTATTCTAACAAATCAATATTATATTTTAGACTTTGTTCCACTTCAAAACTATAATGTGTCAAATGATATAATGCATTAAAAAGAGACTAGGACGCAATGCAGAAAGATACCAGCATCTGGACATGGGAAGTAAGCTCTAAGGTGAAAGGTCCCTACCTTTAGGAGGTCAGACACTCCGCTGCCTTCCTCGTTACTTGCTCCCGAGCTCCCCCTTGCTCTCAGCTACTGTCTGATAGATAAGAGCTGTGCCGGAGGAATCTGAGGTATGCAGCACTCGGCACAGATAACATACAAGTCCTGTTGTGAGGAGGAATTAAATCAGCTGTTCTGATGCCACACCAATATTTTATTATCATTTCTTCTGACAAAGTACTGTGTCAGATGATGGCCGTTAAGGCAGACGGGTGACTGTTAATAGTGTATGTGTCTGCCAAGTCATGCCACTGGGTAAGGGACATCAGTCAGCAATGGGGATTACAGATTTTAAAGTACTAAAGAAAGGGAGCCGCCGCGAGATCAGGTGACCCTTTTTTTTTCTTTTTTTTTTTTTTTTTTCTTTATTAACACTGCCGCACATTATTTTTTTTTTACTATGCCGGCGGGGAGGGGAAGGTAGCGGGCGGCTGCTGCGCCCTCTTGGGCTTGCGCCCGGGGCGACGGCACTGCCCGCACCACCCTAGTTACGGCTCTGGTCACTATCTCTAGGGAAGAGATAGGTGTTGGTTTTTTCACTTACAATTTTGACTCACTTTATAAATACTTCCCCCTTTTTTAGACAATAATCCATACAATCAATTTAATAAATTGTGCCTACATTGGACACACTGTTAACATTTCAACTGTTGGATTTGATTTAAATTTTTTAAAAATAAATATGGCCATTATGATATATATAATTTCATGGACATGCAGTTCAGGAATAACTATCTGGGATGTCAATTCCCAGTTTAAATCAATTGGGATCCATCTAATTCATTCAGGAATAGATCTAAAATATCCTTAAAGTATGTCTATTGTATAGTACAATTTAGAGGGATTAGGAATGTATGGTATATAAAGATTCTTAGTAGTGATAATGAGGCTTAATAACCACACTATATATGCATGCAAATTAATTGCTTTTAATTTACATGTAACAGCACTGCTTTGATAGTAGTAATCCCTGACACAGTCACAAGATATAGTCAGGCACTTTATCACCTTATATGATAAAAATAAAGAAAACGGAGACTAAGCTTAATGAAAGTAACATAGAAGATTTTCCATTGGCCAATTGACCTGTCTATCAACCAGGAACTTCCTGGTTGCTATAAACGTCTCTAGGAGTGACGTTTTCAGAGGTGGAGTCTCAGATTATAAAAGACTGATTTTGGGCTCTATCTGGTTGCCTTGAAAAAGACAGATAGCGAAACGCGCGTTGGCAGCACAGCACGCCGCTATCCTGCTTGTTTATAATCACATCCTTATTAATAGATCCAGACATTAGCGCTTGTATAATATTCAATCTATACAACTTGTGAAAGCCAGCTTGTTCACCGCTATAGACAATTACACAGCTTTGATGTTTAGGATTACAGATAAAGACACAGTATATGGAGATTAGTTTATTTATAGTGATGGCCATTCATACAGTTTGGTGAAGCTCTCCTACCCTAGTGAGTCTGTTTGATCTAATTATCAGGATTAGCGTGCAGAATACACATAGGAAGAACAGAGAAGGGACTGTAGACAATAGGCAGCTACCATCTTTCCTATAGTTGATCTGATTACTAACAGATCATTACAGCAAGCTTTCCTGTTTATTTACAATTACACCTTTATTATTTAGATCTAGACAACCAGCGCTTGTGTAGCATTGCATTTATACAGTGTGAAAAAACTGTAATAGTTGTGGGACCACAGTTTTTTTTGTTTTATTTTAATACCATTTTTTGGCCTCTTTTCACAGGTTCAGAAGATGTACATCTGTTTCAGAACACTTTAGCTGTCATGTCTTTCTACTAAAGGCTGCAACAGAGTATTTCAGCAATGCTAATTTTTTCTTATTTGTTTTGAAAATAAAAATCTATGGTGTACATGATGCTGTTTACTGTATTTCTTAGGGTTTTATTATTTTTAATAAAGATTTGTGGTTGAAATGAGGGTGTTGTGCTTTAATTTTACATTTTGATTTGTGGAACTACAGCTCTCAGCCAGCCGTATGTGTAAGAGCATGAAGGCACTTGTGGTTCTCCAAGTGTCAACTTTCCTTGGGTGCCATGGGTACCCTGCTGCTTGTAGTTAGACAAGTAGCAGCATGGCAACACTATTTAGGCAAACATTGCTGGCTGGGACATGTAGTTCCTCAAATAAAAATTATTATTTTTTTAAAAACAAAATCCCCATTTATTACACTAATAGCCACAGGCCAGGGGTATTAGGAAGAGCCCTAGTGCTATCAACACTGGGCTGGGTGTCCCTAGGGGGGGGGGGGGGGGGGGCGCTTACATTTTTCAGGGGACACCACTCACTAGGGAATCAAGGGCAGCACTGAACAGTCTGTGGTTGTTTAGCAATTATGCCAGTGGGACCCAAACTGCGTTTCTCTTCCCCTGCTATAGTGCCTATCACCAAAACAAAAAAAAATACTTTTTTTATTGATAACAAAAGAAAAAGGGAAACCAGATTTCAAACCTAAGTCACTTTTGTTGAATGATTATGCAGAAAGCTACTGCAGTGATCACTTTTTGAAACTTATATATGAATACATTTTCAAATAGGTCGTTTTTATTTCATTGTGTATTGTCATAGGAAAAAAAAAAAATTCTAGTGGACACCACACTGCTTCTCTCTGCATAATATTTTTCAGTCCAATATCCAAATGATCCATGTTGCTTTGTTTGTAGGAGATCTTAGAAAAGAAAAAATTAGGTCAGTATCAGTCTATTAAGAAAAATAAATTCGGTTTGCATTTAAAAAAAAAATTAAGGGTCAGCAATATTGTCAAAAGATTTGAGTTATCAATTGACATATCCAATCACATCACTCCCTTACATATAAATGCAATACAACAAATACATTGTGTAAAGTATTAAAAAAACATTATACTCACCATGATTTCATTTTTCACTTCCTTACCCAGTTTCTGAAATGCTAGATAATATCCTCCTTTGGGGCCAGGTACACAGTTTGCCATCATTCCTGTATATATAATAGGACAAGGAGATCATTTTTTTATTTGAATACATACATCATTTTTAACCTTTGTAAAATAAATAATACTTACATGAAAAGAAATCTTCTATAACACGTTGACGAACATGAGTTGCTAACTCCTCCATCTGACCAAGCTCAGGAGAAAGGTCCAAATTCAAACTAATGTCTGGATCTATTTCCACCTCCAATTGGTTTGCAATACAAATATTGTGGAGAATACAACAAGCAATAATTATATCACAAACTTTGGAGGGTGAATATAAAAGCACACCGCCAGACCTGTCTAAACAGCGAAACCGGCTTTTAAGTGCACCAAAGGTTCTTTCTATTACACCCCTGGTACGAATGTGTGCTGATTGGTACCTTTTTTCTGAGGAAGATACAGGGTTGGTTAAAGGAGTCAGCAACCAGGAACGATTTCCATATCCAGCGTCACCTTAAACAAAAAAAACAAAAAAAGCATTTTTAAAAACAGTGACACAACATTAGATTTTTTTAAGGGTTTACAACTACACTTGTAATACACAGTTAACAACACAAAAAAAAAAAAAAAATTAAAACCATTACCAAGCAGCCAGCCATCTGGAAAGGATCTTGCTTCGAAATTCTGGAACAAGGACGACTGTTGCAAGATGAAGGAGTCATGGGATGAACCTGGGAAACCAACAACAACATTGGTGATTTTTTGTTTTGCATCACAAACCATCTGAACATTTATGGCATGGAAGTGTTTTCGATTACGAAAACATTCTTCCATTCGACGGGGTGGTGTAAGGGCAATGTGGGTGCAATCAATTGCACCCAGCACAGTGGGCATTTGAGACAAAGCATAAAATTTAGCTTTGACCTCACGCCACTCATTGGCAGACTGCAGGAAATTAATAAACGTTGCAGTGTGCTTTTTGAGGGCATTTAGGACCTGGAACAGGTTCCTAGAAAAAGTGGGCTGGGAATACCCGGCAATAACTGCCAAGGTGGGCTGAAATGTTCCTGAGGCCAGAAAATGCAAAGCACCAAGCAGTTTGGCAAGTCCAGGGACTGCACGGTTACTAGGGTAACGAGGTTCCAGGTCCTGTTTTACAATCTCATACAGATTGTAAATTGCAGAGGAGGATAGGCGATACAGCCTTCTCACCTCGTCCTCGGGCAATCCATCAAGCAAACGCCTGTTGCGGTACAGACGCGGCCTGGGGATTCTAGTCCTACTTGCCGCACTGGACAATGCAGCCATTGCCTGTCCACCATTCTCTCCCACAGCCTCTCCCTCTTCCATATCACATCACATACATCAACATTCTCTCCAGCCACTCCCACATTTGCAGCACCTTGCATTTCATCCAAAGCAGTCTCCTCCATACATGCAGCATACATGTACATCCACACTGTGTCCACGAATGGCTCCATTGAAAATGAGACAATAATTAAAAGGGGTGAATTTGAAACTAAAGTATTTAACTATTTTTAAAAACAATTGTAGGGAAAAGGAACGTTTGTGCAGGGGATTAATGGACCTGTGAGAAGCACTATTTTTATATGATATTAAATTGGGTGTAAGTGATTAAGTTATATGTTAATTTAGCTAATTTTACAGACAGAAAACACCAAACACAAATACAATACAATATTTATCTTTAGGAAATCTTGGATAATCCACCAACGAACTGTACTGGAAAATGCTGAAAAAGATTGGTATGCACAAAAAAAAACACTGAGGCAACAGTCTCTTCTCCACAGAGCTGCTCACCACAACTGTACACTCAAGTGTTTGGAATGAAAAAAAAAAAAAACAAGTTTAAATAAAATAGGACTGCACCACTGATGCATTTTTTAAAAGGGGTAACTTTGAAAAAATATTTCATTATTTACACTGTTATTTCTTTTTAAAAAAAAGTTCTTTTCAGTTTTCTGGTTATTTTAATTAACTCTTACACCTATTATTCAGTTTAATTTCTTTTTTTATTAACTTAAAAATATTTTTTTTTTCTTTGAGCAGACCAAGGAGGTGCGAGATGAAACAGCAGATTTGCCTGTTTCACACTCAGCGTTAAAAAACAATTGAATAGCTTTTTCCGCTAAGGGTTCGCATCCAGCCTATACTTTAACATTGACAAATGCTTGGAGCGCGATAACACCGTTTCGGTAAAAAAAAAAAAAAAAAAGATTAGAATTGCGGGAGAAGTTTTTGCGCTCGAAAATAAGGAAAAATAGCAAGAAAATGACTTAACGCGCTCGACCTTCCAAACTCGCTAACAATTGAATACCCCCCATAGAGTCTGTCATTGGTTGGATTCTCATTGTATCGTGGAGGACATTGTCTCATCAGTATTTTTGTTTTTGCATGCATGCTTTTTTTTCTATTTTATCATTTGTGTTTATTTTTGCAGCATTTTTGCATATTTTACATATTGCCTGGGCTATGAATATGTTTAACCCATTTCCTTGCAGGTCAGCATCGTGTTTTCATGCATGATACTATGTGTCTATCAATAATGAGGATTTTGCATTTTATGTCATCATTTATTGGGTTGTGATTACTCATTTTGGCTTTTACCCATTAAATATTATTATATATTCTCCTGGTTTGACCCATTTGTCTTTCCATATTGTATGGTGTGAAGAATATAGGAACACCTCAGACCCTTCCCAGCGCTTGGCATTTTATGGTGTTGTAAGACAAAGCTTCTAATATCTGAGCCGTGCCGATGATAATCACAGATTTCAGTATCTTGCCAGACAAGTATCAGTCTGATTAGACTGACTAGTAAAAATCACGATCTTACAATGCAGCAGAGATATTGGATTAAGTAACCCGAGACAGTCAGACAAACAGCTAATGTGTAGCTGGTGTATATAAAAGATATCTATAGCACAATGCAAGGGAGCTCCGTTTTATTGAAAGGGTCTGAGAGGTGCTAAATACACTGATTTAGTAATGTCACAGAGTTAGCCATCCCTACAAGCTCCAAGCTCACAGCTCTCTATAGCGCTCCACAAAAGAGCCCTGAGATAGGGTTCCTAACCCCGACACTGATCTCTGTTCTGTAGGATCAGTGCAGCACAGGACATCTTTTAAATCTCCCGCCCCAAGACAAGTGAAGTGAATAAATTAAGTGACGTCAGCCAGGGGCGGGACGTTCAAAATAGGAACTGTAACGGCCGCTCTGGCATAAGCTCTAAGCGATTAAACTTTGTAAAGAGAGCGGTGCCAGGCCTAAAAATGTTTGTGTGTGTTCCCCTCAGCCCCAAAACTCCAGTCATATTCCTTCCATCAGGCAATTATCGCTAATTTGTCTGGCTAACAGAAGGAAATTTCTTAGCGAGAGGGGGACAGCCACATTTGTGCTCTCAGTACACCCAGCACAAGACTCTATCACACATGCGCAATGTTATGACATTTTATGAAATCCCCTATCTTTAAAATGGGGCATGTTTTACCAAATTGTAAAAAAACTGTAACTTTCTCAAACTTGTGAACCCTCAAAGGCAGGCGCGGGCTGGCAGATACCAGCCCGGGGGGCGCACAGGCGGCCGCATTTCTTGAAATGAGATGCGGCCGCCGGGAAAAATCAAGAGAAACTGCATCCTGGGGCAGCCGGCCGGCCTACCAGTGGTAAGCGGTGAGCGGTGCCCCCCTGCCCCCGGCCCAGCCCACCCCTGCTCAAAGGCACTCCTCAGCCCTAATAGCTTTCTAACAAAACTTACCGCGTGTCTTTAAACGCCCTGTACACTGAGTTACGCTCCCCCAAAAAAAAAAGAAAAACGGCGACTTTTGCAAAACAGGAAGTAGAAAAAAACTGCCAGATTTTGAACTTTAGATTGTTCCTAAATTGTCATATTTTATTCTTTTTTTCTGAAATTTCACATGCGGCACCTGTGGACAGTTCTCTATTTGCATGCCAAATTTCAGTTTAATAGCTTTAATACTTTTTAAAATGTAGACCCTCAAACACCATGCCCCCCCCTCTCACAAATTCCCTATTGGAAAATGACGTTTTTTAGATGTAACCTTAATATAAGGGCACGACTGTGACCTTATAATATACATCTTTTATCAGATACTTAGTTTACAGTGGCCCTCCGTTTCCCTCAGCATAAGGCTTATGTGCTCTTTTTTTTAAAAAACAAAAAAAACCAA
Organism: Mixophyes fleayi; assembly: GCF_038048845.1. Taxonomy (NCBI): domain Eukaryota; kingdom Metazoa; phylum Chordata; class Amphibia; order Anura; family Limnodynastidae; genus Mixophyes; species Mixophyes fleayi. The sequence goes on from NC_134412.1 coordinate 43,387,963, forward strand.
AACAAGCTGGCTGGCTTGGTAGCACAGTGTGTCCCTTACCTGTGACTCTGAAATGCTCCGGCATGCTGCTCCTCTGGGCGGCCGCGACAGGAAGACAACTCCTCCTCCCCTGCTGATGTTAAAAACACACTACCGCACAGGTGCAGAGAGCCCAGACACGGCTTTCTGCACCTGCGCGGTAGTGTGTTTGTTACCAACACAGCCGCCGCCGACGTCAGTCACTGAGGTGTTCCTTGCAAGCTCCGCCCTAACGTCAAAGGGGCGGGGCTTAATCGCGGCCGGGCCTACCGGTGAATAGCCCGGCTGGCCGGCAGGCCAGTCCGAAGCTGGATATAATTTGTAAGTGTATGATTTGTTTTTTTTAAATATACATAAAAGTTGTTTCTTCTATCATAATCAATTGGCATTCCTTTTAGCAGACTAGAGCTGTCATTTATTGTCCTACGTCCCTAATTAAATTAAGTAATCTGTTTTACGTTACTCTGCTTGTCAGATATTTCAATTTCTTATACTGAGAATGCTTATTTTTGTGTACCAAAACAATGTCAGACAGACTGAACCTAAGGGCATAGCCGGATTAAGGGGGAAGGCACAGGGGGCATGTGTCCCGGGCCCTCCTCTCTTCGAGGGCCCCCCCGCCGCCCGCATTCCCATTCCCTCACCTCCTGATTTTTTATTTTTTTTTGCGGCGCGAGAGGGTAGGGGGGAGGGGGCAGTTTTGGGCGGACTCGTGGCCCCTTCGTTGGTGGGAGGAACAGGGTAGTAAAAAAAAAATTAGATATTCTCACCTGATTGCGGCGCCAGCGTCCATCCTCCTTCCTCTCTGCTCTGTTAAAATTGAATGACATGCGTGACGTCATCAAGTCACGCCTGTCATTCAGTGAGGAGCAGTGCGGAGAGGATATAGAAAGAAGCAAGAAGACAGAAGAGACGAAAGAAGCTAATAGAAAGGTAAGTAAAAAAAGGGGAGGAAAGCAGACAAGCACGCCATGAGGAAACAGGAGGGGAGAGAGGCACAGTAAGGAAAAAGGGGGGGAGAGAGGCACAGTAAGGAAAAAGAGGGGAGAAAGGCACAGTATGAGGAAAAAGGGGGAGGAATAGTATGAGGAAAAAGGGTGAGAGGTACAGTATGAGGAAAAAGAGGGGAAAGAGGCACAGTAAGGAAAAAGGGGGGAGAGGCACTGTAAGGAAAAAGGGGGGAGGCACAGTAAGAAAAAAAGGGGGGGAGAGGCACAGTAAGGAAAAAGAGGGGAGAGAGGCACAGTAAGGAAAAAAGGGGGGAAGAGAGTCACAGTAAGGACAAAAGGGGGGAGAGAGGCACAGTAAGGAAAAAAAGGGGGGAGAGAGGCACAGTAAGGAAAAAAGGGGGGAAAGAGGCACAGTAAGGAAAAAGGGGGGAGAGAGGCACAGTAAGGAAAAGGGGGAGAGAGGCACAGTATGAGGAAAAAGGGGGGGCACAATAGTGTGGACTATTAATTTAAGATGGGGTGGTTTGGGCGCTACTGAATGTGGGGGTGAGTTTGGGGAGAATGAGGTCCTTTTGTTAAATGTGCCTATGAATTATTTAATGGCAGTGACGGGTATATTTCTGAAATGTAAATACTATTAATTTATTGCTGGGGCTGTTTGTAGGGAGGAAAATAGGTTTATTTATTAAATGTGAATACTATTATTTTAATGTTGGGGCTGGAGGAAAGCCTAATTATTAATCATGGGTGGTACTGATTTAACGCCGGGGCTGGCTGTAATTTTCTAAATGTACCCATTTTTTTTTCCAAATAGGGCCCCCAACATTCCAGGATCCAGACAAGCCGCAACTAAACAAACCTGCAGCACAGATGGTGAAAGTGAGAAGAACAGGTAGGAGAGAGCAGCAGAGTCTGTGAAATGTTGTGATTCTAGTGGGACAATCCCAATTTTTGGTGACCGTACAATGGTGTACACAACAATGCAGGTTTTTTTGTCTGTAGGAGGGTGGCCTGGCCACGCCCAATGATGCATTATCAATGGCATTTTTAAAGTGCGGTATCAATGATTGTTTTCATGTGCTGTTTCAATGCTAGTTTTAATGTGTGGTATCAATGCTAGTTTTAATGTGCATTATAAATGGTATTTTTAATGTGCGATATCATTGCTAGTTTTAATGTGTGATGTCAATACCCATTTTAATGTGGTGTTTTGATGATTGTTTTAATGTACAGTATTTTAGTTTGTGGAAGCAATGATTTTTCTTATGCAGACAACCTAGGTGAGCCCCTCTGGGAGAGCTGTAAGTGTCATACTGTTGGCTGTAGGTAATGTAATGCAGGATGTGTCAATATGCCCTTAATTTTAGATCTTAGAGCCCCCCCTGTCTTAAGTGCCCCGCGCCCCCCAAAGCCTTAATCCAGCTCTGCCTAAGGGGCCCACCTTTTCTTTAGATGTAACATAAATCATGTTCCATACAGTAAATGTGTGTACTTCAACTATGTTCTGCTGTGTATGTGAAATATTTACTGAGAAATATTTATTCCAGCAGTTACAGTGTAACTGTAAATTATCATTAAATTAAATAAATTACCCATGTTTCCTTTGAAATACTATAATGTTGTAACACCGCCCTTTAACAAAATTGCGTTGACTGCTTTTATTTTTCTTAAGTTTATTTAGAAATGCCCTTTTCAAACATGGCGTTTGTAAATCGGAACGTGTGACGCAATATCCTATGGCGGTGAGTCACTTGCGGACAGGAAATAAGCTTCTACTCCGCCCCTTTTTTTTCCTTTCCTTCCCGTGGTTGATCGGAGAGAGGTAACGTGTTGTGGCCGCTGCTCTCAAACTAGGTAAAAGGTTGCTTTATGGGAGGAAAATGGCTCCCGGGTTTTGTCATTTAGGTTCCGTTTAAGTTTAACATGCATTTGTTTCCTTCATAGGGTGTGGGGAATTATGATCTTAAAGCCACATGTAATGTCAGGGCTAAATTCGGTCGGGTTACTTTGCGGCTATGGGCCTCGGCGCTCAAAGCGGAGATCTTTAGCTTTGTCGTTGTAGAACTTGAACACTTTTACATTGATTACAAAGCGTGAACTACATTACTCCCGTGTACGACAGCAGAAAGTGAAAATAGAAATCGTCATTGCAGAAATTATTTCCTTGGCTATAACTTCCATAATAAGCACTTCATCGTAATATGTATTGTTTCACAAGTTTGGCTAACGATTTTGAGCAGCTAAAATCTATAGTAACAAAGCATCTTATTCGTTGAGTATATATAATTGCAACTGTAATGGAAGAACTCCTCTTATCTGTTTTTATTTATCAGTATAGAAACAAACTTTATAAGGTCAATATTTGAAGCCAACATCTGTCTTGCAGATACAACACCTATGCACTGTATAATATTTTTTTTATTGGATACACTCCTATCCCTTTACATATACACTGTTTCTATCTCTGTCCTATTAGAGCATCATCAAGATGACATAATCCATTATATACCATAAAGTGAACATGTTTATATTATTTAAACACAAGGTCTGGTTTATCATATTGTAGTATGCAAATATTCTCAGCTGCTTGAAGATGGGAGTCCACAAGTGTGGACTTCAATTAAAACTGCCAAGAGTTATGTAAGCGTTAGTCATAACCAGCTATTGATAAATATTTTAAACTCTTAAAGGATAAGTGCACATTCCCAGTACTGGAGATTCTACAGTAAAAGTGTATCTAACGTATTCTATTAACAAAATAGACACTTGCTCTATTATGTATATTTTAGCCTAAAAGGTAGAGAGCCCTATGGTGTGCTGATGTTATAAGTGATTGATGTATCCTCCTTGTGTAACAGAACCTGTATACATACATGTTAAGTTACTTTAAAATATTACGAATATTTTTTATTTATTTTTTTGCAACCTCTGTGGTGATGGGTTATTGTGTCGGTTTGGTTTAAAGCAGTAAACACTTTTATCCCTTAGCAATCCTGATTTTATTGATTTACTGAATGCTAAAAACTAGCCTAAATTGCCTGTTAATTTAACCTACCTATATTGTTTTCTAGGTGCTGAAAATGTCTGCTAGTTTGCAATGGATGATCATCAGAAACTGCTCTAGTTTCTTGATCAAAAGAAACAAACAGGTGTATAGTACTGTAAGTATAGCATATTCTTTTTTTGAGGGGGATTTTAATGGAAACTTAATGGTGTCTTACAGCTACGTTAAAATAAAAAAATATTATGCCGCTGTATTTTTGCACCTGCACAAACTAATGTCAGGTCAAGCTGATTTAGGGTATTTAACGGAGTCAGATCTGTCTTTTTGGTAGGGTTGACCTACCCTTTAAAACTAGAATAAAATAATGAACACTTATTTTAAAACCCCAATGGAGACTAGTCTATTAAACCGTAGGAATGTAAATTTAGCTTTAACTGGTCTTTAGGCTCTTGTTGTTGTACACTTGCACTAAATTTAGTGAACTACAAGTAGCAACCAATAATCAATTGCCTGTGATGACTGGAGTGCAAGATGAACAATCACCTTAAATGTGTTGTATTATATTTATTCTTAATACTCTTTTCCCAGGCACTGGAGATGTGACAATGTGCTTTTACCAAGTATAATTAAACTCCAAAATTATTTTGTTTCCTTCAAGGAAGGAAAAAAGGAATATTCACCTGTTCATTAAAACACTTTCAAAGCCTATACTTGTCCAAAGTCTTTGGAAAAACCAAAATGAACTGAGTAACATGTTAGGCAATTGTTCAGCAAGAGGCTATGGTCTCTTAATATCTTTGAATGTGCTATGGCATAATAAACGTATAACTTAACCTTGCCTTCCACAGGCAGTTGTGAAAAGGGATTTCTTCAGGATTATAGTGTTTCAGTACATTATGATTGGGTCAAACAGGATAGTGATGTTGAATTTTTGTGTTTTTAGCTATTTGCTTTAGAAGTAAATTTTAGGCTTTTGGACAGTTTGCAATTTAGCCCACTATGTACTCATCGTTTTCAGTAAACGTAAAATATGTGCTGTTCATTAAGCTGCTTTGTTTTATATGTTCTGATACTTAAGTTGAAATTTAGTTTTAATAGTTAGTAGATTTATTTCACTACAGGAAAGATATTCCACTTCATAGGAAATATTTTTTTCCCCACCTCTTTGACTTGCTAGTGAGTTATCCCTTAATCAGATGAGACAGGAAAAAAGTTAGACAATGTCAAATGTGACGCCTCCTTCCATAGCTTGTCTTTTTTTTGTCTCTTCATAGGTGACTAAGGCAGTGTTCCTGTGGACTTATAAAGTTGTTTAACACTTAAATTCTTAGCCGCTCTGGGGACCCTTGCAAGAGTGAATGGATTGATACTCTATCTACAAAGCACATTTATGTTCAATTATGCTTATTTATGTGTAATAGAATGTGAAGGCCATGTTTCCATAAATCCAGCCCTTCACCCTTTTTCCCACTATTCCCTCACCATTGCATATTACTACTGTGAAAAGATAAGAAGAAATTACTTTAGGAGAAATTCAATTGGTTTAGTATGTATTCAATTATTTTCAATTGTCTTTTCATCCAGGAGCCCAACAACCTGAAGGCCAGGAACTCCTTCCGGTACAATGGACTCATCCACAGGAAAACAGTTGGTGTTGAGCCTGCTGCTGATGGAAAGGGGATCATTGTTGTTCTGAAAAAGCGTGCTGGTAAGTTGTTGCTTGGTACTTCCATTACTGTAAATATTACGGTGAATATCATAATAAGCCAAAAATACTTATGCAATGATTGCATCATCAATCATCATCATCATCAATCGTACTGCTTGTTCTATGGAGTGCTGACAGCTTGGTTTCTAAATAGTCACCTCTCCTGTCAAATGCTTTTGTATGTTAAATCATCTGCAGAAGCTAAATAATTTTTATTTATAAAGCGCCAACCTATTCAGAGCTGTAAATTGAGGGGATCATGTTACAAATTAATAACATACAATGACATGAAACAAAAATATAGCAATGGAAGGTAATCTACTGCACATGTGTAAATTCAAATTTCTAAATCCGTTCGGCTCAGAATTGTACAGTGCAAGTGAGAATTTTCCAAACCGTGACGCTCCCAGACATGGCAATGCTTACGCTTTACATCTTTAGTCCCTAGATCAGCTTTTTTTTTTTTTTGTTTGTCAGGGGCTACAATTGCAGTTATACATAGAGCTAATTAACTTTAATGTTTGCTTTGCCTAATTGTTCCTATCAAGAGACTATATGCTCCTGGAAGCTGTGAGCATCCTTAGAGCGTTGTCTTTTATCTTGCATGGTCTCATTCAAGTTCCATCATAGTAACTAGGTAAAGTGTTATAATAACACTTTTATACTTTCATTCCTTAATTTTTATTAGACATATACACAATTAAAGTAAATCTAGGGTTAAAGGTCCTTTAACTAAGGTGTATTTAAAGTATATATCAAATCATTGACCTAACTAGTATACTTTATAACATGATATCTTGTCTTTTAGGCCAGCGTAAACCAGCTACATCATATGAAAAAATAACCATCAACAAGAACTCTCGCGCCACCCTAAGCAGCTTGCGCCACATTATCCGCAAGAATAATTACAGGAGGGACCTCCGTATGGTGAGTGAATGTTTTGGCTTAGTCAGATATTACAATACTTATGGTCTTGTTTGAGCTTCCGTAGCAATCAGTATCTTCATGTTTGTGTCTGATAAAGGCAAACTAGATCTGTTACACAAAATGTAATATCCCAAAGTACAAATCTCTTAAAAATTAATGTAACCACCAATGGTCATGTTGACTAGTGAATATGACTTTAGTTGAATTTCTTTAGATTTTGTTCACAACTTTTGAAGAATTTTGTTCAATTGATTTGTACCAGACATTCTTGCAGCATTCAGTGATGCCGATGCCCTCTGCAGTTTCACTGTTACGCTTACAGTTGTATGGTAAATAAACCTACACCACATTCACAGCGTATTTGCGTTTCTACATTTGAGAGCTTTTAGCTTCAGTTCTCTAGGTAACCTGCCCATTCTATAAATTAAGCAGTATAATATAATGGATATTTTTGGGTAACGCTGTACATACATGTCTGCCACATAATATATTGAGTGAAATATTTTGTGATTAAAATCAGACTTTCAATTGCACTCTAGAATGGTTAAAGAACTGTCACCCAAAATGTAGCTTAGTTTTAGGCAATATTAACTATTAAATTGTAGCTCCACTAAAAAATAAGTACAATTATTTTACCTGATTAAAATCATTATGCTGGCTACTATACTTTTCTGGAATAATTCTTAAAGTAGGAATTCTGTCTGAAATTGCAATTCACAACTGATCTTTTAGATTGGAACAGGTTGTTCTTATGGTTACAACAGGCATTTTCTGCCCAGAGTCCCATATTTAGTATTCACCATTAATACAGTAAATTATAGTACACATGATCTTTAATTAAAATTTAAGAGAAGTTGCCGTATAAGCCATGAGTAACAAGGTTGTGGCATCACCCTGATGGTTTTGCTGACATGGACTAGAAATTGATTGATTGTCAATAACAAATGTTTTGTTTATTTAGGCGGCACTGCGTCGTGCTAGTGCTATCTTGAGGAGCCAGAAACCAGTTGTAGTGAAGAAGAAGCGCACTCGGGTTGCCAAGACTGCATAAACGTCTTGCAGATTTCTATAATAAAATATTTGAACACAAACTATTGCCTGTTTTACGTTTTTGTATTGCCATTGCTTTATATAGTGATCATCTAAAATAGGATATCAGTATTGTGAAGATACCGGGTTTATGTGCCCCAATGCTACCCACTTCACGCTGGCTGGCCACCCACGGGTGCCTTCCTATGCCAGGGAAGTCTACCCAGTACCTTCTAGGATTCGTATGGTCACTCAGGCAAAATGCAGTTATAAAAATACAACAGTATATTTATTGTCATGCAAACACTAGAATATTATGTACACACAGTAAATAAATGCCAGGCAGATTTACCACATTATCTGTCCCTTACCCCAATAACTTAAGAAGATATAGTCACCTGCTGTCCAGACTTCACGACCCATGGATCCCTCTCAGTTCCATATATAGACTAAAGCTAGAAAACGACAATTCAAAACTAAATCTTGCAGTCTTCATGAATGAAATCCCAGAATGAACACCCTTCCTCCCTGGAGTCGTTCCTTATTTCCCAGGTCTAATTTCCAGTCTTTTTCCTCCCTGGGCAAACCCCTGGGTCTATTCTTCTTAACCATTGGTCAGTGCAGGACTAGGGGGTTTGAACAGGGCAGTGAAGATGAGCTGTCCTTTCACAGAAGCCCCCTGCTGGGATGCAGACAAAGTCTGGAATAGTCCTAAGGAGAACAATTGATGCTAATTGGCTTTCCCTACTTCCAAGGATAAAGTAGCAGTGAGCCACTCCTAAAATTAACCCCTTACACTACTTTGTGATGTCACAGGGTTCCCAGCTGTTCCATGCTTCCTGTAGAGGAAAAAGGGGGGGAGAATGACTGCAGATCCTCCTGTATTGTGGACACCACCTAATCTTTACCCATAACCCTCCTGGCTTCAGTTTAAGGACAACGAATAACATTACTGCAAGTCATCAATGTATAATACACAATATACATATTTACATTGAACTACAATGTCCCCTTAACCACATGTAATTGGACAATGCAGTTGTAGTCTGGTGAGCAGGGGAACAAAATAAGGGCTATAAAAAGTATTTGCTATAATCCACATTATGTGACAAACGAGAAACAGAATGATTAGCGTATCGCATTAGTTTCGTCACAAGTATGATCAATTATCTTTAGTTACACCATTTTGTTCTAGTTCCCGTCCAGATATTTTATGGGACATATTCAATTAGTTTTCCGGTCCGTTGTAACGTGCCGGAACGGACCACAAAGTCAATCCATGGTACCACAATAACGTGGATTTTTGTGTGCACCCCATAGGGTTGCGTAGGAAAATCAGCGTTATTGCAGTACTTTCAATATTGCGCACTTTCCGTAGTAACGAGCGTTGCCGCGGACTGGAAACCTTATTGAATATGCCCCTATGTTTGTAAATGTGCAAGTGGATTAAGTAAGGTGATATTTTACCTAAATTAGATTTTATAGCTTTTACTTTTCACTTAGTAGATACATTAATTGATACTTTTGTAGATGGAATAATTTGTTGCTGTCTAATACATGCTTCGTTATGTCTATAGGCTGTGTGGAGCTGCAGTCACATTGCTTGTTAATAATGGAGCATGTATAACTCGGCTAGCAATACTTTTTATGAATGAACATGAATACATAGATTTCTGGAAACAGTCTAAATAATGATACTCTACTTGTTTGTTAGGTGAAATTATTCCATTTACAAATGTATCAATTGTCAAATCCAAAGTATATTTCCAGTGGAATACAATCCTGCAAAGCCTCAGTCTAGTTTAAGTGTCTGGCGAAAGGGCTGTGTCTGGGCTGCTCAGCAGCCCTCTTCTGTTACTTTTATTATTTTATGGCAGGAATCTGCAGTATGCAGGTGCGGGAAGCGCTGTATGAAGGGGGTGGGCATCGGAGGTGCTGTGAGAGAGGTGCCTCTGTTGCCAGCCTCCCTCTCCCAACGTTTTCATACCCTCCTAGGAGCCGGGCACAGTCGCCGCAGGCTGTGTAGGTCCTCCTGATGTGACAGACTGCAGACACTGAGGAGGGGTGGCAGAAGGTAAGTGAAACCCTCTCCCAGCACAGTGCTGAGAGAGGGGTAGGAAATCGCAGTTTGCCCCCTGAGCAGGGGCTGCTTCTTGCTAGAAGCAGTCATTTTATGAAGAAAAAAAAAAAAGATTCTATTTTTAGCTCAGGAGACAGGGTCAGACAAGGGTCACTAACATAGCCCTGCTAGGCACTGGGTTGGTTGTCCTGTTGAATGTTACCAATTCAGTGCTGGGCCCTGAGGGAGTGGTGTTTCTTCTAATTACACTTCCTCCATGGTGGTCTCTCACTATTATGTGTGCAGACACCAGAATAAACAGCCATTTTATAGCTCACCTTTTCTGTCCTGAGTCCGGATGGAAAGGTTTGGGGATTGTTCTTTTCAAAAGTTTATTACTTTTACTCTGTGGGGCTTTATTGGCTGTATTGTAGGCTTACTTTCTGTTCAGTTTTGTGGGCTGCTTGTTATTTATATTGTGTTTTGTTACTGTTTATTACTGTTTTGTTTGTGTTTTGTCCCATGTGTTAACATGTCAGAAGGGGAAAAACCATGCGTGGTAAAGCTGGTGTTACATCAATGTTGAGTTTCACCTGGGCTGTCTGTCACGTTACCATCAGGTCAGTTAGGCGCGCAGGCTCTGCGCAGCCTGCCGGCTTTCAAAGAGCATACCGTGTAATACAGCAGCTGCTGCTTTGCATACTGCAACACATGCCTGGGTTTGGTCTCTCATACAGTGGCTGAACTTGCTCAGGTGGTGCGGTCACAGGCTGTGGTCGCTCCATCTTCTGATTCTGCTTGCACTGTAGCAACTGACATGGGTTCTAGTTCGCTAAGTCAAGGTTTCATTGTTTCTCCCTGCTGGAGTCTGTACAGCCTGCTTGGGTACAGGGAATTGCATCCTCTGTACAGGGTTTAGTTTAGGTTTCTTCCTCTTAGAGAGGATGTTACAATCTGCGGCACCGTCTTCCTCACCTAAGCGTAGGAGGATTGCGCCACAACTTCAGGAAAATAATCCAGATTTGACTGTAGTTCCCAGAATGAAGGTAACTTAGCGGTGAATTCTGACATGGATGCTCCTTCGGTTGTGGAGGAGATTCATTCGGTTTGCCAGTGTGTGGAGGAATTAATACAAGCTGTGTGTCAAGTACTTCACTTTCCTAAGTAAGAGGTTCCTCATATTGCACAGGCTCCTCTTTTTGCACGGAGAAAAAAAAAATCTTTTTTCCTGGCTTCTTCCCTATTGGAATATTTGTTGTCGGAGCCTTGGACTTCCCCAGATAGCAAGTTCCAAGTATTTCGGTGACTGCAGTCGTTTTATCCTTTTCCTCCTGAAGTTTTTGCTAAATGGTAGATGCTTCCACGTGTGGATGCTGCAAGTTACAAGGTTAGCCAAGGTAACTACTATTCCTTTTCCTAACTTAGACACTCTTAAGTATGGTACAGACCATTAGGTTAAGGCTGTCCTTAAGTTCATTTTCGTGGCAGCATGTATATATATATATGTCATATATATACAGTGTCGGACTGGGGCATGAAGGGCCCAATGGGGGTCTGCATCACTAGGGGCCCACCAGAGGGGGTGTGGTCAGCCATCATAGAGGCGGGACCAGACACTAGAGAGGGAGTGGTCAGTCCACGAAGGACAGCTTGCACCTTAGTGTAGTATATAAAGAATGCAGTGTGTGTATAAAGAATACACAAAGTCTTGACCTGCCCCTTAGATTGGGCAGAACAGTCACCAAAAATCAGGCTTTGCTAACCTGTGGCACTCCAGGTGTTGTGAAACTACAAGCCCCAGCATGCTTTGTCAATATATAGCAGCTTTTTGCTGGAAGGGTATGCTGGGACTTGTAGTTTCACAACACCTGGAGTACCACAGGTTAGCCAAGCCTGCGCTAGACTCAGAACATTTGACAGACTGTCCTACCTGTTGTTGTCACTTTTATCACCTGTGGCTGCTGGTTTCTTTTTTTGCTGCTTGTCTGGATCCTGGAATGTTGAGGGCCCTATTTGAAAAAAATAATGGGTACATTTAGAAACGCCAACCTTCCCTGCCATTAAATCAACAGCACCCACATTTAATAATTAGGCCTCTCTCCAGCCTCAACATTAAAGTAATAGTGCTCACATTTGATAAATAAATCTATTTCCCTCCAACCGACCCCAACATCAAATTGATAGTATTCCCATTTAATAAATAAACCTATTACCATCCCTCCAAACAGCCCCAGCAATAAATTAATAGCATTTACATTTAATACATCCATTTCCCACGACGATTCCCAGGATTAAATAATTAATATTCACATTTAATAGATAGCCCTCCTCCCCACACTCAGCCTCACATTTAATTATAGACCCAAACCACCCCAGCATTAAATTAAAGGTCCCATCACCCCTTCCCTATAGTGTTCTCTGTACAGCCCCCCTCCCTATAGTTTAACATAGGCAGTCCCCCCTAATTATAGTTTAGCATAGGCAGCCCCCCCTCACTATAGTTTAGTATAGATAGGCAGCCCCCCTATGCCACATAGTAGTGCCCCCAAAACAATATTATGCCACACAGTAATGCCCCCAAACATTGTTACTCAACACAATAGTGCCCCAATGTTATGCCACACAGTAGTGCTCCCAAACAATATTATGCCACACAGTAGTGCCCCCAAACAATGTTACACCACACAGTAGTGCCCCCAATGTTATGCCACACAGTAGTACCCGAAATTCACATATACCATGCAATAGTGTCCCCAATTCACATTATACCCGCAATAGTGCCCCCCAATTCACATATGCAATGGAATAGAGCTCTCAATTCACACACACACACACACACACACACACACACACACACATATATATATATATATATATATATATATATATATATATATATATATATATTATGCGCGTTTTGTCGCTTTCCAATAACGATTGTCGAATCTCGATTTGTGTTTCCAACGCACAAATATTCTCAAAAAGTAGCAGAATAATTCAGGCGAAATAATAATAAGTACAGCCGTTACTTATCGCAGGCGCTCTGGATCCAGTGAACAGTCATTCAGGTCTGAAGTCTGTGGTCAAGATGACTGTCCACTAGATGAAAAGCTCCTGCTTATATGCAGACAGAAATACAGTAAAACAATGCAGATGGTGTGGCTTGCTTCTATTGTTCCAGGTTTCAGGAAGGTCCAGGAGGTTGCAAATCATAGGCTAGTTCAAACTAAAGATTTCAAAGGTGGGGGTCATCTCTCCAGGGGATGTGCTCCGATCTTCCCGCCAAGACTACTGTTTTAACTAGTCCATTAGCATTTTATAGTCAGTATCACTTTAAAGGTTTATTCCCTAACATCAATAACTAGAGAATGCAATGTGCAATCTCTTCGCCGAATGAACCGGGCAGCTGCTGATGTATAGGGGATTAAAATGATACCAGACATGACACATTTCCTTTAACCTGTACCATATGTTTTACTAATATGCATATAACTTATAATATTACACATAAACACTACTATATTTCGACATAAATAACTATGTGTTGCAACTACAATTAATGGGCACTATTTACAAATGTGTTTTTGTGCAAATGTACATAAAAGTGTAAAAACTGTTATTGCCATGTGTTGCGGCTGGAGACGCCTTTCCACGCCATAGCGTGCTCTACGCATATTTTCAGACAAAGACAACCAAGTTTGCTCGATATTAATTGAAATGACTTTATCCAATTTGCTGACTTCGACAGTTCCATCCTTTGATAGTGTAATAAACTATCACACAATCACCGTTTAAAGTTCAGGATTGTACAACACTCCTTCACAGACCATGATCTCGGTATCTCTCACCACCCTTTCAGTCTCGTTTTCAGTGTTTCCTCTAGAAGACTGTTTTCAACACTTCAACTCAGTAGGAACACATTTGTCACATAAACCAATTGCTAGGATGACACCAAGTATAAGGAGAAGGAGCTTACCTACACTAGCAACCATTTCCTGTACCCACTCCCCTAGACCGGAGAACCATTTTACACAGGGTTCAACCACGAGAACCAACCTGACACCTTTTCCCCTACCTCATATAGCGAAGAATTATGGTTCCTTCAAAATCTCCATTTCAGTAGCAGAATTTCTTCTATAACTTCCTTAGGGTCATCTGTATTATTGGTGATGTACGTGCAACATTTGACACCAAACTGGGTGGCCAAAGTCACACAGTATCCACCAGTAATAGAGGTGAGATAATTCAGTACCAATCTATGTTGCACCAACTCCTTCTTGTACGCTTGTAGCTCCCTTCCCGTATACCTGAAAGTGTCATCATACATCTTGTCTATCAATTTAGCTAGGTCTTGAATATATTTAAAGTTTAAAGTTCCCTGAGCGGTCCTGGTGAGATCTAGAGCAACCATAACTTAAAAACCAGCGGTTTCACTAATCAATGTTGTAGCTATGGGTTCCTCACCAGGAATCATATTTCTCTTGCCACGGTGTTCATACTGTGTGTGTATGTATGGTGGGGATGTATTCTTGTGAATACCAACCATTTCCTCATGAGTAATAGTCATGATTTCAGGAACCAGTTTACCTAAGAAACACAAACCCTTGGGATTTGGAGTCACCCAGGAACAGGCCCGGCGCTCCCATTAGGCAACCTTAGGCAGTTGCCTAGGGTGCCGGGACCTGCAGGGCGCCGCTGACTAGATTTTCTAATCTACTCAGCGGCTTGGGAGAGAAGAGCAGCGGCGGCGGGGTGCCGCCACTGTTTGTCAGTGTCTGCGGTCTTCTTCTTTCCGATGTGCCTGGGCCGCCCCGCGCATCTCACACATGATCACTGACGTCAGACTTTGTGAAGTAAGTATCACACTGTCTGTCAGTGACAGACAGTGTGAATAAAGTTCTCTCAGACGTCCCCCTCCCCTTCCAGCATGCATCGCTCCGCCTCCTGTGGAGCAGCCATTGAAAAGAAAAGAAGAGAAAAAAGAGAGGAGAAGAGGTTTGAAGAGTTCCCCTGCATCTACTGACCAGACTTGAGGAGAAAAAATAGTGAGTAAATAAAATCTAATTATTTATTTATAATTTATTATTTTTAAAAAAGAGGGTGCCCAAAGTACAATCTAGCAAGTAGGGAGGAAAAAAAAAAAAAATGGGTGGGTAATATGACTTTTTTGGCACCTCATACTCTATATTTGACTTGCAAACTATGGGGTAGAATTTCTACCCCATAGTTTGCAAGTCAATTATAGAGCATGAGGTGCCAATAAAATTGTCATTTTTTCCACCATAGTTTGAAAATAAAATATAGAACATGAGGTGGCAAATAATAGTCATTTTTCTCCCGCAGAGTTTGCCAATCAAATATAGAGCATGAGGTGGCAAATAGTCATTTTTATACCATTTGCCACCTCACGATCTATATTTTATTTTCAAACTATGGTGGGGGGGGATTTTGAAATTTTGCCTAGGGCGCCGAGAACCCTAGCACCGGCCCTGCCCAGTTATAAGCTTTTCTCCCACAAACAAAGTACACATAATCATGGAGAACATAAGGAGCAGTATGCCCATTAATAATATCACATAAGGTTTTGACAAAACTACCCATGCCTTGTGTCTCCATTTGTTCAAGACACGTGTCAGCATGGATGACATTCTTACAATTACCTATAGAGACCTTCCCAATGGATACTTTTTTATGATTGGTTACACGCCCTAATTTGTGGTGTCCATCAAAATTCTGCCTATTGGTGACCTTGTAAGTTTCCCTCCAAAATGAGTGTGGCGAGCCATTGTCTGATCTGATAGGTCAGCTTCCCAATTCTCCAGACGCTTTGCATGAGAGATATTTAGGCACAGTAAAGATCTGTCTAAGGAGTATTGTCGAAGCTTCAGACTAGGGGACCTAGTGTTATTGTACCTCCCTTCTATGGGCCTCCCTCCCCTCAATTTGAGTACCTCAGAGATGTTTAGTGGGAATGGCACTAGTCCTATGTTATGCTGTCCCTGAGGCACATGAGAGCACACCCAGCACTCAGTTTGGTTTAAAACCTTACCCACTAAGGAGTGATAATCTTCCAGAGGATGCCCGCCCACGTCCAGATTACCAGTGGACTGGCATCGCTGGATGCACTTCTCTTCAACTAGGGAGTCACAGAACTTACATATACAATACTCATCAGACAACAGACCCTCACACTGTCTCCGAGTTCCAGAGCTAGCAGACCTCTTCATAACCCCTGGACCAAGCTTGATAATGGGCTGCTCTGGGTATTCTAGTAACTTTTCCTCGACATCCATCTCATCGGTATCACTACCAGAACCTGCCTCTGTCCTCCATTCTTCTTCACAAAAATAGGGTGTCCTATAAAAAGTAAAAACGAAAAAAAATCCTGGAAAAAAAGAAAAACAAAAATCGCCACTCCATTGCTGGGAAGATAGTCTGGGCAACGTCCTTGGCTCAGGCATCTTGACTGCAGGCATTAGGTCTCCCGGAACAGGTTTACAAGTGACAGATCGGTGTCAGTCTCAGTTTTATCTCGCACTTTCTCCGGGTTACTGACTTTCCTGCAGTGGGTGGAATGGACCCAAGTGTTTCTCTCTGCAACCTTCAGTGATGTGGTACTGGTCAGCAGCACTTGGTACGGGCCTTCCCAACAGTCTGTTAAACAACCTGAGTGTAAGAAATTGTGGATCATAACATAGTCCCCAGGTTCAACATCATGACAGTTCATTTCTGGCATACCAGGTGACAGCATTTTTAGTTTTTGTTGCTGTTGCTTTAGCTGTCTGCTCATTTTAATAAGATATTGCAAAGTCACTTCATTATTACACTTCAAGTCGTCTTGTGGACTCACGAACAAATGAGGTTGTCGGTCGAACAGTATCTCAAAGGGGGACAGATTAAGAGGAGGTCTGGGAGTGGTTCGGATGCTATGGAGGACTAGTGGCAAAGCTTCAGGCCACGCCAACCCAGTTTCAGCCATTATCTTACTGTTACGAGCCGCGGGAGTGCCCAGCCGTCACGACCCTCTTACCTGCGTCCCGGCCATCACTATGACGACCGGGACGTCATTTCCGGGGGTTGTCCCGGCCATTGCCTAGGCAACGGTCGGGACGCTTTTTCAGATAGCACCGCGTCCCGGCATTAGCTCCAGCCTGGCGCGTGCGCAATGTAGCCATATGGGTTTGTCTATTACAGCCACCTGTGGCTGATGCTCTGCCCTGCTCCCATTGGTTAATACTGGTATTTAAGGCAGGGAGGGCTTAGTTACCTGCCAGTTATAGTTCTGTCTGCCAGTCTGTAGCTTGCTCCTGTACTGTTTGGTGAAGAACCTTGGATACTGACTACCTGTGTATAACCCCTTGCCTGTCCTTGGAATTTGAGCCTTTGCCTGTGACCCTTGACCTCTGCCTGTGTACCGATTCTGAACCTTTGCCTGTGATCCTGATCCGTTGGCTGTCCCTGGACTCCGAACCATTGCCTGTGAACCTGATCGTGCTGTTTCCTGACACCTCCTCCGGTGCTCCGTTCAGTCTGCAGATCGCTGGTCCGCCGCTGTTCCGTGTGATATCACCTGTACCCGTACGCGGCTGTGTGAGTATAAACTTATTCTACTTTGAGTTTAAGACCTGGGGACAACTGAATATCTGTGAGCATAAACAGTCTCTACGGGAAAGGCAGCTGCGATATAGGTGAAGACCTCCTATATATGTTCTATAAGTTTATGCCGCACTGTTTGTCGTAACACTTACCAAACTTGTTCTTAATAGTACCATTTACTCTTTCCACCTTACCACTGTCGGTAAGGGGTGTGAAGTCTGCTACTGATTCCCATGAGCTTACACATGTTTTGGAAGATATCACCAGTAAAGTGGGTACCCCTATTACTTTCGATGATTCTAGGAATACCGAACCTACACACAAACTCTTGTACAATTTTCTTTGCAGTGAACACTGCAGTATTAGTGGCTGCTGGATATGCTTCTACCAACCGGAAAACACATCAATACATACTAACACATACTTTAGATTCCTGCAAGGTGGTAATTGGATATAGTCAATTTGTATTAAATGAAAAGGTCCGTCTGTAGGAGGAATGTGGGATGGTGCAGTTGGAATAGTTTTCCTGACATTTTTCCTCAAACAAGACATGACATTGCCTTCTTACCAGCCAGAGAGGAAAATCCAGGTGCACACCAGTATGCTCTCACCAGTTTGCACATACCTTCTTTACCCAGGTGAGTCAGACTGTGTGCTGCTTCAGCCAGGCTTGTATAGTATGTTCTGGGAGCTACAGGCTTAACTTGTCCATCTCTCCAGAGTCCTGAGGACTCTTGACCACATCCCTTTGCCTTCCAGACCACCGTCTCCTGCAGGGAACACAAATCTTGCATTTCAATTAATTTGTGCATGTCTAATGGCTAAAAAACATCATAGTCTCGGTCAATACAGTCATAGGTTACCTTGCTGCCCATTTAGCAGCTTCGTCCGCCCTGTTGTTTTCCACTGACACCGGGTCTTTTTCAGAGGTGTGGGCTTTACATTTTATGATGGCTACTGTCCTGGGTAACTGTATCGCTGTCAAAAGTCCTTTTATGTGTTGTGAGTGGGCCACTGGCGTGCCTGCTGCTGTCGTAAAGTTTCTAAGATGCCAAAGGGCCCCAAAATTGTGCACTACCCCGAAGGCGTACCAAGAGTCAGTATATATATTAGCTGATTTACCCTTTGCCAACTCACATGCTCTCCTAAATGCTACTAGTTCAGCCACCTGGGCTGAGTGAGGTGGGCCAAGGGGTCTAGCTTCTACAACATCCTGATCATTCACAACAGCATAACCAGTACATAGTTCTACCGTCTCAGTCTGTCTATGACAACTCTCGTCTGTATAAAACGTAAAATCTACATTTTCTCTGGGGGCGTCACGTATGTCGGGCCTGGCAGTAAAGGTCTGGTTCAGGTATTCCATACAATCATGCGTATCAGTACTCTTGCCAAACTCATCATCAACCAGGGTCTCCTCACCTCCCACCCTTTGTATCTCTTGACACATATGGAAGGTATGTAGCTGGATTTAAGGTGCTACATCTTCTGATGGTGATGTTTGAGGGTGCCATCAGAGCTAGTTCCCATTTTGTGAATCTAGCTGAAGAGACATGTCCGGTTTGAGCTGAATTTAACAGAGCTGATACAGCATGTGGTATATAGACAGTTGAATCATGTCTTAATACTACGTCCTCGCTCTTACTTGCCAGAAGAGCAGTCGCTGCTACACTTCTGAGACATGTTGGGAGTGATCTTGCCACAGTGTCCAATTGTGCACTGTAGTATGCTACCGGTCTGTTAGCATCACCATGTTTCTGTGTGAGGACACCTGCTGCACAACCATCAGCTTCCGTACAGTATAGCTCAAAAGGCTTTTCATAATCAGGTATTCCCAATGCAGGTGATCTAGTCAGACTATCTTTTAGACTAAAGAACGCTTGTTCTGACTCTTCTGTGTGTACGACACGTTCTGGTTTTGAGGAAGAGACTAGTTCCTGCAATGGTAATGCCAGAATAGAAAAACCTGGGATCCAGGATCTACAATATCCACACATCCCTAAAAAGGTACGAATTTGCTTCTGGCTCTGCGGCAGAGTCATGTGTTGTATGGCCTCAATTCTGTCGGCCGTCAAGTGTCTTAGCCCCTGGGTGAGACAGTGTCCTAATATTTGACCTTAGTCTGACATGGCTGTAACTTGTCCTTTGCCACCTTGTGCCCTGTTTTTTGAGAGATGGAGCAACAACAATTTAGTATCATGTAAACATGACATAAAAGAATCATAGCACAACAACAAATCGTCCACATATTGAATCAGAACTGACCCATTGCTTGGTTGAAAGGACTGTAAACAGTCGTGTAAGACTGGGGAGAAAATACTGGGGCTGTCAATGAACCCCTGCGGAGGTCTGGTCCATGTGTATTGCACCCCCCGGTAGGAGAATGCAAAAAGGTATTGGCTGTCAGGGTGAAGAGGGACTGAGGAGAAGGCAGAACACAGGTCAATGACAGTAAAGTGACTAGCAGACGGTGGAATCTGCATGAGGATGACAGCTGGATTGGGCACCACGGGGAATTGGCTCTCAACAACTTTATTAATTTCCCTTAAGTCCTAGACTAATCTATAGCCCCTCTCCACACTCTTCTTCACAGGGAAATATTTGCTGTGCTGGATGTAGGAATTAAAATCCCTTGTTGCAACAGCCTCTCAATAACAGGATAATTCCACCTCCGGTTTTAATGGATACTGTGGGATTTTTGGAGCTATCCTACCACTTTTTTAGATTTACCATCACATGAGCTACATTTTCCATCAATCCAGTGTCCTGTCCATCTTTGGTCAATAGGGAACCCGGTATTTCCAGCAACATCCCCTTTACCTGAGATGGACTTTGTTCTATAATGGTAGAGTGCAACATTAACCTTTGTGGGATGTCCAATATATCCTGTACCTCATGCGCAACCTTCTCTGGTATATCTAGAAATACACCATCAGGGGTACAATATATGACACATCCCATTTTGCATAACAAGTCCCTTCCCAGCAAGTTAGTAGGAGCTGCTGCAGCCAAGAGAAACGAATGTTTGGTATGCAGAGGCCTGATAGTAACTTCTGTGAGTTTAGTTAAAGGGTAATGTAACACTCTCCCTGTTACCCCCATAGCTGGAATAGTTTTACTAGTCACCTGTAGATTGAAAGTAGAGGTTATTACAGATCTGGCCGCCCCTGTATCTACAAGAAAAGTTTGCTTCCTACCAGCTATGTCAATTATTGTAGGTCCTTTCCTCAGACTCTCAGTTAACCTCACTGGCTGTAGACTACAGGTAGGACCTAACCCCTATCTCTGACTGTCGCTTTCCCGCGCAGCATTTGCTGCTATTATATGCGCTGGTAGCTGTGAATCTTCTAACCTATGTGTGTTTCTCCTTTTTGGGTATCTATGTGTCCCACCCCTATGTGTATTGTATCTTTCCTTTTTATAATATTTCATGATATGTCCCTCTTCATGACAGTTGTAACACTTCACTACTCTATATCTCTGTTTATGTGAGTCATATGCTTGAGGTTATGTGTGTCTTCCCTCTAAGGCTTGTATACTCGCCGTCATCAACCTGTCACTTTTCTCTTCCTTCTTTCTAAAAATATTTTTGTCGTGCTCCACGGCAATTCTAAGAGAATCTACTGTGCTGCCCCTCCAACCAGGTGTTGAGGTTTGTACCCTTGTCTTTAGGTTTTCCTTTAGACCATCCATTAGTACGTTACAGCTACCTCCCTATGATGTGGGTTTTCCCTTATATCTGCTATCCCAGTAAACTGTGTCATTGATGTAAGAGCTCTAGCAAAGCAATCCGCTGCAGTTTCACTATCTTTTTATTTTATGGTGAAAATTTTACTCCAATTTAATACTACTGGAAAATAGATGGCTAAATGTGAGACAATTTTCTCAATATTCTCTTGATTATCCTCATCTGTCAAGGTGTTGTCTTCCTCCAACAAACAATCTTTAATACATTTTTGTATGTTAGTATTGGGAGGAAGGCATGCCCTCAACACTACCCGCCAATCCTTATTGGTTGGTTTGTGTGCATTTCCTAAGTCTTTAACAAACTTCTGACACTTAGCCAACTCTTTTCTAGGATCTGGGAATTCAGTCATAATGGAACGTAGTTCTGACCTAGTCCAGGGACAATGCATTGAAACATTTCTTACAGGAACTACACCATCCTTATCCACCTTCCCATTAGGAACTGCTATTGTGCGGACAGGATAATTACCAACTGGTTCACTACCTTCTGGATTAATCACAGGAATTGCTGCTTCAATACCTTGGATGTTTTCCTTCCTAGTGGTCACTCCACTACTCTCACCTATCTCAGCCACTGCCCCTGCTGCTCCCTTTCCATACTTACACTGTACCTCTAGCATGTTAACAGCATGGGCAATGGCTGAAATTACAGTGGGTTCATCCTCTTCTTCAGAAACACTTGCTTTAAACTGACTTAAAACAGGATATAACTTAGCAATTTCCTTTTTGTCATTTTTAGTAACGGCTATACTTACGCCCCCTACCGCATAAGGTGGCGGGGGCGTGCTTGCGCATAGTTCTCCATGCTTCTCAACGGCTATTTCCGCTGTGCGCGCGCTTTTCACCACGCCTACTTCCGCTGTGCACTCGCTGCTCTGCCACGTGTTGCCTTCTATTTGACACAATTTTAAACAATCATTATGTTTAGTTCTCACTTTTGCGGATTTAATCAACCACACCTTATCTTTACCATTATTCAGTACCTCGGAATTAAAACTCCCTATTGTTGGGAAAGGCCTAACACAATCTTTGGTCATCTTGACCCATGTGTCGCAATACGCCGTTGCGTATGCACCATATTTCTTACACATAGATCTCGCTGAACCAATAGGCCCTTCCTTAGACAGTATATCGGCCATCTCTAACGTATGCTTAGCACCCATGTTGAACAATATCAATCTCTATGCAGACCATAGGGCTATCAGCTCTTAGATACCCTGTCTTTCTAACAAATACTTTCAACACTTTTCCACCCGCAATCTACTGCTAGAGATCTTTAACGGCCCTGGACGTTTTTGCTCAAGCTGCGTCCACTCGCTTCCTCTCGCACCAAACGAGGACCGCTAACACAGAAATATCAATGTGGACTACAGGGCTATCAGCTCCTCGATACCCTGTCTCCAACAAATCTGTTGAGTTGATTAAAACTAGCAGCATCTGATAAAGTCAATTACCAGCCTTGCCAACATAATTCCTCCAAGCTGCTCTCCCAAGTCACAATCACGGCCTAGCTGTGCGGTCAGATCGCACCGCTTAAAGATACTAATTATCAGAAAACGTTGCGATTACTATTGTGCGTGCTTTGCGAAAACCTTCTTTGTTTTCGCCCCCGGTATACCTGCCTAATATACCATTCACCAGTTGGGCACCTGCCTTGTCAGACAGAAACTGACACTCTGTTCAACAATAGATCAAACCTTAGTGTATTTAAGTAACAAAATCACATAACATACACCTTTTCTGCGCAGAAAATCAAGTTCCCAACAATAGTAATAACGTTTCAGAGACTTTACCAAGTGATTATACTATGCATGTATAACAAACTATCAAAACGATTGTCTAAACACGTGGCAAATCTACCGGAAGTTCACATACGCTAAGCAGAAAGTCCACATACGCTAAGCAATGCAATACATTTAACGCAAAATGACAATAAAAAGAAACAGTTTTCTCTTTTGTAGCTAGATTCAAGTTAGCGCTCCTTAGATAATACAAAAACGGACATTAGGTTTCGCAACACAGAATGATAAACAGGTTTTGAACACATTGCGTTCTTACCTGTATATGACGCGTCTCCACCCTTTGTTGAGGAACCGAAATCCGTAGGTATTGCATATCATCCGGTAGCGTAACTTCCGCTGCAAGCTCCCAAATTGTTATGCACGTTTTGTCGCTATCCAATAACGATTGTCGAATCTCGACTTGTGTTCCAAAGCACAAAGTAATTTATTATCCAAAAGTAGCAGAATAATTCAAGCGAAATAATAATAAGTATAGCCGTTACTTATCGCAGGCGCTCTGGATCCAGTGAACAGTCATTCAGGTCTGAAGGCTGTGGTCAAAGAAAACTGGTCACTAAGCCCAAAGCCCCTGCTTATATGCAGTCAGAAATACAGTAAAACAATGCAAATGATGTGGCTTGCTTCTATTGGTCCAGGCTTCAGTAAGGTCCAGGGTACTGCAGGTCATAGGCCAGTTCAAACCAAAATATCCAAAAATGGGGGTCATCTCTCCAGGGGATGTGCTCCGACTTTCCCGCCAATACTCCAGTTTCGACTAGTCTATTAGCATTTTATAGTCAGTATCTCTTTAAACCTTTATTCTCTAACATCACTAACTAGAGTATGCAATGTGCGATCTCTTCGGTGAATGAACCGGACAACTGCTGATGAATAGGATATTAAAATGATACTAAACATGACACAGTTCCTGCAACCTGAACCTTGGGTTTCACTTAACTGCATATATCTTATCTTATTAAACATAAATACTACTATATTTTGACATAAATAACTATGTGTTGCAACTACAATTAATGTGTACTATTTACAAGTGTGTGCGTTCGTGTAAATGTGAGTAAAATTGTAAAACCTTGTTATTGCCACGTGTTGCGGCTGGATACGCCCTTCCACGCCGTAGCGTGCTCTATGCATAATTTCAGACAAAGACAACCAAGTTTGCTCGATATCAATTGAAATTACTTTATCCAATTTGCTGACTTCGACACATGGCTACCCCCCTTTGTCACGCTTTTGGTCACACCCTGCTGACCAACAGAGTCATTTACCCGCCTCAAAAAGGGGGGGGGGGGGGAATGAATCGCTATTTTTCTTGTTTATTGTTTTGAAAAATATTTTTGGGAAAATTGTCATTAAGTCTAATGAGAATAAAATTAGATGTTTATTTTAAAATGTTTGTTTGTAGTTTGTGAAAATATTATGCCAAAATGGAAAAAGGTAACATATTATCATTTGTGAGTACACTGTTAAATCAGTACACTGAGTCAAGATAACTTAAATCATTGTTTACTAGACACTGGCCCAGCAATGTGTTTGCTAAGTCGAAATCAAATGATGTTTGTTGTCAATCTGTTGGTGAGTGTAAACAAACATTAACACAAGCATCTCCCCCAAATTTACAATAAAACCAGCAAAATCTAAGGTACATTCTAAATGCAAATCACTAATTTAGTGGGCGAAAATCCACAAAAAATGGCAGATAAGATCAGTAATGAATCAGGCCCACTGTTCCCACAGAACACCTTACAGAGGGACCCTTCCAGATAATCCAGACTGATTTTATTTAACTCCCAATGAGGAGAAGGTTGCAATATATTTTGGTTTGTGTTTGCGTGAATTTATTTTTTGGGTGGGTGGAGACATGGCCAATGGCCATAGCCACAGCAAGCATAAATAGACACTAGTGAAGGATTTTAGTGATGCAGACTTTACAGAGTAATGACTTTCCAAAACACTGCTGTGTTTTAGAAATACTTTATAGGCTATTTGCAATGCATGAACTAGGAGGTTTATCTGTATATCGCAGAAGATCAGAAGGCATGCTTTTGAAGAGAGAAACAGAAATGGAACATAACTGAAAAATGGATATTTTGTGAATTTGTTTACAGATATGGATTACCACAAGTGATACCCTCTGACCACAGTACACATTTCACAGGTAAAATGTTTAAACTAATGTGTGATTTGATGGGTATAAAGCAACAGTTGCACAACATGATTATCACACCCAGAGGACCCTTGCATATTTCGCCTTATGAAACTTTTTAGCAAAGTCCCCAATGGTGCAATGGGCCCTTTACCAGACTGACCTACAAGAAATGACTTGACTGTTTAAATACTTGGCTCAAGGGAGCAGACAAATAAGGCATATCCATGATGCACTACTTTCTACTTATCTGCCTGATATTGATTAATGTCATGATCTAAATCCAGGTGACCATGTGATGATAACGGTGTTCGTGAGGAAATGAGGACTGTCTGATCAGTGGGAAGGTTCTTACCAAGTTCCCCTGATATCTTAAACTTTGGTCAAAGTGGGAGAGAGGTCAACGAGGACACACGCCTCACATTGCAAGAAGGTAACCTCTTCCCCTACACTGCTGGAAAAAGAAGACATCTTCACAGACACTTCCCCGTCTTTTTGCGATAATAGGTACACCAGTTTAGACAGGCATAATAAACCCCAGCTTGGGGTTGCATCAGTCAGCACCAGGTAGCTCTGGGGGAACCAAAAAGGTCTTTGCTGTGAAGAAAACAAGAGACAAGAAACCTGACAATGAATTTGTTAGGAACTCATCTGCATAAAGGACTTTGGGCATTCACTGTAGCCACAACCATATTTGTTGGAGGAATCATCTTTAACTTGGATACATAGTGTCTGTTTGCTGACTCTTGTAAAACAAGTAAAATGACAAACCCTCATTTAAAACTTGTTGCTATGCACAATCATAATTACAGCACAGGTAACCAATGAAACAAATTGTTGATTATGTTCACATATACCTCCCGCAAGAGAAAAGACGTCTTTTATATAGTATATACCTTTTAATATATAGTACCAGTCTCTCGGTCTGAGGTAACAGAGCAGTGGGACACTAGAAACAAAACTTGCCTTCAGTTTAAAAATACTTCAGTTATACATCACAAACGCCAAGTCTGTCTTAGATGCAGCAATCTGAAACAGCTGGCTGTGACTGGAGTTACCTTGGTCACTTACCAATGAATACACCTTTTCTGCCACCACAATGGATTTACTATGGAGTCCTTACGTTCACCAAAACCACTTATTAATAACACACTAAAATAACAAACACATGTCGCATGAGCCTCACTTGGCTTTGTAAATTCACAAAGAATCACAGAGAATATACTAGATTATATGTATTTAATCTGAATAATATTTCTAAGTCTTAATTACAAAACGGTTAATAACAAGACATACAAAATAAGTTGCACAAATAAGTTTCAGAAATAAAATAGTAAATAAAACAAGAGTCACTAACTTACTAGTTTAAGACTTGACGTGGGAGGGTACACTTTGGGAAAGATGACACACTTCAATCTAGATTGATCTCCTCAAAGAAATGAACAATTTTACTAGGCAAAGCAACTGACTTAACCTCTCCCACTGCTCTCACCCCCACCTTTGGAACCTAGTCTAAGCTGTTAATGTCAGGGCAGGTTGATTCCCAAAATGACACATGGCTTTCAAAGTGAGTTATCTACCATTGAGATATATGTCTGGCATCTCAGATGGCATGATTCTCACCTCTGCTCGTTCTGCCCCCCTGGTCAGGTCCACATCCTCTGTTTACACAAACTCCTCAGAGGTGCTTATCTGTTCCTGAGCCTGGCTAATTTCAAAAGACTCTTTGTCAATTGCACAGGTCACTTAGGTCAGTCAGCAAAGCACACTTTGAAAGGATACATACAATATACACATTATCATACATGAGTCAGTATTTGACATTGGCAGGTGTGTGGTAACACTGAAATATGTATGTCAGTTCAGAGCCCAGTGAGTAAGAAAATTTATTACATTGCTCAGAAAGAAGGTCGTTTAATCTTTTGTTAAAAAAAAAAGGATTTAGTAGTTTTTGTGTTTTGTGTTTTTGTGCTATGTTAATGTATCAGTAATTTTTAGGTAAACTAATTGACACAAAGAAAGACATCATACTTAATGTAAATATGAAATCCCCTAAACCCCAGTGTAACTCCTCTTAAAAAATGGAAAATTTCAAATGGTACAAAGCGGCCCAGGCCAAGGATACAAGGCCTTCTTTGTGTTGAGCAAGGGGCTGTATTTTGTGTGTTGAAAGAGGGCATACTCATAGTTAATAGGTGGGGCTAATGGAACTTGTTTCCTCAGCCAAATTATCCTTGCACTAGTGATAAGATATAGTTTATGAGAAGTGCCTATGGTATAGAAAAGAGGAGTAGAATACAAAAACAAAAAGTTCCCGTATTCACTTTTTTTTTCCTCCAGTAGGGGTTAGGATATTGTGAGACAGACTGCAGTAATAGTTCAAAATTTTAGATAAGATGATAAAAGAAACTAAAGAATCACTTTCCATTATAAATGAGGAATTAGTTGAAATAAGGAAAGTGTCATTCCAAAACCGAGAAGCCCTTGATGTGGTGTTATCAGAGAGAGGAGGAGTATGTAAATTAAAAGGCCAAGAGTGTTGTCCTTTTTTATTTTTAACATATTTTTATTGTACAGCAATAGAGGATTACATTTATATAGTCTTCAAGCATTATGACAAAGAACTGTACAATGAAAATTGTACAAAGAAATTAAGATTATACCGAAAGCAGTAAAGAAAGACAGAAAAGAAGATAAGGATAGAAATATGAAGAGGAAAAGTAAGAAATACGTAGTAAAGATTTAAGAGACAGTGAAGACAGTATCCCAATATTTCTGAGTATCAAATCAAATTACATGAGATGTCAATCATTCTAAATATCTATCTAGATGTGGGGGGGGGGGAGAACGGAACTTGAGGTCATCTTGAGGTCGAGAGTCTCAACTTCCAATTGACTTTCAAGATTGACTACAGCATTTAGGAACCTAATTATCTTCAGTAAATATTTGTAGACATATTTACAATTTTTTTCAATAAAGGCCATTTGGTGCCCTCGAACACTTGCATGATGTGTATCTGCACTTGATTATCCATTGTTTCTATATACGTGCCCCATTTGGCATAGAAATTTTTAACCCCTTTTCCCAAGTCTGAAAAGGTAGACTGCCTATAAAAAAACAAAGTTTCTAACAATTCCACCTTAAGTTGCATGACAGATGGAGACGCATATGCAGTCCATTGCCCAAAATGGCCTTCTTAGCTAAGGTAACTATAACTGTTAGCACATGAATAATCTGAGGATCTGGGATATTTTCTTTCCAGACATCAAAGGTAGCAAACAATAATGCTTCATAATGTGGGCGTAATTGTAAATGAAATGTAAAATTTAAGAAGGTGACTAATTGCTCAAAAATTTAACTTTCTTTGGACAGAACCAAAAATTATGAATTAGCGTAGAATTATCTTTCTTACATTTCGGACATAAGCCTGATTTGGATTCAACCATATGTCGTCTCTGCATTTGAGATATATAAGCTCTGTTAAACCATTTAATATGGATTTCTTGTAGCCGTGCCGAGTGTTTTTTCTGTATAAATCAATATCTCTTCTGGTGGGTGGAGATCCAGTATTTCCCGTGTCCAGGATTCCCAAACCCCAGACCAGTCAGAAGAAACATCTAATTTAATCACGTTTGTATATAAATATTTAATTTTGAATTTATGCAATTGAAAAACCCCCAATAAAGATTCTAGACTACTTGTGGTATTGTCATCATTTTGGGATGCAGCTCGTTGTTTGCTTGAAATATAGTGGCGCACCTGTAAGTACAAATAGAAGTGGGAGTGTGGAAGCGCATGCATCTCCTGCAGCTGCTGTAACGTATAAATCACACCCCCAGGATCAAAAGCATCTTTCACATTTAAGATAACTTTCTCCCTCCAAACCTTATAGCTTTGATTAGTAAGTGAAGGGGGTTGCCCCAAATTGGTAAATACTTTTTTATTTATTGCCCACCATGTGGCATTTTTTATCTTTAAAGAGGATATTATGTGCCAAGACAGGGGGAACTAGTGTCTAGGCAGATGGACAAGCGCAGCCATTGCATATGGAAAAAAAACAAATTCTTATAGGATTCTATTAGTAAAATGTTTAAGGTGCAATAGCCAATCTGATATGTATCTAAACATTGCCATCTTATTGAAAACCTGAATATCGGGGAAGCCCAAACCCCCGTTTCATTTAGGTAATATGAGTCTCTGTCTCGCGATTCTAGACTTTTTCTGTTGCCACACAAATTGAAAAGAGCAGTGCATTTTGGCACATCTATTTTACTAAGTGCTATGGGGAGCATTTGCATAGGGTAAGTGAGTTTAGGGAAAATTATACTCTTAATCATTGCAACCCTCCACATCATAAAGACCCATAGATGTTTCCAAATGTTTAGTTGCTCTTGAATCTTTTTGATGAAAGGGGTAAAATTGTTGTGGTACAGTTGTTTTGGGGATGGAGTTATATAACTTCCTAAATATTTGAGTGCAGGTTTTAGCACTCTGAAGGGGCCAATATGATGTGAGCATTGTTTTTCATTTGGGGTTTGCCTGGGTGCAATATTTCCGATTTCTGAAAATTAAACGAGCTAAATTGGTCTATATCCTCAAGAATCACCGGAATAGAGGTTTCGGTTTTGATATGAAGAGTAACATATCATCTGCGAAAGTGAGAATATTACCTCTGCTTTCTGTACCATGATTCCCAAGAACGAGTGGTTTTGTCTAAGCGCTACAGCCAATTGCCAAATACCAAATAGGAGTCGGAACGGTGGGCAAACCTGACGCGTCCCTTTGCCGAAGGTGAAAGGTGCCAAATTGTGTAGGACATCCAAATCTAGATAATGTTTCATAGAGATGATCCCAATTTGCTATGTCAAAAACCTTCTCGGCATCTAATGAAAACAAAAGTGTAGGATCACCTTTATCACTCTCCAATTCTGACTGGAGTACTGTAATAACTTTCCTGAAATTGGAGACAGAGTTCCTCCCCCATATAAATACACTTTGGTCTGAATGTATATCTTTTCAAGCGTTCTGCATGTATTTTTGTTAGGATTTTGTAGCCAGTATTTAGAAGCGAAATTGGTCTGTAAAAACTTGGTCTATAAGAATTCGGTAGTTCAGCATCTCTACCAACTTTAGTCAAAAGTTTCAGTATGGCGGTATTAAAGTGTAGAGGGAGAAAATTATTTGTTATTGTAGTACTGTAAAAGGTTTGTAGGGTCTTAGATATCCGGGGGAGCAGTATTTAGTAAAATTCGCAAGATAAACCATCTGGGTCTGGTGATTTATTTAATTTCAGATGTTTAATTGTTGCAATTATTTCTTTATTCTGAGATCGGAGCAATCAGACTAGATATTTGCGAAGCTGATGATTTGGGCAAGCTCATCTGAGGACAAAATTTGTTTTGTTATCTAAATTAGGGGGTTTCATAAAAGTGTTGAAATATGTTTAGTATACCTGTATATTTAAAGTTACCCGAGGCGTCCCTCAAAGCGTAGGAGATTGTGATCCCTGTAACAGATTTGAAAGTAACCTACTCATTTTATTTCCATATTTATAAAATTTAAACCTCCCCTTTTTAACAGATGTATTTCTTAATTGTGTTACCACTGTGTCAAAATGAGCCTGCTTCTCCCTATAATGAGCTTTATTTATGGGGTTTGGAACCTGTCTCCATTCTCTCTGAGAATTTAAGTACGCCTTAGATTGATCTTTCCTTATTTTTTTGGTATAAGATATAATATCACCTCTCAAAACTGCTTTCGCTGTTTTCCATTATAGAATCAGATCCGAGACATGATCCTTGTTGTTTTGTACATACATAAACCAAGTTGCATCTAATTTGTTTTTCAATTGTTGTGAGGATGCTAATCCCATAGGGAAGTGTCATTGCCTATAGTCACCCAGGTTTGGATTAGTCTCTAATTTAAAGCAGATAGGAGAGTGATCTGACAGGCTAATGGGTTCAATCTCAGCATATGACAGCAGTTCCCAAAGTGTGTGCCGCGGTTCCTAGGGGTGCCCTGGTGCTGTCAAAGCAGTGCCATGGCCATGCATAAAAAAAAAAATACTCGCCAATCCGGGGGTGCCCGGGACCCAGCATCCTCCTCACTCCTCGTCATCACACCCGACATATTCAGTGATAAGCGGCAGGAGAGAGGAGGGTGCTGGGTCCCGGGCACCGTCGGATTGGGAAGAAGACAGAATAAAAGACAGAAGAAATAGAAGAAAGAAGGCCAAGTATGGTAAGTAAAGAAACGGAGGGAAATGGTGATAGAAAACAGCAATGGAGGGGCAAAAGAATGAAGGAGGAGGCAGAGTGAGGATGAAGTGGGGCAGAATGAGGATGAAGTGGGGCAGAGTGAGGATGAAGAGGGTCAGAGTGAGGATGAAGGAGGGCACAGAGTGTGGATGAAGGAGGGCACAGAGTGTGTGGATGAAGGAGGGCACAAAATGTGGATGAAAGGGGCACAGAGTGTGGATGAAGGAGGGCACAGAGTGTGTTGGATGAAGGAGGGCACAGAGTGTGTGGATGAAGGGACCACGGAGTGTGTGTGGATGAAGGAGGCACAGAAGAGAGTGAGGATGAAGGGGCCCAGAGTGAGGATGAAGGGGCACAGTGTGAAGATGAATGGGCACAGTGTGATCGTGAATGGGCACAGTGTGATGATTTTTGTACATATTGTTTTATTTTGTTTGATCTTATTCCTCTTAATATTAGCTGTAAATTATTCTTTGACAGAAATATAATTGAATAAAATATAGATTTATGTGTATTATTTTTGCAAACAGCTTACTAAGTATTTCTGTCCTAACCTAAATATTTATTACGTTATTTTGACCCAACTACTTATAAAATGGGACTGCTTGGTAATTATTTTGGAGGGGTGCCTTATAAAAATTATGGAAACTCTAAGGGCACCGCAAACTGAAAAAGTTTGGGAACCACTGGCATATGAAATGCAATCCACCAAGAAATTGAATAATAAAAAAATAATCTATTCTGGAAAAGGTATTGGAAATTGGTGAATGGTAAATATATTCCAAATCTGTGGGATGGCGTAAACACCATACATCTGTAAGTTGTAGCTGTTGTCCTATATAGTTAATCCCAATTTTATATTTTCACAATGGACACTGATGCATTCTTTGTCTATCTAGTACACCTGAGGAGACAATGTTGAAATCACCTCCCAAAATTATTCGTGCATCAACGTGTGTATATAGCTTACTGACCACCTTCAAGTAAAAGGATTTGTGACAGACTGTTGATGCATATATATTACACAGAGTATATTTATTACCTGCTGTAGATACTTCTAGAAGGACAAATCGTCCCTCTGTGTCTGATTGTTTATTTTGAGTGGTTATAGGGAGGCCCTTATGTACCATGATCGCTACACCTCTAGACTCGGAGGAGTAAGAGGAGTAGGCAAAAACTTGTTTCTTCAGGATATTCAATTTCTCATGTTCTGAGTCTGTAAGGTGTGTTTCTTGTAAGAAGTTAATATCAAAATTCAGTTTATTAAGGTAGGTCTTCCTTCTCTTAGTTGGGGAGTTAATTATGTGCACGTTCCAAGAACAGACCTTTGGGATATCCTGCATATTATGGTGGATAAGAGATGACCCTGTGTATAATTAAGAAATAAGAGTTCCCCCCTTAACACAATCAATCACAATACTTGAGCCTCCCTCCATTGTTTCCAATACTCCTCAAAAACATCATATCAATTTGTATCACTGACCGCCAGACTGGATATAGAAAAATAACATATCGGTTTTGGGATGCTGTGAAAAAAAAAATATAGGAAAAGAAGAGAAATAGAAAAGGTGAAATAAAGATGAAAAAGAAAATTGTAAAGTGAGTGAGGAGGTTCTTGACACAGAACCAAGTCCCTCTATGCAAGAAAAACAGTAACACTCTCCTCATAACTAACTCAGAGAAGTGACTGTCTCTAACAGACCAAAACTTGTAACATTATACACTGCATTTGTGTATTGTGAATAATAAACATACATATGAAATAACCATGTAGAAGAAAAACAGTAAAATGAAGCATTATTATGTGTACTAAAATGACCTAAGATGAGAAGTTTCAAAAAAGAAAAACTTTGAACAACCTTAATAAACATACTAGTCTCTGACTGGATCAGAGAGATAGAACTCCAGTTCCAGTTGACAAACCAAGAGGGACGGTAAAGCTTATACAGCTAGAAAGTGCCTAGGTGGTTTGACTAATGTACTACATTCAACATTCACAGATATTATGTTATTACTTGCCAATAAAATCACAGCTCCAGCAAGTTTTTCTCTGCTTCCAAGACTTAAACATGTACAAAAGTATGAGAGCGAGTAACTCCATAACTGGGAATTGGATGCAAAAATAACATACCTATCTCCAAACAGTTATCAACTCTGAGGCTGGAATTATGTGTCTGCGGATGCATACTTGTCACTCTGGGTTGTCAACTCTAAACTGTATTCATGTATCCACTTAAAATGCAACTCTTTCCGTTTCCTCTTCCGCAAGAAAAGTTTGCACATCCTCCGCATTATTAAAGTCTCAAAACTTGGCCATAAAACGTGAACACATAGGTGTCATTTCCTTACACGCTCTAGAAACCTCTGTAGAGTAGACCTGGAATAGTATCAGATGTTTGTCTTTCCACAGGATCTTTCCAGCCTGTTTTGCTGCAGACCAAAATTTAAATTTTTGAACAAAATTTATACATTTGAAGATAACTGTGCAAGGTCTATTATCCATATTGTCTCTGGCTGGGCCTAGACGGTGGGCCCGCTCTATTTCCAAACTTTACAAGTCCTCCGAGATATTGAGCACTGCCGGTAGATCAATTGTGAGAAATTGTATCAAAGCTTGACTTTTAATGGCTTCCACTAGCTTTGCGTAATACAGTAACTTCCTGTTTCAATGACGAGATATCGTCCATATGTTCACCCAGACGTTGCTCATTAACTTGGACCTGTCTATTCGTAGATGTTATTTTGTCTGTTATGTCTTTGATCACGTCTGTGAATTTTGCAGTCTGCGTTTGTAATAATGGATCCATTGTTTCATGAGTTGCTTTTACCACTGCGGTCTGCGGAGTTGGGACCACTCAGTTCAGAGTTATCTGTATTGGATGGGGAAAAATCTTTGGTGGGGCAAATGCAGGATTCGAGGAGAGGGGGTTCCACACCATGATACCAGTGGGCGAGTCCAGCATGTGCAGGGGCGTGGCTAAAAACTCACACAGGGTCAAACACACAGACATATAAACTGTCCCATACACAGATAAGCACAGACTCACATATACACAAACACGCAGACATGTAAACTGTCACATACACAGATAAGCACAGACACACACATACACAAACACACACAGGATCAAACACACAGACATGTAAACTGTCATATTCACATAAGCACAGTATTAAAGTAATTTTATCATTTTTCAAATAAGCATTGCCCAAGCGATTGTATTGTGTTTCTAACGCACAAAGTGATTTATTTTAGCAGATGTAAATAGTCAACAGTTCAATACATTATTATATTATGATACAGTACAGTACAGCCAATACCAAAAGATAAATACATACCACTGCTATCGCATGCGCTCACTGTGCTCCCACGGGACCCAGTGAACAGTATATCTGTTTAGAATACTGTGGTCAGAGTAGACTGAGACTAGTGGGGGCTGCAGCTATAATTATATATACATTCAGTGTTACAGAGTGAACAATAGAGATGACGTGGCTTGCTTCTATAGGTCCAGACTTCAGATGGGTCCAGGGTAAACAGGTCATAGGCTGGTTCAATCTAAGGAATCCAAAGGTGGGGGTCATCTCTCCATGGGATGAGCTCTGTTCTTCCCGCCAAAACTCCAATTACAACCAGTCCATTAGCATTTTACAGTCAGTATCATATTAAAGATTTATTCCCTAACAACATTAACTTGAGTATGCAATGTGTTATCTCTTCGCCGAATGAACTGGACAGCAGCTGATGAATAGGGGTTTAATATGATACTAGACATGGCACCTTTCCTATGACCTGAACCTTAAATAACACTGAAGTGTACATATAATCATATTATATAAACTAATAATAAACTAAATACTATCTGCTCATAAATTACTGTGTAATGGAACCAATATGAATATGAATTATATAAATAACTAAATGTTGTAATGCTAGTGCGTACGTGCGTATTTTACCTTGCGATCGCCGTATGCCACGTGTAGTGCAATCGACCAATAAAACAATATTAACCAATATACTTTCGTTCATCCAATTATACGACTTCAACAGTTCCACCCTTTGATAGTATAATAAACTATCACCTTAAAGATGTTATATGCAGGATCTCAGTACCACGTTTCATTGCTATGTAATGCAAATCCCCCTTGGTGTATGACCACGCTGTTTGTAGATCTAAACATGTTATCATAAGAGAGAGTCTTAATCCTCTAAACGACTTCTTCTTTTACTATAAACCGTACACTTCTGGAGCTTGGAGATAACCTTTTCTATGCCCTTCAAGGGTGCAATAAAACACGTAATACATTATTTGGAAAGGTACAGAGTACAATAGAACATGTATCAGTTATACAGAATACTCTACTACAGTTCTTCAAGTTTAACAGGTTCATCTGTCCAACGCATGTCTTTAAGCTCAGAATACGTTTAAACACTTCATGTTCATCAATAACATCATCCTATGTCTATCAATAATACAATCTCCTTCAGCTTGCGTTACTATACACACTTCTAATAATGTCATCAGTTTGTTTTCATCAACACTTGTGGGCGGGCTATTGTCTGTTCGTTCTTCCCAGTCTCCCAATACTCAGGTTTCTTTGTACGTGAAACAGTGATCGGCTTGCAAAATACTGGGAGACTCCAGACTAAGGGACCTAGGTGTTGTACTTTTCCCCTAGTGACCTCCCACCCATAACTCGGGTATCTCAAGAATATTTAGTGGAAAGAGAACTAATCCTACTTGATATAATCACTGAGGCACGTGAGAGCACGCCCAGCACTATGTTTGGTCTAAAACCTTACCCACCCAAGAATGATAATCATTCTTAAGGATGCCTGCTCAAGTCCGAATAATACTGGACTGGCATCGCTGGGTGTACCTCTTTTTTTTTTTTTAACTATGTGGTCAACGTACTTACGGATGTAATGCTACTCAGACAATAGCCCCTTGCACTTTCTCCAAGCTTTCCAAATTTTCCTTTACCCCTGAATTGAATAGAGTAATTGGCTGGACCGATTATGCTACAAACTTCTCCTTCATCCCCAATTCCTCAATATCATTACCTGAACCAGCCTCTGTCACCTGCTAATAATTAAAAGAATTGACCGTCCTGAGAAGAGAATGAAATGAGAGAAACACAAAACAGGAAAAACTACAACTTCATGATGGACAGCTGTCTTAGCCTTTGGCTCAGGTGCTACTAAGTGCATTCGAGGCCTTCCAGAACAGATTCATGAGTGCCCTTGGACCCTTCTCTGAGTGTTGGCACCTCTGCAGTGGGTGGAATGGGCACCAGTGTGTCTCTGCTACCCTTGAAGCCGTGATGCTGGTAGCTTACACCTGGTACCTGTCTGTCAAATAACCTGAGCCTAAGAAATTACTGTTCCACAACTTAAGCTCCCGACCCCTGACAGTTAGTGTGACTTTTCAGGAAACGGTGTCTTGGACGTTCACGGTTGTTGTCTCACTATTTACCTTCCCTCTCAAGGTCTAAACTAGTCTCTCATTTACAAATTTATCCCAAGAGGAGTCAAGAACATTTCAAAAGTCAACAGGTTAAGAGGCAGCTCAGGAGTGGTATTGATAGTGTGGAGGACTAGTGGCTAAAGCTATCAGCCACTCCAATCAAGTTCCAACTCTCATTCTATTCAATTCGTTCTACCTAGTACCATTATTTTATGTTCACACTGGTTTGTGGCTAATCAAAAGTATGTAATTTGTTACCACTACTCATACATTATACATTTATTATCAATAACATGAATACCCTATCACCTATTATAACTCTAGGGCTATCACATTGAATAACAAAAGCTTTGAGAATGATACAGTAATACATTAGACACATTTCAAAACACTTTTACCCAGACATATTTCATTGGTACACCAGTGTATACTTGAGGATCCTGCATGGTGGTAATTGGATGACGTGGATTTGTTTTATCTGAAGAAAAATCCATCTGCAGCAGGGATATGGGATGGCTCTATTGGTATCATTTTTCTGACATTCTCTTAATCAAGATAGGACGTTGCCGTCCTACTAGCTTGAGAAGAAGTGTCTAGTGCACCCCAATATGCTCTTACCCGCTTGCGCATACCTTCTCTACCCATCTGAGCCAGACCATGTGCTGCCTCTGCTAGGTCTGGAAGATACACTCTGGGAGCTACTGGTCTACCTTGTCCATATCTCCAGAGTCCACCAGACTCCTCACCACATCTCTTCACCTTCCAGACAGTTAATTCTTCCGGTAGCACAAATCTTCATTTATTAACCAATATGTATATGTGTGCATGTGTGTGTGGGTGTTCACATTTCAAAACTAAAACAATACAACAAAAAACAAAACAAAACATAGGTTTGTTAGCTGTCACATAAAACCCTGCTGTCTATTTGACAGCTATGTTCGCCCTGGTGTGACAGCCATGTATGGTCGTGTGTGTAAGTGTGGACTTTACTAGCTGCTACTTCAGTTGGTAACTGGTTTCTGTGTAAAGTCCTCTATGTAGTGTCCTACTCATGTGTTGGTATTGCTATGAAGGATTTCTCAGTCACCTCAACATCGCCCCCTAGACTAGAAAAATGCTGAAGACCAATGTATATCAATCGATTTTCCCTCTGCCAACTCACATGCCATTCTCAGTACCTCACATTCAGCTACTTGACTAAGTGAGAAAGACAAAGGGATCTATTTCTATAACACTTTCTTCAAATATAACAGTACCCAGTACATGTCTGTCTAACAGTGAAAAAATATAAAACACGAAAATTCTACATTTTCTAGGGTTTCACATTATGTCGTATCTTGTGGCAAAGATCCTACTCCAATGTTCTACACAGAGATGCATATCTGTATGTCTACCCTCCAGCAATCTCCTAACCACTCTTTGTGCATACATATAAAAGCACATTTTTGTACAGGAGGCAGGAAAAAAAAAAAAGAAAACAAAAACAGATATGCAGTCTATAAAACGTGAATCGTATTTCCACAACAAAACCTTTTTCTTAATATTAGCAGCTTCTATACACATAACACCAAACCCCTGACTGTTTCTGTAACTCATGTCAATCTAGTGTGTATATCCCTGAGTTTGTCTTATGTAAAAAAAAATATGTCTTTTCGTATCTATACAAGAGCAGAGAGAGAGAGAGAAAGAGACATACTAGCATAGTAAAGAATGAGAAATATGAAAGCAATGAATAATAGGAATACAAAGCTTTGAATACAAGGGTTTGAAAACAAATAGATATGCAGAAATGGAGATTTTACATGACAGCTGGATTGGACACTATGGGAAAATGGCTGTATTCTTGTATTCACTATGCACTATGACCCCTCCCCATACTTAACTAGGGGGTCTTAAATCAACCGTGCAATCCAGTGTCGTCCATCATATGTTCATTAAGTATCAAATTAACTACATACCTTTTCAACGGACTTCCTGACTTATGACAGAGAAATGTAAAAATTAACTCTTGATGACTCATCTGAGATACATAAAACGATATTTTGGAGCAAAGTATGTACATACTTAATTTTTGGATTATGATTCTCAACCAAACAAATTATCATGAGTCACTGCAGCCTAAAGCAAAGAGTGTTCCAATGACCCATTGTTAATTTGTCTTTCAAGAGTAATTTTTCTATTTCTCTATTCCCCCCCTGAAGCACTAAGTCTATATTTCCTTAGTCTACCCTTATCTGTGAAGAAAAGACAAGATAGTTATCTTTAAACAACAAACAAACCAAACATTTTCATTCTTTACCATCGGCCAGCGATCAGGAATGCAAACATATGATACATAAAACAAACAAACAAGCAAAAAAATCAACAACGTATTAATTCTAAATCAATAACCGGCACACTAATACTTACCACAGTTTAACATTTACCACGCCTGGTTGTAGGGCTATAGGTGTGACCTGTTTTCTTGAGTTGACTATAGTTCTTTCTCAAAACATTTGCTGCTGTGAGGTGTGCAGGTAACTGTTGGAAAATCTCTGTGACTTGTGTGCACCTTCTCTGTGGGTGTCTATGTAATTCCCCTTAGGTGGCCCAAGTCTATTTGCTTCCGCCCTTGTCATTGTACAGTCCCTTGCTTGATGTCCTGTTTTATGGCATCTAAAACACTTCCTCAACTCATGTTGTTTCTGTTCCTTAAACCGGGTGTTATTATACTGTGGTCATGTGTGCAATCCCTCTAGTGCTTGGATACTCACCCTCATTAGCTATCACTATGCGCTTTTTCCTTTTTACATATATTTTTATCCTTATCTACAGCATGCTCTCTAATTTCATTTACCATGAGACCTCTCCAATTAGGAAAAGAGGTTTGTATCCAGGTCCTTAGATCCTCCCGGAGACCGTCCATTAGTACTGCAACAGCTAACTCCCTATGATGTGGATTTTCCCTTATATCTGGTATCCCTGTGTACTTAGTCATGGCTGCTAGAGCCCTGACAAAATAGTAAGTTGTAATCTCACTACCTTTTTGTTTGATTGTGAAAATCTTTTTCCATTCCACTATCACTGGAAAATATATGGCCAAATGTGTGATTATTAAGGATGAGCGTGCTCGGATTCCGCTAATCCGAGCCCACCCGAACAGTGCGGATCCGACAGGATCCGAGCACTGTTCGGGTATTTCCGGCGCCAAAAAAAATGAAAGTGAGGCTCTGACGGCCAAGTCTTGCTTCGGATCTCGCGAGACTCGGATTGCATAAATTTCCCGCTAGCGGATGTCATTTTCATTTGGGCTGTGATCAGGGTAGAGGGAGGTTGTAGGATAGTGGTGCTCCTGCGTGATCAGTCCAGTGGTGCTTTATACTTGTGTCCAGTGCTCTGTCCTTGCTGAGTCCAGTGGTGCTTTGGCCAGTGTCTGTCCTGCTGAGTCCAGTGTTGCTTTAGTCCTGGGCATTTTTGTGCTAAGTCCATAGTAATATTCTAATTATTAAAAACTAGCCAAATTTTTTTTTAAAAAAAATAACAAAAAATTATACCAAAAAAAGTAAAAAAAAATATTAAAAATTAATTTAAAAATTATAAAAAAATTCTAGAGCAGTCCTGAAATATTAGTACTGCAATACCTACATTCACTGTTTGTGCAGTCCTAAAAATAGGAACTGCAATCTACATTACTACGTTCACTGTTTGTGCAGTCCAAAAAAATAGGAACTGCAATCTATATTACTACATTCACTGTTTCAGCAGTCCAAAAAATAGGAACTGCAATCTATATTACTATGTTCACTGTTTAAGCAGTCAAAAAAATAGGAACTGCAATCTATATTACTACGTTCAATGTTTCTGCAGTCCCAAAAAATAGTAACTGCAATCAATATTACAACGTTAACTGTTTCTGCAGTCCCAATAAATAGGTACTGCAATCAATATTACTACGTTCACTGTTTCTGCAGTCCCAAAAAATAGGAACTGCAATCTATATTACTACGTTCACTGTTTAAGCAGTGCAAAAAACTGTGTGTGATTTAGGGGTATGCTCTCTTGTGCTGCATATAATGGAGTACAAAAATTTGGAGGATAAAGTAGGGAAAGATCAAGACCCACTTCCTCCTAATGCTGAAGCTGCTGCCACTAGTCATGACATAGACGATGAAATGCCATCAACGTCGTCTGCCAAGGGCGATGCCCAATCTCCTAGTAGAGGGCATGTAAAATCCAAAAAGCAAAAGTTAACTACAATTTGTAAAAAAAGAAAATTCAAATCATCAGAGGAGAAACGTAAACTTGCCAATATGCCATTTACGACACGGAGTGGCAAGGAACGGCTAAGGCCCTGGCCCGTGTTCATGACTAGTGGTTCAGCTTCACCCAAGGATCTAAGCCCTCCTCCTCCCCACCCCTCTAAAATATTAGCAGCATCATCAGTAGCAGCATCTCCACAACGGCTGCTCGTGCCAAGGCAGGCAACGTTGTGTATCACAGGTTTTAGTAAGAGGCACAACGCTGACAACCTCTTAGAAAAACTGAGTGAAATAATCTCGGAGTGGCTTACCTCACTTAGACTCTCGAGGGGATTTGTGGTGTCAGACAACGCCAGTAACATTGTGCGGGCATTACATATGGGCAATTTCCAGCACGTCCCATGTTTTGCCCACACTGTTAATTTGGTGGTGCAGCATTACCTCAAGAGTGACAGGGGTGTGCAGGAGATGCTTGCGGTGGCCCGTAAAATTGCTGGACACTTTCGGCATTCTGCAGTGCCTACTGCAGACTCGAGCAACATCCAAAAAGTCTGAACCTGCCCTGCCATCACCTCAAACAAGAGGTTGTGACGCGCTGGAACTCCACCCTCTATATGCTGCAGAGGATGGAGGAGCAGCAAAAGGCCATTCAAGCCTACACAGCCACCTACAACATAAGAAAAGGAGTGGGGATGCGCCTGAGTCAAGCGCATTGGAGACTGATTTCCGTGTTGTGCAAGGTTCTGCAGCCGTTTCAACTTGCCACACGAGAAGTCAGTTCTGATACTGCCAGCTTGAGTCAGGTGATTCCCCTGATCAGGCTGTTGCAGAAGCAGATGGATTAAGTGAGGGAGGAGCTGGTAAACCATTGCGATTCCACCAAGCATGTAGCTCTTATGGATGAAGCCCTTCGTACGCTTTGCCTGGATCCGAGGGTGGTCACTCTTTTAAAGTCAGAGGAATACATTCTGGCCACCGTGCTCGATCCTCGGTTTAAAGCGTATGTTGTGTCTCTGTTTCCGGCGGACACAAGTCTACAGAGGTGCAAATACCTGCTGGTCATGAAATTGTCCTCTGAAGAGGACCGTGACATGCCAACAGCTCCACCTTCATATTCTTCCACAACTGTGGCTGCGAGGAAAAAACTCAGTTTTCCTAAAAGACCCGCTAGCGGGGATGCAGACAACATCTGGTCTGGACTGAAGGACCTGCGGACCATTGCAGACATGTCTAGTATCGCTGCATTGGATGCTGTCACAATAGAAAAAATGGTGGAGGATTATTTTTCAGACACCATCCAAATAGACATGTCAGACAGTCCATATTGTTACTGGCAGGAAAAAAAGGCAGTTTGGAAGCCCCTGTACAAACTGCCTCTATTTTACCTGAGTTGTCCCCCCTCCAGTGTGTACTCGGAAAGAGTTTTTAGTGCAGCGGGGAA
The DNA here is from genome assembly GCF_038048845.1 of Mixophyes fleayi. Lineage (NCBI taxonomy): Eukaryota > Metazoa > Chordata > Amphibia > Anura > Limnodynastidae > Mixophyes > Mixophyes fleayi. The sequence continues at coordinate 43,430,350 of NC_134412.1, forward strand.
CCTGGTCAGTGAGCGGCGAAGGAGGTTGCTTCCGCAGAGCGTTGAAAAAATGATGTTCATTAAAATGAATTATCAATTCCTCAATGAAGTACAGCACTGCCCTCCAGATAGTACAGAGGGACCTGTGGTTGTGGAGTCCAGCGGGGACGAATTGATAATGTGTGAGGAGGAGGAAGTACACACTGAAGGGGGAGAGGAATCAGAGGATGAGGATGAGGATGACATCTTGCCTTAGTAGAGCCTGTTTAGTTTGTACAGGGAGAGATGAATAGCTTATTTGGTGTGGGGGCCCAAACAAACCAATCATTTCAGACACAGTTGTTTGGTAGGCCCTGTCGCTGAAATGATTGGTTTGTTAAAGTGTGCATGTCCTATTTCAACAACATAAGGGTGGGTGGGAGGGCCCAAGGACAATTCCATCTTGCAACTCTTTTTTTGGCATTATGTGACTGTTCAACAGTCGTTTGCCATGAGCACAAAGTAAAACAAAATTAAAACAAATTAAACAAATTAAACCAAAAGTATAATATAACTTATAGACACTACACTTGAAAGCTTGAGCCTTTAAATAAAAAAGTCACTCTTCATTGCACGAAGATTTGCAACAGGGACAGTTTTTTTGTACCCAAAGTCAACAAATAACACTTTCACCCTGTCTGTCTTTAACATACTTGATGGGATCTCAATGATGAATGCTCTGTACCATGGTCGTTGAAAACAAGAGGTATTGACATGCTAGAACTACTGTAGTGTTTATAACTTATAAACACTACACTTGAAAGCTTGAGCCTTTAAATGAAAAAGTTCATCTTCATTGCACAAAGATTTGCAACAGGGACAGTTTTTTTTGTTCCAAAGTAAACAAATAACACTTCAACCCTGTCTGTCTTTAACATACTTGATGGGATCTCAATGATGAATGCTCTGTACCATGGTCGTTGAAAACAAGAGGTATTAACATGCTAGAACTACTGTAGTGTTTATAACTTATAAACACTACACTTGAAAGCTTGAGCCTTTAAATGAAAAAGTCACTCTTCATTGCATGAAGATTTTGCAACAGGGACAGTTTTTTTGGTTCCAAAGTCAACAAATAACACTTCGACCCTGTCTGTCTTTAACATACTTGATGGGATCTCAATGATGAATGGTCTGTACCATGGTTGGAGGAGGTATTGTGGCCCCGACTCAAATTGGGTACCGGGGCCACTCCACTACGCAGTCCAGAAAGAGGCGTATCAGATATTAAAAAACGTTGACTGTTGCTGCCAAATCCAAAATTAATCAAAAGGACCTGTCATCGTCTAAAATAAGAGGTATTGACATGCTCGAACTACACCCTGTATATGCTGCAGAGGATGTAGGAGCAGGCAGCTGTGCAGTGGAATTGAGACCATTTGAAGGCGGAGGTATTGTGGCCCCGGTACCAAATTGGGTACCGGGCCCACTCCACTACGAAGTCCAGAAAGCTACCTCGGTGCATCGTTTTGGACTAAAAACAATATTGTAAGGTGTGAGGTGTTCAGAATAGACTGGAAATTAGTGGAAATGATTGTTATTGAATGTTATTGAGGTTAATAATAGCGTAGGAGTGAAAAACAAACAAAAAACTAGATTTTAGCACTTTTTATGCTTTTTAAAAATAAATCAGAACCCAAAACCCTAAATCAAAACCAAAACCTTTCGTCAGGTGTTTTGGCAAAACAAATCAGAACCCAAAACTTCAAGCTAATCAGAACCCAAAACCCAAAACACTAAAAGTGCCCGGTGCACACCCTTAGTGATTATACGTCTAATATTGTCCTGATTATCATCCTCGGTTAAGGATTTATCCTCCTCCAACATACAATCCTTAAGAACTTTTGTATGTCAGTATCGAGAGGAAGACAAGCTCTAAACATCACTCGCCAATCTTTATTAGTAGACTCATGTGCATTACCTTAATGTCTAATAAATTTCTGACACTTTGCCAAATCTTTTCTAGGATCAGGGAAATCAGACATAATTGTAAACAGTTCAGACCTAGTCCATGGAAAATGCGTCTGTCACTCACCGGACGGTGAGTGCTACTTCTCGTGTGTTTAGGAACCGTGGCCGTCCACCATCCTGAGGGTCTGCGCATGTGCAGCCCTTTCAAACCTTCAGTACATGTTCCTTTTAGTTAATTGGCTGATCAGGCAACACTCCCTATTTAAAGCACCTGTGGTCAATACCTCGTTGCCTGATCTTGGAGTCTCATTCCCCATGAGCCTCTGAAGGTGTTCCTGTGTTTTCTCGTGTATTCAGCTCCTGCTGATTCCTGTTGTTCGTTTGTGGTTTCCAGACCACTTCAACTTTCCTGTGTTTCATCGTGACTGCACCAGCTGATTCCTATCCGCTGCCTCTGTGCTTCTACAGTTCCAGTTCACTTCAATTCTCCCGTGTTTCATCGTGACTGCACCAGCTGATTCCTATCCGCTGCCTCTGTGCTTCTACAGTTCCAGTCCACTTCAACTCTCCTGTGTTTCATCGTGACTGCACCAGCTGATTCCTATCCGCTGCCTCTGTGCTACTACAGTTTCCAGTTCACTTCAATTCTCCCGTGTTTCATCGTGACTGCACCAGCTGATTCCTATCCGCTGCCTCCGTGTATCTACAGTATCCTGCTTATCTCAACTCTCCCGTGTTTCATCGTGACTGCACCAGCTGATTCCTATCTGCTGCCTCCGTGTATCTGCAGTGTCCTGCTCATCGCAACCCTCCAGTACTCCTCGTGTCTGCAGCCAGCCGATCCGCTGTCTCCGTGCTTCTACAGTGTTCCTGCTTGTGTCAACTCGCCTGTCTGCATCGGATCAACGCTCCGCTGCTTTCATCTCGGCTAGACCGCCTCTACTCTCCTGTGTTCTCCAGGTGTCCAGTTCTATATACTACTGCTTCCTGAGTATTGTTTACATCCTTGCTGGTCTACCTACTGTGCGCTGCACCTACTTGGTTACCGCTTCCACACTCCTGGGACTTCGTATCCTGCCGGCCTCCAGCCGTTCAGGTATCCCTGCACTTCTTTCTGACAGCCTGCTCTCCTGAACCACGGTATGCATACTTCTCATTGACTGTGCTGGTGTATTGCATATCTAGCTGGACTGAGTTATTCTCCTCTGGACTTTCCTATCCACTGAGACTATTGCCATCATTTGACTGTGTTACCTTTTAGCCTGGATAGTTCTTGTGACTTTGTATATTTGTGCAGTGCTGCTCAGTTATTACTATTTTGTGCATATCATCGTGGGATCGAGTTCAGTGTGCCCGTGTATACTCTGCATTGCATTTATCTCCCCGTGCTCCTCCTCACATATATATTTCAGTGGTACAACTTGCTAGAGGCAGACCACTGTTCCCTGTTTCCTGAGTCACCAGTTTCCAGTATCCTTTCACCTAGACAGCGGTACAACTTGCTATACGCAGACCGCTGACTCTCATCACCTCCTCGTTACTCCTGGACATTCCTCCTCACTATAGCAGTGGTACAACTTGCTATACGCAGACCACTGACTACCCTCACGTTTCCTTGTCCATCCAGTTCCTCGTGTACAGTTATCTATTTATTACTAGTGCTGCTAGTCATAGACTTTCCATGAGCATTCTCTTACCATCTGCTGTCTCCTGTTCCGTGATCACCAGAGTACCATATTACCACCTATACTGCTCTGGTAAGTCCATCATCTGGTGATACCTGGGTAAAGACTCCTAGTGCCCGTGACAGCGTCACTACATGTTTCATGGGAACTACACCATCTCTGTCTTAAAACTTCCTATTGTTGGGAAAGGCCTACCACAATCCTCGGTCATCTTGACCCACGTGTCGCAATACGACGTTGCGTATGCACCATATTTCTTACACATGAGAAATCTTGCTGAATCAATAAGGCCTTCCTTAGGCAGTACATTGGCCATCTCTGGCGTCTGCTTAGCACCCCTGTTGAACAATAGGGTTCCAGAAATATCACAATATCCTGCCACAATATAGGGTCCCAGGAATATTACAATATCCTGCCAAAATATTGGGTCCCAGGAATATAATATCCTGCCACTACTTTCAACACTCTGCCACCCGCAATCTACCGCTAGAGATATTTTACTGACCCGTGGACGTATTTGCTACAAGTCATGTCCACTCGCTTCCTCTTTTCTTAGACAAAGACCCCTAACACAGAAATATCAATGCGGACTAAAGGGTTATTAGCTCCTCGATTACCCCTGACTCTCCAACAATCTGAATTTATACAATTTTAGACAAGGACCCCTAATACAGAAATATCAATGTGGACTAAAGGTTATCAGCTCCTCGATTACCCCTGACTCTCCAACAAAATCTGCTGAGTTTATTACAAATGGCAGCATCCGGTAAAGTCAATTACCAGCCTTGCCAACAGAATTCCTCCCCTTGCTCCCAAGTTACAATCACGGCTTTCCTTGCCGCGCGGTCCGATCGCAATGCTTAAAGATACTAGTTATCATTAAACGTTGCGATTACTCTTGGGTGCATGTCGCGAAAACTTGCTTTGTTTCCGCCACCGGTATACCTGCCTTGTATACCGTACACCAGTTGGGCACCTGCCTCGTCAGACAGCAACTGACACTCTACTAAACAATAGATCAAACCTTAGTGTATTTAAAGTCACCAAATCACACGACATACACCTTTTCTGCGCAGAAAATTAAAGTTCCCAACAAAAGTAATAATGTTCCAGAGGTTTTAACAAGTGATTATACTATGCATGTATAACAATTATCAAAACGATTGTTTAACCACGTGGCAATATTACCGGAAGTACACATACGCAAGGCAGGAAGTACACATATAAGGTAAAAAAGGTGGTGGATTCCGCGCTTCCTATACATATATGTAGGTAGGCTTCCTATAGGGTATGTGAAAGAGAGGGGTGGGCTTCATCCCTATATGGTATAAGTTTGAAAAACAGATTTTCCCAAAAGCGCCAAAATGATATATACTGTAAGCACAAATTTATTCTCAGTACAATTAAACAGCATATATAAATTGTACTGAGAATAAATTTGTGCTTATAGTATATATCATTTTGGCGTTTTTGGGAAAATCTGTTTTTCAGGAAGTACACATACCATATGCAATGCAATACCCTTTAAAACATGAAACGACAATAAAAAGAAACATTTTTCTTTCTTGTCCCTAGATTCAAATTAGCGTTCCTTCAGACTATGCAACAATGGACATTCGGTTTCTCAACACAGAATGGACAACAGGTTTTGAACACATTGAGTTCTTTCCCATATGTGACGGTTCTTCCACCCTTTGGTGAGGAACCGAATTCTGTCAGCATTGCATACCTTCCGGCAACGTAACCTCCAAACTCAGAGCCCCCAAATTATTAAAGTAATTTTATCGTTTTTCAAATAAGCATTGCCCAAGCGATTGTATTGTGTTTCTAACGCACAACGTGATTTATTTTAGCAGATGTAAATAGTCAACAGTTCAATACATTATTATATTATGATACAGTACAGTACAGCCAATACCAAAAGATAAATACATACCGCTGCTATCACATGCGCTCGCTGCGCTCCCACGGGACCCAGTGAACAGTATATCTGTTTAGAATACTGTGGTCAGAGTAGACTGAGACTAGCTATGATTATATATACATTCAGTTGTTACAGAGTGAACAATAGAGATGACGTGGCTTGCTTCTATAGGTCCAGACTTCAGATGGGTCCAGGGTAAACAGGTCATAGGCTGGTTCAATCTAAGGAATCCAAAGGTGGGGGTCATCTCTCCATGGGATGAGCTCTGTTCTTCCCGCCAAAACTCCAATTACAACCAGTCCATTAGCATTTCACAGTCAGTATCATATTAAAGGTTTATTCCCTAACAACAATAACTTGAGTATGCAATGTGCTATCTCTTCGCCGAATGAATTTGAAGCTGATGATGAATAGGGGTTTAATATGATACTAGATATGACACCTTTCCTATGACCTGAACCTTAAATAACACTGAAGTGTACATATAATCATATTATATAAACTAATAATAAACTAAATACTATCTGCTCATAAATTACTGTGTAACGGAACCAATATGAATTATATAAATAACTAAATGTTGTAATGCGAGTGTGTATGTGTATATTTTACCTTGCGATCGCCGTATGCCACGTGTAGCGTGTATACTGAGTGCAATCGACCAATAAAACAATACTAACCAATATACTTTCTTTCATCCAATTATACGACTTCGACAACAGACACACACATACACAAACACACAGGATCAAACACAGAGACATGTAAACTGTCATATACACAGATAAGCACAGACACACACATACACAAACAAACACAGGATAAAACACACAGACATGTAAGCTATCAGATACACAGACAAACACACATACATACATGCATACACACACACACACACACACACACACACACATTCTTACCTTCTTCTGCTGCCTCCTGCATCACACCCATACTGGCTGTAGTGGAGGAAGGGGCGGGGCCAAACTGCCAGCAGAGAGCTGTGCTCACACAGCAGGGGACTAACTGGGAGACAGATGATTGCTACAAACAGTAGTGGCATCTGGCACCCCAGGTAGGACAAGGGTTTCTGGGGTCTAGGAAACTTCCCCTGGGTGCGCGCATGGGGCTAGACTCATTAGGGTTTGTATTCTTTGCCCTCCCCATGGTGTTTGCAGTAGATTCTTCTCTTTTTTTTCTCAGGTTTAGAGCACTGTTGTTTAGCAGAGAAAGATGCATTCATATATTTGTCCATTATCAGTATTGTTTTATATTGTTCTGTTACACAATGAAACGTAGTTGTGGTTATATAGTTGAGACCATCACTTTAAGGTTCACACTTCATACATTGTCAGAGAGTCTTAGAAAAGGATCTCTTGGATGCAGTGTAAGAAACGCTGATACTATCGAGGGTGTTATACCATGAGTACCTGCCTTCTATTGAGCTACCACAAGATGGCAGTAATTACTCAGGCTTTATCAAGAGAAGATATAGGCTATGATGGCACTGAGAAATCAGATTAACCCCTCAGAGGCTGGAATGTATTTGGAACTGAGAAATAAAAGTTTGCAGCGTTGAAGTTACACCATAGACTCAATTTTTTTTGTTTAGCTTGCTCCCCAGAGTGTTTTGGGGGACATTGTGCCTGGTGTTTACAGTGCCATTTTCTTTTAAGCTGCTTGTAGATAGGGTTATAAAATGGTGACCTCTGTTTGTATTATTTATACAGTACGTAAGGTTAGCCATTATTGTGCCAAGTATTGTGAGGTTCTATGTGAGGTACTCACGTATTGCATGTGCGGGGTCCAGCCACCGCTCACTTGCTAAGCAGTGTCTCCGATGTAGAGGGGCACAATTCTTCGAGCCCCAGTTCAGCTGTAGTCGGAAAGTTCACCACCGTCTGTGTGTGACTGCGGCCACTTGTAGATCTCATTGCGGTCACCTGCAGTGCCAAAGGTAAGTTCAGTCCGCTTCCGACTACTAAGGAATCATAAACAGACCTGTGTTCGTGGATCACAGCTATCACTAGCGACTATAAGGGAGCAGGACCGTTTTCTCAGCATCAGAGGGAACACGCCAATTTCGCTCCCAATCTTTCTCTCGGTCCAGCTCGGCAAAAACACTGCCGAGTTAGATAGGATAAACTCAGTCTTGAGTGTGGTGCATTAACGGTGCAGACATGTAAAGAATTGATGTAATTTGCACGTTTCAAGCACTCCTGGGAGCAAAAGCAGCTCACAGATGCAGGAGCTCTTGCTATTTGCGTCCAGCCATGTTGGCAGCTAGGCCACACCCCCGAGTGTTATACTTTTATTTCAGATCAACATGATGTGGTTGAGTGCCATTTAACAATATTAGTGAATTACAGGAAGGGGGAAGGGAAATTAACATCCGCAGGGATGGGCAGGAGTGTAGCAGGATTAAGAACTTTATATATTTACAAAATGGAGTCTGGATTACAAAATGGAGTCTAGCAGCCATGATTGTATTTTTATGCTAAAACTTTAATGAAATTAAGTTTTGCAAGAAATGAAAATGTTTATAACTTTCATGCTTCATGCAATGTCCGCTTTGCAAGGCCATACTGTTCTGTTGTGGTGCTTATTTTTAAAAACAATGAAAAGAGAATAAGTGTTTCCAAACTTTCAAGGCAAGGCCTCATATTTTAACACATTGTGGCTAAGGAGGCACATTCTTTGAGGTGCATGTAATTAACAGTTATCCAATCAGTGAAAATGCCAAGCTAAACGCCCCTCTGTGTAAAGGTGCCAAGATAATTGCTTAAAACATATGGACAAATGTATTATTGTAACCATTTTGATCTGCTTAGTCAGATGGTCCATGATGATGTAACTTAATAAAATGCACTCTATTTAAAAATTTCAGATCATGTGAATCACCACAGCATGGGACATCCATCAGAGCTCATCTCCAAGAGTCCAGGACAACACAAAGAGACAGTTTCCAATGAGAGCACATAAGCATAAAGCAAGTTCTTACCTCGTGGCGGCTGCCAGTACTGTCATCGGTAGTAAGTCTCTCTCCCTGTCAGTTACCGGACACCCTAAAGATTTAGCTTGATGCCCACATTTTCTCCACCAACTGTCATAGCCGTTAAAATAAAGTAGTCAGAGGATCTAATATTTTTAAATAGAGTCCATTTTATTAAGTTACATGATCATGGACCAATCATGGCTGCTATACTCAATTTTGTAATCCAGGCTTCATATGGTAAGCCAGACTGAATATTCAAACAACATCAGATGGGTCCTTGAAATTGACTGTTACTTGAACATATAAGATTCAATATTGGAACCTATGTATTCATTTACTTTCACTTTTATATTATGTTCATTTTAAAAATAAAGTTACAGTTTTCAATAACTCTTGGAGTCATGAGTCATTAACTCTATTAAACCAAAATAACCTAATTCAACACACAGAAACACTATAACATTATAATGTATTTTATTTGGAAAGTACAGCTGTATTTATCTTTGCTATCTTAACTTGTATTTAAAACTTTCTGACCATCTAAAATCAAATAAGGTATACAACATACCTTTAATATCCATACACCTTCTCATACTATAGGTTTATAAAGCAAAAAGCTGTGTGACATTGTAGGTCATGTCATATTAAAGACAAGCTTCTTAGAACAGGCATACTCTGCCCCTTATTATAGGAAGATTATATCCACTGGCTAGAAAGATTTTAAAACCCAGCTAATTCATACTTACCTACTTTCTCTCCTTCCTTTGTGTCCGGCAGAGGGGCGTGCCTGGAATGCGGGATGGGGCGTGGAGGGGTGTGGCCAATCGAGTCATTTTGGCCCCGCCCCCGCGCGGAAATGCCCGTTTGACACGGGGGCGGGGCCAAAATGACGCAACTAACCGCAAATCGCTGCATTTTGGGGTGCCAGGTGCGGGATGCGGGAGGTTTGACAGCTCTCCCGGGAGTTCGTGAGACTGGCCCGAAGTCTCCCGGACATTCCGGGAGAGTTGGCAAGTATGAGCTAATTGTGATCTACATATACATATGATATCTAGAGTTTTAACTGTACAGTTTGCATCAAAATCAGTAGTTTCAAAAACAATTCTAAGAACAGATAAAGAAAAACAGAGTGTTCTTGCATAGATGCATGTTATAGCTAAATGTAATGGTTTTTATTTACCTGTGTTTTTGTAAAGTTACAGAAACAAGATAGAAGGTAAATACAGTTTTGGGATATGGGGCCTGATTCATTAAGGATCTTAACTTAAGAAACTTCTTATTTAAGTCTCCTGGACAAAACCATGTTACAATGCAAGGGGTACAAATTAGTATTCTGTTTTGCACATAAGTTAAATACTGACTGTTTTTTAATGTAGCACACAAATACTTGATAGCTTATTTGTACACTGAAATTTAAAGTTGATATTTGTGTGCTACATGAAAAAAACAGATCCTTAATGAATCAGGCCCACTAGCATGATTTTTTTTAAGTTGTGTACTTTTTCTTCTCCTGGTCTCAATGATTGTATTGCATTAAGTAAAGCTATAAATGAAAGAATTACTGTATATGATGTGGGGGTTAATAGGTGTGTTTGAGTAGAGGACAGAGTTAAGTCAGAGCACTTATTGTATTCTTTCTTCAGAACTGGTTACAGAAACAAAGAAATAAATATTTGCCACTTTATGTGCAATTAAATACTGATGTAGCAGAATTAATACTACAGAATGTTGAGTTTTAATAAAAGCAATTAGACCTATGGTATCTATTGTGTTTATTGGAAATGATCTGCGCCACTCCTCTTGATGCCCTTATGGTCAGCGATTGAGAGGCAAAAACAAAACACAGTGATATGTCTGAACCAGCAGTGGATTGGCCATAGGCTTCACTAGGAGTTTTCTTGGTAGACTGACAATCCCCGAAGAGGCTCTTTTTTGGCAAAACCTAGGAAAACGGGTTAAGTGGCCAGGGACCTGGTGCCATGTTCTGAGTGGCACCCCTGGGGCCGGTAATCGTATTATATGTGCTGTAGAGGGCTGGTATGTTTCCCCTCTTCCTTCCTTCATCTACTTCCTTTAATTACCTCTCCACCCCTCTACTTTTGCGGCTGATGCCAGCTTCCCCCAGAGTCCGCTCTCACAGGCTTTAAGATCCAGTAAATGTGTTAGGAGTAGGGATGTGCACCGGCGACTTTTGAGGTCTCGTGTTTTGTGTTTTGGATCCGGATTTTCGTTATTTTTGGGGTTCGGATTTGTCTCGCAAAACACTTGACGAAAGGTCTCGGTTCGGATTTAAGGTTTTGGATTCGGATTTTTTTTGAAAAAAACATAAAAAGTTTAAAAATCAAGTTTTTGGGCTTATTTTCACTCCTAGGCTATTATTAACCTCAATAACATTCAATAACAAGCATTTCCACTAATTTACAGTGTATTCTGAACACCTCACAATATAGTTATTAGTCCAAAACGTTGCAACAAGGTATCTTTCTGGACTGCGTAGAGGAGTGGGTCACCACAATATATATTAAAAACCCTGAACTTTTATGATTCGCACCAATAAATGTACCTGGACTGCGTAGAGGAGTGGGTCACCACAATATATATTAAAAACCCTGAACTTTTATGATTCGCACCAATAAATGTACCTGGACTGCGTAGAGGAGTGGGTCACCACAATATATATTAAAAACCCTGAACTTTTATGATTCGCACCAATAAATGTACCTGGACTGCGTAGAGGAGTGGGTCACCACAATATATATTAAAAACCCTGAACTTTTATGAATCGCACCAATAAATGTACCTGGACTGCGTAGAGGAGTGGGTCACCACAATATATATAATAAGAAAACCATCAACTTGTTTGATTCGCACCAATAAATGTACCTGGACTGCGTAGAGGAGTGGGTCACCACAATATATTAAAAACCCTGAACTTTTATGAATCGCACCAATAAATGTACCTGGACTGCGTAGAGGAGTGGGTCACCACAATATATATAATAAGAAAACCATCAACTTGTTTGATTCGCACCAATAAATGTACCTGGACTGCGTAGAGGAGTGGGTCACCACAATATATTAAAAACCCTGAACTTTTATGAATCGCACCAATAAATGTACCTGGACTGCGTAGAGGAGTGGGTCACCACAATATATATAATAAGAAAACCATCAACTTGTTTGATTCGCACCAATAAATGTACCTGGACTGCGTAGAGGAGTGGGTCACCACAATATATTAAAAACCCTGAACTTTTATGAATCGCACCAATAAATGTACCTGGACTGCGTAGAGGAGTGGGTCACCACAATATATATTAAAAACCCTGAACTTTTATGAATCGCACCAATAAATGTACCTGGACTGCGTAGAGGAGTGGGTCACCACAATATATATAATAAGAAAACCATCAACTTGTTTGATTCGCACCAATAAATGTACCTGGACTGCGTAGAGGAGTGGGTCACCACAATATATATAATAAGAAAACCATCAACTTGTTTGATTCGCACCAATAAATGTACCTGGACTGCGTAGAGGAGTGGGTCACCACAATATATTAAAAACCCTGAACTTTTATGAATCGCACCAATAAATGTACCTGGACTGCGTAGAGGAGTGGGTCACCACAATATATTAAAAACCCTGAACTTTTATGAATCGCACCAATAAATGTACCTGGACTGCGTAGAGGAGTGGGTCACCACAATATATATAATAAGAAAACCATCAACTTGTTTGATTCGCACCAATAAATGTACCTGGACTGCGTAGAGGAGTGGGTCACCACAATATATTAAAAACCCTGAACTTTTATGAATCGCACCAATAAATGTACCTGAACTGCGTAGAGGAGTGGGCACTGGGCACCACAATAAAATATATAAAAAACCTTCAACAGGTCTGCATTACACTATACATACGGCTGCTCCTCCATCCTCTCCATCATATACATGTTGGAGTTTTAGCGTGTGACAACCTCTTGTTTTTGATAATGTCAGTGCATTTTGAATATTTTTCAATTTGCCCCACACCACTGAATGTACTTTATCTATGATACGCATCTATCTATCTTGACTGCGTAGTGTGGTGGCCCCGGTACACAATTTGGTACCGAGGCCACAATATAATTAAAAAACCCTCCACGTGTCAGAATTCCACCAAACAAGTATCTGGACTGCGTAGTGGGGTGGCCCCGGTACCCAATTTGATACCGGGGCCACAATACCTCCTCCAAACATGGTACAGACAATTCGTCATTGAGATCCCATCAAGTATGTTAAAGACAGACAGGGTCCAAGTGTTATTGGTTGACTTTGTAAACCAAAAAACTGTCCCTGTTGCACATAGTCGTGCAATGAAGACTGACTTTTTCATTTAAAGGCACCATCTTTCAAGTGTAGTGTTTGTAAGTCTAAGTCATATTATACTTTTGGTAAAATTGGTTTATTTTGTTCCTCTTTATGGTAACTACTAATAGAATTAAAGTATTAAATAGAAGCGGCAGTTCCTCTTTATGGTAATTAGTAATAGAATTAAAGTATTAAATAGAATTAAAGTATGAAATAGAATTAAAGTATTAAATAGAATTAAAGTATGAAATAGAATTAAAGTATTAAATAGAATTAAAGTATTAAATAGAGTGGTATAGAGTTGTAGTGTGGTATAGATAGAGTGGTCCCCACAATATAATAATAAAACCCTCAACTGGTCTGAATTCCACCAAACAAGTATCTGGACTGCGTAGTGTGGTGGCCCCGGTACACAATTTGGTACCGAGGCCACAATATAATTAAAAAATTGGGCATCAACTGTCACCGTTGTTTAATATCTGATACACCTAAATATGGACTGCACAGTGGAGTGGCCCCGGTAGTAAATTTGGTGCCGGGGCCACAATACCTCCTCCAACTTCCAAGTGTAGTGTTGATAAAGACAGACAGCGTCGAAGTGTTATTAGTAGGGATGTGCACCGGCGACTTTTGAGGTCTCGTGTTTTGTGTTTTGTATCCGGATTTTCGTTATTTTTGAGGTTCGGATTTGTCTCGCAAAACACTTGACGAAAGGTCTCGGTTCGGATTTAAGGTTTTGGATTCGGATTTTTTTTGAAAAAAACATAAAAAGTTTAAAAATCAAGTTTTTGGGCTTATTTTCACTCCTAGGCTATTATTAACCTCAATAACATTCAATAACAAGCATTTCCACTAATTTACAGTGTATTCTGAACACCTCACAATATAGTTATTAGTCCAAAACGTTGCAACAAGGTATCTTTCTGGACTGCGTAGAGGAGTGGGTCACCACAATATATATTAAAAACCCTGAACTTTTATGATTCACACCAATAAATGTACCTGGACTGCGTAGAGGAGTGGGTCACCACAATATATATTAAAAACCCTGAACTTTTATGATTCGCACCAATAAATGTACCTGGACTGCGTAGAGGAGTGGGTCACCACAATATATTAAAAACCCTGAACTTTTATGATTCGCACCAATAAATGTACCTGGACTGCGTAGAGGAGTGGGTCACCACAATATCTTAAAAACCCTGAACTTTTATGATTCGCACCAATAAATGTACCTGGACTGCGTAGAGGAGTGGGTCACCACAATATATTAAAAACCCTGAACTTTTATGAATCGCACCAATAAATGTACCTGGACTGCGTAGAGGAGTGGGTCACCACAATATATATTAAAAACCCTGAACTTTTATGATTCGCACCAATAATTGTACCTGGACTGCGTAGAGGAGTGGGTCACCACAATATATTAAAAACCATGAACTTTTATGATTCGCACCAATAATTGTACCTGGACTGCGTAGAGGAGTGGGTCACCACAATATATTAAAAACCCTGAACTTTTATGATTCGCACCAATAATTGTACCTGGACTGCGTAGAGGAGTGGGTCACCACAATATATTAAAAACCCTGAACTTTTATGATTCGCACCAATAATTGTACCTGGACTGCGTAGAGGAGTGGGTCACCACAATATATTAAAAACCCTGAACTTTTATGATTCGCACCAATAATTGTACCTGGACTGCGTAGAGGAGTGGGTCACCACAATATATTAAAAACCCTGAACTTTTATGATTCGCACCAATAATTGTACCTGGACTGCGTAGAGGAGTGGGTCACCACAATATATTAAAAACCCTGAACTTTTATGATTCGCACCAATAATTGTACCTGGACTGCGTAGAGGAGTGGGTCACCACAATATATTAAAAACCCTGAACTTTTATGATTCGCACCAATAATTGTACCTGGACTGCGTAGAGGAGTGGGTCACCACAATATATTAAAAACCCTGAACTTTTATGATTCGCACCAATAATTGTACCTGGACTGCGTAGAGGAGTGGGTCACCACAATATATATTAAAAACCCTGAACTTTTATGATTCGCACCAATAAATGTACCTGGACTGCGTAGAGGAGTGGGCACTGGGCACCACAATAAAATATATAAAAAACCTTCAACAGATCTGCATTACACTACACATACGGCTGCTCCTCCATCCTCTCCATCATATACATGTTGGAGTTTTAGCGTGTGACAACCTCTTGTTTTTGATAATGTCAGTGCATTTTGAATATTTTTCAATTTGCCCCACACCACTGAATGTACTTTATCTATGATACGCAATACGCATCTATCTATCTTGACTGCGTAGTGTGGTGGCCCCGGTACACAATTTGGTACCGAGGCCACAATATAATTAAAAAACCCTCCACGTGTCAGAATTCCACCAAACAAGTATCTGGACTGCATAGTGGGGTGGCCCCGGTACCCAATTTGATACCGGGGCCACAATACCTCCTCCAAACATGGTACAGACAATTCGTCATTGAGATCCCAGACAGACAGGGTCAAAGTGTTATTGTTTGACTTTGTAAACCCAAAAAACTGTCCCTGTTGCACATAGTCGTGCAATGAAGACTGACTTTTTCATTTAAAGGCACGATCTTTCAAGTGCAGTGTTTGTAAGTCTAAGTCATATTATACTTTTGGTAAAATTGGTTTATTTTGTTCCTCTTTATGGTAATTAGTAATAGAATTAAAGTATGAAATAGAATTAAAGTATGAAATAGAATTAAAGTATGAAATAGAATTAAAGTATGAAATAGAGTGGTATAGAGTTGTAGTGTGGTATAGATAGAGTGGTCCACACAATATAGTAATAAAACCCTCAACTGGTCTGAATTTCACCAAACAAGTATCTGGACTGCGTAGTGTGGTGGCCCCGGTACCCAATTTGGTACCGAGGCCACAATACCTCCTCCAAACATGGTACAGACAATTCGTCATTGAGATCCCAGACAGACAGGGTCAAAGTGTTATTGTTTGACTTTGTAAACCCAAAAAACTGTCCCTGTTGCACATAGTCGTGCAATGAAGACTGACTTTTTCATTTAAAGGCACGATCTTTCAAGTGTAGTGTTTGTAAGTCTAAGTCATATTATACTTTTGGTAAAATTGGTTTATTTTGTTCCTCTTTATGGTAATTAGTAATAGAATTAAAGTATGAAATAGAATTAAAGTATGAAATAGAATTAAAGTATGAAATAGAATTAAAGTATGAAATAGAATTAAAGTATGAAATAGAATTAAAGTATGAAATAGAGTGGTATAGAGTTGTAGTGTGGTATAGATAGAGTGGTCCACACAATATAATAATAAAACCCTCAACTGGTCTGAATTTCACCAAACAAGTATCTGGACTGCGTAGTGTGGTGGCCCCGGTACACAATTTGGTACCGAGGCCACAATATAATTAAAAAATTGGGCATCAACTGTCACCGTTGTTTAATATCTGATACACCTAAATATGGACTGCACAGTGGAGTGGCCCCGGTAGTAAATTTGGTGCCGGGGCCACAATACCTCCTCCAACTTCCAAGTGTAGTGTTTATAAAGACAGACAGCGTCGAAGTATTATTAGTTGACTTTCTTAACCCTAAAATTGTCCCTGTTGCAAATATTCGTGCAATGGACAGTTACTTTTTTATTGAAAGACTCAAGCTTTCAAGTGTAGTGTTTATAAAATATAAACAACAATACAGTAGTTTTAGAGCACGTCAATACCTCTTGTTTTAAATTATGACACGGCATTTTACTTTTGGTTTAATTTCTTGAATTTTTTTAAATTTGGTTTTACTTTTTGAACATGGCAAACGACTGTTGATTGGTCATATAATGCAAAAAAAAAAGTTCCAAGATGGAATTGTCCTTGGGCCCTCACACCCACCCTTATGTTGTTGAAATAGGACATGCACACTTTAACAAACCAATCATTTCAGCGACAGGGCCTACCAAACAACTTTGGCTGAAATGATTGGTTTGTTTGGGCCCCCACACCAAAAAAGCTATTCATCTCTCCCTGTACAGACTAAACAGGCTCTACTGAGGCAAGATGTCGTCCTCATCCTCAACCTCTGATTCCTCTCCCCCTACAGTGTGTACTTCCTCCTCATCACACATTATCAATTCGTCCCCGCTGGACTCCACAACCACAGGTCCCTCTGTAGTATCTGGAGGGCAGTGCTGTACTTCATTGAGGAATTGATTATTCATTTTTATAAACATCATTTTTTCAACGTTGTGAGGAAGCAACCTCCTTCGCTGCTCACTGACCAGGTTCCCCGCTGCACTAAAAACTCTTTCCGAGTACACACTGGAGGGGGGACAACTCAGGTAAAATAGAGCCAGTTTGTACAGGGGCTTCCAAACTGCCTTTTGGAGTTCTACCACGTCACTACCTCTAGTTAATTTAGATTGCAAGGCTTGTAAATATAAATACTTTGAAGATAAAAAAAGCAGGCTGCACAGACTGTGGAGCTAGAAAGTGAAATTAAATGGACCACATTACTTTGGTGGCTATCTATGCCCCCCCCGCCCTACACTTGTAGTTGAATATAAATAAAGCAGCCTGCATAGACTGTAGAACTAGCAATTCAAATATACAAAGAAATGGACAAAGGCAGTTTGGTATCTGTCTGCATCAGATCCCCTCTCCACTAGGAGTAAAACAGAAAACTTTTCAGCCGTTATATAATCTAGAATATAAATAGAAATTGAGAAATGCAATTTGGTATCTGTCTGCATCATAATCATCAACATCCTCCTCAGCGCCAGCTACATCAATATCCTCCTCCCAGTGTACAACATTCACACCTTCATTAGCCAAATCTGTAACTGGACTGTGGGTGATCCTTCCAGCATATGCAGAGGGCGTGCTGCAAATGCTGGATGGAGTCACCTCTTCCCGTACAGTGATGGGAAGGTCAGGGTTCACAACCAACAACACCCTTGGACTCGCCTTGGGGATTTGTGATGTCATCTGTTTAGAAGGCAGAGTTCTTTGCTGTTTTGTTGTTGTTGCTGACAGCATAACTCTCTTAAATTTTTTGTAGGGGGGGGAGGAGGGCTTAGATCCTTGGGTGAAGCTGGACCACTAGTCATGAACACGGGACAGGGCCTAAGCCGTTCCTTGCCACTACTTGTCGTAATTGGCATATTGCCAACTTTACGTTTCTCCTCAGATGATTTTAAGTTTCTTTTTTTGCTGTTTTTTGAGAACTTGGGCTTTTTGGATTTTACATGCCCTGTACTAGGAGATTGGGCATCGTGCTTGCCAGACGACGTTGATGGCATTTCATCGTCTATGTCATGACTAGTGGCAGCAGCTTCAGCATTAGGAGGAAGTGGGTCTTGATCTTTCCCTACTTTATCCTCCAAATTTTTGGTCTCCATTATATGTAGCACAAGATACTGCAGAATGTGTGAACTTTGTAATATTGCAGTACCAATGGACTTATACTGCTGGATTGGTTTTGCAAATTTGGTTATAATTATTATATATATTTTTATTTTTTTTAATTTTTTATTTTTTTTTACTTTTTTTTTATTTTTTAAAAACTTGGGAATAATGGGGAAATAACTATGCCCTTAGAAGCACAGAGCACAGGACACAGCACCACTGGACTGAACAGGACACGGCACAGGACCCAGCAGCACTACGGACCTCAGCAGGACAGAGCACAGCACACAGCACCACTGGACTGATACTGCAGAATGTGTGAACTTTGTAATATTGCAGTACCAATGGACTTATACTGCTGGATTGGTTTTGCAAATTTGGTTATAATTATTATATATTTTTTTTTTTTTTTAATTTTTTTTTTTTTTTTACTTTTTTTTTATTTTTTAAAAACTTGGGAATAATGGGGAAATAACTATGCCCTTAGAAGCACAGAGCACAGGACACAGCACCACTGGACTGAACAGGACACGGCACAGGACCCAGCAGCACTACGGAACTCAGCAGGACAGAGCACAGGACACAGCACCACTGGACTGATACTGCAGAATGTGTAAACTTTGTAATATTGCAGTACCACTGGACTTTTACTGCTGAATGTGTGAACTTGGTAATATTGCAGTACCAATGGGCTTATACTGCAGGATTGGTTGTGCAAATTTTGTGGTAATTAAAAAAAATTAAAGTAGTTTTGGTATTTTTTTAAAAAACTTTTTTTTATTTTTTTAAACACAGGGGAATATTGGGGAAATAACTATGCCCTTAGAAGCACAGAGCACAGGACACAGCACCACTGGACTGAACAGGACACAGCACAGGACCCAGCAGCACCACTGACCTCAGAAGGACAGAGCACAGCACACAGCACCACTGGACTGATACTGCAGAAAACAGCACAGCACAGCACAGCACAGCACAGCACAGAACTAAACAGCACAGCACAGAACTAAACAGCACAGCACGAGATCTACCAGGACAGAGGACCACCTAACACACCCTCCCTCTACCCTGATCAATGCCCGAGTGAAGATGGCGGCGACTAGCGGGGAATTTATAGGATCCGAGTATCGCGAGATCCGACAACGGGATTATGAGTCAGAGCCTCAGTTTCACATTTGAATTTGGCGCCAATACCCGGATCTGTCTCGGATCCGACTCGGATCCGCAACGTTCGGGTGGGCTCGGATTTCATAAATCCGAGTGCGCTCATCCCTAGTTAGGAGGCATTTAATATCATGTGGAGACTGATAATAGGGTATTAATGCTATGTCGGGGCTGCTGTTGGGGGCATTAATGTTATGTGGAACATATTAATATTATGTGGGAATCTTTTTAAATGTGAGGGCTTTTAATGTAAAATGGGTCTTGTGGAGACTAGTAATACACTGTAGCAATATGGGGCTGCTGCTTTAAATGTGGCGGCTAATAATTAATTTCTATCAATTCAAAGTAGAGGCTGGTTGTAGGGAGGGACCAAGAATGCTAACATGTTACTATGCTTTCCTGTAGGTGAATAATACATAAGTCTTTTATATACAAGTCCCATACATTCCACAATCAGGAATGCAGCAAGTGAACTTAAGACATCTGCACCCAGAAACTAAAAATGAGTGAAAACAAGGTCCACTTGGTAGTTGGAGATACAGGTGAGTCAAGAGTGTTTAAAGATTGGAGAGAATGTGCCACTGGAATGGGCCATATTGAAGAGGTGAGCTATGCATGAGTGGAAGGAAGGCAGTAGATAATTTGAGAGGGAATAAATTCATGGGAGCAGGTTGAAGGGTGAGAGTATGAAATGGTATGTAGAGCTAATCTTTGATAATGGAGGGAAATGGACTGATGTTTGTATGGGAAGTGGAAGAGGAGGAGAATGTGACGTGGATGATCTAACATGAGTTGTCCTGTTGGATGGTATTGATATTGCCTTTGAAGTGGGTTGCAAATGCCAAGGCTGTGAGGCAAGTGGTGAGGGTGGGCAACGGAGTAAGATGAAGATGATAAAGAGGTGTCAGGTTTGGTCGACTGGATGGACATTACAGACTTCCAGTAGGTTTGTGTGAGGAAAACAAGATGCCTAGCATGCATAATAAAGGCTACTTTGCTACTTTCTCGTCCACATTATGTATTGTATATAATTATGGCACAATAATTAAGCAGTGCACATCATATTAGATTAGCATTAAACTTGTTCATCATAGGTTATAAGTAAATGTTGCAATGTTAAGTGTTTCATTGTTACTCTTGTGCCCAGTTGACAAAAGTGTTTCAATTGCGCTAAGTGTGTTTTAATGTTTATTGTTAAGTGGGTATTTTTGGGGAGTTAGAAAATGCCATGAGAGCCAGGTTGACATGTCCAGCTGGACAGTTAGCAGGTCCAGTTTTCTATCCGGTCCAGGGTTCTATCAGGCAGTTAAGGGAAGTAGAAAGCATTGGTTTGTAAATCACCTTTTGTCAATAAAATCAAATTGTATATGCCTCCAAGGTCAGCTTAGTGATTGAAATATTTACCACATATCATCACAGTTTGGTTTTCCAGAGAGAGGACAGTGTTGTCATAGGACAGGATACATTTGTAGTGATGGTGGCTTTGTGGTGAGATTGCCTTCATTGGTGCTCAGTGATGCAAAAGCACTGTTGCAGGTAGGGAATCAGTCTAGAGCATCATAGTTGGAGTTTAGAGTGTGAGGTGGCTAAAACTGCTTTGTTTACTGCAGACGTTTGTTGTTCTTGAAAAGACAGCCATTGCAATAGGAGAAACGTGTGGTACTAGTGAAAATCAGAATAGGATTGGGTTGAGGGCATTTAGGTGTCATGCTGTGCTTCATAGTGGGAATTGTGTTTGGCCAAAGAATGTGTCAGATGTCAACAACATATAAAAGAAGGAGCCGTGTGAGAAAGTAGACAAAGGAGGATGATTTGTAGGTGTGATGTTTGTTTAGGTTTGTGTAGGTCAGTGAGTTAGATGGACATTTCTTAGAAGAGCATTTTGAGGGTACATACAAAGGAGAAGGGAAGTGGTGGAGGAAGTAAAGATGGAAGAGGTAATAATAGAATGTTGAAGAGAGAGAGGGTGTTTAGGGAAGAGTGAATTTGGGTGAATGGAGGATGAGCAAGTGTGCAGAAGGGTGTTGTGAAGGATAAAGATATATATGAATTGAGAGGGTTAAGAACTGAGGGAATGAGAGTTACGCCTTGGCAGTGGAGGTAGAGCAGTTGTAAATAACGAGTCACCTAATTAGTAATTAGAGACAGAGTAGACAGTTATATAGAATATTGCAGAGTAAAGTAATGTGGAGCAATAAGCAATAATAAAGGTCATGCATGGAGTCACAGTTTAGTATGTAGGGTGGAGTAAGGTATCATGGGTGGTATACAACCATACAGAACATAGACAGTGTAAAGCATTTAGGGTGTGAGTTAATGCAGAACACTACCTACTATCATATTATAGTATACAGTGCATCAGATGATCACTGGGCAGGGAGCGGGGGGGGGGGGGGGGGGCGGGGGTTTGATTTTATCATATGTGCTATGTCCCACCCCAGACCCATCTGAATTCTACAGGCTGCTCAGTTCAACATGAAGAAGCTGTCCTGCTTTACCTACCCACATAAAACCTTGAAGTCTCATTAGGCACTTGTGCTTTTCCTGCTTGGATTTCCCTATGTGTATATGGTAGTGTTTAGGCTGAGCCAAAAAGACCTTGAAGTGCTACTAGGTATTGATTGTGGCCCCCTCCCTTCCATAGATTTTTTTGCACTATTTTTTATACCAATGTTTCAGTAATAGACACTTTGCCCAGAAAGTCACTACTCTTGAATAAGCTACTCTCAAATAACCTTAGAGTACCTCTAGGTACACACTATACATCAGATTTTATTTCATCATACCACATTCTACTGTGTTAAAATGTTGAACCACTCAACTAGCCAATTTCATGAACGTACTGGTTGGTGCCCTATGTAAGTGGTATGCCCACCAAAATACCCTAACAAATTGTTCCCATCTATAACCCAATTACTTGTTGTTCTCCAACTTGTTTTATGGTAACATTCAACATATTCAAAGTTTTGTTCAATGTGGTCTAAAACACATAAATATAGTTTTACCCATATATAAACATTGTCTCCCTCATTTCTCTTATATTGATCCCTCATGTCTTCCCCCCCATCTTATACCTTGGTGGGAGTAAACACTGCTTCCCAGCAGCAGTGCCTAACCCTCTACCAGTTCTAGACTATTCTCCAATCCTGTGCTGCTACATGTTCTTGCAGTTTTGATTACCTGATGCTGCTGCTAGTGTCTTCAGGTCAATTGCTGCTTTGCTAGAACCTGAAATGTCGGGGTCCTGTTAGGAAAAGAGACTAGTCAGATATTAAACTAAAAGCACCCACCTTTAATAATTAAGCATCCAAAATTAAATTAATAGTGTTTATGTTTAACTTCCCTCCCCAAACCAGCCCCACCGCACAAACCCTGACAATAAATTTATAGGATTACCATTTAATAGGTAGAGCTATTAGAATAAATAAAATAAATGAATAAAAAAATGCATATTTGTCCCACCAGCTCCATATTTCTTTACAGATTAGGCACCATAAAAGTCATGTCAAATCCCCCTCCCCCTCTCATTTTTTTTCTTGAGTGTCAATCCCTCCCAAATATTTTTATAGACTTGGTGCCACAATAGTCATTAACACCCCTAACCCTCCTATATATATTTTAGAGATTAGGCATCAGAATAGACAAGAATCTTTTTTTCCTATGTATTTTTTAGTAGCTTTGCCACCAGAATATTCATTTCAAAATATTTTTTTTAATAGATTGAGCGCCAGCATAGCCATATAAACTTCCCTATATTATTTATAGATTAAGAGCCAGAATAGCAACTTCAAACAATACATATATTTTTTATAGATTGAATGCTAGAATAGTTATATCAACTCCACCCACCCCACTTATATTATTTATAGACTAGGAGCAAGATCAACCTTGTCAAACTCCTCCCCACCGCTGTATATTTTGTATAGATATGACACCAGGTTATCTAAGACAACCCACCACATCTAATGAGATTTTGGTGATAATTTGTTGAATATATATTTTTTAAAGAGAAAAGAAAGTATATGACAAATATATTGGCTCCCTAAGTAGTTTAGTTACAGACTCATCTTCACTTTTTCCCTCTGCTTGTAATTCTTTCTGTTATCTCTGTAAGTTGCTGTCATCAACAGTCAGCTCTGCAGCACTAACCACATTGCGATGTAATGGCATCACATATACAGTGCTTCAAGGAGCAGTGAGGGACAGCCATGTATGAGTAGTGCCTTGAAACCTGGGCTGAGGCACCAGTCGCATCATGCTCGGTGAGTCAGGGGAGGCATCCCCCCCCTTAATTCGGCTCTGGTTATATATATATGTTATATATAAAGTACAATATAAATTTTGCCTTTTCTCAGTCCTGAAAATATGTTTTCCTTACTTAAGGAAATATGATATCAGATTAATATTTTTTTAAATATTTTACTTTTTTATTCACACTGTCAGGACTAGTATGAGAAGGTAAGTACAGCACTTATTTGGATAGGAGCTATGACTATCCAGTACCTCATTCATGCAACACCTCTCAACCTTACAGAATAAAGCTGTAGGATGAGTTCAGTCCACCAGCATTCACTCTACATCCTACCACACACTGGATCTGGTGTTTGCTATCAGTTTGCTGGGGGAAGACAATTACCAAACTCTATATGATGGTTGGCCTAACAAAAGTTGTAAGAAGTGGACAAACCTTATAACATTTCAAATTCTAAACTCTTGTGTATATACAAAAAATGTTGTGTGTATGTTCCTTGCAGGATAACCCCACCCTTTCAAGCACCTGTTATGGCCTATAAATTGATTTGAGCAGCTTCCACTTTTGTATTTGTCTGAGAGGCATGTTGGTGTCAGTAGCTGAGAGGGGGTACTGGCACTGAATTGCTGTTTGGAGGCTTCTGGGGTACCTCTTTGGTAAGTTGGCTCTCAATTTAAAAACACATATGTATGGCCCAAATATATGGGACTCTTATTGTTTAGAGTAGGACCATCCTATTAGCAAAAGCGCCTTGGCGTGGCGGATGGCTTAAACATACATTTGCAAATGTGTGCAACAAAGACTTTTGCATTTTTATCTACAGTAGAAATTGCAGATCTGTTGCTGGCTATAGCAGTGTGCTGGGGGAAAAAATGTTGCGTGTATGTTCCTTGCAGGATAACCCCACCCTTTCAAGCACCTGTTATGGCCTATAAATTGATTTGAGCAGCTTCCACTTTTGTATTTGTCTGAGAGGCATGTTGGTGTCAGTAGCTGAGAGGGGGTACTGGCACTGAATTGCTGTTTGGAGGCTTCTGGGGTACCTCTTTGGTAAGTTGGCTCTCAATTTAAAAACACATATGTATGGCCCAAATATATGGGACTCTCATTGTTTAGAGTAGGACCATCCTATTAGCAAAAGCGCCTTGGCGTGGCGGATGGCTTAAACATACATTTGCAAATGTGTGCAACAAAGACTTTTGCATTTTTATCTACAGTAGAAATTGCAGATCTGTTGCTGGCTATAGCAGTGTGCTGGGGGAAAAAATGTTGTGTGTATGTTCCTTGCAGGATAACCCCACCCTTTCAAGCACCTGTTATGGCCTATAAATTGATTTGAGCAGCTTCCACTTTTCTATATACACTTTAAACATTTCTTCGAGCTTTATACACATCAGATATCATAACTCCTGTTTATTTTAACAATGTGTTATGTTTTATGACAAACTAATAAGAATTTTAAAGCTGCACTACCACCTCTGACAGTTTTTCACTAACATGTCTCCTGCCCTTGGCCATCGCTCCAGTGGCTGCTACATGTAGCCATTTTCACCAGTAATATAGAGGTACTCCACTTAAAACTTTTGACCGATTAGAAAATATACCATTTATCACAACTCTCTGTTCCCTATTCTCTAACCAGTTTTTGATCCAAGTACAAATGTTGTTTCCTAGACCCAGTTCCTTTATTTTATAAATCAACCTCTTGTGGGGCATTGTATTTGCAAAATCTAAGTAGACCACATCTACTGTGCTGCCCTGGTCCAAGTTCTCACTAACTTCCTCATAGAAACTAATTAGATTAGTTTGACATGACCTACCTCTCACAAATCCATGCTGATTCCCACTAATAATCTTATTGCGCACCAAGTAATCCTGAATACTATCCCTTAATATACCTTCCAGTAGTTTCCCCACTATTGATGTCAGGCTTACAGGTCTATAATTCCCTGGTTGTGATCTTGTCCCCTATGAAAACAATGGCACCACATCTGCTATTCGCCAGTCCCCTGATAAGATTGAATCTATGAAAATTAAGAATAGCAGTCTAGCTATTTCTGAGTTTAGCTCCATAAGAACCCTTGGGTGTATGCCATCTGGACCTGGAGCTTTATTTATCTTAATATTCTTCAGTCGCCTTTGGACTTCTTCCTCTGTCAGCCAAATATTAATTAATGGTATGGTTTCATTTCCATTTTTATGTATTATTTTTATGTAATGTCCAGCTGAGGTAAATTTTAAGTAGAAAGACAGGAATAAAGGATAGAAGTTGCATGTATTGTTCAAAGACAATATATAAACAAAGTATATTATCATTGTCACTCTTTCACATGGATGACGAATGACCTAACATGGCCAACCTAGTTAAAAATATTGTCTTTGATGACAATAATGGTAACAGAGTTTAAAACAGAATGCCCAAAACAGAGCTTATTGTCTTCCCTTCTGCTAGAGTCACCACCTGCCCTCAAATCTTCCAAACTGTCAATAACACAACAATTTCCTCATTCTCCCAAACCTGCAGCCTTGGTGTCAGACTTGACAACCTTCTCTGCTTTATTCCTCACATCCAGACTCTCTCCCAGTCCTGTTGACTCCACCTTAAAAACATTGCCAGGATACACCCTTTTCTTACTCAACATGCTTCCAAAACACTTATCCATTCTCTCATCATCTCCCGTCTTGACTATTGCAACCTCTTGCTATCCGGCATTCCAGACACCCATATATACACACGTTAATGCATCCTAAATGCTGCTGCAAGGCTGATCTTCCTCTCTCACTGTTCCACATCTGCTGCACCACTCTGCAAATCCTTACAATGGCTCCCTGTGTCCTCCAGAATCAAATTCAAATTACTCACCATTACCTGCAAGGCCCTCAACAACACTACTCCTGCATACATCTCACATCTCATTTCAAAATACTCTCCCTTCCGCCCTCCTAGATCTACCTCTGACATGTGCCTTGTCTCATCTCTGGTAACCACCTCTCACTCCTGCCTACAAGACTTCTCCCGTTCTGCTCCCCACTTATGTAATTCCCTACCACGCTCAATAAGACTTTCCCACAGCCTTCAAATCTTTAGATGCGCTTTGAAAGGCCATCTCATTTTTACAGGTGACCTTATCCTCAATAACAATATTCACGCTAATGTACCCTCACAACTGTCCCAATCTCCACTCTGAACCACATTTGCTCCTCTAGTTTCAGCTGGGCCCTATTCCACTTATAATGTAAGCTCTCTAATGAGTAGGGTCCTTTATACTCTGCATTTATTTTGTCTACCTTGTATGTCCCTGTTTTATGTATGTCCTGTTTTCTCTACTTTACGGCGCTTCGGAGCACTGTAGTGCCTTTCAATAATAATAATAATAATTGCCTGTCGCAGATATAAATATATACAAGCATTTATGCCACTTATGTATTATACATATTATTAACAATCACAAAATGTTTTCTGCATCATACCAATCATAGTTCACTTTTTATTATAAGTTGGAGCAGACTGTTTTAGTAATTATGAAAGATTGGACAAAATATATTAATCACAAATTATTGTTTATTTCTTTCTGGATTTTGAAAATGTTATCAATACAGGCCTCCAAAAAATTCTGGAAATTGTTTTTGAAACAGTGGTGCAAATATTTATAATTGTTAAAAGAATTTGTAATAAACTCATTTAATGGACTTGACTTAAACTTTTTACAGTAATCTGATGAAATCCCAACTTGCTCTGGACATTTTCAAACTGAACAACATAAAAAATGATTATGAACAATGCTAAGTTGTGAGTGACTCCCTGTTATTCCCTGGCATCACTATTGAAATATGCTTAGCAAATAACACTTCCTAGTATACACAAAATACACCCTTAACAAAAATATTTTTTATTTCTAACAAATGTCTGCATATATTTGTTAGCAAACAGAATGATAAGGTGTTGGCTCTTGAACGCCTCTTGCTTAATGACAACTATGTAAGTGGATATACTAATAATATTTTTGTGACTCTATATAAAAAGGTATACGTTAATTTACTGTTAAAAAAGCACACTATAGTTGAAAAAACATAAGTAAAAATGAAACATTTAACTCTACATTGTTTTAGTGTTTATTTGTTTTATGATCATTTCCATTAGAATAGAAAGCTTGCCAGAGACACAGATGAGTATGGACTTTAAAATGTGTCACTTTAAGAAACAAAATACTATTATTAAATAGATTCACATAAGAAATAACTGAACTACTAAATAGAGTAAGTTAAAATATATACGTTAGTACTGCAAAAATCTCATTCCACTGCAAGATGACATATTAATTTACTTACACACCACTCAAAGTATAAAACACAGAAAATAAAAATACATTGGTGTTCTGTTCTATGTTACTAGCATTTGTCTAATGTTTGAACCAATTCTGGAAACTACATCATAAAATAGTTTTTAACCTGAGTGTGAAATAGAATGGGATACTGCAAATGGAATAAAAAGAACTACAATAACATCAGAAAGAAAGAAAGAGCCTATATAATTAAACTGAAAAGGTAGATGAGATCCAGCTAATGGGTCCCTGAAAGAGAAAATGGGCCCAAATAATAAAATAGTTTGAATAAATTCAAAGGTATGGATAGCCATTGTATTCACCTGCAAATTTCAATAGAATTTTTTTTTACTTAAATAATTCCACTCAACTCGAGTTTACCCGTAAGGATGTGCTACAGCTATTCAGTGATATATCGCTTTCTGTTGACAACTCTTGAATTGTCAATCTTACTAGGTGCCTCCATTCTATCAGCAACTGTAGAACGCCGAAAATGATGCGGAGTGCAGCTGTTCCATTTTGTGAAGTAGGAGACTGAAGAAAGACTCCCCACTGCGCTTGCACCCATGTGTAGGCTTTGATTTTGTCGCAAAAAATGATTAATTCTTAATTATTTGTGGTATTTCAAATGTTATGTCCAATGTGACAAATAATCAATTGTTATGATATACAATAGATGTAGGTATGAGTAAAATAAATTATTGTAATTATTATGATTTTCTGCATTGTTTTAACAGTAGACCTTGCCAATCTTATTTTACATGAATGGTTTATGCTTCTTTGGGGACTATTTATTTTTGTAGAGTATGATCTTTGTTTTAAGGCAAAGCTGAAAAGTAAACCAAACTATACTACTACTATATTTCAGTGGATAGTCTGTCTGTGTGTATGTGTGTGTGTGTGTGTGTGTGTGTGTGTGTAGGTATGGTAGGGAAGTTAGACTGTAAGCTCTATTGGAGCAGGGACTCATGTGAGTGAGTTCTCTGTACAGCGCTGTGGAATTACTGGCGCTATTTATATAAATAAATGATGATGATGGTGATGATAGTGCAAGTAAGGATATCTAATACACCATCTATTACTACAAAAGAGAAAGAACATCTGTGGTATCTCGTATTTTCAAGAATCCTTTATATTGCACCACTAATATATATATATATATATATATATATATATATATATATATATATATATATATATATACAGAGAGAGAGAGAGAGAGAGATACAGATATATATATATATATATATATATATGTATATATATATATATATATATATAGATATAGATATATATAGATAGATAGATATAGATATAGATATACACATACACACATGCACACACACACACACACATATATATATATATATATATATATATATATATATATATGTATATATATATATATATATATATATATATATATATATATGGAGTTAGGAACCAAGCTGCAAATGGTTTCTCAGTGTGGCTAATTATATTTGTGGCATATATATATATATATTATATTTAGTAATGACAAGAGTGCAAGCTTGGTGTGTTACATAACCTACAAGTGTTGACATGATTGCAATGTCCTGACCAAACAATGTTCTGTTTGCAGTTTCTGTGTACATGGGCTATGGTTAGAGGTTTACAGGGCCACATTTAGACACACAAATAGTGTACTTTATGGCCACATTCAAACAGTTTATTCGAAAAAGTGTTACCAGCTCCTTCTTAGTGTCATATGATAGTTTTCAATTTAGTAAATAATTGAATATCCAGGAGTGGAAAGCAGTATTTATTGACTGCTAATCTACAGACTTTCAAAATTATTATAGGTAATCCAGCAGCTGAAGAGAGAAAGACAGCTACCCATGTTCTATGTCATAACTGTATAGGGCCTTTTTATGGCCTGTAAACATAACATGATACTTCACAAACACATATACATCACATGCAGTCACATTTGCCATATTTGTATGCCTTGTAGTATTCCTTCAAGACTTGCTAGCGATTTTCGGGTCATATTGTATAAGCCGCATTATGTCATCGTTCATCATTACGCCTTGAATAAATTCTCCTTCAGCAATTTTATCTGGATGACAAACAAATAAGAAATGAATGAGACTTACCCATTGTTTTCTGTTACATAAACACCATACAGCATGGATACATTTACAAGCTGGATAATGTAGATTTTATATTTAAATTATCCATACTTGAATATTAGCAAATACTATGAGGATTATTTACAAAAATTTCTTAAATAGTACTGCAAGTTATAAAACAAAAACAAATAGCAGATTGGTTTCTATGACTTGGTGAAAATGCACCTTTTAGCAATGTTATATAATATATAATAACCCTTAATATATCATATTTTTGCTGGAACATGCATCAAGGGTTAATATATATATAAACAAAATGTAATTGTTGCATAATTATGATTCTAAAAATTGAAACATGATTGCTTATACGATCTTTGATTTGTTATTAGTGAGTTAGCACATTCTTTCCTGAGTTGTAACCACCCTATTATCAATTTTCCTTTAAATGTCAAGAGGCTAACTGCAGACAATATTGATTTAACTATTTACAAATGGTGATCTATTTAATAGTAAATAGAATAACTGTGCTAACCAAAGAAGCAATTATCTGGGTAATGATGGGAAATCTGGGAAGGGCAAGTAATGGAGAGATGACGTAAGTGATTCATTTTAAGGTCAAAGTAAGGGATCTTTAAAATCAATAGTGCATTTCATTTATGTAAATGCTTGACAAGAGAGCAGGAATAGTTAAACTAGTGACTTAATATACATCACTTGCACAAACACAAACTAGTGAACAAAACATTTTGGACATTTTTAACTTAATGGACTTTTCTTTTGAAAACTCATTATTTAACAATGTTTAATTTCCCTATGAGGCACCTCATTTTTACATGGGCTCAGCCCCGGGATTGACACAGACTGGCACTGTAACTGTTTCTGAACAACATCCACTGTGATGTCCTGCCAGCTATCCATTATAGGAGATACAGTTCAGCAACAGATGAAGTGTTGAAGATTGTGAGTTTCTAAGTAGAAACAGTATTTTAACATATATTGGCTTGAAGGACAATTATATTTTTGTAGGCAAAGTTACACTAGTTGGCTGAGCATCATGAGATATATTTCCATAGTAGGCTGAAAATCATGCACATACATAAAAAGGGTCAATAGATGTTTGGTCTATGGGAAATGGTTGTGGCCTTCTTGGTAAAGGGCATGGGTGGAAATGGGCATGATACAGTGGATTGGAGTTGTGGATTACTTTGTCCTGATTTTCTAACCAGGAATGTTACCAGGTATGCATTTTCCTCTGATATAATAGATATTGCTTCAATGGGCTTTAGTATTCAGTTGTTTAACATGCTAAATGCATCAATGAGAAAAGAGCATTCAATATTAGTAAATGCATAATACAAAGTTTCAGCTGGGTTGCATTGCGGTGGCCTCTAAATCTTGGGATTAGACAATTAAAATTAACAGTTCTATAAATGAATATATTTAATTGGTTTGAATTGCAATTTCAATCATCACAGTAATCTCATGTCACTATTAAGATGAGATGAGATACATAAAGTGAGAATTGTACAATAGTATTACTACATTACATTTAAGGTGGTGGTTTTGATGATGGAGACTGTGGGAAAACAGAGGTGCAGTAACTCAAATCAATCAAAAGTACATTTATTTTCATTAGTTTAACTTGTACTAGATCAGTGTCTATGTGCTACTGATGTTTTACAGATTCCACCCAAGTTAGTGAATCGGCACATATCAACTCCCCTGCAACTACCCAAAAATTAATCTGTCTGACTTCAGTGATTATTACAATGCTCAAATACAGGTCTGGAGGTACATAGAAGAGAAAGCTGCTTTGGTTGCTAGAATTTAATTGGACAAATACCACGTCTTTCTCCTTCACCTAGTCTAGTCCTAGTTTGTAAAAAATAAACCATATAAGCCATACATAGTAGTGTATGAGAGTTGCAGGGACAGCAGGTCCTTGTTTGTTAACCTGAACACAATGTTTATTATATTTTGTTAATTGTTTGCGTCTTTTAGTCTTACTTATTTCATACAGTATATGACTGTACCTGCTAGAGCTTGCATATCCAGCATTAAAAAATCCATGATTATTTATAACTACTGGTCAAATGCATTTATTTATTTTATATAGATGAAACATGGGGAAGCATGGGTCAATGGAGTCTGGGCCTACACCAAGTAATGGACTGCACCCAGTAATAGGCAAACATCTAATAATAGCCATATAATTATCTGCACCCAGTAATAGCCTATTTAACTTCAGTGGTAATATAAATTGTATTGAAAATATAAAATGCAAAATAAATAAATAAGCACAATAAAATAATTCAACTACTAAAACTGAAATTTTAAATTACCATTTTCTTTCTTTTTAAAATAAGCCCACAACTTGTCTGCTCTTTTCTGCGGTGTATTTTCATCATCTGGTAGATTTTTCTGTTCTTGTGGAGGAATCATCTTGAATATAGCCTGTAGATAAGATTAATTTATAATTGTTCAGTGAAACATGTTCAATACTTATATAAGTCATTCCTCTGAGAAAAAACTCTACTATTAATGATAAATATTCTATTTGTAATACAGTGTAAAGCTAACAAGAAAAGCTGCATAGAGGTACATATATTAGGAAATCCTTTAAATTATACCTTAGCCCATAGCCGGATTAAGGGGGGGGCACAGGGGGCACGTGCCCCGGGTCCCCCTCTCTCCGAGGGCCCCCCGCCGCCGCGCGCATAACTTCTACTGATTTTTTTTATTATTTTTTTTTTTACACTTTTTTATCTTTTTAGCGGCGGAAGGGGGGGTTCGGGGCTCCCTTCGTTGGTGGGGGGAGCCGGGTAGTAAAAAAAAAAAAAAAAGATACACTACTCACCTCACCGCGGCGCTGGCATCCTTCCTCCTCCCTCCTCTCTGCACTGTTGATACTGAATGACAGGCGTGACGTCATCAAGTCACGCCTGTCCTTCAGTGAGGAACAGCGCGGAGAGGACCAGGAAAGGAAAAAGAAGACAGAAGAGAGGACAAGAAAGAAGCTAACAGAAAGGTAAGTAAAAAAAAAAAGGGAATAATGCAGAAAGGCACTATGGAGAATATAGGAAAGAAGAGAGGCACAGTATGGAGGAAATAGGAAAGAGGAGAGGCACAGTATGGAGGAAATAGGAAAGAAGAGAGGCACAGTATGGAGGAAATAGGAAAGAAGAGAGGCACAGTATGGAGGAAATAGGAAAGAAGAGAGGCACAGTATGGAGGAAATAGGAAAGAAGGGAGGCACAGTATGGAGGTAAAAGGAAAGAAGAGAGGCACAGTATGGAGGAAATAGGAAAGAAGAGAGGCACAGTATGGAGGTAAAAGGAAAGAAGAGAGGCACAGTATGGAGGAAATAGGAAAGAAGAGAGGCACAGTATGGAGGTAAAAGGAAAGAAGAGAGGCACAGTATGGAGGAAATAGGAAAGAAGAGAGGCACAGTATGGAGGTAAAAGGAAAGAAGAGAGGCACAGTATGGAGGTAAAAGGAAAGAAGAGAGGCACAGTATGGAGGTAAAAGGAAAGAAGAGAGGCACAGTATGGAGGTAAAAAGAAAGAAGGGAGGCACAGTATGGAGGTAAAAGGAAAGAAGAGAGGCACAGTATGGAGGTAATAGGAAAGAAGAGAGGCACAGTATGGAGGTAAAAGGAAAGAAGAGAGGCACAGTATGGAGGTAAAAGGGGGAGAAGAGAGGCACAGTATGGAGGTAAAAGGGGGAGAAGAGAGGCACAGTATGGAGGAAAAAGGGGGAGAGGAGAGGCACACTATGGGGGAAAAAGGGGGAGAAGAAAGGCACAGTATGGAGGAAAAATGGGGAGAAGAGAGGCACACTAAGGGGGAAAAAGGGGGAGAAGAGTGGCACAGTAAGGAAAAAGGGGGAGAGGCACAGCATGAGAAAAAAGGGGGGAGAAAGGCACAGTATAAGAAAAAAGGGGGAGAGACACAGCATGAGGAAAAAGGGGGGGGAGAGACACAATAGTGGGGGCAATTAATTTAAGATGGGGTGGTTTGGGGAGAATGAGGTCCCTTTATTAAATGTGCCTATGAATTATTTAATGGCAGTGACGGTTGCGGGAAATAGGTATATTTCTGAAATGTAAATACTATTAATTTATTGCTGAGGCTGTTTGTAGGGAGGGAAATAGGTTTATTTATTAAATGTGAATACTATTATTTTAATCCTGGGGCTGGAGGAAGGCCTAATTATTAATCATGGGTGGTACTGATTTAACGCCGGGGGTGGCTGTAATTTTCTAAATGTACCCATTTTTTGTCTCCAAATAGGGCCCCTAATATTCCAGGATCCAGACAAGCCGCAACTAAAGAAACCTGCAGCACAGGTGGTGAAAGTGAGAAGAACAGGTAGGAGAGAGCAGCAAAGTCTGTGAAATGTTGTGATTCTAGTGGGACAATCCCAATTTTTGGTGACCGTTCAATGGTGTACACAACAATGCAGTTTTTTTGTCTGTAGGAGGGTGGCCTGGCCATGCCCAGTGATGCATTATCAATGGTATTTTAATTTGCGGTATAACTGCTAGTTTTAATGTGCATTATAAATTTTATTTTTAAAGTGCGGTATCATTGCTAGTTTTAGTGTACATTATCAATGATATTTTTAATGTGTGATATCATTGCTAGTTTTAATGTGTGGTGTCAATACCCATTTTAATATGGTGTTTTGATGATTGTTTTAATGTACAGTATTTTAGTTTGTGGAAGCAATGATTTTTCTTATGCAGACAACCTAAGTGAGCCCTCTGGGAGAGCTGTAAGTGTCATACTGTGGGCTGTACGTGATGTAATGCAGGATGTGTCACTATGCCCTTAATTTTAGATCTTAGGGGCCCCCCTGTCTTAAGTGCCCCGGGCCCCCCGAAGCCTTAATCCGGCTCTGCCTTAGCCTTATAATGTTCTCTAAACAATCTTATGGTTTGTCCAATTTAGAGATGAGCAAAAATGTTGCAATGTGGTACTTTTGAATCTTGATAATTTAATTAAACCTTCAACCCAAACAGATCAGACTAGGGGAAAATGATTAATGTTGCACATTATAAACAGAGATGCAAAGATATGTCCAGTGCACATACAGTAATCACGTTTGTCCATCCTGAGGAGAGACCTG
Organism: Mixophyes fleayi; assembly: GCF_038048845.1. Taxonomy (NCBI): domain Eukaryota; kingdom Metazoa; phylum Chordata; class Amphibia; order Anura; family Limnodynastidae; genus Mixophyes; species Mixophyes fleayi. The sequence goes on from NC_134412.1 coordinate 43,465,621, forward strand.
AGTTGTCTTGAATTTGGCACAGCAACAAAAAGCATAGGGACTGTAGCCCAGATTATGATTAAATATGTTAACAAGGCTTCAGTTTACTTCAATCTATTTGTTCCTGAAATTATCCAATTTATCATCTTCTGCAAGATGCTGATGTCCCTAAAGTGTCTGGAGTGTGGGTGGGCCCATTAGAAATATCACTAAATGGACATCTAATGTAAAGAAGGTTTATGATTACAAGTTTGAAACTTCAAGCCTTGTGAAATTAGCATGACATTAATGCTTTAGAACAAGAAAATGTGATTGTATCCTAAAGCAATAACCAGTGCTGTATATATTTGTGTCCGTGAAAGCTTCCTCTGTATGTAGGTGACATTTGCAAATTGCCAAAAGATTGCCTGCTATATATACACACATTGAGGCTCATCTGGAGTTAAGTGTATGTTTTTGTTTTGTGCAAGAGGTGCTTTTTCGTAGTACACCGGTGCACAAAATAATGTATGCATATGACTGTATGAAGGTTTTTGCAAATCTTTGTCCAACGACTCCTAGCGCCTGGAGGGAGAGAAAAGGGACGGGCAATTGTAGGCTGAGTATACTAAGTGCATTGTAACTCAATTAGATGTGGATGCAGATATATCTGTCTGGAGGAGATGTTGCAATTATACAAAATGATAATGATGATGACTATCAGCAGCACTATCTAGCCACTCCTGATTGGCTGTCTGTGGAACTCCAACTGATAGTACATCACTTATTAACATCACGGCTACATTTCATTAATTAATCACATTAATTTGCAGCCGTTTATTCACATCACTTAATTGTCAATCCCACACCGACTGCTGCAGCTTTTACTTTTTAAAGGGATAAACGGATGTAGAGGTGCTGAAGATATATATATATATATATATATATATATATATATATATATATATATACATATATATATATAAATATATATATATATATGGTAAATGCAACTTTTTTTATATTAATCAGGCATTATACAACATACTAATGTATTACCTATATTTTTACATTATTAGGTTGTATACTAGTAAGGTAATGTTACTTCTGTTTTGAGAACTAACACATAAGCCTAATGTATGTGTATCCTACACTTCTGGAGATGTGCATGCATATAGTGGTATGCTTGGCATAAGTAGTATTCTTTTGGAGTTGCTGGCAATGAAAGATCTAAATGTACATATTTATGAATATACACTTTTTCTCGACTTGTTTTAAACCACGGAACATGAGAAAGACACGTGGTTGGTTTAAATGTGCAATCACTTTCATTTACAAACCATGAAACAAAGTTCAATAGTAAAAAAAGAACAAATAATAAAAACAAATGGTAGCAGTGAATGCCAGAGCTTCTCCTTAGAAGAGGCAGTTACTAAAGGCAGAGGCTTAGCCTCTACATGTATTCCATGTGTTTGTTTTCCCTGAGGTCCCAAAATAATATTTCATCCAACTAGGGCAGCTTGGACAGCATGGTGCACTGTATATATTGTGAAAGATGCCGCAGACTGCGGGAGTGGATGTTCTGTGCTTCTAGCACAGATTCAATGTCTGAAAATGAGATGAAGGTTAGTGTCACAAGGAGACAGAGATAACCAGAAGGCAAGCTAGGTTAGAAACAGAAGATCACAGTAAAAGTTGGACTAGCAGCCTGTGAGGAAACGGGTTGCTACTGGACTGAGAACTTTGTATTCATCACCTGTTTCTCACGGTTTAATGTACTTTTTAATCCTTGGCCCAGTCTAAGTATATACACCAGAGCATCTGTGTATTATGTGTATTATTATTTCATGTTATTAGGTACGTTGTGCCCTTGCTATTACCTGCAATATTGTGTGTAGTATAAATATAAAGAATATTGCCATACTGTGTGAAAATAACAGAACAGCAGCAGTCATTTTGCTTGTGTTAGCTAATGTAATTACCATTTGTCTCCAATGTCCATTGTTATAAGGGGCAGCTCAGATTTGGTTTGTAATCAGAACAATGTCTGAGTTAACTAGTTGGCAGCCCATGTTAATTAGCTAGATCAACAGGTAACCTGAGAGGTAATGAGGTTAGAACTTCTAAATGATATGCAATGTGCCTCCACAGTATATATTGGTTGAAATAGCATAGGGAAATGTATCAATGTGTATCAATATAAATGTAATTGTATCAAAAGGTAACACAGACTTATATTGTGTAACCCTGCTGATATAATGTGTCAAAAGTCCTATTGTTCCATGTAAGCGTGCAGTGTCATTCCTTGATGTACTATTGTAACCCCATGTGTAGTGTATCCAGCCAAAACAGCTAATTGAGTCAAGCCATTCTCTTGTATAATCAAGATAACAGGGACAGTATGTCTAGCAGCTAAAGTGTTGACTGGGAGACCCCTTCTATAAAGGGGAGGTTTGAGACATTTGACCCTACTTCCTATGTCTACAGAAAATAATATAGGGAGAGGAGAATGCCAGGGGAGCTATTCTAGTTTGGAGGATCCTGGTGTACAAGACATCAGAGAAAAGGACTCTGGGCCAGGCATCGTGGTGCCGCTGGAGGAATTCCTACCAGGACAGGGGCGGTGTGAGCCAGTATCCCAGGCTGGGGGACACCCTAACTGTTTTGCTAATCAGTAGTGGTTATATTGCGGGAGGATAAGACCCTGAAAGAGACAGAGATTATTACTTTGGAGTGTTGACTGCAAGAGGCTGCTGGAGGATACATGATACCATTTACCCTGTAACTTGTGAACATCTTTTGGTGTTGTGCTGTCATAATAAAGTCTTGTTTTGGATATTTTCTGGTCTACCCGAGTGAGTTGAATCCCACAGAGGGTAACTGCCATCCCAGCTAAGGGTGGTATCCTCAAACAGCCCATAACCAAAATAACCTGTTGCTCAGACTCAGTGTTGTACACTGAGAAAACTTTTGCCACCTTCTGGCAATAGCAGGAATGAACTCTATGTGACAGAAAAATTTGTTCATCCAAATAAATGGATAATAATGGTCGCTTCCGTGTGATCTCATAAGGAAAATTTATATGTAATTCACTATATGTAGATATAGGTAAATGTCTAACCTAAACCATGTAATAGAACAATTAATTCTAAACACAGCCACAGATTAAGCAACTTTGGTAATAGTAATTACTGTTCTTTTTTGGAATCGCCATGTGTCAATTCTCACAATATCTAGAGAAAATAAAAAATAAAATAAAAGATTGCATATCACTTAAGCCAAATAAAAATCTCTGATCTTGTTAGGAACCCCTCTAGTCAGTTCAGCAAAACCCGGAGTCTGCTCTACAAGTCTGGTGTTCACTGGAGCCACTAATGGTGGGGACAGACTTGGCCGCAGACTAACAGAGGGTCGTGAAATGCGTACCACCTGGGGAGAACCCAGGAAAGCGGAGTGAAGTCCAGGCAAGGGTTGAGGACCGGCAGCAGACAGCGAATCAATAAACAAGCCAAGGTCAAGAGTCACGAGCAAACAGGAAAGTCGGTAAACACGCCAGGGATCGGGGTCACAAGAAACAACAGGCAGGGTCCAAATCCAGGCAAGGGGTCATACACAGGCAATCCAACAGAGTATCCACAGGACAGGACAGGAACAAGGAGCAGAGCAGGTCAGCAGGACTGGTAACAGTAAGTTATAACCGGCAGTGAGGCTGCAGACCTTAAATACAAAAGGCCACCAATCAGAGCCTAGCTCTGAATCATACACAGCCCCCTGATTACATTAATCAGCCCAAAGGCTGTACTGATTTGTGCGCATGCACCCGGCTACCAGCACCACCGGGACGCAGCGCCACATGAAAAGCGACCGACCGGTGCCTTGGCAAAGGCCGGGGCAGGAAGCGGAAATAACCTTGACGACCGGGACGCCAGAATGCACCAGAAGCGAGCTGCAGCGGCTGTGAGTACCGCTGCGGCTCGTGACAGATCTCTGATGAAACCACAATATATGTGTGGAGAAATGCGTAAGATCTGAAAGAAAACATGGATCCAATCTATTATAACTTACTACTAGGAATGAGTCTGCAGTGGGTAAGAAAACCAACAGACAGCCTGCATTAATATTGCACTGTGTAAAAATGGGAACGTTGATCAGCTGTAGTCGGCAAGGTAAGAGACCGTCGACGCAGACTGTCAATGCCTCATCTCAAAACTGCTCCACTGTGAAGTAGACCTTGTTACTGTTCCACTAGCATTATGGCTCCCCCACTACAACAGAGTTGAGCTTGCAGGTGGATCCTATTAATGTCTTAAAAACGTTTGATGCGTTTCTTCTTCTGATGGACTTGTCTGCTATTCATTGGAGCCTTAACTAAGAAACTATATGGGGATGAATTTCTCTATAAGTGCACTATGGGGTTGATTTAATAACCAAACAGAGATTCCTCACTGAGTCCTTTAATTGCTAATCCATCTAGACTTTGATTTGATGACTTTGTAGTGCAATATCTATATTATTATCGCTATTTGATAGCATTCTATGTTTTTAATAAAATGTTTATTGATTTATATGCATGCTCGTGAACTCTATGTGCAAGCACATATTGGGCACTACAAATAGTACAGTGGTGCAGAATTGCACCTAAGAAGCATTAGAGCACACTTGGTCCTTGGAGCAATACTGCCTTGGAGAGCACCTCTAAGCATTTTGTTATACAGCAGTAACCCCATTGTCTACATAACTTCAATGGATAACGTAAATAGTACCTCTTAATTAGAGGAATATGTGTGTCAGTCAGTCTGCCAAGAAATGTTGATATCCAAAATTTGTTTTACTTCAACTTCCTGTTGACAGTAAATCAAAAGGTCATTTAGAAAGAAAAAGTATTTATTACCAGAGGATTGAGACCTTAGACATTAAATCCATTAGTTATTTGTAGTCTAGGAATTAACTTTAGCTGGAAAGAAACAGGGTTAATATTTTCCAAAACCTAGAATGGTCCAATGAAGTGGGGAGCAAGTTTGAGAGAATATACCTTGAATCTGATCTGTTTGGTTGAGAGCCATACTTTATCTCCTGACCTACCTTAAAAAGATGCTGGATGATGGTGTCTATCTGCATATCATTTGTGACAGATAGATGCCTTAAGATATGTGTTTGCCTCCAAACATCTTGGAGATTAGGGATAGTGGGAACTAATGCAAGAATTCCAAAAGGAGAGGAAACTGACAATTGCTGTCTTTGATGGGTACCATATGCAATGGAAAAAGGAATTTTGTTAATAAATTTGTGAATATGATTATTATATGCGATCTCTGAAAAAATCTGCCCAATCGTCTTAATGGATGGAGTCATAAGTCTGGAGTTAGTGTTTAATGATAGGATTAACCCTCTAAGTCTGCCCTTTAGACTACGGTGGTATGCAAAAGTAAAGTCGAGCTTAATGCTCAATTAACAAACAACTTGTACCCTATATTCAAATACTATATGAAGAGGCACATTGTGGTCATGAAAAACATCTTTAACCAATACTTTTGTGTGGAGAGTTTCAGATGGTAGGGTTTTGAGACAACTAAAGTGATAGAAAAGAGATCTACCACAGATGATTGTGAAATAATTGGCATGTGCAAGATCAATAACAGTCTATAGAAATTTGACACTACTGCTTAGCTGGAACAGGAAAAGAAGAGGACTAGTAGAAACTTGATGAGGATTTTTCTTTTGAGCACAAATAGGACAAGCTGAGACAAAAGCTATAGCATAATTCTATAAATTGGGCCATCAATGTGTTTTCATAATAAAGGCATAATCCTTTAAATTGCGGTTATGTACCAAGGTTAAGAGTTTGGAATGTAGATCAGGGTAACAAATGTTTTCAAACTATATATAGAGGTATAAGTCAGAATACGAGAAGGATCTATGACATGTGATGTTCGCGTGGGACTGCTTGGTCCAGCAGGTCAAAGGACAGTGAGAAAGTATCAGCACAAATCCTTATCAGTAATGGGTTTTAAATTAAGTGTCTCTTCCAGAAGATGTCTCTACTGCTTCAATGCTGGCTCCACAGTCAAAACTTCTGTCATATGAAATAATTTTTTTTTTTTTTTACAAAAGAATCCACATGGCTGGTATTTACCAAACATATTGCTCTGGGTTAAAACCAATGAACGATCAACTTCAAGGAAGAATTTTACTGTGATATTTGAAGACCAAACTCAAGAATTTGGCCTTTTTTTGATGAGAGTGATTATAGAGAAATAGTCCTTTATAAATTGTCGACAGTAGATCACAATCCCCCAAAAATGTGGCATAACTGTTACAAGCCGCCGCGTCTTGTCTCCTGGTTCTGTTAGCGTCCCGGCCGTCACCTTGACGACCGGGACGTCACTTCCGCTTCCTGGTCGGCCGTTGCCAAGGCAACGGTCCGACGCTGTTAATCTAGCGCTGCGTTCCGGCGGTACTAGTGGCCGGGCGCATGCGCGTAATTTAACACAGCCTGTGGGCTGATTAATGCAATTATCATGGGGGCTGTGTGAGACACAGAGCTAGGCTCTGATTGGTGGCTTGTGGTATTTAGGGCAGTGAGGTCTGCAGCCTCACTTCCGGTTATAGCGTTCTGTCCTCAGTTCTGCTGCCTGCTTGTGCTATTCATTTTGGTCCCTGCTACCTTGGATTTGACTACCCGTGTTTTGACCCCTGCTTGTTATTGGACCTGTGACCCTTCTCTTCTGACTTTGACCTTTTGCCTGGAATTCGGATTTTGCTTCTCTGCCTGTGAGTTTGACCCTTCGCTTGCCCTTGGATATTGCATCTGTGCCTGTGACCTTTTGACCTAGGATTCTTCTTATACTACAGTCCACCAATCACTCCACTCCTGGGAACTCCTTTAAGTCAGTATACGTTACTCGACCCTCGGTCGGCCAGCAGCCCAGTCTGTCCTCACCACTAGGGGCTCCAGCAAACACCTGGCCTTCTGAGTAGTTCCCGAGTTTCACTGTACTGACTTGGGAGTTCCTAACAATAACTTTCAAGCCAATGAGTAGTTCCCAGTTCAATACATTTTCAGGGTCCATTTGAAGATTGGATTCAGTAACAATGTATACAAGGAATGCAAACTAAACTACAGCTTTTAAATAACAAACTTTTTTGTCAAATTTCTGTGCTAATTGCTTGAATTAGTAATGACAGTGTGGAGTCAAGAGTATGATGAAAAACATAACAGTTTTATTGAACAATCATAATGCAAAATAATGCAGGGAGGGTACAGACCAGGTATAGCTAAGTATAAACAACGGATATCCAAGTGTGGCTGGAAACAAGAAGCAGAAACTACAACTGCAGGTACAGGTGAACTAGCTGAGTGACATGACTAGCCAGAATCAGAGACAACAGCTAGAAGCTTGCAGGAAGTCCAAAGAAACAAGAGCAATTACAGCAATGACCAGCAAGGTGCGCTGTGGGAAGCATGCATAAATAGGCAGAAACACAGGTGCATCAATTAACCAGGAAAAATTTAACTCCTGCTGGTGAAGGGAAAATGGCAATAGCAGCACCACTGGTGAGAGAGAGGTACAGCAGGGCTGGTGTAAAATAAAGACAAAATCCAAATATAGTCCAGCAGTCAGGAATGCATAGGTAGAACAGCATCCCCATCGGCGATGCTGCAGTACAGCCAGAGGTAGATCTAAACACTTTTCAAATTTGGCGAACAATCCATTTTCATTAAGACATGGTAGCAAAGTGAAAGTAAAGAGAAAATGAGTAAAACTTCTTGCTGCTTCATAAAGAGTGCATTTTTATGGCCACACTAAAGTGAAAACAAGGATACTTGTAATAATCTATTTGTCATGTCTGGGGATTTGTCTGTACCTAGACTGGGTTGTGTCTCTGGCGCTGAACTGGTGGCTACGTGCACAAAGCTGGCTGGCCCGATTGTGTCCTTTCACATGAGAGAGCAAGAACAAGTGCAGGTGGTGGTTGCTGAGAGTTCAGGAGATTCCTAACTATGAGTGGCACAGGAGACTGGCAAGAAGTCAAGAGTAACAAGATGGGGATCAGATTATCAAAAAAGACCTGACTGGAACTGAAATGCTGAGACTGGAACCTGAATGCTGGGACTGGAACGGAACCGGAATTGAACCAAAATGCAGACTGCGCTGTCTGGGCAGAAGAAACTGAGTAAACTGCAGATTGCTAGGAACCAGGTTGCCATCAAAGTAATCAATGTTGCAGTGGCAACCAGTTAGGGCTCCTGGAAGTTCTTTTATGGTAACTTCTATCTGCTGATTGGAGGCTGTTGTCAGCTGATGTGAAGCAGCACTCTGGCTGAGAGGGATTGGGTGATTGAATCCAAGATGGCAGTGCCTATGCACTGGTGTTGCAGGGATCTCTGTAGTGAAACTGGGCAGCATCATGCAGAGAGATCTGAGACGACAGAGCCTGTGGACTGCAGGGAGAACTTCGAAAGACAGTATAGGGGTAAATAACAGGACCTGAGAGCCTGGTATGTGATAATATTCCATCAAGGCTTGAATTTTAGGTACACATGATTTCCATTAGGTTAGTACCAGGGATTAAATTGATAGCTCAATAAATTGGATTGTGTGGTAGCAAAGGTTTCTGCCGTGTCTTTTTGAAGACTTCTGTAAATTGCAAATTATCAGAGGGGAGAATTGCACACCTAAGACCGCCAAACGAACGTATGCAGCATGGACATTCAATTGATGACTGAGCCTCAGTAATCCTAGAAGAACATTGTTTAAAGATACAGAACTAACATATAAGTAAATGTGTTTAAATTTCAGGACCCCAGCTTGTAAATTGAGAGGAACAGTTTGGAAATACACAGAGTCATCTCAAATCACACTTCCATCAATGGTTGCGGTGTAGAGATTTTTTTTAAGTGAATCATAGAAGAGTGAAATTTTTGGACCAGGGCTTGTGTGTGGGGTTGCTTCTCAGCCGAGGGAGTGGGCTCACTCACAATTTTGCCTAAGAACACAGCCATGAATAATGAATGGTACCAAAACATCCTCCAAGAGCAACTTCTCCCAACCATCCAAGAACAGTTTGGTGGCGAGCAATGCCTTTTCCAGCATGATGGAGCACCTTGCCATAAGGCAAAAGTGATAAGTGGCTCGGGGATCAAAACATCAAAATTTTGGGTTCATGGCCAGGAAACTCCCCAGACCTTAATCCCATTGAGAACTTGTGGTCAATCCTTAAGAGGCGGGTGGACAAACAAAAACCCACAAATTCTGACAAACTCCAAGCATTGATTAGGTAGGAATGAGTGGCCATCAGTCAGTATGTGACACAGAAGTTGATTGACAGCATGCCAGTGCGAATTGCAGAGGTCTTCAAAAAGAACGGTCAACACTGCAAATATTGTCTCTTTGCATAAACTTAATGTAATTGTCAATATAAGCCTTTGACACATATGAAATGCTTGTAATTTTACTTCAGTATACCATAATTGACACAATAGGAGGGCTGCGCTGAACCCCAAAACAGGCAAGAGCAGCAATACTCAGGAATCCCTTCCTGTGAATCACAACATATACATACACACAATGTATTGCGCTCAATTACCAAAAAATGCAAGTATACACTGATCAAATATTAGTGGGTAATAAGTTTAAGTACATGTAGACCAGTACTAATAATAAATATTCACCAGAATACAATAAAGACTAATGTTGTCAAATATATGACTCAAATTAGGTGACTGTTACTGAAGGACCACTAGAATATGAGATCAAATCCGATTAGAAAAAAACATTATAAAACCAGTCTAAATGGTAATGACCAAGGGTTTAATCAACAGATGGTCATACACTGAGGTGGATTAAAATAAAACAATGAAACATCAAGTTTCCACAATTAAAACAGTTGTACATAAAAATAAAGAATATCAGTGAAAAGTCAATCTTAGAGTCCAAGAGGGTTCCAGAATGAATCCTTACACAGGGAATCCCAATAAAATGGTTTGTGAAACTTGCTATCCAAATGCCACAATGAGAAAGTCCAATGAATGAAAAATACCTCTGGTGAGCACTGAGCAGAAAGCCGGTACTCACAAGTATACCATAGCAACATTTGACAAAAAGGTCTAAAAACACTATGGCTTTTGACTATGGCTGTATACCTAGGCTCCAAATATAGATATTTTAGTAGGCTAAGGTTGTGAGGGTTCATATTCTAATTAAAAGTGTGCAGAGGACATATCCAATTGTCAACCATATTATTTCACAAAGGAAACCATCCCACAATTTTCAGCCATATATTACTATAGTGATACTAAAGCTGATATTACATATGGATACCCTATTGCTAAGCATTGCACATTGCACAGTTGTACCCCAGTTGCTAGCCATACTATACAGAAATACCTCGACTACTAATTATATGACTCAGAGTTACCTTCATTGCCAGTCATATATAGTACAGATATATCACATTGGCAGTCCTATAATACACAGAGATATACTGTACCTTTTTCCAGTCATATATGGCATAGAAATGATCCCATATATGATGTCAGGTTTTTCCGCCACTATAGGACTCAAAATTGGATCCATATGAACGATCTTCCAATATTTATTAAGAATAATTTTAATCTTCTTCTCATCTTTACTAAATTCCGTAATAAAAGGAATCATTTAATTTCTAACCTTTTTGGCTTTATAGGTCAACAACGCTTCCCTCTCGATGTTATTAGTCTCCTCCAATGCTTTGGTTATTATTTCCTCGGGATAACACCTTTCGCTGCTTTAGTGAAATGAGTTTCACCGGATAAATACGTTTGAGAGACAACTAGTTGCTAACAAGTTAATCAGACCGTTACACTAAATGCTGCTGCAGACAAATCAATCACTATAGACTTTTCAGTGCAATTATACAAAACTTATCACACAAAATATGTAGAGATGCAACAAGGAATAATCCAGCTTGTTCAGGTTATATATAGTGGTCTTTTGGGAGAGTTTGTTTTTCTATTTGTATTGACTTTATACCAGACATGAATTTATGAGACTGTTAAAAGTAAAAATTCACACTTTCCTCATGCCTATGAATCACTTAAGGCAGCACTGCAGAAGTTAAATACTAAATAATGTCTGGTTTCAAACCAAAACATTAGCACGGTAGCGGTGTTCAGAGCCGTAACTAGGGTGGTGCGGGCGGTGCCATCACCCCGGGCGCAAGCCCAAAGAGGGCGCAGCAGCCGCCCGCTACCTAGCTCTGTTGGCAGTGATAAAAAAAGCCTTTGACTTCCGCAGTGGAACGCATGTGCGTTCCACAGAGAGGAAGTTTGGAATTTGCGTTCCAAATACCAAACTTCCTGTCTGTGGAACGCGGAAGTCATAGGCACATCTTGAGTGATGCACCGCTGCTTCGTGTCTGCGCTCTCCTCCAGGTCTGCTGTTTGTCCCCTCCCGTCTATGCAGGTCCTCATTTGTAGGGTAAATAATCTCATTTTCATTTTCATTCTCTCTCTCTCAGGAAATGATATACAATGTGCTGAGATATGGGTGTCGCTAGAATTCAATCTTAGCACCTCGAATGCTGCTGTGTTCGTAATCTAATAGTACAGCGTGCAATGTAAAGGATGTTCTGAGTCAGATACTGCACATAGCAGCTTTGCATTGGTTCAATAAAGCTATGGAAGAGGGTATGTGAATGTTGGTCTGATCAAACAAAAGTGTCTACTCACAGAATTAAAAGTATGCTAAAATTTGGTGTTCAGAGTAAAATCGATGTAAATAAGGAACATAGTCCAAGCAGAGTGATGAGGAATCTGGCCTGGAATATACTGAAAATGTATTCCTGGAAATATTCACTTCCAATAAATTAGCAATATAGAAGAACTGTATCACTGCGAATGGTAAATACACTCTGGAGGACATCTGAGAAACACAAAACACCCAATGACCCCTGCAGAACCAGCTTTGGTTCTATCGGGTGCCTTGATTTGCGAAAGTGCCTTAATTTGCACTGCAAATGGTGGCTTTTGCGGAGGATCAGAAAGCGACACAGGCTCAGGGGAGAAGTTGGGTGGAGTCAGGGCATGCTTTGCCAAGGGTAAATCTAGTTTTGCAGAAGAAGATTTCCTTTTGTGGAGCAGAGGTTTTAGATAAACGGTTGGAGGATCTCTCTCTCTCTCTCTCTCTCTCGTTTCACAGACAAGGATAAGGCATCACAATTTTTTTTCACAATATATTAAAGTCACTTAAACCTACATCGACCCATTATGCAAATAAAACACACAATTTAGTATCACAATTCTTATTTGAGTATTAAGTGCATAAAATATTACAATTCCTATCACTATATATTTTTTGCATACTTTAAATAGTCCAGAGAGCCGGTTGTTAATTTATTGGAATCCCACCACTGTGTGTTTGTATGTATGTGTATATATATATATATATATATATATATATATTACACATACATATACAAATTCTTTCAGTAAAGTGCTAGACACACCCACATTAGGTTGGCCACACCCACTTGTCAAATGCCACTCCCACTTAGATGGGGGGGCGCCGGTGCCCTGTCTCGCCCAGGGCACCAAAATGTCTAGTTACGGCACTGGCGGTGTTAACAGCACAGGCTGTCTGATGATCCTTCTTCTCGCTCTTACAAATAGTGAGTGTGTGACATCAGGAAGATGGTGACATCACTGTCACATTCATCATGCAGGGAGGATTGGCACTCTCACCAGTGGAAGCAGGTCTTCCTTCGCCAGGGCTGCTGATACACTGTAAAAGTGAAAGCAGCAGGTGCAGTGTGGTGCACCACCATATTTCATAACTATCAGGCCCGCCCCGAGAGAGACTGTCCTGTTCCTGGCTGGAATAATTCATCTGTGTAAGAGCAACTTTTCTTGATGGGTCTATTTGTTTGAGAAGGCCTGGAGCTGGAGCTCAATCAGACCCATTGTTATTATGGCTCTCGGGAGTGTTGCTTTTCAGTTTCTATGGTGTAGGTGCAGAAAGCAGAACTGCTAACTTGAAATTGTTTTCCGGAGTGATCCTCCACTCAAACCTAGTGCAGTCCAAAATACAAGAAGAACTTAGTGCAGCTTGCCAAATACAGCAGCAAGTCAGATATAACTTAGCAAAAATAACCTATAACTGCCATACATTGTATTGCGATATACTTGGCAGAATAAAGGATATACATTTAGTGCCTTAAAAATTAATATGGTGCACGTGTTTTGGGGAAAAAAATTAGCATGCATGGTGTGATGAATAAGGATATGCTTAGAGTGCTGTAAAGGTAAATATTTAGCAGTGACAGGAGATATTTTGCATGTGCATTATAGAAAATAAGTAAATATTGTGTAGACCCAATTGTTCTACACATGTCCATCACATACTGTAAAGTGTTATTATCATTATTTTTCTTTATTATAGCATATACAGTTTTTTGCACTCCATTGTACACTATTTTTCAGACAGTTTCTCTATCCATTCAGACTTACATTTTAGTCTGGGTGCCTATGACATAGGGAGACAAAGTGCTTAGCTCAGATCACATATAGTTAATAGAAGAATATGAACAAACAAGTCTCTCCCACAAGTCATTCACTATGTTGCTATCTCTTTAAAATAAAATAAACTTAATCTATTTCCATGAGAAGGTTGGGCCTTTTATATCATAATAGGATTATTGACATTTAGTAAGGAATACCAGTATCACTTTATCTATATTATAAGATTAGAAAACCATATTGCTTTATGAAGTTAAAAAAGTATTGGCTTATTAAATGGCCTCCATGCAGGTAAACATCAATGTCATCATGTTAATTTCATAGGTTGAATTATTCCTCTACTGGACACTTTGTTCCTGCTTGGATTATGTGACATCTGCTAGTGTCAGTTTTAAAATTCTCATTTTTCTTACTGGTGTGACACAAAGCATACCGTAAAATCTGTCCCTAGATTCAATATGTACTCTTGCAGCCATTTCAAAACCTTGAGGTTCTAGATACCCATTGATCTGTAATTGGAAGGTTTTGTCTTGAGGGCCTAGTGGTTAGCACATCTGCCTCACAGCGCTGTGGTCATGAGTTCGATTCCTGACCATGGCCTTATCTGTATGGAGTTTGTATGTTCTCCCTGTGTTTGCGTGGGTTTCCTCCCACACTCCAAAAAAAACATACTGGTAGGTTAATTAGCTGCCATCAAAATTGACCCTAGTCTCTCCCTCTCTGTGTGATTGTGTGTGTATATTAGGGAAGTTAGACTGTAAGCTCCAATGGGACAGGGACTGATGTGAGTGAGTTCTCTGTACAGCACTGCGGAATTAGTGACGCTATATAAATAAATGATGATGATGATGATGTCTTAGGTGCCTTCACTCAGTGTTGGATTTTTGGTTACTTATCTTCTTAAAGCCAATTCAGATATCAGTGCTAAGGTGCTGTTGACCACTACATGCAGTATCCTCTTTGTGCCCAGAGTGCTATAGTATGTGATTGAAGGTGACACAATTCTATTGGGACAATGATCCCAATCGGGGCTCTTTTTTTAAGTGTGCTGTACATGTGGACAGTCCACACTGCATGCACAGCTAATGCCTTAAAAGGTTCTTAGTGTCATGTGTTATTTTTTCCTGCTGTCTCATTCACTTCTCATGACAATTATTTTTTTGTTCCAGAATTTCTGAAAATGGATTTTAAACTTTTTTTTGATAAAGCTTGCTTCAGCATTATTCAAAAGTGATAGGATACATACTAAGACATTGTTTTCATAAATACAGTACAAAAAAAATGACTTTAAAATGTTGCATTTGTTTAAATATCATTTATGTGTGCAAATGATTTAATTAGAAAGTAATGTATCATTATGATCAAATGGATAGTTATTTTCGTTAATATGATTTGAATGGCACGCAGTACCATATTTTACAGCTCAGAGTGAATGCTGGACGAATAATGAATGTAATATGTCCTAATGCCTTGTGTTCATGGTCCATTTAGCTTACATTGTGAATGCTCATGTGTGCTGTTGTCATGTTCTTAACAAAATTCAATAAGCCCTGTTTAGATGAGCTAGATTAACTATCTGCTGAATGCCGCTGACCTGGGATTTATTATAAGCACGTGAAAAGTGCCAGTGTGTAAGGCTGTAGGTCTCACTTTTGTCATCACTTGACCGATGGCTAGTTTTCTTGATATACAGCAGTATTTGAAAGAGCCAGCATCAGGATCATTTGTCCCAATACCAGTGTCTCTCTATTATACACATACTCAGTATATATAACAACCCCTTTAATCAAAAGTGTGTTACAGCCACTCGTGTCAAATTTATCAAGTTATGGCTGAAAGTTTTTTACATCCTAATGCCTGTCTGCTCTTCACATACAAAAACAATATCAGTAAAGATAGATTTATCTTTTACTTTTCACATGTAATTCAAATACTTGATTACTTTGTATTTAAAGCATGGTGTTAAATATTGTTTAATCTTTACATTTAAGGTTGTGTGGAACCTACTACTATTAAACATATTTTTTTATTAAAATTAGATTTACTACAAATTGCTACTATTTAATAGATGTTTCATATTTTTCTAACTATAATCTTTTTATTAGAGATGCTCACTGACCACCGTGTTTTGGTTTTGGATCTGGATTACCGTTGTGTTTTGGTTTTGGTTTTGCCACCGCTTTTGTTTGGTTTTGTTTTGCTATTTTGTTGAAAAATCAATGTTTTTGGCCATAAAATAACCAAATTTAGTGCTCCACCTGTTTCTTGGATAAGTAATGTAATTGTAAAGCTAATAAATTATCCAAAAAACATTTTAATTCCTGGTAGGTAGGCCTTCATTAATTCTACACACAAACCAGATTGTCTTCCTCTCCATCTATGCATATTGGCAATGCAGCCATCGTCTTTGGGTGTATATTACACCCTACACTTATAGTTAAATATGTAAAGAAATGGACAAAGGCAGTTTGGTTTCTGTCTCTATAGGCCCCCCTCCACTTGTATAAAATACAAAAAAATTCAGCCGTTATAGACTGTACAATATTAATTGAAATGGACAAAGCCAGTTTGGGCTCAGTGTGTGTTTGAC
The DNA here is from genome assembly GCF_038048845.1 of Mixophyes fleayi. NCBI lineage: Eukaryota > Metazoa > Chordata > Amphibia > Anura > Limnodynastidae > Mixophyes > Mixophyes fleayi. Next base: position 43,481,664 of record NC_134412.1, read on the forward strand.
ACCCTACCCATAATGAGAAATTGCCAAAACAGCAGCCTTTCAAGACGGTACGTGATATCGAAATGCCCCAAGTCCCTTTCCTCTTTGGGGGTAGATTGCACCCTACACATAAATAGAAAGTTTTAAAAACACGTTATCATCATTATCTTGAGCTTCATCCTCACCCTCATCAGTGTGTACGTCATCATCACAGACTATCAATTCATCGCCGCTTGAATCCGCCATTAGAGAACAGTCAGTGCTTGGATGTCTTTGATGGTGAAGGCCTTCCTCGTGGAAGATGTAGTTCATTTTTATAAACATCATTTTCTCCACATTTTTGGGAAGTAACCTTCTATGGCGATCACTGACTAAGTTCCCGGCTGTGCTGAACACTCATTTAGAGTACACACTGGAGGGTGGGCAGCTTAGGTATTGCAAAGCAAGTTTGTACATGGGTTTCCAAATGGCCTGCTTTTTTCCCCAGTAAGGAAAGGGACTGTCTGACATTTCCATATCAATTACCTCTTGAAAATAATCCTCCACCATCCTTTGCATGTTAATACTCATATATGTTATGGGCAAGGTCACACATTTTTTGGAAAAATCCTTCAAACCAGCCCAGATGTTAAACTGTTCTGGTCTGCCCTCTGCGTCTTCCCTGCTTCTTTTTAGATTTTTTTTTTTTTTACGAGCAGCAGCTGCTTGAGAAACTGAAGGAGGACACGTCGTCAAACCAAGGCCCAGTTCAGCGGCCAACTTGCCGAGCAATAGCTCCTTGCAAAAGTTAACATCTCGTTCATTTTGAAGCAAAGACTCAATGTAGGTCTTAAACCTTGGATCAAGCACAGTGGCCAAAATGTAGTGATCCGAGTTCAAAATCTTAATAACTCAAGAGGATCATTGTGAAGCGAATTAAGTACTTGATCGACAAGGCCAACATACTTTGCGGAATTGCTTGCTTTCATCTCCTCCTTCAGTTTCTCAAGCTGCTTTTCCAATAGTCTAAATAAAGGAATGACTTGGCTCAAACTAGCAGAATCTGCACTCACTTCACACATCACAAGTTCAAATGGTTTCAGTACCTTGCACAGCACTGAAAGGATTCCCCACTGTGCAAGATTGAAATACATCCCCCCTCCTTTCCCAATGTCATGGCTTGTGCAATACGCTTGGATGGCTTTGCGCTGTTCCTTCATCCTCTGAAGCATGTACAGGGTGGAATTCCACCTAGTTACCACCTCTTTCTTAAGTTGGTGGCAGGGCAAGTTAAACTGCTCTTGGAGCTGCTGCAATCTCCTACATGCTGTGGCAGAATGCCTGAAATGGCCTGAAATTTTACCGGCCACCGAAAGCATCTCCTGCACCTCACGGTTATTTTTTAGGAAGCTCTGCACCATGAAGTCTATGGTTTGAATAAAACAGGGAATGTGATGGAATTCACCCAGCTGTAATGCTCGCACTATATTGTTGGCGTTATCAGAAATGACATATCCTGGGAAGAGTCCAAGTGGTATAAGCCATATATCAATCAGATCTCTTAGTTTGCATAACAAATTGTCAGCTGTATGCCTGTTAGTGAAGCCAGTGATACAAACAGTGGCCTGCCTGTGACAAATGTTACGTAGTGGTGTACATGCTGCTGCTGTTCCTGCTGGTGAAGGCGAATGACCAACCCATTGGGCTGTCACAGTCATATAGTCTTTGGTTTGCCCAGTTCCACTTGTCCACATATCTGTGGTTAAGTGGACAGTGAGCAGAATGGCATTTTTCAGCGTAATCTCTACATTTGTACACACTATACCAAAAAGTACACACTTTTTGGTATAGTTGTGGAATAGCTCAATTAACTGTGAAAAACCATCTGCGTTTATTGTGGATATTGGACGCAGACCTAACACTGGCATGGCAGCCATGGCATCTGTGATTCGCTTGGCGACTGGGTGACTGCTGTCATATTTGCTTCCCCTAGCAAATATTACAGTTAATTGTTGAAATGTAGGACTGCTCTTTTTCTTGGCCTTCCTCTGTGCTGACGATTCACCCCCAGCAGCAGCAACAGCAGCAGCAGTGGGACTAACGCTATCTTCAGAGGAATCAATTATAGTTCAGAAGTCATCCAGCCTTAATAAGTGGGATGCAGGGCTAAGTTTGAGCGCTACTGAGGATATTGATGAGGATGGTGTGGTGGGTGTATTTTGTAGCTGTCGGGATGTCGGTGACCGGAGGGTCCTAGCTGATGATGGAGTGCTTGTAATTTTTTTGGAAGAACTTTCAGCTTTTCCCAACAACTCTTGTTAAATGGTGTAATATAGGCGAGGTTCCAAGATGGTTAAGGTCCTTCCCTCGACTGACTGTGGCTTGACATACACTACAATTGGCTAGACAGTTGTTGTCTGGATTTGGGTAGAAATAATTCCATACATAAGAAGTGGATTTTTTTGTTTTATGGCCAGGAATGACAATGGCCTTTTTCTTGTCACGTGCCAGAACTGCTGCTACTGGTGCAGGACTTACACAAACAACCTCATCCTCATTAGCGACCTCGTCATCTACACAAATCTTCACCTCATCCTCTTCTTTTTTTTTTGTAAAACTCTTTTTTTATTACAAGAGGAAACAGCATAGAAAAGAGCAAACAACAAGTAAAAACCAGCTGTGTTAAGACAACAATATGTCTCCTCTTATTTTAAAGTTTTATATTAGAAGGGAGGGGTAGGAAAGAGACAGGAAACAAAATGGGTTAAGGAGGAGAAACGATGGGGGGAGGGTTGGGAAGGTCAGGCACGTATATCACCATATCTATTACAACGGACGTTGAAAGCAAAATATTTACAGAATAACGACTTATAAAATAAATAAGAAAATAAAAAGTAGAAGGCGTAAAAAGTAGAAGTCGTGTGCCATGGATCTCTTACCCATGGCACACGACGACCAACCTGGAGGATCCGGAGACGGCCCAGAGTTTATGTACCATTAGAGGACGAGAGAGCCAAAGGGGGTAAACAGCTACGGCTTTGCTGGAGATACCACGGGTCCCAAACCTTGTCAAAGTTTTAAGATTTATCGTGAAGGTAGCATGTAATACTCTCCATGCTTGCGATATGCCAGATGTAGTTCCGTAAGGACTGCATAGAGGGAGGGTTAGGATCTTTCCAGTGTTTAGCTATTAGGGATTTGGCAGCAGCTAGTATGTGGGATATCAGCTTGTTGGAAGGGGCGGTCTCATCAGGGATAGGGCAAGAGAGAAGGAACGACCAGAGATCCTTAGTGATCTGTTGTTCAGATATGGAATTAATAAGTGCAAGGACCATGTTCCAATAAGGGATTATACGGGGATAGGTCCACCATACATGTAGCATCGTGCCTCTCTGGCCACATTCCCGCCAACATCTCGGAGTAGCAGTGGGAAACATTCTAGACAGCCTATCTGGGGTATAGTACCACCTATAGTACAGCTTGTATGCAGTTTCTTTAATAAGTGTGGATATTGAGCTCTTGGCAATCACCTCATCCTCTTCTAATTCCAAAGTGGCATCCTCAATTGGTGTATCACCGGCTACACTCGGGCTGTCCAGGCACACATCAGCAGAACTGCTGAAAGGGCCCTTCTTTATGGGTACACTAACAGAATGCTCACGATTAGACATTCCACTGTTGCATGGATTCTCCACAGGGATTGTTGTCATTTCTGATTCAGAGCATACATTATCCTCTGCCTTACTGTTTTCTTGCAGCTCGGCTTTGACGCGAAACAGTAGTTGTGCACCACTTTTAGACTCCAAATTACTTGGTCTTGCTTGGTCACGAGTGACCGTACAAGAAGAAGGCTCGGTAACATTTTTGGATCTGCCACTAATAGAGAAAGGCGAAGGCCTCATTCTTTCTTTGCCACTGCGTGTGTAGAATGGCATGTTGGCAATTTTTTTTATTATCGGCACTTAACTTTTCCTCAGTTACACTTCTTTTTCGCTTCAACACAGTAAATTTCTTTTTGGTGTGTGTTTTTTCCCCTGATTTAACAAGACTATGTACTTTTACATCACCTTTCACAGATGATGTACTGGGAACACTAACATCAGGACTGGTTACAGAACCTAGTTGCTGATTCTGCTCATATGTGGACTTCTTTGAATCCATTTTAATGAGCCGAAATCACTTGTAGTGCAAAATATTGTCTTATATAGATACTGCTGACAAATATGACTTCTTTTGACAGCCAGAAAAAATAGTGTAAAACACTGGGGAATATTGGACACCCCAAATCACTTGTAGTGCAAAATATTGTCTTATATAGATACTGCTGACAAATATGACTTTTATTTGACAGCCAGTAAAATGAATGAAAAACACTGGGGAATATGGGACACCCCAAAAGCACTTGGAGTGCCAAAAAAAGAAAAAAAAAGCCTCCTCTATCCTCCTCTATTACTGCTCTAACAATTGCAAATCCAATTGGTATTAATATTAGAATTGAATAGAATAGAAACAATTATGTGTACAATAATTGCTCTGTCCCTTGCTGTGGAGGCGGGTATTTATGCTTTTCAAATCTCGCGAGAACCGAGCTCAGAAATATGAATACGTCACGATGATGTTTTGCCTCGATTTAGATTCCAAATGGGCGGGAGAGTACTGAGCCTGCTCGGCTCGGTACTCAGGTAGGCGAAATTCAGATGGATTCGGATCTCGGGAACCGAGCCCGCCCATCTCTAATTTTTACGTCATCCAATCATAAGTTAATTAACCTGTGTATGTCAAGGCTCACCAGTTAGTAGCAGTGCACAGTGCATGCATGCATGTGGTCTCTCTCCAGCCAGTGTTGTGAACAGAACATGTGCACAGAGAATATTCAAGTATGCCTACTGCAAGTATTCATAAATGTACTCTGTCACTTCTGTACGGTAATATCGCACATTTGTTCAATTTACAGGTGGGAATAGGATCATGAACTAACAAAGTCTTTGATTATAAATAGTTTAATTTTGTAAAACATGAATTCAATACTCCCAACTTTTTAATCTGGGAAATTGGGACAAATATGTGCACAGAACAGTTGGGAGTTGTGTGAATAAACATTTCTTTATATTAATGTGTTTGTGTATTTGTATTGATCTAAGCGGTGCAATATTGTGATGCAAAAAGCATGAACACTGTATTATCTTCAAATAATTCAATCTGTCTTGTCGACAGATGTCCTGCAATTGAAATTTCTTGCTGTATCAGTAGCACAGTGGTGCCGGTACCATTATACATGTAGATTTATAACTTTGTGCTTGACGGTTGGTGTCTGAATGATCCCACTTCTGTCACCAAATGTGAAGATACAGGGTTCTTTTATTCACCCAGACACCAACCAGATGAAATTAAATGCATGGTTTATTTTGCAGCACATACACAGTATCAGAATATGAGTTTTGGGTAGAGTTCCGCACAGGCAACAATAACAGGTAGTCCCACACATTGCGACTATTGAGCAATTCTGCATAGGAATAATGATAAAAGTAAATCCACGCAGAAAATAAAGATGAGATCCACAAAGTCCATTAGCAGAGTATCACTCCTAAGGTTAGGTACACACTGGCCCAATGATTGCACGAAACATCCGAACATTTGGTTAAATATTGTGTGAGTGTGTATAGTGACATGATGATCTAAAGTCGTCCAATGTGCTGATCATCGTTTCATTTTGTTGGTCGTACTGTTTAATATTTTCCAACCAACCACCGACCGATCATGTAGTGTGTATGCACTCATGCTCACGATCTCCATAGAGTTTACAGAGTCATGTTCTTTTCAGCCATGCTAGCGATGAATGTCCCGGTGAATAAATGTAGAAAGTGCTGTAGAAGGAATAATTAATTTGTTCGTTCTGAGACAGAATGTTTCGTTTCAGAGTCACAGAAACAGAATTAGTTAGGGCATGTGAATAGCTATAACAAGGTGGTTTTAATCAGTGTTACAATGTGACAATAATGAATGAATATTGTGCTGTCAATCTCTGAAGACTAGAGGACCTGATGAAGGACCAGATGAAGGACCAGATGGAGAGCACAGATCTGAAGGTAAATCGTGTCTCTGTGTACGCATGAATTATCAGACTGATCGGACCTTCAGTCGTAGATACAATCGTTTGAGATAACACGTCTGTTGGAAAATTCTTCAGTGTGTGCCTAGCCCAAGACAAAGTCAGTCACTAACCTCCTTATCTGACTTGGGTAACCTCCTTTTTAGACCACCAAATTCTCACGGTGATGGTGGCCACCAAAGAGAGTGGCACAGGGTCCTGGGATCCCTTATTATGACCCTCACTCCTATCTCCCCAAATATTCTTCTCTTGATGACCCCAAGCTGAATCAGGCTTCAAAATGTCTCTTAAAGTCCAGAGAAGAAAAATGGGAAGCAAATAGAGGAAACAATGACATTATATTTGTTCAAGACCTCAGCGTAGCCTGTGGAGATTTGATTTAACCCATTAGGTGCTTTTTCAGTAAAATATTGACTTTTCCTCATGTGTACTTCCTGTGTGACAAGTATTGAACCAAACAAAAAGAAAACTCCACAGCAACTGGGCAGTCCTAAATACTTCCTGCATGTGGCATACACTCTTTTTGGATAGGTGAAGTGTATGAAGATAATCTGGGAGCGAACAAAAAGGGAGTGAGTATAGTTAATCACCTCCTCACTGCCATGAATTGGGGTCTTAGCCCTGTTTACCCCGCCACTCGACAGTATCATATCACCGTGCATCTCCCTCCTGTCAGAATGCAGCATTCTAAACCCTGGGACAAAGCGTGATATCTGTCTGCTGTACTGGAGGCTGCCATCTTGGGTGAGACATTTTGCTACCTCCTGCTTATTATGAGCACCTGACTTCATCCACCAATTAGCTCCCTCCGCAGACTATAAAAGTCACTTCCTACACTCAGCTAATGGCCAGTGCAACACTTTCCTAGTTCCAGCTTACATCTGTTGCTGTTTGTTTGCTGCTTCATTCTGCCTGTTGTAATACAGACTTCAGACATTAACCCTTCATGTGAATTCAGCTTCATTCTGCCTGCTGTAATACATAATTCAGCCATCAACCCTTCATACTCAGGGGCGCACGCAGGGGGGGTTTCTGGTTCTCCAGAAACCACTCCTCCTCCGCGAACGAACAGGCAGCAAAAGCATGTATAAACATGCTAAACACTACCCCTTCCCACAGCACCTCCGCGGACGCTGCGCTGACAGCGCTGCAGCTGCTGTATGATCCAGTGTCATTGAAATGGAGCTGCTGCGCATGCTTGGCCACAGCAGCTCCTCCCAGACTGAGGCTGCCCTGCTAAACGGTGAGTCCCAGGGACCCTGGGCATTCAATAAATTCTTTTAGGAGACTGTGCATTCAGCTGGTTATCATTAAATTCCATATCTGTCACAGCAACATATTTTGTTACTAGTATATTTGTGTGTATGTAAATATAGGTATATGTAGGATATATATATATATATATATATATATATATATATATATATATATTTATATATATCTCCCAGAATAAAAGTTACTGCTGGCCATTAAAACTTCACAAATATTTCAGGACAAGCCCCTGGTAAAGGTCAGTTTTATTTTATTTAATGCCTCTCACATAGGGAGATAACATGGAACAGATACAGATACTAAGGGGCATATTCAATTGTTAGCGTTAACGCTATCAAACAAGCGCTCAAAAAATCTTAGCGTTAATACAGTAATCACTCGCGGAATTACAGCTCGCCGCGACGAGCTGAAATTCCGCGAGTAAACTACTGTATTAACTCTTTTCGCGCGCAATATTATCGTATAAATGGTAATATTTTTTGAGCGCTCATTTTTTAGCGTTAACGCTAACAATTGAATACCCCTCTAAATGTCCAAGTATCTGGGATGAGAGAATAAATAGGTTAAAAAAAAATCTACAGCTGAAATAAATATATATATATATATATATATATATATATATATATAATGTGTGTATGTATTTTTCAAGCTTTAATATGCGGGTCAGGCTTTGATTATTACTTTAGTAATGAGTGATAAAATAGAAGATCCTATAACATATTGGTTATCATCATCAGCTATTTATATAGCATCACTAGTTCCGCACCGCTATCTTATTATTGCATAATGTTAGACTTGTGAATAACAATTTATATTGTGACTCACATGTACCTGTTATTTGCAGTAAAAAAGGTTTTGTTGAAGCCTTATTCTAGCACTTTATGTTTTATGTTTTATTGTTGCTTTGTTCCGAATTCATCTATTTGGAAACCCCCCCCTTAAAAATCCTGCGTTTGCCCCTGGTACTAATTCAGCTTCATTCTGCTTGCTGTAATACATAATTCAGCCATTAACCCTTCGTACTAATTCAGTTTCTTCTGCCTGCTCTAATACAGACTTCAGCCATTAACCCTTCATGTGAATTCAGATTCATTCTATCTGCTGCTGTACAGATTCCAGCTGTCACCCCTCTTGTGGATCTAGCTCTCTTCAGCATATTCCTGTCTCACATACTGCTCTGAGTCTTCCAACTTCTGTAGCAATCTCTGTGTCTCTGGGTATCGGCTTTCAGTTCAAGGCTTGTCTCAGGTTTTGAGTTCTGTGTTGTCCGGGGCCAGTTCCAGGCTTATACAGCTCAATAAGTAGTCACCCCTGCTAATCAGCTACCTGAGTTCTGAGCTTTCCGAATCCCAGGTTTGGTATTATGTTCGACTGAGTTTCTGGATTCTTGGAGATACTGAGTCTCTGGCCATAGGGTCAGTCCCTCTGTTCCTGCGTCCAGGTTTCCGTCCACCAGGTCCAGATTCCAGTTGTTTACTTCACTACAGAGTCCAGTCCAGCATTCTTCCTCCTAACATCTGGTATACAGGAATAGAGCACATCCTCCATGAGCAAGACCTTCATCCGGCCTCCGAGTTTCCACTTCATCACCGTCACAGCTACTCCTAAGGGTCCCTAGACGGATACCAGAAACCCTATTGCAGTGATACTCAAATTATACAAGTTCACATTTATTACAGTTATTATTATCATCATCATCATCAACATTTATTTATATAGCGCCAGCAAATTCCGTAGCGCTATACAATTGGGAACAAACATTGATAAGACAATACTGGGTAATACATACAGACAGAGAGGCAAGAGAACCCTGCTCGAAAGCTTACAATATATAGGACAATGGGAGTTAGAAACACAAGGGCATGTGCTACATCATATTGCACAATGGACCAGCTAGACTGCAAAGGTAAAAGTATTGAGTGGGCTGTGTGTGTTGCAATGTTGGACAGAGGGTTGTTGTCTTGCGTTAGCAGTGTAGAGGATAATCTAGGGTAATCTAGGGAAATTAAGATGATGGTTGAGGAATATCATAACCTTGTCTGAAGAGGTGGGTTTTCAGTGAACGCATGAAGGTTTGAAGACTAGAGGAAAGTCTTACTGTGCGTGGGAGGGAATTCCACAAAGTGGGTGCAGACCGGAAAAAATCCTGTAACCGAGAATGGGAGGATGTGATCAGAGTGGAGGAGAGACGTAGATCTTGTGTAGAATGGAGGTGTCAAGTAGGGAGATATTTCGAGACAAGTGAGAAAATGTATGTCGGTGCAATTTTGTTGATGGCCTTGTATGTTAGTAGAAGAATTTTATATTGGATTCGTTAAATACAGGCAGCCAATGTAGAGACTGACAGAGTGGCTCCGCAGAGGAATAACGGTTTGTAAGGAAAATCAATCTAGCCGCTGCGTGCAAAATAGATTGTAGGGGTTCAAGTCTGACTTTGGGAAGACCAGTAAGGAGGGAATTGCAATAGTCGATGCGGGAGATGATGAGTGCATGAATTAATGTTTTAGCAGTGTCTTATGTAAGATATGTGCATATTCTGGAAATGTTCTTTAGGTGTATGTAACATGATTTAGATATAGAGTTGATGTGGCGAAGAAACGACAGTTGTGAATCAAGGATTACACCTAGGCAACGAGCTTGAGGGGTGGGATTTATGGTCATGTTATCAACAGAAATAGAAATGTCAGGCAGGAAGCTTCTGTTTTTGAGTTGGAATATTATTAATTCAGTTTTTGAGAGATTGAGTTTGAGTTGGCGATAAGACATCCAAGATGAAATGGCAGAAAGACAGACAGTAACGCGAGACAACACAGATGGTGAAAGATCAGGAGAGGATAGATAAATTTGTGTATCATCCGCATAGAGATGATACTGAAATCCAAAGAAGCTTATTAGTTTTGCAAGAGAAGTGGTGTAGATAGAGAATAGCAGAGGATCTAGGACTGAGACTTGTGGTACTCCAACTGATAAAGGAAGCGGAGCAGAGGGGGATCCAGAGAAATGAACACTGAAAGAGCGATTAGATAGGTAGGATGAGAACCAGGATAGGACAGTGCCTTCAAGACCTAGGGATTGTAGCATTTGTATGAGGAGAGAGTGGTCAACGGTGTCAAATGCAGCAGAGAGATCCAGGAGAATTAGAAGAGAGTAATGGTTATTATTTTTTGCTGTGATCAAATCATTGACAACTTTAGACGCCTGAGCATAGATGAGAGATTGAAAGTAGGTTTGTTTAGCAGTGTCCAGAGCATTTCTATAGGAGTGGTAGATATCAGTATATGTGATGAAATCATTAGAGGCACAAGATTTACGCCAGCAACGTTCTGCTTTACGAGAAAGTTTTTGTAGAGTTCGTGTTACTGTAGTGTGCCACGGTTGGCAACGAATTCTATGCGAAGTATGTAGTGTCGCTGGAGCCACTTGATCCAGGGCAGTTGCTAGGGTTTGATGAAAATGGGGTACTGCCCTATCAGGGGAGGAGAATGTAGGAAATGGGGAAAGAAGGTGTTGGAGAGAGGTGGAAAACTGTTGAAAATCAATAGAGTTGAAATTCCTGTGGTTGTGAGGAGGCTTGGAAGAGTTTGACACTAGGGAGAGTAAAGAACTGGGGGTCAGTGAGTAGCTAATAAGGCGATGATCCGAGAGGGGGAAAGGAGTGTTAAGGAAATGAGAAACTGAGCATAGTCTAGAGAAAACAAGATCAAGACAGTGGCCATCCTGATGAGTAGCGGATTCAATCCACTGGGAGAGGTCAAGTGAGGATGTTAGAGAGAGTAGTTTGGAAGCAGCATTGGAACGTGGATTAGAAATAGGGGAAATCACCCATGATGATGGTGTGGATGTCAGTAGATAAGAAGTGAGGGAGCCATGCAGAGAAGTGTTCAAGAAAGTGTTGGTGTGGACCAGGGGGATGATAGATGACAGCAACACGCATAGAGAATGGGTTGAAAATCCTAACAGCGTGTACTTCTAAAGATGTGAACGTGAGTGATGGGACACTTGGTAGAACTGTGAATGTGCACTGTGGGGAGAGAAGTAGTCCAACCCCCCTCCTTGTCTGTCTCCTGGTCTGGGGGTGTGGGTGAAATGGAGACCACCATGTGAAAGGGCTGCAGGTGAGGCAGTGTCTGAATGCGTGAGCCATGTTTCTGTTATTGCTAGAAGATTGAGGTTGTTTGAGAGGAAGAGGTCGTGTACGGAGGTAAGTTTGTTACAAACAGAGCGTGCATTCCAAAGGGCACATTTAAAGGACTTTGGAAGAGAGGGGAGACAGGTTATGTGTTTGAGGTTTGCCGGATTTCTGTAGTTTTCAGATATATGCGTGTGGGAGAATTATTATATAGAATTATAATTATTATTATTCAAATTATTATTACCGTATATATTTGAGTATAAGCCGACCCAAATATAAGCCGAGGCACCTAATTTTACCACAAAAAACTGGGAAAACTTATTGACTCGAGTATAAGCCTAGGGTGGGAAATGACTTGCTTCTTTTAATAAACTCAGGCTCCCAAAATGTCTCTAAATGTACCAAAAAATCAGCAACAATATTAGTAAGGTGTATATAGCGTGTATATATAGTGTATATATAGTGTATATAGCGTTCACATGGGATAGCATAATTCAAATAGTGATATTATTTTATAACATTTTTACTATAGTGACTACAGATTAGGCCAGTGGTTCCCAAACTTTTGCAGTTCGCGGCACCCTTAGAGTCTCCAAATTTTTTCACGGCACCCCTCCAAAATAATTACTGAGCAGTCCTGTTTTAGAAGTACTTGGGTCAAAAAATTGTAATAAGTATTTAGGTCACGACAGAAATACTTATTTAGTTGTATACAAAATTGCCCCTCTGTATCCAGGCACACTGCCCCCTCTGCAACCAGGCACACTGCCCCCTCTGCATCCAGGCACACTGCCCCATCTGCATCCAGGCACAATGCCCCCTCTGCATCCAGACACACTGCCCCCTCTGCATCCAGACACACTGCCCTCTCTCACATTGCCCCCTCTGCTCTCTGTCAGGGTGGCCCCCTCCTCTGCCCTCTCTCATGCTGTCCCCTCCTCTGCCCTCTGTCTCGCTGTCCCCCTCCTCTGCCCTCTGTCACGCTGTCCCCCTCCTCTGCCCTCTGTCCCCCTCCTCTGCTGTCTGTCACGCTGTCCCCCTCCTCTGCTCTCTGTCCCCCTCCTCTGCCCCCCTCTTCTGCCCTCTGTCCCCCTCCTCAGCTCTCTGTCCCCCTCCTCTGCCCTCTGTCACGCTGTCCCCCTCCTCTGCTCACTGTCACGCTGTCCCCCTCCTCTGCCCTCTGTCACCCTCCTCTGCTCTCTGTCATGCTGTCCTCCTCCTCTGCCCTCTGTCCCCCTCCTCTGCTCTCTGTCACGCTGTCACCCTCCTCTGCTCTCTGTCCCCCTCCTCTGCTCTCTGTCCCCCTCCTCTGTCCTCCTCCTCTGCCCTCTGTCCCCCTCCTCTGCCCTCTGTCCCCCTCCTCTGATCTCTGTCCCCCTCCTTTGTCCTCCTCCTCTGCCCTCTGTCCTCCTCCTCTGCCCTCTGTCCCCCTCCTCTGCTCTCTGTCCCCCTCCTCTGCCCTCTGTCCCACTCATCTGCCATCTGTCCCCCTCCTCTGCCCTCTGTCCTCCTCCTCTGCCCTCTGTCACTCTCCTCTGCCCTCTGTCCCCCTCCTTTGCTCTCTGTCCCCCTCCTCTGCTCTCTGTCCCCCTCCTCTGCTCTCTGTCCCCCTCCTCTGCCCTCTGTCCCCCTCCTCAGCCATCTGTCCTCTCCTCTTCTCTCTGTCCTCCTCCTCTGCCCTCCTCCTCTGCTCTCTGTCCCCCTCCTCTGCCACGATCCCTCTCACTCTGCCCTGCGCCAGGTGCCAGCAATAGAGAAAAGAAAGAAAACAGAAACTTACCAATCCGCGCGGCACCAGGACCCAGCAGCCTCCTCTCTCCCGCAGCAGCTTGTCACTGACGTCAATATTCAGTGACAGCTGTGGGAGAGAGGAGGCTACTGGGTCCCAAGGCCGCGCGGATTGGTAAGTTTCTATTTTCTTTCTTTTTTCTATGGCTGGCCCGCGGCACCCCTGGGAGCCGCGGCGCACAGTTTGGGAACCGCCGGATTATGCATCACTTTACAGAGATTATTTTATAATTCACATCAATCCCTGTCCCTGTGGAGTTTACAATATATATTACCTATATTATCACAGAACTCTTTACTTTACTTTGTTATTATTCAAAAAGTGTAAATGTCGACTCTTAACCTGCAAACATGAAAATGTCAGCAGGCTAAATGCCGACACTTGCATTGTGTTGACAGGTGGACAATGTCGTCAGTGTGATTGGCGACATTCACAATGGTGGCAATCACAATGCCGACATTAAAAGACCAATGCTGGCAGGTCCGGGGTATAGTAAATGATCAGAAACCATATGTAATAAAACTTAGACTGTTTAGTGTTCATGCACCACAATAGAACACATGTTCTCTTTTCTGACTTTTTGAATCTAGCACCTCCCTATGACTATAAAAAATATCTCAAATAATCTGATGATATATTAATAATATCATATAATTTTAAGATTGGGGAGTTAACTAAAACAACTATACTCAGATCTAGTGCGTTACTTTCAACTATGCTCCATCATAAACCAAAATCTATGGTTTTCCCACCTTTTATGGTCCCGGCTGCTGTACAACACTACTACAACAACCACACCAAAACAGAGCTTCATGACTACAGACAGATAAGTATTTCTAAAAATCATATAGCATCAGTTTGAGTACATGCTGCTGGGGACCTTACTTCTTTGATTATCACGCTGTGGTTTCTGGCTTGCTACCATTCCCCTCCTCCTAATAACAACACTTCCCTGTCATGTACAATCTTGTCCTCTAATATAATCACACAAATGGACAGCAGGTCACTTCATCTCTTGGAATAGTCAGTGTTCCTGTGATTACTCTGATTGACAACTGGATGTTCTATCATCTAGAAGAGGTAGATGTGACAAGTTGTGCCAAAAAAGGTTCTCTGACCCAAGTCAAATACACCTTAAAAATATTTTATCACATTTCTATACTGCAGGCATGGCACACTGCACCTGTATTAAATACATTGGCTATTCTCTTTGTAAAATTTGTCTTACTTATTTTGCTTAAGTGGAAAAAATGACCTGGTTTATGCTTTGTGAAAAAGCAAGGAAGGCCTGCAGAATAAGCACTACTGTGGTCAAATCTATTATGTTCTAGAACAAGGACGGGCAACAGGCGTTCCTAAGACCACATGCGGTCCTCCGAGTCTTCATTTTCCTTCCTGCTTTATTGCCAGATTTGTTTATTATAACTTATTAACACTTGTTTAAAATGAATGCTGATATGTTATTACATATTGGTGTCTCTTTATTTGATTAAATGCATTGTTTTCACTTATTACTGAGATTAAGATTAATGTACCCTTTTCAACGCTAGAGTGCTGCAAAATGCAGCCCCCAAAGCGTTTCAGGTTGACTATAACTGTCCTAGAAGATTCATCTGAAAGCATTTTTTTATGTGTCTTTATTTAAGTTAAAGCAATACAGAACTGGATGTAGAACAATTACATAATGTATAAGAATGAGAATCAGGTTTCTGCAGTTTTATCTGTTAACAAATATAATATTAAAGAAGGAAGGTGGGATCGGTGGGGGAACAGAGTAAGTTACAGTGTAGGAAGGGAAGGGAATTATTGGATTTGGGAGAGGATGTTCCTCATTATGGGCCAGGCCCATAATGAACCAGGCCCATAATGTTCCTCATTATGGGCCTGGTTCATTAAGAGATGCATACTGAGTACAATGTGTGTTTTATTTAAATTGGGTATACATATGCCTACATTCAACAAAGAGTGGATGTGCCCTTACATTCAATGTGCCCTTTGGAATGCACGCTCTGTTTGTAACAAACTTACCTCCGTAAACGATCTCTTCCTCTCAAACAACCTAAACCTTCTAGCAATAGCAGAAACATGGCTCATACAATCAGACATTGCCTCACCTGCAGCCCTTTCACATGGTGGTCTCCATTTCACCCACACCCCCAGACCAGGAGGCAGACAAGGAGGTGGGGTTGGACTACTTTTCTCCGCACAGTGCACATTCACAGTTCTACCAAACGTCCCATCACTCACGTTCAC
This sequence comes from Mixophyes fleayi, assembly GCF_038048845.1. NCBI lineage: Eukaryota > Metazoa > Chordata > Amphibia > Anura > Limnodynastidae > Mixophyes > Mixophyes fleayi. Next base: position 43,497,177 of record NC_134412.1, read on the forward strand.
ATCTTTTGAAGTACATGCTGTTAGGATTTTCAACCCGTTCTCTATGCATGTTGCTGTCATCTATCGCCCTCCTGGACCACACCAACAATTTTTTGAACACTTCTCTGCATGGCTCCCTCACTTATTATCCTCTGACATTCCGACCATCATCATGGGTGATTTCAACATCCCTATTTCTAATCCACGTTCCAATGCTGTTTCCAAACTACTTTCTCTAACATCCTCACTTGACCTCTCCCAGTGGATTGAATCTGCAACTCATCAGGATGGCCACTGTCTTGATATTGTTTTCTCTAGACTATGCTCAGTTTCTGATTTCCTTAATACTTTTTTCCCCCTCTCGGATCATCACCTTGTTAGCTACTCGCTCAGCCCCAGTTCTTCACACTCCCTAGTGTCAAGCTCCCTCACAAATTAGTAGATCCCTGTCTCCTGTGCTTTTTTTTAATCTATTTTCTTCGGCCGCATCGCGTGTCACGTGATGCGGCCGCCTGTGCGCCCCCCGGGCTTAAACGTGGCAGCCCGCGCCTGCTAAAATCTGTAATCTATCTCTTTCTACTGGTATTTTTCCATCACTATTCAAGCATGCAGTGATTACTCCTATTTTAAAAAAACTAAATTCTGATAAAAACTCTCTCTCAATTACTGCCCCATCTCTTAGCTCCCATGTCCCTCCAAGCTTCTCGAGTTAATTGCCTACACTCGCCTCGCACACTTTCTTACAGCAAACAACCTACTGGATTCTCTACAGTCAGGCTTTCGCTCTCAACACTCCACAGAGACTGAGCTGACCAAGGTTGTCAATGATTTGATCACAGCAAAAAGTAAAAACCATTGCTCTCTTCTAATTCTCCTGGACCTCTTTGCTGCATTTGACACTGTTGACCACTCTCTCCTCATACAAACCCTATAATCCCTAGGTCTTGAAGGCACTGTCCTATCCTGGTTCTCATCCTACCTATCTAATTGCTCTTTCAGTGTTCATTTCTCTGGATCCCCCTCTGCTCCGCTTCCTTTATCAGTTGGAGTACCACAAGGCTCAGTCCTAGGTCCTCTGCTAACGCTATCTACACCATTTCTCTTGGAAAACTAATAAGCTTCTTTGGATTTCAGTAACATCTCTATGCAGATGATACACAAATCTATCTAACAGTTCCTGGTCTTTCACCATCTGTGTTGTCTCACGTTTCTGACTGTGTTTCTGCCATTTTATCTTGGAGGTCTTCTCGCCAACTCAAACTCAATCTTTCAAAAACTGAATTAATAATATACCCACCCAAAAACAGAAGTTACCTGTCTGAAATTTCTATTTCTGTTGATAACATGACCATAAATCCCACCCCGCAAGCTCACTGCCTAGGTGTAATCCTTGACTCACAACTATCATTTATTCCCCACATCGACTCTATATCTGAATTATGTTACATACATTTAAAGAACATTTCCAGAATACGCACATATCTCACACAAGACACTGCAAAAACCTTAATTCATGCACTTATCACCTCCCTCATTGACTATTGCAATTCCCTCCTTACTGGTCTTCCCAAAGTCAGACTTGAACCCCTACAATCTATTTTGCATGCAGCGGCTAGATTGATTTTCCTTGCAAACCGTTCTTCCTCTGCTGAGCCACTCTGTCAGTCTTTACATTGGTTGCCTGTATTTCATCAAATCCAATATAAAATTATTCTACTAACATACAAGGCCGTCAACAAAATTGCACCGACATACATCTCCTCACTTGTCTGCACAAGATATGCGTCTCTCTTCCACTCTCATCACATCCTCCTATTCCTGGTTACTGGACTTTTTTCGGGCTGCATCCACTTTGTGGAATTCCCTCCCTTGCACAGTAAAACTTTCATCTACTCTTCAAACATTCACTGAAAACCCACCTCTTCAGGCAAGCTTATGATATTCCTTAACCACAATCTTAATCTCCCTAGGGTACCCTATTATCACCATCTACACCGCTAACACAGGACAACAACCCTCTGACCAATATTGCTGTGTGATTGCTCACACAGTCCATTCAATACTTTTAACTTTGCATTCTAGATGGTCTGGTGTGCAGTATGATGTAGCATCATCATCATCATCATCATTTATTTATATAGCACCACTAATTCCCCAGTGCTGTACAGAGAACTCACTCACATCAGTCCCTGCCCCCATTGGGGCTTACAGTCTAAATTCCCTAACACACACACACACACAGACAGACAGACGAGGGTCAATTTGTTAACAGCCAATTAACCTATCAGTATGTTTTTTGGAGTGTGGGAGGAAATCGGAGCACCCGGAGAAAACCCATGCAGACACGGGGAGAACATACAAACTCCACACAGATAAGGCCATGGTCGGGAATTGAACTCATGACCCCAGCACTGTGAGGCATAAGTGCTAACCACTTAGCCACCGTGCTGCCCTTGTGTTTCAAATGCCCATTGTCCCATAGATTGTAAGCTTGCGAGCAGGATTCTCTTACCTCTATGTCTGTATGTACTACCCAGTATTGTTTTATTAGTGTTTGTTCACAATTGTAAAGCGCTACGGAATTTGCTGGCGCTATATAAATATATGTTGATGATGATGATGATGATGTGTGGTGATGAACATGGGTGTAGGTCTGCTCTGCTCTACTACACAAGACACTGCAGGATATATCCAATGCATATGTAGAGTATAAATTCTCAAAAGACTACACAGGAAAAAAAAATATTCCATTAATGTCACTTGTTAATAATATAGGGCCTGATTCATTAAGGATCTTAACTTAAGAAACTTCTTATTTAAGTCTCCTGGACAAAGCCATGTTACAATGCAAGGGGTGCAAATTATTATTCTGTTTTGCACATTAGTTAAATGCTGACTGTTTTTTCATGTAGCACACACATACTTGATAGCTTATTTGTACACTGAAATTTACAGTTGATATTTGTGTGCTACATGAAAAAACAGTTAGTATTTAACCTATGTGCAAAACAGAATACTAATTTGCACCCCTTGCATTGTAACATGGTTTTGTCCAGGAGACTTAAATAAGAAGTTTCTTAAGTTAAGATCCTAAATGAATCAGGCCCATAGGCATTAATTACATAACATTAAGAATAGTAAAAAGTGTTATTTTTTCATTTTTTTTATATAAAACTAATTTTTACAGTTGCTACTGATTGTATACACGTTAAAGCATGCACACACAGCCGTCATCACTAGTAATCAGCACTAAGACTACACCTGTAGCTGAAGCTATAAGAGATACGGCTGCAAAACAAGTACCTGAAAAATGTCCAGAGTTTCAATTGGACGCTGCTGCGTGCGCTTCAGCTTGCCACGCCCTTATTGTACATTCACCATGGGCATATGCACGCCCCATGCCCTCCCTGAAATCGGAGGCTGTAGTAAGTGTCCTTTGCGCTTTAAAATTAAATCAACAATGCTGCATTCTGGGGTGAATGGTCATGTTCTGGGCATGTGCAGATTAATTTTGCGAATTATGCGCACAAAATCGTTGTTTATGTGACTTAATGCATCATACCCTACGTTCATAGTTTATACAGAGCCTGGTGCTAGGATGGAGTGGTAATTTCTTTTGCTATAGACAAGTAATGTATTCCATGTTAGTGATGAACCAAATACAGTTTATCACTTCCTGTTGTGAAAACCTATCTCTATGTGTGAGAACACCTGCTGTCATCTACCATAGACATTTTCATGTGATCAAAACAATACATTCACTCTGTGCCTAATATTATTTCCAAAATAAGTAGTAATGGGGTCTTCCAAATAACACACATGTGTAGCACAGAAACATTCTAAAGAGAAAGAGATACATGTGAAGAGTTAAGAGACATAAATCAGAAAACAAGACTTTGTTTTATTATTATTATTATTATTATTATTATTATTATTTATCTTTCTGTATATGGCGACTGTAACAATTATGTAGCAATGTAAGTAATGAATATGGAGTACTTGCCTTACTCTAGATTAGCGCTGGCTGGCCGGTTGTGCGGAGTCTAACGAACCCCCTGGTGTTCACTAAGAACCGCCGCAAGGCGGGATGGGCTTTGCTGCGGAGGATCGTAGGACGCGGTCCACTGGTCTGCCTCTAGAGGTAATGATTAGGAGGTAGCCTATGATCACGCTGGAACTGGAAGGTAAGATCAGGATAGCCGAGGTCTGGTACACTTGGAATGGAGAGGAATTCATAGTCAGCAGGCCGGGGTCTGGTACACTTGGAGTGGAGATAATACGTAGTCAGCAAGCCGGGGTCTGGCACACTTAGAGTGGAGATAATACGTAGTCAGCAAGCCGGGTTCTGGTACACTTGGAGTGGAGATAATACGTAGTCAGCAAGCCGGGGTCTGGTACACTTGGAGTGGAGATAATACGTAGTCAGCAAGCCTGGGTCTAGTACACGAGGAGTTAATGTCTGAAAAGCCTGTAAGGAGCTGGTACACGGGAGACACACGAGAAGCACCTAGTCAGGGTACATAGGAAGTTGCTCTGACGCTGTCCAGGCGTCAGAGCAGGACTTTAGTAGTTTACAGATTTGAATTCCCCGCCCGAATGTCATATGACAGCGCCGCCGCAACCCAGAAGAAAGAGAGGATCGCAGCGCTGGAGCGAGACAGGTGAGTTGTAACAGTACCCCCCTCCAAAAAAGGTGGACTCCGGACACTTATACCTGCTTGGTGGGGAATTTCTTATGAAAGGCTCGTAGAAGTCGTGGAGCATGCACATCAGCAGCAGGAACCCATGAACGTTCTTCGGTGCCGTATCCTTTCCAGTCCACTAGAAATTGCAGAACTCCTCTTGACCGACGGGAATCCAGAATTTGTTTGACTTCAAACTCAGACTGTTCTTGAATGACCACAGGAGGTGGAGGCCTCTCTTCAGTAGAGAATTGATTGTTAATTACAGGTTTAAGGGGAGACACATGGAAGACACTAGGAATACATAATGACGAAGGAAGCTTTAATTTAAAAGCCACCGGATTGATAACCTTGGATATTTCAAAAGGGCCAATGAATCTAGGAGCCAATTTATTGCTAGGAACCTTCAAATGGATGTTACGGGTGGATAACCACACTTTGTCCCCTGGGATGAATTGAGGAGCTATTATTATTATTATTATTATCGTTTATTTGTAAGGCGCCACAAGGTTTCCGCAGCGCCGTACATGGTACAAACAGTAGACTATACAGGGTAAAACAGTACAGAACAATAAACACAAAGTACCAGTACTTCAGAAACTCCAGGCAGGCAGATACAGTAGAGACGGAGCAGAAGAACAGGTATGGAGACAGGAGGGAAGAGGGCCCTGCTCATTCGAGCTTACATCCTAAGGGAGGGTAAACAAAGTCAGGCACAAAAGGGAGCCAGTGAAGCAATGGGGAGAGAGAAAGGGGGCAGGGGAGAACCAGAAGAGGTGAGAGGTTAAGTGGATGGTTGGTAGGCCTTAAGGAACAGGTGAGTTTTAAGTGCCCGCTTGAAGGAGCACAGATTGGGTGAGAGACGAATAGAGCGAGGAAGGTCGTTCCAGTGAAGGAAGGCAGCACGGGAGAAGTCTTGGATTCTAGAGTGGGAAGAGGTGATCAGAGTGGAGGAGAGGCGGCGATCATTGGCCGAGCGCAGGGAGCGGGCGGGAGTGTGAATGGAGAGGAGGTTAGAGATGTAAGCACCAGTAGACTGAGAGAGAGCCTTGTAAGTGGTGGTGAGGAGTTTGAAAAGGATTCTGTAGTGGAAGGGGAGCCAGTGTAAGGAAAGACAGAGAGGGGAGGCAGAGGAGGAGCGGCGTGAGTGGAAGATGAGTCTCGCAGCCGCATTGAGTATAGAGCGGAGGGGGGCAAGGTGGGAGCAGGGGAGGCCAGTAAGGAGGAGGTTGCAGTAGTCAAGACGGGAGATGATGAGAGCATGGATGATAGTTTTGGTGGCATCTTGAGAGAGGAAGGGATGGATGCGGGCAATGTTACGGAGTTGGAAGCGACAGGCTTGGGCAAGGGATTGAATGTGGGGGGCAAAAGAGAGAGAGGAGTCGAGAGTGACACCTAGGCAGCGGAGTTGGGTGACAGAGGAGATAGTGGAGTTGTTAACAACGATAGAGAGGTCATGGTGGGAAGGGAGCCTGGGTGGGGGAAAGACAATGAGTTCGGTTTTGGAGATGTTAATTTTAAGAAAGCGAGAGGACATCCAGGATGAGATGGCTGAGAGGCAGTCAGTTACACGAGAGAGGAGGGAGGAGGAAAGATCAGGAGAGGAGATGTAGAGTTGAATATCATCAGCATATAGGTGATACTGAAGACCGAAAGAGGAGATGAGAGCCTCAAGGGAGGAAGTATAGAGCGAAAAGAGTAAAGGGCCAAGAACAGAGCCCTGAGGGACTCCAACAAGGACAGGGGAGGGGGTGGAGGAAGAACCAGACGTGGATACGGAGAAGGAGCGATTAGCAAGGTATGAGGTGAACCAGGCATGGACAGAGCCAGAGAGGCTGAGTGAGAGAAGAGTTTGCAGTAGGAGGGGGTGGTCCACGGTGTCGAAGGCCGCGGAGAGGTCGAGGAGGATGAGTATGGAGTAGTGACACTTGGATTTGGCTGATAGGAGATCATCGGTAACTTTAGCCAGGGCTGTTTCAGTGGAGTGGGGGGGGGCGGTAGCCGGATTGGAGAGGGTCAAGGAGGGAGTTGTCAGAGAGGTGTCTGGTGAGGCGGCTGCAGACAATCTGCTCAAGTAATTTGGAGGCATATGGGAGAAGAGAGATAGGGCGGTAGTTAGCAAGAGAGGTGGGGTCGAGATTGGGTTTCTTAAGGATAGGGGACATAAGAGCGTGTTTGAATGAGGATGGGACAATGCCAGAGGAGAGTGATAGGTTGAAGAGGTGTGCAAGGTAGGAGCAGGCAGTAGGAGAGAGAGAGCGAAGGAGGTGGGAGGGGATGGGATCAAGAGGACAGGTAGAGGGTGAAGAGAAAAGAATAAGGGAGCGAACTTCTTCACCTGATGTGGGGATGAAGAAGGACCACAGCTGGTTGATGGCGGGAGGTGAAGCGTTGGGGATGGAGGGAGAGGGCTGGGAGGAGGAGATGTTGCATCTGATGGCTTCAATTTTGGAGGAGAAAAAGGAGGCGAAGTCAGACGCCGAGAGGGAAGGCGGGACAGTGGGAGGGGGGGGGAAGAGGAGGGAGTTGAATGTGGCAAAGAGGCGGCGGGGGTTGGAGGACTGAGAAGAGATGAGCGACTTGAAGAAGGATTGTTTAGCGAGGGACAGGGCAGAGCAGAAAGAGGAGAGGATGAATTTGAAGTGAAGGAAGTCAGCTAGGGAACGAGATTTCCTCCAGAGGCGTTCAGCTGTGCGAGAGCACTTTTGGAGGGAGCGGGTGAGTTTGGAGTGCCAGGGTTGGGGAGTAAGGCGATGACGGCGGATAGAAGAGACCGGGGCGACGGTGTCCAGGGCAGTAGTGAGGGATTGGTTGTAGAGAGAGGACGCCTGATCAGGGCAGGCCAGAGAGGGAAGGGGGGATAGGAGAGTTTCAAGAGAGGCGGAGAAGGAGATGGGGTCAATAGCGTCAAGGTTGCGCCTGGTGAGGGTGGCTTTAGGCGAGGTGGGAGAAGGGGAGGAGGACAATGAGAAGGAGAGAAGATGGTGGTCGGAGAGTGGGAAGGGAGAGTTGGAGAAGTCAGAGAGATCACAGAGGTGAGAGAAGACAAGGTCGAGGGAGTGACCAAGACAGTGGGTAGGGGAGGAGGTCGACTGAGTGAGGCCAAGGGAGGAGGAAAGAGTGAGAAGTTTGATGGTGGCAGGGTCAGAACAGTTGTCAACAGGGATGTTAAAGTCGCCCAGTATAATGGAGGGCAGGTCAGAGGAAAGATAGTGGGGGAGCCAGGCGGCGAAGTTGTCGAGAAAAAGAGAGGTAGGGCCAGGGGGACGGTAGATGAAGGAGACACGGAGGTGGATGGGGGAGAAGAGCCAAATGGAGTGGACTTCAAAGGAGGAGAAGGAGAGGGAAGGTAGAGTGGGTATGACCCGAAAAGTGCAGTTAGGGGATAGAAGGAGGCCCACTCCCCCTTCTGGACGCTCGTCTGGTCTGGTGAAGCGGGTGAAAGAGAGGCCCCCATAGGAGAGAGCGGCAGGGGAGGCAGTATCAAAACAAGTGAGCCAGGTTTCAGTTATGGCAAGAAGATTAAGAGAGTTAGAGATGAAGAGGTCGTGAATGGAGGACAGTTTGTTACGGACAGACCTGGAGTTCCAGAGGGCACACGAAAAAGGGAGGGACGAAGAAGAGGAGTTATGGATGAGATTGTCAGGGTTGATGGAGCAAGGGGGGGGTGAGAGATAGGATAGAGAGATATGGGCCCTTGGCGGGGGGCTGGGGGACAGGATGGGTATAGGAAAGGAGCGAGGCGGCATGATGACAGACAGGGGAATAAGAGAACGGCTGGAGGAAGCGGGGAGGTGAGGGGGAGAAGTACAGAAAGGAGGGCAGCAGTAGGGAGTCTGAAGTGGAACAGATCAAATTAGAAGCGGAGACAAAGCAGTGAAACGAAGGAAAGCAATGTGGCCAATGTAAAAGGAGAAGAGCAGTGGCAGAGCAATAACAATGTGAAGTGGAGGAGAGCTACCCTCTTCTTCTTGTCATACGCCTTCTTAGCGCGGATCTCCTCAGGCTGGTTTTCACTAGATCCCAGATGTCAGAAAACCTGCGAAAGAGAGAGTCCACCGCTGGTACCTTTGAGTGAGGAAGACAAAAGAAGGCTGGTAGCCTGGGATGACAACCATACAAGATAAAGAAGGGGGAATTGGAGGCTGCTTCATGGAAATGGTAGTTGTGAGCAAACTCTGCCTAAGGAAGGAGGTCAACCCAATTATCTTGATTGGCAGAGATGTAAAACCTTAGAAACTTCTAAAATTCTTGATTAGTCCTCTCAGTCAACCCATTAGTCTGGGGATGATATGCAGATGAAAGATTCAGTTTGGTTCCTAATTTTTGGCAAAAGGCTCTCCAGAATCTAGATTACAAATTGTGACCCACGATCAGATACTATGTGTGCAGGACAGCCATGAAGTCGAAATATCTCTTTAATAAAAAGATCCGCTAACACAGGAGACAAAGGGAGTTTCTTCAAGGGAACAAAATGTGCTACCTTAGAAAACCGGTCAGTGATGACCCAGATGACGGTATGTCCCTTAGAACTTGGCAGGTCTGTAATAAAATCCATTGAAATATGAGACCATGAAATATCGGGAACAGGTAAAGGCATGAGTGGACCGGTTGGTCTCTGTCTGGGAATCTTATGCTGGGCACATCTCGAACAGGCAGAGACAAAAGACTTAACATCCCTGCGTATGGTAGGCCACCAATATTTTCGGGAGACTAATTCCCAGGTTTTCCGCATCCCCGCATATCCAGAAAAAAGGGAAGAGTGAGCCCAATGTAGCAATTTAAAATGGAGGGGTGGGGTTACAAAGGTTCTCCCTGGAGGACAACTCCTCTCAGTCAATGGGGACAAGGCCAATATACAGTTGGTATCCAAGATTGGTTTGTCTCTCTCTGAAGTTTCGGTATCGGTAGCATCGAATGAGCGAGAAAGGGCATCCGCTTTAACATTTTTTGAGCCTGGGCGGAAGGTAATATTGATATTGAAGCGTGAAAAGAAGAGAGCCCATCTGGCTTGACGAGGGTTTAGACAATGTGCAGACCGTAGATAAAGTAAATTCTTATGATCGGTGTATACTGTTACCGAAAACTGAGCACCCTCCAGTAAATGTCTCCACTCAGAGAGAGCCAATTTGATTGCCAAGAGCTCCTTTTCACCGATTCCATAATTCTTCTCTGCAGGCAGAAACCGGCGAGAAAAGAATCCACAAGGATGATATTTGCCACCTGAATCTTTCTGGGATAGTACTGCTCCGACCCCTACGGAGGATGCGTCCACCTCTACAAAAAAGGGGCGTTGACAGTCTGGTTGAAAAAGAATGGGAGCTGTGGAAAATAAGGTCTTGAGGTCCTTAAAGGCTTGCACTGCTTCAGAGGTCCAGATTTTAGGATTGGCGGATTTACAAGTGAGTGCTGTAATGGGAGCTACTAATGTAGAATAACCCTTAATAAACTGTCGATAATAATTAGAGAACCCTGGAAATCGCTGAGTAGCTTTAAGGCCTGATGGTTGTGGCCAATCCAGGATGGCTTTAAGCTTAGATGGGTCCATTTGAAGGCCAGTCTTGGATATAATATATCCTAGGAAGGGAAGATTCTTTTGTTCAAACACACATTTTTCGAGTTTGCAAAATAATTGATATCTCCGAAGCCTGCTCAATACTTCTCTTACATGTCTGCGATGAGATGCGAGATCTGGGGAAAATATAAGGATGTCATCTAGGTAGATAACTACAAATTGGTAGAGTAAATCTTGGAAGATCTCATTCATAAAGTTTTGGAAAACAGCAGGAGCATTACACAGCCCAAAGGGCATTACCAAGTATTCAAAGTGTCCATCCCGTGTATTAAAAGCTGTTTTCCATTCCTCCCCTTCCTTTATTCTAATTAGGTTGTATGCACCTCTTAGGTCCAACTTAGAAAAAATAGAGGCCCCCTTTATTTGATCAAAGGGCTCAGAGATAAAATTGATGGCACGGTAATCAATACAAGGGCGAAGGCCCCCATCCTTCTTCTTTACAAAGAAAAGACCTGCCCCTGCTGGAGATGATGATTTCCGTATGAATCCTCTCTTCAGATTTTCTTTAATGTATTCAGATACTGCATTGGTTTCGGGAACATACAAGGGAAAAATGCATCCGCGGGGAATAAGTTTACCAGGTTGAAGATTAATAGCACAGTCCCAACTCCTATGAGGTGGAAGTTTAGTAGCTTCCTGTTCACAGAAGACATCTGAAAAACTTTGATAATGACTTGGCAATATTTGGGGGTTGCCCAGTTGAGCACTGATCTTGGAAAAAACAGGGATTACCTTAGTCAAACAATTCCTGTGACAGACCGGACTCCAGGAAAGAATCTCACCGGTATGCCAGTCCATTCCAGGAGAGTTATGACGAAGCCATGGCAGGCCAAGGATCAAGGAGTTAATAGCCTTAGGAATTACTAAAAAAGAAATGGTCTCAACATGAAGTGCTCCAACTCTGAAAGTTAAAGGTATGGTCCTGAATAGAATATGTCCTCCAGAAATGGTACCTTCGTCAATGGCGGTCAGGGAGATGGGCCTCTCTAAGGACTGGGTAGGAATGCATAATTGAGAGATGGCCGTTGAAGAAATAAAATTGCTTGCTCCCCGGAATCCAATAATGCAGAAACAGGGTGGACCTTGGAACCTACCACTACTTCACAGGCAATAATAAGACAATCTTTGTTGTGGAAAGAAGAGAGGATTTGAACAGAAGAGCCTAACGAAACCTCCCTATTTAACGTTAGGTTCTGTCGTTTCCCGGACGCTTAGGACAGGTACTCAAAAGATGACTCCCCTCGCCACAGTACAAACACAACCGGTTTCTGAACCTTCTCTCTCTCTCCTCAGCTGAGAGGCGGGTTCTTCCAAGCTGCATGGGTTCTTCCAGAGGCTGAACAGGGGTCTGGAAACTAGGAGCGAGACGAAAGGGACTACGCCGGGATTGTTCTTTTTCTAAGGATCGCTCTTTGAAGCGAAGATCAATTTTAATGCATAAGGAGATTAAGTCATCCAAAGAAGTAGGGAGTTCTTGGGAAATCAATTCGTCTTTAATTCAGTCTGTAAGACCTTGCCAAAAAGCAGCTATTAAAGCTTTGTTATTCCATCGGAGCTCTGAGGCCATTGCTCTAAACTGCACAGCGTATTGACCTACAGAAAGGCTCCCTTGCCGGAGCCGAAGAATACTGGTAGCTGCGTTAGCGACTCGTCCTGGCTCATCAAAAACCTTCTTTAAGGTAGAAAGGAAATTGGAGTAATTATGTAATAAGGGATCATCTCTCTCCCAAAGTGGCAATGCTCAGGCTAGGGCCTGACCAGACAAAAGGGATATTATATATGCTACTTTTGCTTTTTCAGAAGGGAAGTTTCCAGAAAGAAGCTCAAATTGTATAGCATATTGGTTTAAAAATCCCCTACATAATTTAGGTCCCCCGTCAAACTTAGGCGGGTTAGTAATACGCAAAGATGATGCTGCACCAGCAGGTGAAGGAGCGGCTGGAGGAGCCTGAACGGGATCTGATGCCTTCCCGGATGCCGCTAAAGTTGTTTGTAAGGTATCCATTCGGTCTGATAGTCCCTGTAAAAATTTTAGTAATTGATCCTGATTGGATTCCTGTATCTCTACTCTTCCTAATAGGTGTTGGAGCAAATCCCTAGGGGAGGGGTCTCCTGAAGTATCCATATTTTTTGGTCAGAGCAAACTGTAACAATTATGTAGCAATGTAAGTAATGAATATGGACGGCCGGTGGTGCAGAGTCTAACGAACCCCCTGGTGTTCACCAAGAATCGCCGCAAGGCGGGATGGGCTTTGTTGCGGAAGATCGCAGGTCGCGGTCCACTGGTCTGCCTCTAGAGGTAAGGATTAGGAGGTAGCCCATGATAACACTGGAACTGGAAGGTAGGATCAGGATAGCCGAGCTCTGGTACACTTAGAATGGAGAGGAATACGTTGTCAGCAAGCCTGGGTCTGGTACACTTGGCGTGGAGATAATTCGTAGTCAGCAGGCCGGGGTCTGGTACACTTGGAGTGGAGATAATACGTAGTCAGCAAGCCTGGGTCTGGTACACTTTGAGTGGAGATAATACGTAGTCAGCAAGCCGGGGTCTGGTACACTTGGAGTGGAGATAATAAGTAGTCAGCAAGCCTGGGTCTGGAACACGAGGAGTTAATGTCTGAAAAGCCTTTAAGGAGCTGGTACACGGGAGACACACGAGAAACACCTAGTCAGGGTACATAGGAAGTTGCTCTGACGCTGTCCAGGCGTCAGAGCAGGACTTTAGTAGTTTACAGATTTGAATTCCCCGCCCGACTGTCATGTGACAGCGCCACCGCGACCCGGAAGGAAGAGAGGATCGCGGCGCTGGAGCGAGGACAGGTGAGTTGTAACAGTGCCACAAGGATTCCGCAGCACTGTACAAATACAAAGAACCAAGACTGGAAAATCTCCAAGCATAGCAAATGCAGTGACATTGAGGAAGAAGAGATGGTAATGAGACAGAAGGGAAGAGAGCCCTGCTCGTAGGAGTTTACATTCTAAAGACTGTTTTAGACTATTTTTATTTCATTGTATTAAAAATGTGCATTTGTGACATTGTCTACATTAGGCAAATTGGCTTAAAACTGTAGAATTAGAAATTACTTTTGAAAGCAAATACTGTACATGCAATACAGATCACAAAGTTCAACTGCAAGTAATGTTGCATTTACCGTTTAAATTTGATGGGGTTGATAAATATATTAAAAACTATATAAAGTAGAGATGGGCTGGCTCGGTTCCCCGAGAATTGAACCCACCCGAACTTCGGCAATCCAAGCACTAATCCAAGTCGGCTCGGTACCTTCCCGCCAAATCAGATTCCAAATCGAGGCGAACGTCATCGTGACGTCGTCGGATCTCGGATCTCGTGAGTTTTGTAATGTATCATGATTCATCTGCTGTGTCTTTAAGGTGAAACAGGAAGGGGTTTGGCTGTCAGAGCAGTGTCTCCTCCTTGTCAGGAACTTATGCACTGAGCTATACTGGAGATTATACTTGGCTATACACCAGTCTGATTTACATGAGTACTGAGACCATCGTCTGACTGACAGGTGATGGTAAGTCAGTCAGGGTACTTTTATGTTTAGGACTTATGTAAACAGATCAGAACAATATCACCAGGTAAGGCTTTACACACAATTTTTAAAGTGATATTCTTATGACAGGAACCAAAGAGTAGTAGTGGGAGCCTGAGAGTGAAAATGGTTATTTGTTATTGTGAATTATACATTTTCTTAGCAGATTAGAATTTATATTACTGTGTAGCCATCATGACCTTCATAACATTATCATATGACATTAGTAATTGAGAGAAAATGACAAAATATAAAATGTTTACACTATGTAGAGACATAGATGGACATTGCATAAACTACAATGTATCCACATTAATGCAATGTATCCAATTTATACATTAATTCAATCTGACATAAGTCATTTACTGAAAGGAAAGGATTTGACATAGTATTTGAAATTGGACTTGCTAGGAGCAATTGCTGCATTATGGTTGCATCCAAATTCAAAGAAAATGTCAATTATCTTATAGACGCTATTACAAAATTAGTGAATAAATATATAAGCAACCTGAGTGGTTGTACTTACTGAATGTACTGCAAATTTCTGTAAGACAACTCATTAACCAATAAAGCTCAGATTGCTACACTAAAAGCATTGATACCAAATTGAGGATGCTATTTTGGAATTGCAAGAGGATGAGGGGGATATTTCTGTAGCTGATGACGGCACTAATGAGGATGTTGATGACCATGATGTTGTTTGTGTAAGTCCTGTACTGGTGAGTTTGACACTGGTGTGTGACAATGTTATCTAGATGTGATATAAACTGCATGGTCTTTGTGTCGTTGCTCTGTTGCTTAACATCCAGCCAGCTCGCTGCAGTATTTGGCTGAAAGTATATGAAAATAATATTGTGACCTGTGAGGTGGTCAAAATTGAATGGAAATGACTGCAAATTAGTGTTAGTGAGGTTAATAATAATGTAGGTACAAAATAATGCCTAAATTTTGGCTTCCTTTACAACGTTTGTGCCTGCAATCAGATTATGTTGGGGTTTTATCACAAACACTTGCCTGTGAAAGCTATGTTTAAGGAAATATGCTACTGACATTCAAATGATTTCACATGCACAGGAAAAGGTCTACTTCCTACATACAATTGCCTATTCATATCAATATACGTATTTGCAGTGTCTGGGACTTAATGTTAATGCCTTAGAAAGGATTCAGGAAGGAGTCCAGATCTGAACACAGACAACAAATTGTTATGCATATTTAAAAAAAAGCTACATGTAAACACATATTAACTTATTATTTTTGCAAGTGCTTAGTAAAGTATAAAAATAAAATAGAAATAATTTTATTTTAGACACAATGCACACCAGTAATTTACAAATATTGAAATTTACATTATCTTAATTGTAGGTCTATACAAATTGGTATTACTACCGGTTAATCTGTAAAATAATCTATCAATATAATTAGATGGAAAAGTTATATATGTTGAAAACAATATGTTCCATATGACTAAAATTTTCCGCATTGGCACTGTCCAATTGGAGGTTTAAGTGATAACCACTAAGCCACCGTGCTGTACTTGGGTACATGCTGCTGCTGTTCCTGCTGGTGAAGGCAAATCACCAACCCACTGGCCTGTCACAGTCATATAATCTTTAGTTTGCCAGTTCCGCTTATCCACATATCTGTGGTTAAGTGTACGAGGGTAAAATGGCATTTTGTAGCCCAATAATTACATTTTGGTAGAGGTGAGGAATAGCTTTTCTAGTAATATGGTGTCACGATGGAATTTGGTAACGGGGACACAAGACTCAAGTAATCGTCTAAAATCAGCTGCATTAATAGAGGATATTGGACGCAGATTTATTACTAGCATAGTCGATATGGCGTCTGTGATCCGCTTTGCGACTGGGTGACAGCTTTCAATCTTGCTAAGGATTGTTTAACAGTCAATTGTTGTAAACTACTAGTAGTCTTCTTCTTGGTATGCTTCTGGGTTGAAGATCCACCCCCAGCAGCAGCAGGAGCAGCAGTGAGCCTAATGCTCAAGGATTCTTCTGAGGAGTCCTAGATAGGAGAGGAGTCATCTCGCATTAGCAACTTGGATGCAGGACTAACTCTGATCACTAGTGAGGATATTGATGATGAAGGTGTTGGGGGTGTAGATTGCAGGTGCTGGGATCTAGATGAGAGAAGGGAGATAGCTGATGCTAGACTGCTTGTTGTTATTTTTTTAGCATAAGTTTCTGATTTTCCCAAGAGCTTTCCATGAACTTGCTTCAAATGGTGTAACATGGATGAGGATCCTAGATGGTTAAGGTCCCTACCTCTACTGACTGTGGCTTTATAATGCTACAAATGGCTAGACAACTGTTGGTGGATTTTTTGGTCTTATGCCTAGGCATGACAATGGCCTTCTTATCACTGGCAAGAACTGCTGCAATCTTTGTTTAAAAGTGTATGAAAGTAATATTGTGACCTGTGAGGTGGTCAAAACTGATTGCAAATGACTTGAAAAAAGTGTTATTGAGGTTAATAATAATGTAGGAACAAAGAAAAGAGCAAACTTATGTGATTTTAGCATATTTTAGCAATTTTTCTAAAAAATACAAATCCAAGACCAAAACCAAAACACACGAGGGTGGTTTTGCCAAAACCAAAACCAAAACATGAAGTTAATCCAGATCCAAAGCCAAAACCAGAACCAGAACATGGGGGTCAGTGAGCATCTCTAGTCCAAACTGCTGCATTTACTATAGGACGGTTTGAGGCTGTGATTTAAAAAGGCTGGCAATGTGTGGCAGATTGAAAAAGCTAAACTGCCAACAGTTTTGTCCAAACCACCGGTGTATTTGGTTAAAACCATCATCCAAACCGCCATCCAAAGCCAGGACACGACAGTTTAAATAACTGCTTCAGGGGGGCGTGGTTTGGGGGCCATGCTGGACGGACACGTTTGTCTAGAGCTCCATCCTTTAAACCCATTTAACTCAGAATATCTATCCCATTCTGACTAATTCTGAGCCCAAAAACCCACCCTTGCCTGGTGGAGGAAGCCGCGGGAGGCCGGACCCGGCGTGACCGTGCCCCGATTGGGAGACCAGCGGTGAGAGGGTGGCGGTGGCCTATCTGGTACTTTCAGTGTTCCGTTCGTGGCGGACAAAGTGTGTCCCTTTTGGAGTCTTTTCCCGTTTGCATTGGTCTCGCTGCTGCTGTGGGCTGCCCATCTAAGAGTAGATGACCCTGACTGGATCTGGCATCTTGCTTGACAGTCCAGAGCAGCGCGCCAGCCGTGTTTGCCCCGCCTTGGTGTTTGGGCCAAGTCTTGGTCCAGTCGGAGCCACGGAACCGTAAAGAGGCCTACTTCCGGTCCTGGAGTGTGGTGACACAGTGGCTGTCGGGGTTCCGGTATGGGCAGAGCTAATCAGCTGACTGTGTAAGATCCTTAAAGGAGCTAGGTCTCTATTAGGCAATTATCAATAAGCAAGACACTCTCAACAGCTGTTTGCAGACTGATAATATATTGATTGGAAGTCCAGACTCTGTTAACAATCAGACAAGCAAAGCTCTCTCAACAACTGTTTGCAAACTTGTAATATATCGACAAGGAGTCCAGACCACCCTCTATTAAAAACAGACAAGTAATGCTCTCCCAGCAACTGTTTGCAGACTTGTTATATATCGCCTGGCAGTCCGGACTATCCCTAACTGCAAGTATACACTTCTCCCTAGGGTGGAACCTTGGGCTTTGAGTGGCAATCTGTTTACCTCACTTTCACACCATATTGGGAGTCCACTGCTGCAGTAGCCTCCAAAGGTGAAAATTGTTGCTGGGCACTTGGATCGTTCATTTCTTCAACTCAATAATTTAGCTTCTTTTAAAGTCTACCTAGTTTACCCGGGCTTGCTCCCTGCCCGTCTGTTATATATTTAACATCACTCAACTAGACCATCAGAAACATCCTCCGCAACATGAATAAACCTGGGGGCAGAGGTGGTTCCGGTACAGCTGGCGAAATCACGCAGCATTTCTCTCGTCAAGATAAAGCAATTACTTCTTCTCCTCCCTGTTCCCCTAAAGGGATTCAAAGTGACTTAGATCCTCCTAATTCTACAATACCTTCCACTACAGCTGACTTCGCTGAGTTGCGCAATTTAATTGTAGACTGCACTAATGCCTTTTCAGCAGACCTCCAAAAGGGAATCTGCAGGAGATCTCAAATCAGAAATGGTAATAATTTCTAAAAGAACTACGGTCCTAGAAAATAAGGTGGAGTCCTCACTCAAATTCCAAAATGAAGCATCTCAGGACTTGTACTTCCACCTAAAAGAGAACGACTTTCTGAGAGACAAATTGGGGGACTTGGAAAACAGGGAGCGTCGTAACAACCTTTGTTTGCGTAACATCCCCAAATCTGTTGAACCTAAAGACCTAGAAGATTATGTGTGCAAATTCTTTACTACACTGGATTCCACACTATCTAACCACCCAATACAGATTGAGCGGGTACATAAGGCTTTGAGATCCCGCCCAAAGGACACTGATTCCCCTCGAGATGTAATTCTGAGTTTATTATCCTTCAAGACTAAAGACCTCATCTCTGTTGCGGTCAGGAATTCACCCTACATTCTCTGTGATGGTTCCCGCATTCAAGTGTTCCAAGATCTTGCCCTCTCAACGACCGCTAAAAGACGTGACCTCAGGGAAGTGACACGTATCCTCAGAGAAAATGGTTACAAATACCGTTGGGAGTTTCCTTTTCGCCTGATAATTCAAGTGGAAGGCCGTCAAGAGTCGATTCGTACACCAAACGAGGGGAAAGACTTGATTCATCGGCTCAGCCTTTCTCGCTCTGATAGGTTCACTGAAGGAGATCCACAAAGCTCTGCTGTACAACAACCTCCTTGATCTTCATTATGGACCCTTCTTTTAGGATGGATCTAATTGTTTAAAAAAAATTTCCTCATTGTTTACAAATTGACACGCTTTGTTGACCAAATTTTCTCTCTCCCTCTGCTTGCTTAACAAATGTTTTGTTTTATATTGTTGATTCTTTCATGGTAATTTTCTTTGTGCATTGATGTCGGTGCAGCCGACTCTGACTGGTTGTTTCTCATTGGTACTTAACTATTTTAACCCTTTTTTTTTACAGACGGGTGGGGGACACTCTTTTTTGTCCCCTTAGCTGCGCATCCACTCAGATAGGACTCATAAAATGATTTTTTTTTTAGGAACTTAAAGTTTAATTGCACTTCCACAATTTGTGCCTTGATATAATTCATTTTATAGGTGTATCTCACCTAATTTTTGGCTATTCTGGTTTTCAGGCACTTTTCCTGTAGGCTTCCCCTCTGCCTGTGAGGCTCGAGCCTACGCCCTTAGCCTCCTTCTCTCTATATCCTTTTACTTATCCTCATCCTTATCCTCATGCTGTTGGCCATCCCTCTCTGTTCTCAAGAAGATACTCCACAGTGTACTACTCCTCTCATCCCACAAAGAAAAAACGGGGTAGCTATTCTGCTTCAGGAGATGGAATTATATGCAGACCATCAATTAACTTACATGTGTATAAGTAGGTCCACTCACAGGATATAACTTCCTTCCATGCAAGATTCTCCCATTAGTCCATTACCCGATCCTCACTATGCTCTGATTCTCAGTAGGTTGAAGATAATTCAGGACTTTTAGCCAGGAGACTGAAAACTAAACGGGCCTCCCAAATAATCACAGCAGTTAGGAACAAAAAAGGGAACATGTCTATGACCCCAGGATCATTAACGACACCTTTCATAGTTATTATGAGAGACTTTACAACCTTCACAAAAACCAGAGTGTTACAATAGCCTCCTCTCAGGACATCAATTCATATTTAGATAAGTGTTCTTTGCCCACACTGTCCCCTCACCAGATATCAAACCTGAATCAAGACATCACTGACGAAGAAGTAAAATTCACTCTGAAATCACAGAAAAATTCTGAAGCCCCTGGTCCTGATGGCTTTATGGTGTCATATTATAAAACATTCTCTAAAGAGCTGGTGCCTCATTTGACTCATGTGTTTAATAACAGGGAGGTAAATTCCCTGTTGAATCCACTCGTTCTACTATAGTGGTTATTCCCAAACCAAATAAAGATCCTGCATGTTGTACCAGTTACCGCCATATCTCATTAATTAATGCTGATGTGAAACTCTTCGCCAAAGTTTTGGACATGTTAACCCTGGTCTTTCCTGACGAGGTAGGCTTTGTCCAGTCTAGGCAAGCTCTGGATAACACTAGACATACTATAGGTATTCTCGCACATATTAATCAGAATAAGATTCCATCGTTTGTCCTGGCATAGACACCAAAAAACCCTTTGACAGGCTCTCATGGCCATTCATGTTCCGTACCCGCAGATACTAAGGTTTGAACAGAGCGTTTCTATCGGTCATTCAGGCCCTATATCACCATCCCTCTTCGTCAGTGCTGACGAACGGCTTGTTGTCCCCCGCCTTCTCTTTGGGTAATGGCACGAGACAAGGGTGCCCCCTGTCACCATTGTTGTACACCTTGTATATCGACCACTGGCCGCAGCTATCACACAAAATCCGGATATTACCGGAATTCGGATAGGTCCTCGCCACTTCAAAATTTCGCTATTTGCTGATGATGTTTTATTAATGCTCTCCAACCCCTAATTTTGCTTCCAAATTTGCTTAAAGTGTTAGCGGAGTATGGTTTTGTGTCGGATTACAAGATAAATAACTCTAAATCGGTATGCTCTATCGCTTCAAGTCTCTGGTGGAGTTAAAAGTATATTAGAGTCTTCATTTGATTTCCAGTGGTGCCCAAAGCGTTGCGCTATTTAGGGGTTCAGATCACTAAAGAGTATAAACACCCCTCTTCTTGATTCAATTAAAAAAGATCTTCACAGATGGGATTCACTTTTTATTTCCTGGTATAGAAGGAGTTGTTGCAGTGCTACTGGGTTTTCTAATAACCAAAAATACAGAGAAAAAAGATTTGCTATTTTATAACTGTTATCCTAAAGATAACAAGCTATTCCATTCACAAAAAGTACATCAAAATAATAAGGAATCAGATAAAATACAGAAGACTTGACTGGGCATTTAAGCAACTACTGACTTCAAATGGTAGTCGTATTCTTCACACTCTAAATGAGATTTTTCAAGTTGCAGGCTATAAGAAATGGACTTACAGTCAAGTAGTAATTGATGTTCACGTAGCAGTTACTTGTATAAGATGATAGACTGCAGTTTTCTCCAAAGAATTCAGTGTCAATCGTCCAAGATACAATCTCATTTAGAGTATGAAGAATACGACTACCATTTGAAGTCAGTAGTTGCTTAAATGCCCAGTATCTATTTAATCTATCTACAGCTTGTGTGCAGCTGTATGAGGAGTTGTTATCTGCTGCAATTGGTATTCCAGCACTGAGTGTGGATCTAGATTTTGTCTAAATATATATCTTTTTATTTCCTGGTTTGGTAGGATTAATGATCGTGTTTTATTATAAGATATAACTTTTATTAGTGTTGGTTAAAATGGAGCGAAATATATATTAAAAGGAATAAAAATACTCGCTATCTGTTTATATATTCTCTGTTGATGTTTGGACTTATGCTGATCAAAATGGTAGTAGCATAACGGTAATTAATTTAGCAGATATGCTTATTGTTCATGGCTACTCCTTAATAGCATTCCCCTGGTATTAAGCTAAGCTGTAGCACTGCTAATAAATGCCAAATGTAATAGTTAGCAAATAGGATTTGATAATCTTAGAGGAAATGCATAATACGGGGAGTGGATTGCTAACTACCTATGAATACCACCGAACTAGCTCTGGGTATATCGGGGTATGGTTTCAGCTGCCAGTTTAAGAGAAATCAGATGGACAGATAGCGAGGACGCCGACGCGCGTTTCGCTATGGTCTGCTTTGTCCAAGGCCTTAAACTGGCAGCTGAAACCATACCCCGATATACCCAGAGCTAGTTCGGTGGTATTCATAGGTAGTTAGCAATCCACTCCCCGTACCTGAGGCCCCGCTGGTCTCCGCTACTCTGTCTTCAGCCTGGCTGTCACCATGACAGCCAGGCACCAGGATGCGATCGCAGGGGTGGATGAATCATTCCCTCTGCGATCATGTGATGCAGTTCACATGATCCCGCATGTGCCCGAATTAGGGCAAAAATGCAATTTTGGAGCCCCGTCCCCCGCACGCCCACCTGCCACCGAGAGGCTCCCGGACAACTGAAAAAAGTTGGTAAGTATGAAGTAGATTTGTGTGTGTGCAGAAAGTGGGGCAGAGTGTATGAAGAAAGGGGTGCAACATGTGTATGCAGAAAGGGGCAGAGCATGCAAAAAGGGGGGCAGAGTGTGTGCAGAAAGGGGGACAGAGTGTGTGCAGAAAGGAGGACAGAGTGTGTGCAGAAATGGGAGACAGAGTTTGTGCAGAAAAGGGGACAGAGTGTGTGCAGAAAGGGGGGCAGAGTGTGTGCAGAAATGGGGGACAGAGTTTGTGCAGAAAGGGGGACAGAGTTTGTGCAGAAAGGGGGGCAGAGTGTGTGCAGAAAGGGGATTGGAGTGTGTGCAGAAAGGGGGGCAAAGTGTGTGCAGAAATGGGTACAGAGTGTGTTCTGAGGGGACAGTGTGTTCTGGGGAAACAGCGTGCAAAAAAGGGGACATAATGTGTTCTGGGGGACAGTGTGCAGAAAGGGGGACAGTGTATGTTCTGTGGGGACAACGTGCAGAGAGGGAGACAGAGTGTGTGTTTTGAGGTGGACAGAGTGTGTTCTGGGGGACAGCATGCAGAGAGCTGGACAGAGTGTGTGTTTTGAAGGGGACAGAGTGTGTTCTGGGGGACAGCATGCAGAGAGGGGGGCAGAGTGTGTGTTTTGAAGGAGGAAGAGTGTGTGCAGAAAGAGGGACAGAGTGTGTTCTGAGAGGGACAGAGTGTATTCTGGGGGACAGCATGCAGAAAGAGGGACAGGGTGCTGAAAGGGGGACAGCATGTGTTCTGAGGGGGACAGAGTGCAGGGAAGTCATGAATTGGCCACTGTGGTGTGATGAACCACACTTTCCAGAAGATAGCTAAACGACAACAAAGCTGCAAAAACAAGCAAGATTGAACAGTAGGAACAGGTAAGAGGATCCGTCTAAAGTTGTTTGCTGCAAAATACTCCTGAATTTTCCTTTAATGATTTGGGGAGCCGTTGGGCTACGGGTGTATTAGCCTAGGGTGGCCACAACCCTTAATCGGGCCCTGTTCAGAGGCTAGAGGACGGGAGGGGGCGGGGCGCCTTGAATCTCGTCATTTTGACCCCGCCCCCTCGAGTAAAGTGCAGATTTTCCACGGGGGTGGGGCCAAAATGACGCGATTCCCGTTGAATCGAGCCATTTTAGCAAGTTAATTTTGGGATGCGGGAGAAATGCCAGCTCTCCCGGGAGAGTAGGCAAGTATGATTAATGCTGATACGTGCCGTGTTTTACGTGAAATCGTACTGCGCTTGCCCTAAACCACCTTTTTGCAAATGAACACGGCAAAATCCAATTAATCTTCGAACGCAAAGGACCCTTACTACAGCCTACAATTTCAGGGGCAGAATTGGGAGGGTATTTGGCGTATGCATGTAGTTAATGTACAGTAAGGGCGTGAAAACCTCGCACACGGCAACGCCAGTTTCAAGCTTCGAGCATCTCAAAAGTACATATTTATATAAATAAATATTTTTCTATTGTATCACTTGCACCAGCTACAGGGCAGGTGTAACTGCCAAGTGATAATGATGTTAGTCGCATATGCTTGTTAGAACATGTGTTTGCAATCAAGTGCAACTGTAAAATGCATTAATGCATTTTATGTATAGTAGATATTAAGAACATCATGATAGATGTATTGCATGGAAAATAGACAATTTTTTATTTTTTTTTTAAATATTTTGCATATATTATAAACAGGTGACATTCACTGAATACTTTTTATTCTGTGCGTTTTGCTTGGACTTTATATTCCACATATGTATTGGACGTATCCTGAAGTGTATTGTGCCTTTCAAAGCAGAGTGTACTTAGACCCGTATTCAACAAGAACAATATCTTCAGATTTGCTTGTAGTTGAATACAGATGTGTGTAAGCCCGCATTACATGCATTTTAAAGAAAACATAACTTACGTTGGTTTTGCATGCCTTAATGAATCAGGCCCCAAGTGTTCCTACTCCTATTCCAATCAAACCACAAAACAAAATGAGTTGAGCGTAGTCTTTCCATCCATATTCATAGACTATAAATTCTGCAAAATGTGAATTTGGCATGGTGAAACAAAAGCAGGACTCAAATATTGTAATTGCAAAAACTTCACACCTCTACAAACCGGCCTGATCGCTACAATTTTGCTTTTCTCTTATTGCTGCATGTTTAAGCAAATAAAATATTGAACATTGTTGAGCAGTCTGATGTAAGTTTTCTGCATTAGACTGTCAATCTTTTTATACATGTTGTTTTACATTGCTTGAGCTGCTGTAGCCTGCTTTCAAATGTTTAATTGGGTAGTGCAGTGGTTCCCAAACTTTTGCAATTCGCGGCACCCTTAGAGTCTCCAAATTTTTTCAAGGCACCCCTCCAAAATAATTATTGAGCAGTCCTGTTTTGGAAGTAGTTGGGTCAAAAAATTGTAATAAGTATTTAGGTCAGGACAGAAATAATAATTTAGTTGTATGCAAAAATGTCCCCTCTGCATCCAGACACATTGCCCCCTCTGCACCCAGACACACTGCCCTCTCTCACACTGCCCCTCCTCTGCTCTCTGTCACGCTGTCCCACCTCCTCTGCCGTCTCTCACGATGTCCCCCTCCGCTGCCCTCTCTGACGATGTCCCCCTCCTCTGCCCTCTCTCACGCTGTCCTCCTCCTCTGCCCTCTCTCACGCTGTCCTCCAACTCTGCCCTCTCTCACGCTGTCCCCCTCCTCTGCCCTCTCACACGCTGTCCCCTCCACTGCCCCTCTCACGCTGTGTCCCCTCCACTGCCCTCTCTCACGCTGTGTCCCTCTCCACTGCCCTCTTTCACGCTGTGTCCCCCTCCACTGCCCTCTCTCACGCTGTGTCCCCCTCCACTGCCCTCTCTCACACTGTGTCCCCCTCCACTGCCCTCTCTCACACTGTGTCCCCCTCCACTGCCCTCTCTCACGCTGTGTCCCCCTCCACTGCCCTCTCTCACGCTGTGTTCCCCTCCACTGCCCTCTCTCACGCTGTGCCCCACTCCACTGCCCCTTTCACGCTGTGTCCCCCTCCACTGCCCCTCTCACGCTGTGTCCCCCTCCACTGTCCCCCTCCTCTGTCCCACTGTGCCCCTTAACTGCCCGCTGTCACCATCCTCTGCTCTCTGTCCCCCCTTCTCTGCCCCGCTGTCACCATCCTCTGCTCTCTGTCCCCCCCTTCTCTGCCCCGCTGTCACCATCTTATGCTCTCTGTCCCCCCTTCTCTGCCCCGCTGTCACCATCCTCTGCTCTCCGTCCCCCCTTCTCTGCCCCGCTGTCACCATCCTCTGCTCTCTGTTCCCTCTTCTCTGCCCCGCTGTCACCATCCTCTGCTCTCTGTTCCCCCTTCTCTGCCCCGCTGTCACCATCCTCTGCTCTCTGTCCCCCCCTTCTCTGCCCGCTGTCACCATCCTCTGCTCTCTGTCCCCCCTTCTCTGCCCGCTGTCACCATCCTCTGCTCTCTGTCCTCCCTTCTCTGCCCGCTGTCACCATCCTGCTCTCTGTCTCCCCATCTCTGCCCGCTGTCACCATCCTCTGCTCTTTGTCCCCCCTTCTCTGCCCCGCGCCAGCCATAAAAAAAAAGAGAACACATAAACTTACCAATCCGCGCGGCGCCGGGACCCAGCAGCCTCCTCTCTCCCGCAGCTGTCACTGACGTCGATATTCAGTGACAGCTGCGGGAGAGAGGAGGCTGCTGGGTCCCGGCACCCATCGGATTGGTAAGTTTCTGTGTTCTTTCTTCTTTTTATGTCTGGCCCACGGCACCCCAGTGACAGCTCCCAGGGGTGCCGCGGCGCACACTTTGGGAACCACCAGGGTTGTGTATAAAATTTCAGCCCTTTATATTTTCTAGCTACATTAAACCAGAGAAAGGTATAACAAAAGCCCAGTGAGGCAGTTCCCTACGTATCCTCACAGGAGGGAAAATATTGCTTTACGATTCCACAAATGGATGATTTCTCCCGATCAATTACTTGAATAGTGTTGTCCACTAATCCTAGCTAAATATAAAAATGCATGAAAAGAAAGCATCCAATACATTTTAAATCCTGTTACCAAATCACCACATCCCTTGGTAGAGATTTCACCATTACAGTAAAGAAACACAGTCTACATTGTTTGTAAGACAGTTTTCTTTTTCATTCACAGTATGTATATCGTCACTTGCACAGAAAGTTCACTAAGCTAATCTTTACATTGTTTATGTTATAGACTGAATGGTTCAATTGTAAATATGTATCTGCATCATGTGCATCTATCCCTGTTTTTGTTCATCTCAGTGTTTTATTAGCTTTTGCAACAGCTGCTGTGTGTGCTGCTACTAAGCTTACTGTCCTCGACTATTCCCAAATCCTTTTCTAGCACAGATTTATCCAATTATAATCTATTCAATGAGTAAGTAGCATAATTGTTAACATGCTTACATAACCTATCATCTGTTAAACTTTATTTATCATTTCCACACCCAACTTTTGTCTAAATCATTCTATAGTAGGTTACTGTAATTTTCTATGTTAACAATTCTATATAGTTTAGCTCTATTTACAAATTTGGTTACCTTACTTATTAGGCCACCTACACGGTTATTCTAAAAATAATTTAAAGGACGGCACAATACTGATCCTTATTAAACATTGTAATCCAGTATATCCGGAATATGTTCCAATCATAACAACTCTCTGTATTTTATCCTTATTTGCAAAATACAAAGCCACAACATCCACTGAGAATCAAAAAGCCAGTTTACAACTTAACTCCTCATAGCAATTAATCAGGATGGTATTGCATGACTGACCTAAAATTATCTCACGCTGACATTAAATTATCATTTTTCTCTCTATAATATATTTCTGAATAGCATTTAAAATAACATTTGATTTATTGTAAGTATGCCATAAAATTCAAATCCCCACCATTATTTTAATCTAAATAACATCATATTAAGATGAATAAATATGACATGGACTGGAGTATTTATGTTTTAATTTTCTATCATGACATATCTTGTCTTATATATTTTAGTATTTATATGTGGTTAGGGAATGCAAAAGACCAAGGTGTACTTACTGTGATAATTTCAAGTACTTCAACCTTACTGACTTCACCATTTCTGTCAACATCAAACAAGGAAAATGCCCATTCTAGCTTGAGGCTGGTTTTCCCAGAAGAGGTAAGGTGAAGTGCAATAATGTATTCCCGGAAGTCCAATGTACCATCATCATTTGTATCAAAGCTCCGAAAAACATGTCTTGCATAGGTCTTAGGGTCTGAGTTGGGAAAGAAATTGGCATAAATCTTTTCAAAGTCTGTGCGAGTGATCTTGCCATCTGGACATTGCTTCTTGAAACCCTCATACCACTTACAAAGCTCTTCCTCCGAATACCTTGTGTTTAACTTTAAATCATCAAGAATCTCTTTAGACAAAGCTCCACTTTTACTATTCCCCATACTATTTTTTCTTTTGTTTCTTCTTATTCTATTTCACACCTGCCACCAAGAATATATGTATTTAGTAAATGCTAGTTTCAAACCACGTCTGCTTTCAAACTGGTGTTACCTCCACTGAGCTAAACTGAAGTAAAGATGTTAAGTGTGAGTGCTTCCTCTTTTATAGACTCCTAAGTTATTTATCACATCACAAGCCCAACCCCGTTGTCTCTACCTTTTAGGAGTGTTTGAGTGAAGGGCTTAGTGATGTCTCTATCTTTTTAATGAAGGGGGATTTGAGGAGCTTAAGTCATGTCTTTCATTTCCACCAGATGCTCGCTAGTCATCCCCCATCCTCTCTCATTTTCTCAATAGAAACCTTGTTAAAAAAAACAAAGCAGCATCTACAACCACAAATTACACTAGATATGTAATAATCATAAAACAATAACTGGACACCAGCAGTTTATGTATCGAAAATGATAGCTAAAATACACATAATCCTTAATATTTTCTAATAAATAGGTAAACAAATTCCAAAGAGCCCACTAGTATATGACTACTGAATGATAGAAAATAATCTAACTCTAACCAGTATTTAACAAGTTTAGATATAGTTTTATTTAGTTATTTAGATTGCCAGTGATTGAGTGACACCTTGGGGAGAGGTATGAATGAGTATATAGCTTCAGTGACATGTCTAAAATGAGTGGTGGGACCAGAGTACATAAATACTCTGGTGTAAAGGAAAACTTCCATGAGGAAGGACACCTGTTCATAAATTCACCCACCAACACCTGAAATGGAAAGCATTAAGTTAGTTCATGGGTGGCTGATTTAGAGGTTTGTAGAGGCAGGTGCCCAGGTGGTAAATGTACCTACACCACCCAACCAGTGAACAGGGGGCTAAATTATATGTTACAAATTTTGACAAAATGTTGAAATATACAGCCAGGGTTTTGATTAATGGCCCTCTATCCGGCCCTCTCTCATTTTCCAACGGGACGATTCATATATATATATATATATATATATATATATATATATATATATATATGTAGGGCGGCATAGTGCCTAAGTGGTTAGCACTTCTGCCTCACAGCACTGGGGTCATGAGTTCAATTCCCAACTATGGCCTTATCTGTGTAGAGTTTGTATGTTCTCCCTGTGTTTGCATGGGTGTGCTCCGGTTTCCTCCCACACTCAATAAAACATACTAGTAGGTTAATTGGCTGCTATCAAAATTGACCCTAGTCTCTCTCTCTCTCTCTCTGTCTATGTGTGTGTATGTTAGGGAATTTAGACTGTAAGCTCCAATGGGGCAGAGACAGATGTGAATGAGTTCTCTGTACAACGGTGTGGAATCAGTGGCGCTATATAAGTAAATGATGATATATGTGTATATACACATAGAGAACCCTGAGTAGGTGTGTATGTATATTCTGGCATCACTATGGAGAATGATAAAGAATCAGCTGTCAAAAGTAGTGGTTGTGGTTGTGATGGCAGATTCAATAGATATGTTTAAGAAAGGGTTAGACAAATTTTTAGCGGAAAGGTGTATCCAGGGATACGACCGTTAATTTAAAATAAAGGATAGTAGTGGATATAGGGTAAAATTGGATTGCAATATTGAGTCTGGGGGGATTTTCAAAATTGAAACAGATGGGCGGTTGCCTACTCTGGATTAATTTCAAATATAAGTGCAGGATCGCAGGAGATCCAAAATAGGTTGAACTTGATGGACTGGTG
Source organism: Mixophyes fleayi (assembly GCF_038048845.1). Classification (NCBI taxonomy): domain Eukaryota; kingdom Metazoa; phylum Chordata; class Amphibia; order Anura; family Limnodynastidae; genus Mixophyes; species Mixophyes fleayi. Next base: position 43,526,365 of record NC_134412.1, read on the forward strand.
TCTTTTTTCAACCTCATCAACTATGTTACTATGTTACTATGTAAGTATGGTCTGAAATTCTCAATAGCAGCATTTAATTGTAAACACTGTGTCCAAACCAAACTGATTCATTACTTTGGCATGATGAAAGTGCATAACAGCATAGTGGAGCTTATTTATTAACATGATGTAAAAATCAACCATATGCTGTAACACCTAGCAATCAGATATAAGCTTTTAGGAGACTAGTGTAGTTACGCTAATAAAAAGATAATATCTGATTGCTTGCCAAGGGTTAAAGCACGTGCACATTATGGGCCTCATTTACAGTTGGACATATATCCATTTTCACAATTTAATGGGTCTGTTAGATTCTCGCTCTCTGCCTGGTTTAACTCTACCCACATAGAGGCGCAGAGACTAACGAGGCAGAAGGTGTTCGCCAGTGACCCCCACAAGGAAGTATGGACTTTGTGGCTTTCACCCGCAGGTTGCAATTCTCCAAGTAGGTCCCAAACGAGAGCAGGTGGAGAACACTGGGTAAACAGGGATGCTGGGAGGTTGAAGAATCCCGGGGAGCTGCTACTTCAGGATACCTGGGAAGGTGAAGGGACCAAAGGCCCAGAGAAGCAGGAAAACACAAGGAGTGAACCACTGAAGGTGCAACAGTCTGCAGGCAGAATACATGGATGTGTATGTAAGCTTGAGAACTCTGGATCTGGATCACTGGTGGTGCAATAGTGCAGGTGGAGTACATGCAGGTCAGGTAAGCTTGGGAGCTCTGGGTCTTGGAACACTGGTGATGCAGTAATCTGCAGGCAAAATCACAGGAGCCACTGAAAGCCATGTCTGCATAGGCAGAGAGACTTAAAGAACTGGCACCATAACAAAGGGCAAGGATCCTTAAATAGGCTGAAAGGCTAACACTTATTAACCAAGGTAATATAATGGACAAGTCTGCACATGTGCAGAACTGAAAACAAGATGGCGGCTGCAACAAGCGGCTGCAGCACTCAGCACCAAATAGTATCAGAGCGGGTACCAGGAGGTAAGCGCACCTTTCCCCAACCGAGCGAACTGCGGGTCCGGTGAGTGATAGTACCACCCCCCTTTTAATGTTGAGCACTGAACTGGGAAACCTGGAATGAAACTTTCTCTATGAGGAGGGAACGTTGATATCAGAAGAATTAACCCAGGAACATTCTTCAGATGCAAATCCCTTCCAATCCACCAGGTATTTATCTTTTCCACGAGAGATCTTGGAATCCAGGATTTGATTGATCTCAAACGCCTCTCCCTGTTGAACATTAATAGGAGACGGAGATGTGGAGGGGGAGGAAAAGCAGATGATGATCAAAGGCTTAAGGAAAGAGACATGAAAGGTATTAGAAATGCAAATGGAAGCTAGAAGTCTCAATTTAAACCATATGGTATTAATGACCTGTAGGATTTTGAAGGGGCCAAAAAATGAAAGTGCAAGCTTTATGTAGATATTGTTGGCAGACAGCCAATCTTTATCCCCAACCTTTAAGGCAGGAGCAGCCCATCGCCTCTTGTCAGCAAAATATCTAATAACGAACTAAAGACTTCTAGAAGCATTTCAGAGTCTGGGACCAAATGGAGGCAAAGTCATGACAAAGAGCATCAACTGCAGGGTCCTTGGTAGCTGACAGGGCCGAGAATTTAGGGAGACTGGGATGGAGACCAAAGACCACAGAGGAAGCAGACAGAAGTAAATTTGTGGTATAGGTTGTTATGAGCGAACTCCGCAGGAGGTCAGACCAGTAATTTTGTGTGGCAGAAGAATACATCCTGATGAAGGTCTTGAGATCTTGATTGACTCTCTCTGTCTTCCCGTTGGACTGCGGATGGTAGGCTGAGGAGAAATTGGGTTGAATGTTAAAAGTTTACAAAGGGCTTGCCAGAACCTGGATGTGAACTGGACTCCACAATCGGAGACAATTTCAGCTGGACAGCCATGAAGTTGAAAGATCTCTTTAACAAACAATCATGCCAGAACCAGAGCAGAAGAAAGACTGATGAGAGGGATGAAAAAGCCAATTTTGAAAAACAGTGTCAAACTTCTTGCTAGGAGGGAGATCGGTGATAAAGTCCAAAGTGATATGTGACCATGACCTACCAGGAAGTGCAGGATCCATAATCTGGCCAGTCCTTACTGTCTCACTAGGAGGGGGAGGAAGTCCAGGGAACTGCATGCGCAGACCCAAAAAGAAGATAACGGTTGCCACTAGATGTGCTAGTTAGTTTTCAGATGTACAGGCCTGATTCATCAAGGTACGCAAACGCATACGCATCTGCGTTGCATACTTTGAGTGATGCAAACACTTATGTGAGTGAAATAAGCATCTCAAACTGCAAAAACACACCCTCCTCTGGTCTTCTACACTTAAGGCACGGAATTAAGCAGCGCAAACGGAATAAAACAAATCCACCTGCGGATCTTTAAACAAGGCACAAGCACAAGCGACGGATCACAAGTGATTGTGGGGAAGCTTATCAATGCAAACGTTACGCCCACTGTGGGAGGGACATGAACAGTTTGTTTACACAGAACACGACACAATTGCCTGGGGCTTATTTTTACGGGATAGCTCTTTACTCACTATTCACTGCCAAATAACAATGATGTGGAACACTCTGAACGTTGTTTTTCCTTTGCTATTAGTTAGTGTGATACACACTTTTAACTGAAACACACATGGCCTTTCTGTGTTTTGGATATAAAATCGACGTATAGTATGCAAAATGCATGGATATGGCTACCTTTAAAGCACATACACAATGACTCGATAAAAATGCATATGTGTATTGTACTAGAAATCCATCTGGCTTCTCAGGAAAATGCATAGCATACTCTTCCATAAAAGATACACACACACACACACACACACACACACACACACACACACGTATACAATATCCTCACAGATTAAGGGTTTCAGTCTGGATTAGAATTTATGACTGTCTTTATGGGAAGTGGGAGAGCTACCCACTAGGCCAACCTGAGATGTAAGAAGACACAGAGAACACCAACAATATAGCATGCGTGCTACACAGGCAAATGACACTGAATAGTACTCTTCATTAGTCACACAAATTACTGGCAAAATACCAAACTCACAGGTAGCTCACTGGTTAGCACTTTGGACTCACAACACAGCAGCCATGAGTTCTAATACAAAGCATACTCATAACTATTGTGTGGACTGGAATCATTATGCTAACAAGAAACACAGGAACTTCACACAATGGTTTAATTTGTTCATTTTGATTTGTTATACACGCTCAACCACATTGTAAAATATGCCCTCAGATTTATCCTGTGTTGTTAGAAAATCATTTTTTGGGGGGTACTCTAGAAAAGCCTCAGGGTCCACAGTTCACATGCACATTATTATGTCCATGCTGACATTTATTACTACGAATGGACTAAGAGGGCGGTGGGGGTTTGTAGGGGACATCCTCCCTGCAGTTAAATGCAACATTGCCTGCCAACCAACTTTCATCTGGATCAATGGCGTACAGTAGCATGGTGCTTTGCATCGGTTGCACCTCAGCCTTACAGCACTGGGGCCATGAGTTTAATTCACAAACATGGACTTATCTGTGTACAGTTTGGTTGTTCTCTTTAATGTGTGACTGGCTTTGGTTTGACACTTGAAGTTAACCTTGGTCTATCACTACAATGGCACATGATTTGGGGAACTAGTTAATAAGCTATTGCCATATACCTTTGTTAATGACTCTTGCCCCCGGGGCACATTATTTATGTGTCTGCTATTACTACTGGTGGACTACCTCTTGGAGGGGTGGATTGGTGGTGGAGGGCACATGCTCCTTTGACTGACATTGAATTAGCAAATGGAAACCTTTTTTTCTTCAGCTACTGCTTGTGCTTGTATGTTATTTCACCATCTTCTTGTCTTGCAAAATACTATAGCCAGCACCGGTTCAGCATGGTGGCTTATTATTTTGCACCTCTGACTCCCTGTGCTGGTGTCATGAGTTAAATTCTTGACCATTGCCTTATGTGTATGGAGTTACTGTTAATCACATGTTAGTGTGGGTTTCATTACAAAAATCAAAAAATACACTTTGTGTATCTTCAATTTGATGATAGCCACAATTAGTAGGGCTAATTAAATTTTGTCACTATGATTGATTTGTGTCCAAAATATGTCGATTAAATGTTAGTTTTTTGGTCATCCATAGCAATTCTTTATTGACCTTAGACCCACATTGTGCATCTGTAATATATTAATAAAGACACACACACACCAATGATTTGTTTATATAACGTGTGATTATTGTCAGCAGAATACAAATTTAAAAAACTATTTACAATCAATATCAAATGAACTATTTACATAAATAAAATAAAAATCAAAATTAATCAAACGCTAAGGTGTTTGGGATATAAAACCTGCCTTTTAAATCTTTGCCCAATAATGACAACACATCTGCCACTCCAAACTGTTCTTAAGGTTAGACCAGCAAGTTACAGCAATCGGGTCAAGAGTTTGAAAGCCTGATTCCAAAAATCAACCTTAATGTTCTGAGGTTTGTTACAAAACCATTTAGGACAGTACATTGTCACCAGACAAATGTAGGAGAAAGGAGCCAAAGCAGGTTGGGTGCATTGGAAGAGGATTGACCTTTATAGTGTTCTGGAACATTGATATGTACTGGTAGGCCATGTCAGGTGATTAGGTTGAACATATTTTCAAACATATAGCAAAGATATATGTGAACACGTGTTTTGGGCGATTAATAGAGAACTCACTTCTAATTATCTCCGCACGTAGCTCCTGGAGCAGCTGGGGCTGACGCCGGCGGAGATCACTCCAGCGCCGCTGGAGCTGGATCACTGTGCGGATCTTATTATACCGCAGCCGGAGGTGTCTGCGAACCATCTGGTATGCCCACAGTTTGATCTCATTGGACACATAGCGTCCAGAGGGCACATTGTCCATTCCTTCCGTCAGCACATGGAGCTCACGGCGCGAAAAGATAGCTGCCCTCATCTTTTCTATCAAAAGAATACTCTGCAGTACTCTGCCCTCTGATTGGTTCTCTGAGCACGTATGGGCGCGATCACGTCACACGCGGATCTTTAAGACAACTGTGTGTTGTCGTTTCCTCTCCCACCAATAACATGGCGGCCGGCGCCGATGAGTCGAGTACTCTGTGCTCTGCAATTAGGAAGAAAAGTGTACACCTGGTTTAATAATACAAACCTCCATTTAAACCCACATGCACTTTGCTTTCCTTCCTGTTCATTAGCTTATTTGCCAGGACAGGCCACATTGAATAGTAGAACTTTTTTGGATGCTTTGCCTAGTAAGGAACCAACAAACAGTAAGTTCAAAATCATCTCATCATATTGTAATATATACCAATTGTTTGTCACTCATAATGTAGGCATCTGTTTAGCAAGAAATATGTGTGTCATTGCTGTAATGAAACTGTGATCCAAAGTTCCCTTGCCCTAGCATTTTACAGGCAAAGAATACAATAGTAGGCCACACTATGCTAAGTACTTTTACCTTATCCCTATCAAACGCACTAATATTTGGATGTTAGCATTGTTGATCACATTACCTGACCTTGGATTTCAATCCTGCTTGATTGTTGTTTTACAGGCCAGCCCAACCATTAGCCAGTATAAAATTGTCACTTTTGTGATTCTTGACAATCTAAAAAAAAGTAAGTATAAATAGTTCAGATATCTTTTAGTATATACCAATTGTTTGTCACTCATAATGTAGGCATCTGTTTAGCAAGAAATATGTGTGTCATTGCTGTAATGAAACTGTGATCCAAAGTCCCCTTGCCCTAGCATTTTACAGGCAAAGAATACAATAGTAGGCTACACTATGCTAAGTACTTTTACCTTATCCCTATCAAACGCACTAATAATTTGCTTATTGCAGTGATGGACACATGGCTCCAAATGTATCTACTTATTTAGACGATTAGCTAACAATTTACATTAGTAGTACACACTATTAAGTGTGTGGGTGGCTGATTTGTATATTAAGCTTAATTTTTAAAGCACAATATAGGGTTTGCTACTCCCCAAATCTGAATGTGATATCATTGACCTTTGTGTGTGGATAACCTGTTAACCAATGTTATGCTTTTAAAAGTGATGAGTGGTAGTAGTCGCAGAATGTTTATGTAGTTTTTGTCGCCCATTCATGTAAAAATGCAGTGGACAATGTCAATGTTGGTTAAATATAGAAGCAGGGGCGGATTGGCCATTACCTTTACCGGGAAGCTCCCCAGGAGGCCGCTGGCCTAACGAGGCCGCCTTTTATTTATTTTTTTATTTTTTTTGTGTCACCCGGCGCGGTCAGAAGGAGGGCAACAATTCCGAAATTGGTGGTCAGTGGTAAGCACCAGACAGCCTCATGCATTGCGAGGCTGCCTGGTGCTACAGCACTGTGGGTCCTTCAGCACTGTGCACCGATCAGACAGGAAGTAGGAAGTATTCACTTCCTGTCTGTCTGATCATGTGTGCAGAGCATCGCTGCAGAGCGCGCCGGCCCTGATACTTAAGGTAAGTGAGAGTGGGCTACATATGGGAAAACTATATGTGAGGGGGCTACATATGGGAAAACTATATGTAAGGGGGCTACATATGGGAAAATTATATGTGAGGAGGCTATATCTTGGAAAACTATATGTGTGGGGGCTATATCTTGGAAAACTATATGTGAGGAGGCTATATCTTGGAAAACAATATGTGTGTGGGCTATATCTGTGAAAACTATATGTGTGGAGGCTATATCTGTAAAGACTATATGTGTGGAGGCTATATCTGTGAAAACTATATGTGTGGGGGCTATATCTGTGAAAACTATATGTGAGGGAGCTATATCTGTGAAAACTATATGTGAGGGGGCTATATCTGTGAAAACTATATGTGAGGGGGCTATATCTATGAAAACTATATGTGAGGAGGCTATATCTGGGAAAACTATACGTGAGGGGGCTATATCTGGGAAAACTATATGTGAGGGGGCTACAGCTTTTTTCCTGCATTGCTTTAGAAATGACCCACTGTGTATTAAGTCATCATATCTAGGTTTTCCTAACCAAATTCCAAGTTCTAAATCCCGCCTACTTTTGTGTTGGCCCCACCTACATTTAAGTTGGCCCCGCCCACATGAGGCCACTTCAATAATTTTTTCCAGGGCCACATTAAGTTCCCAATCCGCCCCTGTATAGAAGCAACAATGTTTATTATAATAACGGGCATGTGTTTTATACATAGGTTGAAGTTTGCTAAATGCTACCTTTTCAGGGGGCAGATGGCCTTACAATCTGTATTAGCATGTGACTGTTTGCATTGCCAATAAATACACTCCTTAGCTTGCAAATAGGAATATGTCTGAGCCAGGCCCCAGTGCCGAACAGGCACCAGGTATTCCAAGCAGGCGTAAGCACAACTTTAATAACGAGGAACTGGAGGTGTTCGTCGATGAAGTCTTAAGTCGATTCCATGCTGAGGACTGCCAGATAACTGGACACGAACGTCACAGACACTGGCAGGAAATTACTGCTGCTATTAATGCGATATCGCCATATGTGCGACGATTGCATGAGGTCCAGAAACGGTACTAAGCAAATGTTTTTCCAAAAGCCCTAGATAAGTTTGATGACTGTGTATAGTAGTTTATTAATATATATAGATATAGATATGTATGTAGATTGTGAGATAGTAGTAGTTAGGCAACTGTGAGCTTAAACCACCTTGTGTCTATTAAAGCATTTCTCTATCAGGGCCTTAGTTGAAATTAAAAAGCAGCATGGGCCTTGGTCACATTTACATAATCCGTACAGTTTACCACATAATCCACGTTTGAAAAGGCCCACACATTTTATAATTTTTGTTTTGTTAGAATTGCTGTGAATTTCAAGCGTACAATGTTTTTTTTTCTAATTTTGAATTGTAAGCTGCTATTTGACCCCAAAATGTTTGTCTATTCCACAGATGGGCAGACTATAAAGGGCGACTGAAGGGCAAGCTAGCTCGCCAACACGGACATGCAGAAGGGATTGGGGGTGGTCCACCCATAGACATTACATTGAACCCACTAGAGGAGCGTGCAAGGGCCGCAATAGCAATGGTGGAGATTGTTGGGGTGGGTGACATAGACACTGGCTATAGCCCACCCCGAACAGGAGAGGCCGCTCCACTAGGTACATGATGAGTTTGCTTTGTTAATGTTTGCAAAGGTTTATGTCTGTCTCAGCAAATGTCTAAACTCTCAGGATGTGTTTGAAGGAAAACTTTTTTTGAAAAATGTCTTAGCCTATAAGATTGTAGGAAATGCAATGTACACACTTAAGACAAAATGTCTCAATATGTAGGGCTTTTAGCAAAAGTTAAAAACATAAGTCGCAATGTTTGCTTTTGGGGACTGTCAAGGGTTCCGAGCAAATTCAATGTAATTTGAGACTTGATCAATGCTACATCACGCGTACAAAAATTTGCTATAAAACATAATATTGATCCGTACTGTTTGTCTAAAATATTTTAGTGTTTATTTTTATCTCTCTACAGAATCTGAGCAGCAGCCTGCTGCACACGTGCAGGAGGAAGATGCCCGTGATGTGGAGGAGGCTCAGCTGGATCCAGCTGAACATGTAAGGGTGCGGACACTCTCACTCGCATCCCAAAGACTTCAAAACGTCACTGAAGCACAGAATGTTCACCTGTCACTAATAGCTAGCATTGTCCAACACACGGATCAACAATTCACCACTCTCAATAACACACTCTCCACTTTCATGAGCACATACACCACCCAAATGGATACTCTAAATACCACAATGTCAACTATCGCAACACTCCTGGGTGATCTCTTGTATGCCCACTCCCAACGCATCTCCGGCACATTCCCATCACCCAGTTCAGATTATTTTTTCAACAGCCCCCATACCCAGTTGTCTGTTGGCTCGACCCTCCCTGTTGTGTCTGACTCCTCCCTCCCTGTTGTGTCTGTTGCGTCCACCCTCCCTGATGTGTCTGTTGTGTCCACCCTCCCTGATGTGTCTGCTGCATCCACCCTCCCTGATGTGTCTGTTGCGTCCACCCTCCCTGTTGTGTCTGTTGCTTCCACCCTCCCTGTTGTGTCTGTTGCGTCCACCCTCCCTGTTATGTCTGTTGCGGCCACCCTCCCTGTTGTGTCTGTTGCGTCCACCCTCCCTGTTGTGTCTGTTGCGTCCACCCTCCCTGATCTGTCTGACTCCTACATCCTTGACCCAAACCTATACCGTCTTTTTTGTTTAGCGTTTGCCCGTGGCTTTGCCCACCCTGTCGTGGGCCCTTCCCAAACCCCTGTTATGGGCCCTTCCCAAACCCCTGTCGTGGGCCCTTTTCAAACCCCTGTCGTGGCCCCTTTCCAAACCCCTGCCCATGACCCTGCACCTTCAAAGCGTCGGACACAATCTGTTCCCCTTGCACGTTTGGCTGGTTCCTCTGACTCCTCTACATCACGGGTGACCAGAAGTCAGAGCCGGACACAGTCGAGTAATATTCCATATAAGAAACCAAAAAAAAATTACTTATGTTTCTTATGTTTTGTGGTTAAATATGATTTCATATATGGTGCAATATATGTTATTTGTGTTTGGAATAAAATTGGTTATAGTAATTAAACTATGTGGTTGTTATTGTGAGATTGCATATTCTATGCTGGTTGTTTAAAAGCAATACTTGTTATCAAGTATAAACACATTATTATCTCAGAACACAGAGTCTACAGTCCATAATTTTGTAATTTTTGTTTTTACGTGTCAGACAAGACATTTCTTTGTCAAAAGTGAGGTTTTTATATTGAATGACCACGCAAATCATGAGGAATTAAAACTTGGGACACTTCTTCTTTCAGTCTCCTGTCCAAAACCATGTTACAATGCAAGGGCAACAAGCAATTGTTTGCTGAGGTTTTCTATTTAAATACTGACGGTTTTTGCATACAGCAGAACAATAACAACGTGATTATTTCATGTACAAATAAGCAAGCAATTATTTGTTCGCTACATTAACTATCAGTCAGATTTTAAAATATGTAGCAAGTCCAAAACTATTCCAGACCTAAATGTCTCTATAGTGCACACAATGATTAATCTGTAATGTTAACTTGGCTTGGATTGGTATAGTAAAGGTGTAAATTTTTGCACACATGTACATCTCAAATCCTGATTAGAAAACAATTACATTTAAACTATCGTCATGTGGATGCAGTTAACACGAAACTAATACTGGGTAATGTCTGCCAATAACTGACATATTTGACCACAGTAGCAGTGTTTATTGGTTTGTGTGAGTAAATGGTTGCAAAGCAAGCATACAACTGCTACAGTGTCCCTTTATAGCTCGGCAAAATCCACCATTAACGAAAAATTTGCATTTTAAAAATGTAACCTGACACAAAGGAGCCACAAATCACAGGTGCTAATGGCACCAAATGACTATTAACAATAATTGTTACGATGCAACTAGGCAATTAATGTTAGCTACAAATATGTACCGTTATGATTATGGGCAAATGAAATATATATACAAAGGCATTAGCCTTTAAGAATAGTGCTAATGCACAGTGTCTGGTACACCAGCAGGGCTTCAGCATAACACTTGGATCATTGTTCATTCCTGTCCTTATTGCACTAGGCACATATTTTTTGACACAATATAAGGGTGTATGTAGTGTTGTGTGAGCTGTTTGCTGTGTGTCTGGCTAATAATGTATGAATGCAAAAAAAAAACATGGCAGTTTGGATATTATTACCTCTGGCAAATAAGCACACCCTGTAATCAAAGTAAGTAGACAACACATTATCTACATCACCTAGTGATGGATGTCCAAGAGCTCGTTTGTCTCCTAAATTGCACTATCCAGTAGTGCTTTTTCAAATATCTATGGTCTGATCCCCCCCCCAATACATGTCAATTATATACAATATGGAAGCCTGTATACCTTAATTTCCAACACTGACCTTAGAGTTTGTTTACTTCTGAACACTGTGATTCATACATTTTGATACTGGCCACGTCATTCTGTTTTAGCACCCTTACAGTAGTTGCTTTCATTTAAGCAAGGCCAAGGTAATTGACAAAACGGCCAACATATACTAATTGGTAGATTTGTATGTTTAGATGTATTTATATTACAGACACAGGTACCCATTACGCACAAACAGCATTTTTAAAAATATCAACTAGGATGCCTCACATAACCATTTATACATTATCTACAATATCAATGGACTAATGTGTGCTAGGGCAGACACTCTTGGATAAGATGGTTTTCTTAAAGGAATTTGAACATGGGCCCATCATCTTAAATCTACGTACATTTTTAATTTTTGGTTTGAAGTTTCCTTGCCCAAGCCATGTCCAAATGCACAACATGCAAATGAGTATTTGGATTTAAGGCTATTTTTTATTTTCAAAAAATACATTTTGTGTGCTTAATGAAATAAGAGTCAGTATGTAAGTTAGATAGCAATAATGTGATGTATAACACTTTCAAAGTACGGATTATTTGTTTACATTTGCTAGCATGTTTAAACAGGCATAGTTGCTATTATGCAACAAAGTAAACATAAAGACTATTTACTAGGGATGAGCGCGCTCGGATTTCTGAAATCCGAGCCCACCCGAACGTTGCGGATCCAAGTCGGATCCGAGACAGATCCGGGTATTGGCGCCAAATTCAAAAGTGAAACTGAGGCTCTGACTCATAATCCCGTTGTCGGATCTCGCGATACTCGGATCCTATAAATTCCCCGCTAGTCGCCGCCATCTTCACTCGGGCATTGATCAGGGTAGAGGGAGGGTGTGTTAGGTGGTCCTATGTGCTGTTTAGTTCTGTGCTGTTTAGTTCTGTGCTGTTTAGTTCTGTGCTGTTTAGTGCTGTGCTGTGCTGTGCTGTTTAGTGCTGTGCTGTTTAGTGCTGTGCTGTGCTGTGCTGTGCTGTGCTGTGCTGTGCTGTGTTCTGCAGTATCAGTCCAGTGGTGCTGTGTGCTGTGCTCTGTCCTTCTGAGGTCAGTGGTGCTGCTGGGTCCTGTGCTGTGTCCTGTTCAGTCCAGTGGTGCTGTGTCCTGTGCTCTGTGCTTCTAAGGGCATAGTTATTTCCCCAATATTCCCCTGTGTTTAAAAAAATAAAAAAAAGTTTTTTTAAAAAATACCAAAAACTACTTTAATATTTTTTAATTACCACAAAATTTTCACAACCAATCCTGCAGTATAAGCCCATTGGTACTGCAATATTACCAAGTTCACACATTCAGCAGTAAAAGTCCAGTGGTACTGCAATATTACAAAGTTTACACATTCTGCAGTATCAGTCCAGTGGTGCTGTGTCCTGTGCTCTGTCCTGCTGAGTTCCGTAGTGCTGCTGGGTCCTGTGCCGTGTCCTGTTCAGTCCAGTGGTGCTGTGTCCTGTGCTCTGTGCTTCTAAGGGCATAGTTATTTCCCCATTATTCCCAAGTTTTTAAAAAATAAAAAAAAAGTAAAAAATAATAAAAAATTTAAAAAAAAAAAAATATATAATAATTATAACCAAATTTGCAAAACCAATCCAGCATTATAAGTCCATTGGTACTGCAATATTACCAAGTTCACACATTCTGCAGTATCAGTCCAGTGGTGCTGTGTCCTGTGCTCTGTCCTGCTGAGTTCCGTAGTGCTGCTGGGTCCTGTGCCGTGTCCTGTTCAGTCCAGTGGTGCTGTGTCCTGTGCTCTGTGCTTCTAAGGGCATAGTTATTTCCCCACTATTCCCAAGTTTTTTAAAAATAAAAAAAAAGTAAAAAAAAATAAAAAATTAAAAAAAAAAAAAAAATATAATAATTATAACCAAATTTGCAAAACCAATCCAGCAGTATAAGTCCATTGGTACTGCAATATTACCAAGTTCACACATTCTGCAGTATCTTGTGCTACATATAATGGAGACCAAAAATTTGGAGGATAAAGTAGGGAAAGATCAAGACCCACTTCCTCCTAATGCTGAAGCTGCTGCCACTAGTCATGACATAGACGATGAAATGCCATCAACGTCGTCTTCCAAGCCCGATGCCCAATCTCGTAGTACCGGGCATGTAAAATCCAAAAAGCCCAAGTTAAGAAAAAGTAGCAAAAAGAGAAACTTAAAATCATCTGAGGAGAAACGTAAAGTTGCCAATATGCCATTTACGACACGGAGTGGCAAGGAACGGCTTAGGCCCTGGCCCGTGTTCATGACTAGTGGTTCAGCTTCACCCACGGATCTTAGCCCTCCTCCTCCTCCCCCCCCTACAAAAAATTTAAGAGAGTTATGCTGTCAGCAACAAAACAGCAAACAACTCTGCCTTCTAAAGAGAAATTATCACAAATCCACAAGGTGAGTCCAAGGATGTTGGTGGTTGTCAAGCCTGACCTTCCCATCACTGTACGGGAAGAGGTGGCTCCATCCAGCATTTGCAGCACGCCCTCTGCATATGCTGGAAGGATCACCCACAGTCCAGTTACAGATTTGGCTAATGAAGGTGTGAATGTTGTACACCGGGAGGAGGATATTGATGTAGCTGGCGCTGAGGAGGATGTTGATGATTATGATGCAGACAGATACCAAATTGCCTTTCTCAATTTCTATTTATATTCTAGATTATATAACGGCTGAATAGTTTTCTATTTTACTCCTAGTGGAGAGGGGATCTGATGCAGATAGATAGCAAACTGCCTTTGTCCATTTTTTTGTATATTTGAATTTCTAGTTCTACAGTCTATGCAGGCTGCTTTTTTTATATTCAACTACAAGTGTAGGGCGGGGAGGGGGGGGGGGCATAGATAGCCACCAAAGTAACGTGGTCCATTTAATTTCACTTTCTAGCTCCACAGTCTGTGCAGCCTGCTTTTTTTATCTTCAAAGTATTTACAAGCCTTGCAATCTAAATTAACTAGAGGTAGTGACGTGGTAGAACTCCAAAAGGCAGTTTGGAAGCCCCTGTACAAACTGGCTCTATTTTACCTGAGTTGTCCCCCCTCCAGTGTGTACTCGGAAAGAGTTTTTAGTGCAGCAGGGAACCTAGTCAGTGAGCGGCGAAGGAGGTTGCTTCCTCACAACGTTGAAAAAATGATGTTTATAAAAATGAATAATCAATTCCTCAATGAAGTACAGCACTGCCCTCCAGATAGTACAGAGGGACCTGTGGTTGTGGAGTCCAGCGGGGACGAATTGATAATGTGTGAGGAGGAGGAAGTACACACTGTAGGGGGAGAGGAATCAGAGGTTGAGGATGAGGACGACATCTTTCCTCAGTAGAGCCTGTTTAGTTTGTACAGGGAGAGATGAATTGTTATTTTGGTGTGGGGGCCCAAACAAACCAATCATTTCAGTCAAAGTTGTTTGGTAGGCCCTGTCGCTGAAATGATTGGTTTGTTAAAGTGTGCATGTCCTATTTCAACAACAGACCTCTCAACTGCAGCTCATCCCTCCTCTGCGGGGATAATGTCTCCTGTGCTCTGACACGTCACTCTGTGTACTCTCAGCCTCAGGATCTGACACTACAGCTACCATGCCTCTTGTAGCAGCCCTCACTCCAGGGCCTCTTCCATGTGCAGTGTCCCCCTCTCTCTTGGGTTCACTATAGTGGCATGGAGTTCTCCCCCTCATCCAGGGCACACATTCCTTGCCCTGGCTCAGTCACCACGCTCAGACTTCCAGGCAATGCTGGGGGAGCCTGGGAGCTTCCACCCCAGGTCCCCAGCTACAACTCTCCTCTCCTGTGTCTTCTCTCTCTTTCTGACACTTTAAAGATCGTGCCTTTAAATGAAAAAGTCAGTCTTCATTGCACGACTATGTGCAAGTGCAACAGGGACATTTTTTTGGGTTTACAAAGTCAAACAATAACACTACGACCCTGTCTGTCTGGGGTCTGTCAATGACGAATTGTCTGGAGCATGTTTGGAGGAGGTATTGTGGCCCCGGTATCAAATTGGGTACCGGGGCCACCCCACTATGCAGTCCAGATACTTGTTTGGTGGAATTCCGACACGTGGAGGGTTTTTAAATTATATTGTGGCCTCGGTACCAAATTGTGTACCGGGGCCACCCCACTACGCAGTCCAGATACTTGTTTGGTGGAATTCTGACACGTGGAGGGTTTTTTAATTATATTGTGGCCTCGGTACCAAATTGTGTACCGGGGCCACCACACTACGCAGTCAAGATAGATAGATGCGTATCATAGATAAAGTACATTCAGTGGTGTGGGGCAAATTGAAAAATATTCAAAATGCACTGACATTATCAAAAACAAGAGGTTGTCACACGCTAAAACTCCAACATGTATATGATGGAGAGGATGGAGGAGCAGCCGTATGTGTAGTGTAATGCAGACCTGTTGAAGGTTTTTTATATATTTTATTGTGGTGCCCAGTGCCCACTCCTCTAGGCAGTCCAGGTACATTTATTGGTGCGATTCATAAAAGTTCAGGGTTTTTAATATATTGTGGTGACCCACTCCTCTACGCAGTCCAGGTACAATTATTGGTGCGAATCATAAAAGTTCAGGGTTTTTAATATATTGTGGTGACCCACTCCTCTACGCAGTCCAGGTACATTTATTGGTGCGAATCATAAAAGTTCAGGGTTTTTAATATATCTTGTGGGGACCCACTCCTCTACGCAGTCCAGGTACATTTATTGGTGCGATTCATAAAAGTTCAGGGTTTTTAATATATTGTGGTGACCCACTCCTCTACGCAGTCCAGGTACATTTATTGGTGCGAATCAAACAAGTTGATGGTTTTCTTATTATATATATTGTGGTGACCCACTCCTCTACGCAGTCCAGGTACATTTATTGGTGCGATTCATAAAAGTTCAGGGTTTTTAATATATTGTGGTGACCCACTCCTCTACGCAGTCCAGGTACATTTATTGGTGCGAATCATAAAAGTTCAGGGTTTTTAATATATCTTGTGGTGACCCACTCCTCTACGCAGTCCAGGTACATTTATTGGTGCGAATCAAACAAGTTGATGGTTTTCTTATTATATATATTGTGGTGACCCACTCCTCTACGCAGTCCAGGTACATTTATTGGTGCGATTCATAAAAGTTCAGGGTTTTTAAGATATTGTGGTGACCCACTCCTCTACGCAGTCCAGGTACAATTATTGGTGCGAATCATAAAAGTTCAGGGTTTTTAAGATATTGTGGTGACCCACTCCTCTACGCAGTCCAGGTACAATTATTGGTGCGAATCATAAAAGTTCAGGGTTTTTAAGATATTGTGGTGACCCACTCCTCTACGCAGTCCAGGTACAATTATTGGTGCGAATCATAAAAGTTCAGGGTTTTTAATATATATTGTGGTGACCCACTACTCTACGCAGTCCAGAAAGATACCTTTTTGCAACGTTTTGGACTAATAACTATATTGTGAGGTGTTCAGAATACACTGTAAATTAGTGGAAATGCTTGTTATTGAATGTTATTGAGGTTAATAATAGCCTAGGAGTGAAAATAAGCCCAAAAACTTGATTTTTAAACTTTTTATGTTTTTTTCAAAAAAAATCCGAATCCAATACCTTAAATCCGAACCGAGACCTTTCGTCAAGTGTTTTGCGAGACAAATCCGAACCTCAAAAATAACGAAAATCCGGATCCAAAACACAAAACACGAGACCTCAAAAGTCGCCGGTGCACATCCCTACTATTTACACACATGCACTGACATATATGATTTGAAGCAAAACCCACCTGGAATGTGGCTTTTTTCAATACTTTGCACTTTCAGAGGGCAATATAACTGCAAATTGTATGGACAAACAATTACACATTTATACACCACATTCAAAAATCAGCTAATCTCAAACACTATTTGGAGCATACATTGTCAAGGGCACAAAACATGTCAAGTGTCTGCTGCCTAACAATGTGTGTATTCAGACTAATTTAACTAGTGCTAATTTGTAGTACATGTGTGGGCCGGAAACGGTACTTTGGCTGGCTGGACCATTGAGCAATCTAGGTGATGTATTACATATCACAAATATTTAAAAAATATGTATAAGAGAGGTAGATTGCGCAACAAATCAGCTGCTGCTAAACACCTTTGAGGAATCACACAATATTCCCAAATTTAAACAAATATATACATAAAGGTATTACAGCGCTGCTGACTACAATAACATAAATGTATTTCACTGTAAAACAATGCATGTAAAGCCAATCATGTTCTTATCTACATATAAACATCAAAAATAAAATAAAATACTTATATTTGGGGGTAGATCCGTAGGTCACCTTGTTCAGATCTTTCCTCCGTTATATAGTGATGTACCATAAAAAATACAAAATCATGACAATCGTAGAAGATGTAATTTGACAAAAAAAGAAAGATTGGCTTTACAGGAACTTCAGAGAGATAATACCATCTCTATAAGGCCCGCAGACAAAGTAGGGGCAATAGTGGTACAAAATAGAGCCGATTATAATGAGGAAATAGAAAGACAACTGTCAGATCCAAATACATACTGCAAGTTAAAAAAAGATCCTACGAATTTAATCAAGAAAAATTTTGAAACCTTTATTGAAAAACTTCAGAACATTCTTACTGAAAAGGAAATTGAGTATCTTAAAGTAGAAGAACTAAATACCCCACATATCTACATTTTGCCCAAAATACATAAAAATATAGAAAAGTCCCCAGGAAGACCGATTATTTCGGGCATAAATAGTATTACAACTAATTTGTCATTGATGGGTATCTACAACCTTTGGTAAATCGTACTCCCACATATCTGAAAGATACTAGTGATTTTTTGAATAAAATATCTAATATCGTGTGGGAAGACAGCTACACACTAATTACAGCAGATGTAACTGCTTTGCACACAAGTATACAACACGATATGGGGATCCAAGCAGTAGAAATACATCTGAAGAAGGCTAACTTCTCTGAACATCTGATTAACTTCATTATAAAAGGTATTCGCTTCATATTGGTAAACAATTATTTCTTTTTTAATGGAGATTATTATCTCCAGAAGACAGGGACGGCGATGGGCACCAGGTTTGCCCCAAGTTATGCCAATCTTTTTATGGCTAACTGGGAACATCTGTTTATTGGGGCTGACAACCCTTTTGGGGCAAACCTGGTGTCCTGGTATCGCTATATTGATGACGTTTTCTTCATCTGGAGAGGAGATTCGTCATCTTTAGAAACATTTTGTCAATATATAAATGAGAATAAAAAAAATATTGTTTTCACATTTACCATCAGCAAGGAATTGGTGATTTTTGGATGTCAGCGTCTATATAGAACAAGGGAAAATTAAAACCAAAAGCTATAAAAAACCAACAGATGTTAACTCCTACCTACTAAGGAACAGCGAACATCATAACAATTGGCTGAACGGAGTTCCTTACAGCCAATTTCTAAGAGTTAAAAGAAACTGTTCAGATAAAAATATTTTAGAAAAACAGCTAGATAGGATGGAGAAAGATTTTAGAGAAAAAGGTTATACAGAGGAAGAACTAAAGAAAGCGAGAAGTAAAGTGATAGATATAGAGAGACGGAATTTGTTTGTAAAGAAAAAAGACATTGCCAAAAAAGAATCCCAGAGTAGTGATAAGATTGAATTAGCAATTACTACACAATATGGACAACAGTATAAAGCTTTTGAAAAAATTGTGTGTAAGCACTGGAGTCATTTACATAAGGACCCAGTTTTGCACAAAATACTCCCAGAAAAGCCATCCTATAGATATAGAAGAGCACCAACGCTAAAGGATAAACTGGTAAGAGGGCCGCTAAAAGAAAATCCACCTAAACATCTTGTTAAAACTAAGGGATTTTTTAGATGTGGCGGATGTATGGGATGTAAAAAAATTAGGAATAACACTCCAAAAATTAAAGAATTTACATACAGGGGAACAACGTATAAGATAAATGAGTTTATTACCTGTAACACAAAAAATGTCATATATGCTTTAGAATGTAAATGCGGCTTATTATATATTGGCAAAACATTAAGGAGTTTAAAAAAACGAATATCAGAACATTTGTATAACATCAAGATTGGTAAAGAAATGCATTCTGTCTCCCTACATTGCAAATCCTGTCACGAGAGTTCACCCGCTAGTATTGTGAATTTTTGGGGCATCCAAGCGATATTGCCCAATTGGAAGTATAGAAATTTGGAAAAACAACTAGCTAAAGCGGAGATGACATGGCTGTATAACCTAAAAACTCTAACTCCTAATGGTTTAAATGTTGAATTTGAACTTAAATGGTTCCTTGATTGAACATTTACTGGCTTGTTTCTTTTCCTCTTTTAGGATTGATGGTATTTTAATGAACATGCTCTCCCATATGTGAGAGGCCCTGATTATATTTTCTGTATTTTTGATTTATTCCTAATGTTTTTTAATCTACTAGTTTCCATATTTGTTGCTCTTACTTTATCTGCATATTTAATCTGTCCCAATGTATATATAAACAAAATGCATCTAATAAGATATCAATGTACCATTCTATGTATAGAAGATTATTGAACATCTGTACAGTTGATTATTAAGAGGATGTATTAATTTTGTTAATCTGGAAGATGTCTTCCTATTTCATCTAAATATCTATTATGTATTTATTTTTGTATATGTATGATCTATTATATTGGTATAAATATGTGGCTCCCATATATGTCCCTCTTGTGACTCTCAGATTGAGGACAGTGGTTAAGATTGGGTATTTCTATTTAATCAGGGAGGCATTTGTCCCCTTTATTCATATGCCCATATTTACAGCGAAAGTAATGGAGGTGGAACGCTTTTTGCGTCCCACTTGCCGATATTTCAGATCACCACCGGAAGTGACATAGTTCTAATGTGGGGGAATCGGCGGATAGGAGTTTGGAACACATCTTCTTTCCACCAGAAGAATAGTAGAACCGGAAGCGCGATAGCGCTATATATGAACCGGAAGTGAGTCAATGCACGCATATGCGTTCCATATGACTGCATAGTGACCCGCAAACCGAAAATGAGGGTGGAACGCAAATGGCGCCCCCCTCGAGATTGATTATTTCAAAAACCAAATTAGATTGGGTTTATTAAGATTACTATAAGATCGATGTGGCTAAATAAAAAGGTAAGGGAAGAAATGCAAAGTAAGAAGCGTGCATTTAAATTGTTTAAGTCTGAAGGGTCAGAGGAGTCCTTCCATAGGTACAAGGAATGTAATAAAACATGCAAAAAGGAAATTAGATTGGCTAAATTAGAAAATGAAAGGCACGTTGCAAAAGAAAGTAAGACAAACCCCAAAAAGTTTTTTAAGTATATAAATGGCAAAAGGATTAAAAAAGATAATATAGGACCACTAAGAAGTGAGATGGGTGAATTGATAAATGATACTAAGGAAAAAGCAGAGATATTAAACACGTTCTTTTCTTCAGTATTTACCAGAGAGGAACAAATGGCAGGAGTAATACATAAAAATGGAAATGAAACCATGCAATTAATTAATACTTGGTTGTCAGAGGAAGAAGTCCAAAGGCGACTGAAGAATATTAAGATAAATAAAGCTCCAGGTCCAGATGGCATACACCCAAGGGTCCTTATGGAATTAAACTCGGAAATAGCTAGACCGCTATTCTTAATTTTCAGAGATTCAATCTCATCAGGCTCAGTACCAAGGGATTGGCGAATAGCAGATGTGGTGCCGTTGTTTAAAAAGGGGACGAGATCACAACCAGAGAATTATAGACCTGTAAGCCTGACATCAATAGTGGGGAAACTACTGGAAGGTATTTTAAGGGACAGTATTCAGGATTACTTGGTACGCAATAAAATTATTAGTGGGAATCAACATGGATTTGTGAGGGATAGGTCATGTCAAACTAATCTAATTAGTTTCTACGAGGAAGTTAGTGGGAACTTAGACCAGGGCAGGACAGTAGATGTGGTCTACTTAGATTTTGCAAAGGCCTTTGATACAGTGCCACACAAGAGGTTGGTTTACAAAATAAGGGAACTGGGTCTAGAAATCAAAATTTGTACTTGGATCGAAAACTGGTTAGAGAATAGGGAACAGAGAGTTGTGATAAATGGAACATTTTCTAATTGGTCAAAGGTCTTAAGTGGAGTTCCTCAAGGTTCCGTGCTGGGACCACTCCTTTTTAATATATTTATTAATGACCTTTGTGATGGTTTAGAGAGTAAAGTTTCTATTTTTGCAGATGACACTAAACTCTGTAAGGTAATAAAATCAGAGCAAGATGTAGCTTCTCTACAGAGATACTTAAATAAACTGGAGGATTGGGCGGCTAAATGGAATATGAGGTTTAACACAGATAAATGTAAGGTTATGCATTCAGGGATCAAAAACAAGAACGCAATCTATAAATTAAATGGAATTAATTTGGGAGAATCTATAATGGAAAAGGATTTGGGAGTGCTCGTAGACAGTAGACTTAGCAATAGTGCCCAATGTCAAGCAGCAGCTGCAAGGGCAAACAAAGTATTGGCATGCATAAAAAGGGGCATAGATGCAAGGGAAGACAGTGTAATTTTGCCACTGTATAAATCATTGGTAAGACCTCATCTTGAATATGCAGTACAGTTCTGGGCACCACTCTATAAAAAAGATAATTTGGAACTAGAAAGGGTTCAGAGAAGGGCGACAAAATTGATAAAGGGTATGGAGTCATTAAGTTATGAGGAAAGGTTAGCCAGTTTAGGCATGTTTACTTTAGAAAAGAGGCGTCTAAGGGGAGATATGATTACTATGTACAAATACATTAGGGGTCAATACAGAGAGCTTTCATGGGAACTTTTTACCCCAAGGACCATACACAGGACACGTGGTCATCCCCTAAGGTTAGAGGAGAGGAAATTTCACAACCAGCAAAGGAAGGGGTTCTTTACAGTAAGGGCAGTCAAGATATGGAATTCATTGCCAGGGAAGGTTGTGATGGCAGAGTCAATAGATATGTTTAAGAAAGGGTTAGACAAATTTTTAGCGGAAAGGTGTATCCAGGGATACGACCGTTAATTTAAAATAAAGGATAATAGTGGATATAGGGTAAAAATTGGATTGCAATATTGAGTCTGGGGGGATTTTCAAAATTGAAACAGATTGGCGGTTGCTTACTCTGGATTAATTACAAATATAAGTGCAGGATCGCAGGAGATCCAAAATAGGTTGAACTTGATGGACTGGTGTCTTTTTTCAACCTCATCAACTATGTTACTATGTTACTATGATGGAAGTTGCAAATAAATAAGGAGAGGTATGATGGGGGACATCAATGGAAAACACACATGAGAAAAAATGTTTATGTTTATGATGTGTTATACATGTGGATTAATTATGCATATACAAAATACATGGTGATTCAGAGTGTTTCTGAATTTTTATAGCACCAAGCTAATTGTGTATAAATGATAAAAATGATATTTTAAGATGTATAGATATAACCTTTGAACTGGGATTGGAGTGACTTCCTGTATAAAAAGGAGCCCAGATCACACCAGCCCTATCCTTGAAAAAGACCTACATCAAGAGGTAGAAACGCGTTGGTGAAATAGGGCTACTGGACCTGAAGTTTGTGAGGACCCTATTCATTCCATCTGAACAACCATAAAAGTGGACCCCGGGGATATATAACTACAAGCTGTTTATCCACCTTTATCTGGTAGGGACCCTCATAATCCTATGGTCCAGTTTTTATATTTTTATTTTTATGTTATTTTATATCATATGTGCAATAAAATATTTTGTAACTTGACGGTATCACACTAGATCCGTTTTTTCTCTTTACATTTTGAATACATCTATTTGGGAGGAACATAATTCTGATCATCCCCATTGAGGACTCCAAAGACATTTTGAATCCAGGCTTATCATTTATTTTTGTCTCGTAAGTGTTATCACTTAAGGAGTTGGGTGAAGATAATATATATCACGTTATATGGAACACATATAAAATATTCAAGGCACTTATATATTTTGCATCTGGTGAGTGGATTCACATAAGAAGAGATCCTTGGATTGAAGTGGATCAATCATATATTCACCACACAAATGTCAATTGTTGTTACAATATCACACTATGTCATGATTTTGTATTTTTTATGGTACATCACTAAATAACGGAGGAAAGATCTGAACAAGTTGACCTACGGATCTACCCCCAAATATAAGTATTTTATTTTTGATGTTTATATGTAGATAAGAACATGATTGGCTTTACATGCATTGTTTTACTGTGAAATACATTTATGTGATTGCAGTCAGCAGCGCTGTAATACTTTTATGTATATATCACAAATATTTGTCAATGTAAATACACCATGAAAAGGGTGAAGACTGGTTTATCTGCTGTCCCAAAGGTGGGTTACACATAATGTTAATATGGCCCTGTAGCAAGACTCCACTAGCTTCTGGCACTAACCCATGATTGTTAGTGTGGGTTTTTTGTCTGCCATGTGGGTGTTGAGGCACTTGGAAACAAAGTGCCACTAGCACAAGAGAAAGATCTTTATCCTGTTTGGCCAAGGGCCAAAACTTGTTAGTGTTTGAGGTAACTCTGCTAACAAGTTTAATTTGTATACGTTAAAAATGTATAAATGCCTATGTTGCTATGCACATACCATGTTTCCTCTAAAAGCTGAAAGTGTACTAGAAATTTACTACTAAGCAACCAAACACACATACAAACCTACAAACTAACCTCATTTTCAAAAACTGTACATCAACAAGAGATAGTGTGTTTGTAGGCTATGGTGTGTCTGTGGCAAAGGACTAAAGAACCACACATTGAATCAATATATTGTCCAAGTACACCAGTTCCACAATAGTTAGCAAAGCACTACATATGGATTTATGCGTATTCAAAGAGGAATCACTGCACTATAGTAATTGTACAAAATTGCATGACAACAGATTGCTGAGACATTTGCAGCATAGGATATATTTATTACATATATGAATCCAAACGTGCTAACAAAAACATAGCAAATAAGTCAATGGTCTGTGTGTGGCAAAGTTCCTTGGATGAAGAGATGACAATCTGGCCAGACTGAAGAGAGACATAAGCAGGCTTGTAGCTCTGAAGAAATACTTCAACATGTAGTGAGACACAAATTGCACAACTCCAAAAGGCAAACCAGCTTGAACTGTTTCTGCACTTGGTCTGAGACATAGCAAATAAGTCAATGGTCTGTGTGTGGCAAAGTTCCTTGGAAGACAATCTGGCCAGACTGAAGAGAGACATAAGCAGGCTTGGAGCTCTGGAGAAATACTTCAACATGTAGTGAGACACGAATTGCACAACTACAAAATCCACGCCCTGTGGAATGTGAATCAAGCATTTAATATGGCAATATTAGCTCACAACTAACTTGCATTTAGGTATCTAGTTGTTGACTTGTTAATCAAGAAGTTGACCACTGTATTTAAATGTGTTAAAACATCAGGTAATATTCTACACAATAGTGTCTAATAATGGCTTGTTTGTTTGAGCTATATCTTGGATTCAGATTGTACTATTTGACATGATTACAAACCCCAAAACCATATGTAACATAGCTAGCATATGGCCATACGTTTTGTTTGCACACCCACACATTCCAGGATTACTAACGTCATTATTGTATGGAGCACACTCACTTGACAGTCACATTTTAGTGCTGATAACACTATAGTACTTACATTTGTCAACGCCCTTCACCATGGCAACATCCACCAACTCCAAAGGAAAGTGCAATGGCACAAAGGCCAGCACTCCAGGCCAAGTGTAATAAACAGCCTGTAGATATAAGAAACACAAACAAAGTGTGAGAAATGAGCACTTCTCCACACTATATGTGCTGAGCAATAACCTATAACCTCACATGGCTAAATGAGCAGAGTTAGGGTACATTTTCTATCTAAATATTTTGCAGGGCCATTTTGACACTAGGGGACATAGACATACTAGACTATTAGGCCCTTTTGTGACATAGCTAATACAAGCAGCAAGTGTGCAAAGTATGGACTGTGCAAACTGTACAAAACATTTCAACCAAAGGTTGATTATGTAGCCACATTAGCCTGTAGATGAAATCTAACACATTAAAAGGTGCATTTAGCAAAAGACATTGAGGCTAAACTTAGAGGCATTAACCTATACTTCCAACACACATTGTAAAGCTAAAATACAGGTTGGTATTGCTTTTTTCCTATTATTACACATGTAAAACATTTCACAATCACACCAGGCCATGTATATTAATATTCAAATTTTGACTTGCCATAACTTAGTTAATCTTACTTTGACTAAGCTTGCACATGATTTCACCACAGAGCTTTGTAATGTGAAGTTATAGAAAGTGGTAAAAAAAACATTACCCTAAAAATATGTCTCAACAACATAGCTCCTGAAGTTGGAGCCACGCACTGCTTCACGAGGGGGGTCTGCAAGATCTTCCTCCGCCGCCTCCTCCTTCTCCGCCTCGTTCACCCCAGCAACCTCGTCCATGACCCCTGGAGCCCCACTCCTGATGGCAATATTATGGAACACCACACACAGAGCGATTATCCTACACACCTTCCTCGGCTCATACATGAGGGCACCACCAGATCGGTCAAGGCATCTAAAGCGAGCCTTCAAAACGCCAAAAGCTCTTTCTATGACTGATCTGGTGGCCCTATGAGCCGAGTTATAGGCCTCCTCCCGCTCTGTGTGTGGGTTCCATATAGTTGTGAGGAGCCAAGGGCAGGAGGGATACGCATTGTCTCCTATGTAGGAAGAGAGGAAAGACAATAGAAACCAAGATTAATACGAATTAAGAGTACAACTATACCTGCAATAAAAATAATGTTAACATACTACAATATGAGTCCAAACTTCATTCTATGCTATATAGTAAGGTTACAAAGTCATAATACTGTATAATTAGCATCCTATGAAAACTACCCATGTCTATTAATGGACGCAAAACAAAGGTCATTCCACATTAGAGATTTACAATGTACACCAAACTATTACTTACACACTTGGTGGTGTACACTATTCACAGGACACATACCCTTCACTATTAGGTCTGTTTCACTAATAGGCCTACATTACCATTAAATATCAAACGATTATAAACATTGATTAAATCACTCTATAGTAGCGGCAACTATAAATACAAGGCACATGCACTATATAACACATTGTGTAACAATAACATCTCAAGTACAGTATTTTATTTAGAAAATCTATCTTTGTCATACAATATTACTAACAATTTAGAGTTGACAGATCCATTGTTTTCAAATAATTACCAAGAAGCCACGCATCTCTGTGTGGTCTGACACCCCCTTGCCTCTGTTGCAATCTAGGCCACAACCATGTGTTACGAAACGCATAGGAGTCATGGGTACTCCCTCCTCATTTCGCAACAAGGTTCCAAATCTGGAGAGACGGGTCACATATGGCCTGGACATTTATTGAGTGGAAATGCTTCCGGTTCATCAAAACCGAAGCATTTCCACTCAACGTCCCGTTGAGTGGAAATGCGTCCCATCTACAGCTCCTGTGACGTGCGGAAAGCCAGCTATGGTGGCAAACTGCTGCTTGATCCACACAAGAGACTCCTCATCGAGTGGCCGATGGATAAACTCCCGGAGCTGCGACAGGAACGCCCTCAGGACAACCTCCAGCACACGGCTGAAGGTCGCCTGGGACATACCTGCCGCGACCCCGACTGTGCACTGGAATGATCCAGTAGCACAGAAGTGCAGTACCGCCACAAGTTTGGTCAAAGGCGGTACTGCTGTCGGGATGTTATGGATTGGCTCAAGGTCACACTGCACAATGCACAGGGTGTCCAAGATCACATGTGGAGGAAGCCGATAGAGACGGACAACCTCCGCATCTGACATCCCAAAGAGGCTGACACGTGGCCTGAAGATGCGCTCCCTCGGGCGGCAACGTTGGCGTAGTTGCTGGTTAGGACGGGGCCGAGGAGCAGGCCCCTCATGAGACAGAATGTGGTCCAACTCCAGGAGTGCCTGTATGTGTTGCGAAAGCCAGAGTTTACAAATCAACACTGAGGTGAAACGTTTACACTTTTCTTTTTCTTACTTTGCCACAAATGAGACAACCAACACTTACAATGTAGTCGTTATTCATCCTTAAGCTTTTGGTTGAAAAGGACAGTCCATAAGTAGATTTTTCAAAAAAAGGTGGAAGGTGGTAAAAAAAAAAAAAAAATTAGTAAAACAAAACCTATTGATTGACCAAACAGCTTCTATTGATATAGAACCACCACCAAAGTGCATGCAAGCGTGATACTTACCATCGCCATATAACCTTTCACAAATCACATTACTTACATAACAATTGATCTGGTGTAATCATTTGAAGGTAGTGCAACACAAAATAAAGAGTGTTAATGTGTCTTTAAACTTGCCCAAAAAACCAACACTTAAAACAAAGTGATTACACAAATAATAAAACTCAACCTATACCACAGCATGGCCATTCTTACTGCAAAGTGATTTAAAAAGGGGTATGTAACAAACAATATCTTGTCTCAACTTACCACACACACAGACAATATTGTCTCTAAATGGCTATTATCCAATTCAAATTTCCACACACCAAAGTCAGCATACAGATCCGATATCTGTGGAGGAGGGTCAACAGGTAACAAATAAAGCAATGTAAATGGATAATATTTATTCATTTCACTACATTCTAGAGGTCTCTATGCAGGCCCGCATCCTAAGTATACACAGTGGGCTCAAGATTCAAACTCTGCAGCTAATCAAACACTTTTACACTAACCTTCAACATAAAAACCACTAGCATTAAGACTTTATTGCATCAATTTCGATTTCTAGCTCACCAACACCTAGCTAAATAATAAACATACTGAGTGCTGAGCAAGGTACATCAGTAAAAAGCAGAATAAGAAACATTTGACCATCTATGGTCTACTTACCCAGAACTGAGAAACTCCCAACATCACAGAAGTTCAAGCAAGGTATTTTTAACTACCACTGTAATTAGAGAATTAAATGCCGGTGAGTACACCGGAGAGTATGCCGGACAGACGACATTACGAGCACACAGGTTCGTTCTAATTAACTGAGTGTGTTTTTGTCTAAAAGTGAACTGCCATGTTAGCAAAGTGGATTCAATGTACGGTAAGTCTAGAATCTAACGATTATTACAGATGTAATTAATTAGCTTAGCTGTTAGTGTTGTGGCAATATTATGGTTTAATTAGTGTACATTTGAAACATATTCCGTAGAAATCGTTTACTATGTGTGTTAGATGATAGTGTAGTGGTTAGGTATTCCACCCACCAATACTAAGGTCTGAAGTTTGAGGCCACAAGTCAACTCTAAGCACAAAGTGTTTTAAAAGCCTACATTAAGCTAAAGTGTAAAATTAAATAACTCTGCGATCATTCCTTGGTTTTTTTGTGGAGTCTTTGCAGCTCCTGCTGCTTTAGTAAAACAGTTATTTATGTGTGTGTGTGTCTAGGGTTATCAATTTAATAGCACGTTATCTGTCATGCTGTTAATAATAAATGCAACATGACAGAGTTTTCAGGAATAAGACAGCGATTCAGCTGACCCAAATAAGTTGAGTGCAAACACTTTTATGAATCAACCACTAAGGACTGTGGTGTATTTTCAAACATGAGGCGCAAACCCATTTGTCTCAAAAGTGTCCAAAATGGATAAAGAAATGTTTGACCCACATGTCAAATGGCATTTTAAAATTATTGTTTATTACGTTACACAGTGCATATCCCACTGAGTGCCATCTGTAATACTTTGGAGTGAATTAATTACCATTATCTGTATAAACACAAAACATAGGTAAAGTTGCTAGTGTGTAATCAATTTTTTGCAAGTGTCAACATTTGTAGATTCACTTGCTAGTTGTTGTAGCGGTTAGAGAATGCACCTTTGCACACTGTACACGTGAGTTCAAGTCCTCCCCAATCCACTTGTGCGTGTGTAATCAGTATTTTTGTACTTAGTTTCAATGAATTAAGATGTACCAAAGTGTCTATATAGTGAAAGTCAGCTAGCTCTATTTTCTGCCACTTCTGGTGCTCAAAGTGACAATGTAGCAATATAATCTCTTTACTGATGACCCACTCAGCAGCAGAGTGCGCTATATTGAGCAAACTAATTCCACCTTTCCACCATTATAGCAATTCATGATTGAAGGGCAATGGGCCAAAATAACAGCCAACATCTTGCACTTTCCATTGGCATTTATTAGAACGGTGTATGTAAGGAAAAAAGGTATTTGTGAATTTACAAATACTAATGGAATGTTTGTAATATATAGAAATACTAATAAATGTCTTTTGTTGTAAACACTAAAAAGCTAGTCACAAATGTCTGTATTGATATATATGTATGTTGTGCATATTTAGTTGTGCTTTTTAAACGGCCAACAATTCTTTAGAACACATTCACTTGACCTCTAACTCCCTAAAAATAAAAGGCCTTTAATGAAATCACCAGCAGCAAAACACAGAAACTTTACTAATGTATTCAACTTCCAAAGTCTGCATGAGGATGTATTTTCTAGTGGTTTGTAATGTGGTTTGTATGTGTTTTAATATTTCTATTATTTGTCATTTTTAACAAAGCTGAAAGGAAAGCTACTTCTGATAGAAGTAGGTGGTCAGCTTTTCGTTTGATTACATTTCCTTGACATGTTGTTTTCATCACTTGTACATTGGTGTAGCAGTTAGCTATTCTAGCTTGCAAGCCTGCAAGTGTGAGTTCAAGTCCTGACCAATGCTCTTGTCTCTGAGGGATCAGTAATATCCTTGCCGTATTTGTGTTGATGTTAAAAGTGTTCCTGGGGCCACATTACACTCTGGTTAAAGTCGCATAAAGCATGCGTCTAATTAGCAAAAAAATGTAATAATTTCCTTTCGATTAATAGTGGTTTTTCATGCAACAGCACCATCAACAACTGTCACATTATCAATTTCACCTTGACAGTAATTAGAACGGTGATTGTAAAGAGAATTAACATCAATATTGATGCCAACGTTGAATGTCAGTGCTAGAATACAAAGGTTTTTTTTTTTTCACCATGCAAGCTGCAATCCATTCCAGCTGCCGGAATGAATGGGGAATGAGTGTGCACTCCATTCCGGCAGGCAGAATGAATGGGGAATGAGTGTGCACTCCATTCCGGCAGGCGGATTTAATGGGGAGTGAAAGTAGAGAAAATATCTGCCTAGCATACCAAACAGCAGTGTAGAGGCTTATAAAAGCCAGGCCTCTTTACTGAAGAGCCAGCAAGCAGCATAGAAGCTAAATAATTCCGGCGTTCCGGCATTCCGGCAGTTCCGATTTTAACCGAAAGGGCCTACATATCATACACATCTTACAGTTGCCAGTGGCATTTATTAGAAAGGTGTCTGTAAGGCAAAGAGGCTTTTTATTACACAATCACAGTAATGGAACATTTGAGACACACACACATATATATATATATATATATATATATATCAAAATAAATGTTGTTTTTTTTATTTAAAAAAAAAACTTAAAAATGTCTGTATTGATATGTCTGTTTGTTTTGCAATTTTTTTATCCATAAAGTAAGCTTGTAAAGGCTTTTAATAGTTGTTTGCGCTAGCTGTTTTGGATTTAAACATGACCCAGAGCTTCCTTAATTGTTAGCAAGGATTTGAGGCATGAGTGACGTCAGTTTGCCTTAACAGCAGAGAGGGAACGCCTACTGTGCTTAAGTTACATTCCATAATGCCTACTTTACTCAAGTAAACTCTCATCTCCGCCCAGTCCCACCCCTTTCTACTCAAGTGGTTAAGCACCATCGCAACACCATCCTAAATGTATTTGCGATGGAGTTTGCGTTTGAGTTGCCTTTGAGTGCCGTATCTGCTATATTTGAGCAGCGTATGTGGTGCTTTCCGCTGCTCAAGTCCCATTTTCGTGCATGCGCAGAGACGACTAGCAGATTTTCCGCATACGTATGCGTTTGCGTAACTTGATGAATCGGGCTCCACATGTTGATCTTAGCAAAGAGAGGCATGAGTTTGTCAGTTGATGATGACTGCCTTTTCTTTCATTGTTAAAAACAAACAAGGGGACAACCTGCTAGAGTGGAAACCATCACCGGTCACACTATAACAAGGATAATCTGAAGCAAATGGTCCTCCTGTCATAATGGTAACCAGACTTGAGGTTAAATGTATCAGGCTGAGAGATTTCCGACAGGTTTGAAAAAGCAATTAGATTCTAGCTATCATTTATTTAATAAATTCTACAAAATGACAGATAAAATCTGAATGGTTGCTATAGGCAACATCTACACTTTTTCAAACCTGCCAGAAAACTCTCAGTTTGATACATTTACCCCCTGGTGTGGTCAATGCAGGGCTGAAGCCTATACTGGGAGTGGGGGTTAAAATATAATAATGCCTTCCCCTGCAGAGGCGGAAGGCACTGCTGAACTTTCCATTCTGGATTCTCTTCCTAAAAGGTTACAGCGGACCAAGTTAGGACATCTTGGAGCACTCTACATGAACCCTTAATTTGTCTGAACACGACTCCTCTTTGAAGAAATTACAAAGGAAAATAAGGGTGGGATGTGAAGAAGACCTTGTGTAAAAGTAAGAAGATTTCTTACTTGCTTTGTGACATTCACAGTGTCTTCCAGCACTGGACCAAGTGAATCTGAGAAGATTTGCTTTGGTCCAATCAGAGCACTGATTGGTTCCGCACAGGTATTTTCAATTAGCATGCTACAGTGAGTCAATCCAGACTCACTGTGTCATCAACCTGCCACCACACAATGACTTATATTTAGCCATTTGAGTGGCAACAGTCAGTCCATCGGCTGATTTCAAGAAAGAGGAGTTCTGCAACCAAGAAAAGAAGATGCTGGTGACAGGCAAAGAAGATGCATTAGGTCCTATTCACTAGAAAACGTTGCCCCGCCCTACGCAATGGCTTATACTTAGCCATTGCAAGCTGCAAGAGTCAGTCCGTTGGCAGAGTTCAAGAGAGAAGAGTTCCACGGTCAATAAATTAAGAATGGCCTTTTGCTGCTCCTCCATCCTCTGCAGCATATAGAGGGTGGAGTTCCAGCGCATCACAACCTCTTGTTTGAGGTGATGGCAGGGCAGGTTCAGGCTTTTTTGATGTTGCTCTCGAGTCTGCGGTAGGCAGTGGCAGAATGCGGAAAGTGTCCTGCAATTTTGCGGGCCACCGCAAGCATATCCTGCACACCCCTGTCACTCTTCAGGTAATGCTGCACCACCAAATTTATTGTGTGGGCAAAACATGGCACGTGCTGGAAATTGCCTATATATGTAATGCCCGCACAATGTTACTGGCGTTGTCCAACACCACAAATCCCCAGGAGAGTGTAAGTGGGGTAAGCCACTGCGAGATTATTTCCCTCAGTTTCTCTAAGAGGTTGTCAGCGTTGTGCCTCTTATTAAAACCGGTGACACACAACGTTGCCTGCCTTGGAACGAGCAGGCGTTTTGGAGATGATGCTACTGATGCTACTGCTGCTGTTGCTGCGGAAGGCGATGCATCTACCCAGTGGGCTGTCACAGTCATATAGTCCTTAGTTTGCCCTGAAACACTTGTCCACATGTCCATGGTTAAGTGGACAGTGGGTACAAGCCTGGTTAGATAAGTGGAATCTCAACGGGATTTGGTACCGGGGACACAATACCTCCATCAACCGTCTAAATCCCACTCCACTGATGGCGGACACCGGACGCACGTCTAACACCAACATAGCTGTTAAGGCCGCAGTTATCCGCTTTGCCATAGGATGACTACTTTCGTACTTCGTGATCATGGCAAACGACTGTTGTACGGTCAACTGTTTAGTGAAAGACGTAGCGGTCTTACGACTTCCCCTCTGGGAAGATGACCGACTGCCAGCAGCAACAGCAGCAGCGGCGGCAGTAGTAGGCGTAGCGCTGTAGGATCCTCCGGAAGAATCCCGGATTGAAGAGGACTCAGTCATGCCGGTGACATGGCCTGCAGGACTATCTAAAATCGAGATTGAGGAGGAAATTGATGAGGAGGGTGTTGCTGGTGTGGATACAACAGGACCAAGGGATTTAGGTGTCCCTGGACTGCTGACAGTCCTAGCCACAGTTCCTGAACTAAACACTGAATTATGAAGGTTCTTCAGGTGACGTATAAGGGAGGATGTCCCTAGGTGGCCAAGATCCTTACCCCTGCTTATTTCAGCTTTACATAATGTACATATGGCCATATATTTGTTGTCCGGATTGGGATAGAAATAATTCCAGACCGAAGAGGTGGATTTTTTGGTCTTCTGCCCAGGCATGACGATGGGCTTTTTCATCCCATGGACAACAACTGTTTCCCCCTCTGGTGCCTCATTTAAGATAACCACATCAGCATCCTCCTCGTCAAGTTCCTCCTCAGCGCCAGCTACATCAATATCCTCCTCCCGGTGTACAGCATTGACACCTTCATTGACACCTTCATTAGCCAAATCTGTAACTTGACTGTGGGTGATCCTTCCAGCATATGCAGAGGGCGTGCTGCAAATGGTGGAAGGAGCCACCTCTTCCTGTACTGTGAGGGGAAGGTCAGGCTTCGCAACCACCAACACCCTTGGACTCGCCTTGGGGATTTGTGATGTCATCTGTTTAGAAGGCAGAGTTATTTGCTGTGTTGTTGCTTACTGTTACTTGTACTGTGCCATTGTTTGTCCTTGTACGGCGCTACGGATACTTTGTGGCGCCCTATAAATAAAAATTATTAATAATAATAATAATTACAGCTTAACTCTCTTAAATTTTTTAGAGGGGGGAAAGAGGAGGGCTTAGATCCTTGGGTGAAGCTGAACCACTTGTCATGAACACGGGCCAGAGCCTAAGCCATTCCTTGCCACTCCGTGTCGTAAATGGCATATTGGCAAGTTTACGTTTCTCCTCAGATGATTTTAATTTTCTTTTTTTGCTAATTTTAGTGAACTTTGGCATTTTGGATTTTACATGCCCTCCACTAGGAGATTGGGCATCTGCCTTGGCACACGACGTTGATGGCATTTCATCATCTATGTCATGACTAGTGGCAGCAGCTTCAGAATTAGGAGGAAGTGGTTCTTAATCTTTCCCTACTTTATCCTCCAAGCACAGGACACAGCACCACTGGACTCATCAGGGCAGAGCACTGGACAAAGCACCACTGGACTCAGCAGGACAGAGCACTGGATAAAGCACCACTGGACTCAGCAGGACAGAGCACAGGACAAAGCACCACTGGACCCAGCAGGACAGAGCACAGGACAAAGCACCACTGCACTCAGCATGACAGAGCACAGGACACAGCACCACTAACAAAATCCAACCTCCCGCTTCCCTGATCAATGCCCGAGTAAAGATGGCGGCGGCAAGCGGGGAATTTATAGAATCTGAGTATCGCGAGATCCGTCGGCGGGATTTGGACTCATAGCCTCGTTTTCAGTGTTTCTCAGCGGCGGAAATATCCGAAGAGTGCTCGGATCGCCCTCGGATCTGCACTGTTCGGGTGGGCTCGGATTGAGATAATCCGAGCCCGCTCATCGTTAGTTTATAATTATATATTATAAGGTTATATGTACACTTTAGTGATATTTTAAGCTCAGGTCATGGGAAGCATGTCATGTTTGGTATCATTCTAATCCCCTATTTATCCGCAGTTGTCCGGTTCATTCGCCTAAAGGATCGCACATGGCGTGCCCTAGTTATCGATGATAGGGAATAAATTATTAGAATGATATTGTCTACTGTAATGCTAATAGACCAGTTTGAACCAGTTCTTGGCAGGAAAACTAAGTATGCATCATCTGGAGAGCAGACCCCCACCCTTGGAATGTTGACCCGCACCCTTGGAGGGGGTTGTTTGAACTGGCCAATGACCTGCATTGCACTGGACCCTCCTGAAGCCTGATCCTATGGAAGCAAGCCAACTCATCTGTATTGTTTTCACTGTATCACTAAGTGTTTATATACAGCTCCCTGGGACCAGGTAAACAGTCACTCTGACCACAGTCTTCTGGACTGAAGGACTGTCTCGCTGGATCCAGCAGAGAGTGCAGTTGAGCGCATTGTATGTATGTATGTATTTAGTATCGGCTGTACTTTACTTATTTATTGATCTGCTAAACTTTTGCTTTTGATAAATAAATTGCTTGTGCTTTGGAACCACAAAATCACATAGACAATGCTTATTGAAAAACAATGAAATTACTTTAATAATTTGGAGGCTCTTGGCGGAGGTTACGCTACCGGACGATAAGCAAGGCCAATGGATTCGGTTTCTCAACAAAGGGTGGAGTGACATATACGTGTAAGAACGCAATGTGTTTAAAACCTGTTCATCATTCTGTGATGTGAAACTGAATGTTCGTTTTTGCATAATCTGAGCGCTAACTTGAATCTAGGGACAAGAAAGAAAACTGTTTCTTTTTATTGTTGTTTTGCATTTTAAATTGTTGTTTTGCGTTTTAAATAGAGTATGTGTAATTCCGGTGTTGTTGCCACGTGCTTAAGCAGTCGTTTTGATAGTTTGTTATATGTATAGTATAATGACTTGCTAAAGCCTCTGAATATATATTACTATTGTTTGGGAAATTGATATTCTGCGCAGAAAACAAAAGGTGTATATGTAGGTGAATGGTATGCCTAAAGACAAGAGTTTATTTACTGTTGAAAAGAGACAGATAAGAGAAGTGTTTATTTACTGTTGAAAAGAGACAGACAAGAGTTGATTTACTGTTGAAAAGAGACAGAGGTGTTGTTCAGGTGTGTTTGACGAAACACGGCAAAAAGGTCACCTGAAAATAAAGGTTCTGTTTAAAAGGGGAACAGGATATAAAGAAACCTTTGTGTGAGTGGCGTTCTTTTCTAACAAAGAACAGGAGATAAAGAGACGCCACAGAGTATACATGGCAGGTATACTCGAAGCAAAAATAACAGATTTTCGTGGCATTCCCAATAGTAATCACAAAGCTTACTGATAGTTAGTATCTACAAAAGTGGAAGCTGCTCAAATCAATTTATAGGCCATAACAGGTGCTGAAAGGGTGGGGTTCTCCTGCAAGGAACATACACACAACATTTTTTCCCCCAGCACACTGCTATAGCCAGCAACAGATCTGCCATTTCTACTGTAGATAAAAATGCAAAAGTCTTTGTTGCACACATTTGCAAATGTATGTTTAAGCCATCCTGCCACGCCAAGGCGCTTTTGCATATAGGATGGTCCTACTCTAAACAATGAGAGTCCCTATATTTGGGCCATACATATGTGTTTTTAAATTGAGAGCTAACTTACCAAAGAGGTACCCCAGAAGCCTCCAAATAGCAATCCAATGTCAGCACTCCCCCTCAGCTACTGACACCAACATGCCTCTCAGACAAATACAAAAGTGGAAGCTGCTCAAATCAATTTATAGGCCATAACAGGTGCTGAAAGGGTGGGGTTCTCCTGCAAGGAACATACACACAACATTTTTTCCCCCAGCACACTGCTATAGCCAGTAGTTAGTATCTGTAAGCGATGTGATCGGACCGCATGGTTGATTGTGCAGCCGTGATTGTGACTTGGGAGATGTGGGAGTAAATAAGCTGCAACCACTGATATTCTGATAAATATCGGGTGCTAACAGTTGTAAATTACTCAAACTAGTAAAGGCAGGGTATTGCGAAGTTGGTACTTGTCTGATCCCAGTTGTGTTAGGTTGTTTCTCCATTGAGTACGTTGACAATTGTGTGTTATTGTTCAGTAGTACTCAGTGACGTGGAGTTGAGGGGACCTACCTGTTGAAATCGTCCACGGCCAATAAGATATGGCCAATTGTGTGCTGCCTAAGGAATGACCGGTCGGTTTGGCAAGGTATATTATGCATAATAAATATGGTGCGTACGCAACTGTGTACTGCGACAAATGGGTCAAGATGATCGGGGAGTGTGTGAGACCTTTTCCAAACATCGATAGTTTCGAGTCAGAGGTGTTAAATAATGTTAGAGATAAAATATTGTTGATTAAGTCAACAAAAACGAGAATTGAACATGATGACTATTTAAATTGGTGGCAACGAGAAGGGTACACGTGGCAAGGGAGCGCATTCACAGCGGAAGTAGACATGACGCAAAGCGCGCTCACAATGGAAGTAAGCATTGCAAAGCGTGGAGAACTGAGCGCAAGCCCGCCCTCGCCGCCAAATGCGGTTGGGGTGGTAAGTACAACCGATACCAAAAATGGTAAAAATGTAATGAGTAATTTGTATGAAGTATTAAGCTATGATAAGAGTAATGTTTTAGAAGAAGAAAATAAACCCACCGTCAGTTCAGCCATTGCCCATGCCAGTAACATGCAAGAGGCATCAGACGGACAAGGAAACGGAACGGTCCCACCAGTAAGGGCAGCGGCTGAAATTGGTGAGAATAGCATAGAAATTAATAGAAAGGGAGACATTCATTGTACTGCAACAGTAATTCCAGCAAGTAGTCCAGAATGTAGTGATTTGGTAGGTTTACATCCTGTCCGCACAACAGCAGTTCCCAATGGGAAGGCGGACAAAGATGGTGTAGTTCCCATAAAACATGTAGAAATGCATTGTCCATGGACTAGATCTGAGATGTTTTCAATTATGTCTGATTTCCCTGATCCTAGAAAAGATTTGGCCAAGTGTCAGAAGTGTATTAGATATTTTGGTAATGTATATGAGCCAACTAATAAAGATTGGAGAGTAGTGTTGAGGGCCTGTCTTCCTCTCGATACTGATATACAAACGTTTATTAAGAATTGTATGTTGGAGGAGGAAAGATCCTTAACAGAGGATGATAATCAGGAAAATGTTAAACGTATAATCTCACAGTTGGCCATATATTTTTTAGTGTTAATGAAATAGAGCAAGATTCTTACTATCAAACAAAAGAATAGTGAGATGGCAACAGACTATTTTACTAGAGCTCTGTCAACAATGACTAAGTACACAGGGATATCAGATATAGAAGATAACATGCACCACAGGGAATTAACTGTTACAGTACTAATGGGTGGTCTCAGGGCGAATCTAAAAGCCATGGTACAAACCTCTGTGTCTAGTTGGAGAGGGATCATGGTAGATGCTTTTAGAGAGTCTGCCATGGGGCATGACAAAAATATAGGTACAAATGAAGAAGCACAAAGGTTAAGGATGGTAAGTATCCAGGCTTTAGAGGGATTGCACACACGACCACAAGCTGACAACACACACAGAAAGAGGTATGAGAAAATAAAGTGTTACAACTGCCATAAAGAGGGACACATAAGGAGATGCTGAAAAGAGAAATGATCGAGAACACCTAGCAAAGGGCTGTACAGAAAGGACAAGAGTGGAAGCAGAGACACTTGGGCCACCTATGGGGGAATTACATAGATACCCACAGACAAGGTGCACACAAGTCTCTGAGGTTTCTCAACAGTTCCCCGCACACGTTTTAGCAGCAAATGCTTTGCACGTGAACGGTAGCCAACTCTTGGGGTCAGGTCATACCTGTAGTCCTACAACCATGCAGGGTAAATGTTAATCTGTGGTAAGTGTCAGTGTGCAGGTTTAGAAAGAAAATGGTTTGAAAGTATACTTTGTTGTTATTGCTTGTTTGTTTTATGTTGTCTTGTGTTTGCTTTCCTGATCGCTGGCTGATGGTAAAGAATGAAAATGTTGTTTTTCTTTGTTATTTGAAAATAACTATCTTTTTCTTCTTTTTCTATAGATAAGGACATACAAAAGAGATATATGCATAGTAATCAAGGGGATTAATAGAGGAGTGCAAAAATTTCTCTTGAAAGACAAATTAAAAATGGATCATTGTAACACTCTGTTAGTTGCAATGGCTCATGATAATTTAAATGGCTGAGATTCATTAATCAAAATGAAGTATGTACATAATTTGCTCTAATGTTGTTTTTATGTATTTCAGGTAGAAACACATGTGAGATACAAAGTATGAGTAACTAAGAGTTAAGTTTGCATTTCCCTATTGTAGTCAGGTCTCAAAGGTATATAGTTATGGTGATACCGAGTTCCATATGAGCTAACGATGGATGACACTGGATTGGATGGGTGATGTAACCCCCCAGTTAAGCATGGGGAGGTGTCATAGTTTAGTGAATAGCTAAGGGGATTAGTGGAATAAGTAGAGCCATTGTCCCATAGTGTCCAGTCCAGCTGTCATGTTTGCTGTAAAATCTCCTTTTCTGCTTTTCTGTTTGTTTTCAAATCCTTGTGTTCTCATTATTTTTTTGCTTTCCTATTTCCCAGTCTTTACTTCCCTTGTCAGTATCTCACTCTTTTTTTGTAAAGAGATAAAAAAAAAAACCACAACATTTGTGACATTAGAATGTTAAAGATAAGCGCTCTCTCCAATAGTACTGCAGCTCCTATATTAGATGGCAACGATAAAGGCAGAAAAAGGAGCGCAAATAGCTGCGGATATAATGCCAAACAAAGGAGAGAAAAACATCAAAAGTGGCAATGTTTACACTCCTTTGCAATTGTGAGCAGCCCAGCGCGTGTGTCCAGTAAACCTCTCCCTCAACCTCACTACCACTTACCCTACCTCTCGATGTCTCCGTGAGGCCAGGAGGTGATGTGTCCAGGTTGTTCCTCCGGAGCGTAACAGCGCACACGTCTCCTGTATGTTTCCGACGATGTTTGTGCAGCTTCTCTCGGCGGTGGTTCCTGTTACTATGATGTAAGTCAAAAAGATGCAGTCAGTACAACGTGTTTCATCCACTGGGGCCTTTGTCAAGAATACTGCTGCATTGTTAGAAGGGCTTTTTATTCATTCTTCTTAATTGTTGCAATTAAACAATTTAAGGTTATGGTGGGATGTTTCTACATTATCACATTTTTTGAAAGAGAATCTGATACCTACAGGTTTGAAGATCTCCAAAAAACCCACTTTTATACCCAACAAAGGTAATTTTTTTTAAAGATGGAATACTGTATTGGACAGCTGTTCTAAACAATTAATTGAATTGATTATTGAAGATAGAACAGCAACTCTTGAACAAATTAATACCAGCATTAATAGTATAGAAGCCAACTTAAGCTCTCTTAAGGATTTAGAAGACTTTAGTAGTCTTGTTGCCTTAACCAATGTAAAGATTGACAAATTAGAGCAGGATATAATTACTAGGAAGCAGAAGAAATGTTTGAGAGATGTAAAAGAGAAGGAGGCAGAAGATATAACAACTATTAGATCATTTAGCAAACCAAAGGAACCTGTGACAGTAGCCAAAAATAATCTTAATACCGATAATAAAGCACCACTTATCACCTAAATATGTAGATAAGAAAAGAAAATATTTGCCTTACAATGCAAATAACTTTTATTATTCCCCGAAAAAAAGAAATTTAGATCATAGAGAGGGAACTATGAGAAAATCCTTTCTTCAGGGGGGGGGGGGGAGGGATGCAAGTGTACAGTTGGGCACCACAGCCAAAACTCTAATGTCCAACATTCAGAAGGAAAACATTAATGTGAGGAAGAGGATTCCATCTAAGGAATCAGAAGATTTTTTAAGGCTTTCTGTTTAGGACAGATGATGTGGTAACCAACTCCGCCGCAAATCCCACCCCCCAAGTAAAAAAGAAACTCGGAGAGGCACACGAGGTGGAAAACACCAGAAACTAAAGAAATCTGGTAATTCTGGGAATGAGGAGAAAAATTCCATATTTAAACTTAGTCAACATACCCTCACTGAAGATCAGACATCAGTGTTGCAAAAATGTCTTAAATTCGCACCACATTCACAACCTAATAAATTTGAGATGTATCTCAATCTGCACAAATGTGTGAGGAAGCTATGCCTCAAAAAATACTTTATGAGACAGCCTCAAGAATGTCCACAGGCTAAAGGAGTCTCTGAGTATCAACATACAGACCTCAAACCAAACAGTAAATTCTATCCATCATTTTTGAAAGGCTCCTGTATAGACACATTCCAGAAGCTGGTAGAAAAGGATGTGGAATTACTACCAGATAGAATTAAGTCTAAACAAAATCTGTCACAGGGCGAAAGGCTAGCCATGGAACAACTTAAAAGAAACACAAGTATAATTATTAAACCAGCTGATAAGGGAGGGGGTAAAGTGGTCATGGGTGTCAATAACTACTCTATGGAGTGTGAGAGACTCCTGTCAGGTGAGGGCACATACAAAAAACTTGATGGAGACCCTACCCTTCAATACCTAACAGACTTGAAGCAATTATTGGATGAAGGGTTATATTTGGGAATATTAAACAAAAAGGAACATTCCTATATTTATATTGAACATCCGAGAATACCTGTTTTCTATTTTCTTCCCAAAGTACACAAAGACAAGACCAACCCCACAGGTCATCCTATTGTTTCCGGCATCAATAGTATTACTGCCAATCTATCAGGCTACATTGATCACTAATTACAGGATTTGGTCAAAAATCAGCGTAGTTACCTTAAAGATACGACATCAATTTTGCGGATTTTGGATAACA
This sequence comes from Mixophyes fleayi, assembly GCF_038048845.1. NCBI lineage: Eukaryota > Metazoa > Chordata > Amphibia > Anura > Limnodynastidae > Mixophyes > Mixophyes fleayi. The sequence continues at coordinate 43,567,927 of NC_134412.1, forward strand.
TCAAATGGAAAAGATCCTACCACCTTGTTACATGCGATGTTAAATCGCTTTACATCTGCATTAGGCATACAGAGGGATGTGAACATACCTATCATTATTTGTGTTCTCAATCAGCATTAGAAACAGCTCAGGTGAATTTCATTATGAGTGGCATAGAATTCATACTAGAAAACAATTATTTTTGGTACAATGGATTATTTGGGAGAGAGAAGTACCTATTTTGGAAGAATTTATTCAATACATCAATAGGAACCAACTTAATATGGCGTTTACGGTGGAAAAAAGCCAACAACAGGTGTCTTTCTTAGACTTGACTATCTATATAGAGAATGAGGAAATTAAAACCATGACCTTCCATAAGGAGGTGGATTGTGACAAATTTGTACCTCCATTGAGTAACCATTTGGGAAGATGGATTTACAACATTCGTGGTAGTCAATTTAGACGCATTAAACGGAATTGTTCTGATATGGAGGTTTTTAACCAACAGAGTGAGGCACTTAAGATGAAATTTCTTGAACAAAATAATGATGCCAATAAAGTCACAAGAGCTCTGGATGAAGTCAAAACCAATGATAGGCACACTTTATTGGAATACAAAAATAAAATCCTCTAATGTTGAGGAAGTTTGGATGATTACTCAATGCAATAGCAACATAGGTGTTTTCAAATCCATCATTCAAAAACACTGGCATGTTTTGAAGATGGATGAGGACTGCAATAAAATCATCTCAGACAGACCAAGAATAGTCTATAAAAAAGCGAGCAATTTACAATCCATTCTTACTGCCAGTGGTATTCCACCCATCTTGGGAAATAATGACACTCATTCCTCCAAAGGATTTTCCTTTTGTTTGAATTGTAATGCCTGTAAACATCTTGACATTAAGACCACAAAACATATAAAAGAGGTGAAATCCAATAGTAATTCACATTATTTTCCAGTCAAGATACATATAACATGCAACACTGAAGGGGTAATATATGTATTGCAGTGCCCCTGTGGCCTCCAATACGTAGGGATGACTAAAGGGGAATTGAAACAAAGAATATCCAAGCATATTTATAATATTAAAAGAGGACTCAAAACCCACAGCGTATCAGACCATTTTTGCAGAGTCCATAACCAAGATCTTAAAGGTCTTAAATTCATGGGAGTGGAACATATTATACCAGATTGGAGAGGAGGGGATTACATACAAAAAATTGCTAGGTCTGAATCCAGATGGATATTTTATATGAAAACATGCGCTCCACACGACTAAATCTGAATTTTGAGCTTAGCCAATTCCTATAAGAATGTATGGGTTTAATATTGCAACCCTTTTAGATTGATATACTGAGTAAGTTTACATTTCATTCAACGAAGTGGTGGTTTTTTATTTTTTTATTTTTTAGTTTATGATATTTAGTTTTTGTTTATATTTTCTTTTTTATCTCTTTTATCTTTCTTTCCACTTTTTTATAACTATATATTTCACTATTCAGTGGTTTGTGTCAGATATATGACAACATTACCATTTGAGTTTTAACTCCACATGTTTAATAGTTATCTTAATCAAGCAATTAAACAATTAAGAAGAATGAATAAAAAGCCCTTCTAACAATGCAGCAGTATTCTTGACAAAGTCCCCAGTGGATGAAACGCGTTGAACTGACTGCATCTTTTTGACCTATCCAGCACATCATAGTAACAGGAACCACCGCTGAGAGAAGCTGCACAAACATCGTCGGAAACATACAGGAGACGTGTGCGCTGTTACGCTCCGGAGGAACAACCTGGACACATCACCTCCTGGCCTCATGGAGACATCGAGAGGCAGGGAAAGCTGTAGTGAAGTTGAGGGAGAGGTTTACTGGACACACGCGCTGTACTGCTCACAATTGCAAAGGAGTGTAAACATTGCCATTTTTGATCTATGTTTTTCTCTCCTTTATTTGTGACATTAGACAGACAGAGTTAGGGATACACACACTAGATTGACATAAGTCACGGAAGCAGCTAGGGGTTTGTTTTTATGTGTATAGAAGCTGATGATTTTGAGCAGAGGTTTTTGTAGTGGAAATATGATTCATGTTTTATAGATTGCATATCTGCCTTTTTGTCTCCTTTGCAAAGTGTACCTTTATATCTACGCACAAAGGGTGGAGACAGGATACTAACTGAAGGAAAATTAAGTAGTCATACAGATATGCATCTCTGTGTAGAACATTGGGGTATGATTTTTGCCACAAGACCTGACATAATGTGATACCCTAGAAAATTTAAAATTTTCATGTTTTATATTTTTTTCACCGTTAGACAGACATGTACTGGATACTGTTATATTTGAAGAAAGTGTTATAGAGATAGAGTCATTTGCCCTTCTCACTTAGCCAAGTAGCTGAATGTCTGAAATTGAAAATGGCATGTAAGTTGGCAGGGAAAATCAATTGACATACATTGGCCTTCAGTATTTTTCTACTATAGTGGCGACGTTGAGGCGACTGAAGAACTTTTTATAGCAATGGCAGTACATAAGTAGGACATTACATGGAGGACTTGTGACAGTGACACAGTTACTAACTGAAGTAGCTGTCAGTTAAGTCCACACTTACACACATGACTGTACATGACTGTCACACCAGGGCGGACATGGCTGTCAAATAGACAGCAGGGTTTTATGTGACAACCAACAAATCTATGTTTTGTTTTGTTTTTCACTGTATTGTTTTAAATTGTGTACACACACACAAATTAGTTAATATATGAGATTTGTGTTAACTGAAGAATAAACAGTCTGGGAGGTGAAGGGAGGTGGTCAAGAGTCTTCTGGACCCTGGAGAGATGGACAAAGTAGACCAGTAGCTCCCAGAGTGTATCTTCTAGACCAAGCGGAGGCAGCACATGGTCTGTCTCAGCTGGGTACAGAAGGTATGTGCAAGCTGGTAAGAATATATTGGGGTGCACCAGACATTTCTTCTCAAGTTAGTAGGAAGGCAATGTCCTGTCTGGATTGAGAAAATGTCAGGAAGATGATACCAATAGAGCCATCCCATACCCCTCCTGCAGATGGACTTTCTCCAGGTAAAACAAATCCACGTCATCCAATTACCACCTTGCAGGATCCTCAAGTATCCATTGGTGTACTGGTGAAATAGATCTGGGTAAAGGTATATTGAAATGTTTCTAATGTATTGCTGTGTCATACTGAGGGCTTTTGTTATTCAATGTGATATCCCTAGAGTTATAAAAGGTGATAGGGGTATTCATGATATTGGTAATAACTGTATAATGTATGAGCAGTGATAATGAGTTACATACTTTTCATTAGCCACAAACCAGTGGGAAAATAAAGTAATGATACCAGCTAGAATGAATTGAATAGAATGAGGGTTGAAACTTGATTGGAGTGGCTGGTTGCTTTGGCCACTAGTCCTCCCCACTATCAAAATCACTCCTAAACTTCCTCTTAACCTGTTGTCTTTTGAAATGTTTTTTACTTTTTTGTTGTGATGATTTTGTAATGGAGAGACTATTCTAGACCTTGAGAGGAAAAGCAAATAGTGAGACAGCAACCTAGAACGTTCAAAACACTCTCTCCTGAGGTGTTACACTAACTGTCAGGATGTTGGACCGGGAGAGTAAGTTGTGGAACTGTAATTTCCTACGCTCAGGTTGTTTGACAGACAGATACCTAGTGTTAACGACCAGCATCACATCCTTAGGTGTAGCAGAGAGACTCCGGTACCCATTCCATCCACTGCAGAGGAGTCAACACACAGAGAAGGTTCCAATTACACTCATGAATCTGTTCTGGGAGATCCCAATTGCAGTTAACAACACCTGAGCCAAGGACTTTGCAAAGAAAGTTGTCCAGTATGAAGTGGTAGTTTTTCCTGTTCTGTGTTTCTCTCCTCTCATTCTCTTTTCAGGACAGTCAATACTTTCAATTGTGAACAGGGGACTGAGGCTGGTTCAGGTAGTGATATTGAGGAGTTGGGGATGAAGGAGAATTTGTTAGCACAATCGGTCCAGCCAATTACTCTATTCAATTCAGGGGTAAAGGAAAATTTGGAAACCTTGGAGCTTGGAGGAAGTGCGAGGGGCTGAGGAGTATTACGTCCGTAAGTACGTTGACCCCATAATTGAAGAAAGGTGCATCCAGCGATGCCAGTCCAGTAATATTCAGACTTGAGCAGGCATCTTTGAGAATGATTATCATTCTTGGGTGGGTAAGGTTTTAGACCAAACTAAGTGCTGGGTGTACTCTCACGTGCCTCAGAGATTATATCCATTAGGACTAGTTCTCTTTCCACTAATTATTCATGAGGTAACCGAATTATGGGGTGGGAGGTCACTAGGGGAAAGGTAAGACAGCTAGGTCCCTTACTTTGAAGTCTCCCAATATTTTGCAAGCCAATTGCAAAGAAACTTGAGTATTGGGAGACTGGGAAGAACGAACAGACAATTGCCTGCCCCATAAGTGTTGAAGAAAGGAAATGTTGATATTATTGGAGTGCATATTTTAACTCAGGTTGATGATGTTATTGGTGAACATGCAGTGTTTAAATGTTGTCTGAGCTAAAAAACATGTGTTGGACAGATGAACCTGTTAGGCATAAAGAACTGCTGTAGAATATTCTATATTATTGATACATGTTCTATTGCACCCTTGAAGGGCATACAAAAGGTTATCTCCAAAGCTCTAAATGTAGGTATGTATGTATGTATGTATGTATGTATGTATGTGTTCTATAGTAAAAGAAAAATTGTTTCTAGGATTATGACTCTCTTTATGGTAACTTGTCTGAGATCTACAGACAGTGTGGTCATACACAAAGGGGTACTTACATTACAGAGCAATGAAACGTGGTACTGAGATCCTGCATATAAAATCTTTAAGGTGATAGTTTATTGTACTATCAAAGGGTGGAACTGTCAAAGTCATATAATTGGATGAAAGAAAGTATATTGATTTATATTGTTTTACCGTGCGATTACGATCAGTACGTCACGTGTTACATGTCATGGCGCAATCGCACGATAAAGCACGCACGCATACACTCGCACTTTCACATTCATTTATATATATATTTCATATTTATAATAGTTCCATTCCACAGTCGTTTATGAGCAGATGTTATTTGGTTTATAGTTATATATTATAAGGTTATATGTACACTTTAATGATATTTTAAGTACAGGTCACGGGATGACATGCATTGCACTGTAACCTCCTGAAGCCTGAACCTATGGAAGCAAGCCAACTCATCTGTATTGTTTTCACTGTATCACTAAGTTTTTATATATAGCTCCCGGGGATCAGCTAAACAGTCACTCTGACCACAGTTTTCTGGATTGAAGGATTATCTCGCTAGATCCAGCAGAGAGCGCAGCTGAGCGCAGCAGGCGCAGCGTATGTATGTATGCATTTGGTATCGGCTGTACTTTACTTATTTATTGAACTGCTAAGCTTTTGTTTTTGCTAAATAATTTGCTTGTGCTTTGGAACCACACAAATTGCATAGACAATGCTTATTGGAAAACGATGAAATTACTTTAATAGCATCCTTCTTTTTTCGATTCAATCTGGTTCTTACTTTCTGTCCTGTGGCCAAGAATGGTCGAGCAGATGCATTATCAAGTCTTTTGATAACACTGATCTTTTGATGCCTTTGGAGTCCCAACCTATCATTGACCATTCCAGTATTGTAACACTTACCAGAGCCAAGGTCAGTACTCCTCCTCCTGGACGATCCTTCCTGGAAGCACATTTGAGACCTAAAGCATTACTTTGCGCTTCCTTCCGCATTGCTGGTCATGCAGGTGTAAAGAAGACCCCTGCGTTGTTATTCCGTTGTTTCCGGTTCTCTATTCATTCGGACATTCGCAAATATATCTTTGCTTGTACCATTGGTGCTTGTACCATCTGTTCTAGGATAATTCCTCCTATGCCACTTCATCCTCTGCCTATTCCTAACTCCCCTTGGGAGAGCATCTCGATGAATTTCATCACAGACCTTCCTTCCAGTGCTGAGTTCGATACCACTTGGGCTGTCATTGGCAGTTTTTCTAAGATGGATCATTTTATTCCGTTTTGTAGTTTGACCTCTGTGAGTCAATTAGCTCTTATCTTTATGAAGGAGATCTTTAGAATCCACGAATGTCCTAAGGAAGTTATCTCTGATTGTGGGGTTCAGTTTTTTTCTTGTTTTTGGAGAGTATTTTGTAAAAATCTGGGCATAGACTTAAAATTTTCTTCTGGCTATCATCCCCAAACTTATGGTCAGACAGAGCGGGTAAATCAGGCTCTTGAGACATTCCTTAGGTGCTTTTCATCTGAGAATCAAAACAATTGGTTCCAGCTACTCCCCTGGGCTGAATTTTCACATAATCATCATGTGCACGGATCTACAGGATTTTCCCCCTTCTTTATCGTGTTTGGGACTCATCCTATTATTCCGGATCCTTTCATTTTCTCGTGCTCCTCTGTTGCTGCTGCAGACTCTCTTCTACAAAAATTTTGTCACATTTGGTCTCATACGAAAACTAAGTTGCTGGAGTAGTCTTTCTATTGGGGATCAGGTGTGGTTATCCACCAAAAATATAAAACTCAAATTACTTTCTATGAAGCTGGCACCTCGTTTTACTGGACCTTATTGATGATTAGCTGGATCCTGGATTTCTGTACTCTTCATGGTCATCAACTATTCTTGGTCCACTGGAAGGGCTTGAGGAGATTTCCTGGGTGGACAAACAACATTTGCATGCTCCTCGTTTATTCAAGGAGTTTTTAAACAACAGACTGAAAGAAGAGGAGGGTATACTGTCAGGTGCCGTCCCTCTGCTGCTTCGGAACGGTCACCTGACATTTCCCCCACTGCGTCTGGTTGCCTGGCAACCAGGCGGGATACTTCTGGCATTTCTGCTGGCCCTGCTGCGCATGTGTGTCCTATTGCTAGGCAATGGGATGCTATCACGATCTCCGGCTGCCCTCCCTGACATCACGCCGCCGGCATTGCTATTGGTCCCTGGCTCTATTTAAGGCAAACTCTGGCACCATGTAGGTGCCAGTGTATTTGGTCAACTTGCTCCGGCGTTCCTGTGCTTCTTTTCTGTGTATGATTTGGCTGTTCCTGACCTCTCCTCTGTTCTCCAGTGTTATTTAAGTTGAACCCATCTTGTCTGACTACTCTCCTAGAACTCTCCTTGTGTACTGCATTGTTCGAAAGTTACTGACCCGGCATGCCTTGACTACTCTTTTGGATTACTCTTGAGTATCTCCGCTGCCCACACATTGTTGATCTGGCATGTCTGACTCTCCTCTCTCTTGTACCTCGCTGGAAGGACCGCAATCTGCATGTCTCCTGTGGCAAAACCCATACCTCCTTGCAGGGGTCCCTTGAGAAGACCGGAGGTGCATTAGACTCCCGCTAGAGCTGCGCCAAAGTCAGCAGGTATCCTAGAGTTTTCTGAGTTGTGATACAGTCATTGACCCCGCTCTGTGATTTTACGCGGTCTCCCTTTTTGTGGCTGAGTTGCTGTTGTTCCTAAACACTTCCACTTTCTAATAATATCACTCACAGTTGACTGTGAGTGCAGTTATTGCAAAGTGATTGCAAACGGAGACAGCATGGCTAGGTGCACGATTCTACCATTTACACAACTCTGGCAACGGGTCTGACTGAAACACCTCAATTCAATAATTACCAGGTGTGGCCAAATACTTTTGTCCATATAATATATATATATATATATATATATATATATATATAAAATCATCATCATCATCATCATCATCATCATTTATTTCTATAGCGCCACTAATTCTGCAGCGCTGTACAGAGAACTCATTCACATTAGTCCCTGCCCCATTGGAGCTTACAGTCTAAATTCCCTAATATAGACACACATGGAGAGGCTAGGGTCAATTTTTGATAGCAGCCAATTCACCTACCAGTATGTTTTTGGATATATATCTATATCTTAGATGTCAGTGAATATTTCAAAGTGAGACTAGATAGCTGACACTCTAAAATTGATGAAATTAGTAGGTTTTATTTTTTGCCAAGGCAGGTACCAAAGAGTAAAGAGTGTCAAGCCAGGACCACCAGCTACTAACTACTAGGTGTTGTTGCAACCAGGGTAGATCTAAAAAGATGGGTGTAACTGGATGGGTTCACTCTGCCACCTGGTCTGTGGAAGAAGGAGGAAGGAATGTTCTACAATTCATCTGGAATGCTTCACCATCAGAAATCAACTGTCACTGACCCTCCTACTGGTGTCACCTACCACTCCCACCTGCCACCATATATATATTTATATATATATATATATATATATATATACATATATATATAAATATATATATATTGTGGTATGCATGTGTGTGGTGGGAGGGCAGGGTGTGTGTTTGTGGGAGAGGCTGTATGCATGCTATTCTCCATCTTGCCCTAACTCATTTGCTGCAATCAAATTAAGACTCCATTATCTCATATATTTCACGGAAATTTCACAATACTATAAAACTCGAATGCCATTTATATCTCATAACTCTCATATTCAATCTCATAACTCTCGTATTCATTATTCCTAAACCATATATTCTCAGATGACTTAACTCAAGCTATTTCACACCAACTTCAGCTATCTCAAATAATAAAAAAGTATACCATTTATATCACACAAATTAGATAGATAGATAGATAGATTGATTGATAGATAGGCCTTAGGCATAGGCCTTACCGGCCCAGTAGGCCAGTGTCCTAACGAGGCCGCCCGGTGACCACCTCATATATCACCAGGATTTTTTGTTGTTATTCATTTTTTTTTCACTCAGGGGGAGGGTGCTGACAGTGGGGCCAATAAGTGCGGGGAGGTTAGCTGGCAGTGGGAGGATGAGTGTGGGGGGTTAGCAGACAGTCAGGGAGATGCTCGTGGTGGTGGGGGGGTTAGCTGACAGTGGGGGTGATGAGCACGCTGGGGAACTGAAAGCAAGGGTGATGAGTGGATAGGGGAGGCTGACGGTTAGGGTAATGAGCGCAGGGGGGGGTGACAGTCAGAGCGATGAGCACGGGAGAGGCTGGAGGACATATTAGGAGTCACATCCTATTTTCCTATTTTACCTTTTAAAACACCTGAACATAAATAAATGCATAAATAAACAATCTAATACATTTTACTAATAAATGAATGTGGATTGGAACCTTAATAAATATGAATTATATATAAGGGAATGTGTAAGTGTAAGTGTATGCGTGCGTTATTAATCATGCGATTGCGCCATGACACGTGGAGTACTGATTGCAATTGCACGGTAAGACAATATTAATCAATATACTTTCTTTCATCCAATTATTCGACTTTGACAGCTACCCCACGAAAGATCTATACTTTTGAGAAAGGTATTTCACACAAGTTATTTCTTAAACACCTGCAGTTATGTCGTGTCACCCAATTCCTTTGTGGGTTTGAGCAAAGGTAATTATTTAGATATGTTTGGGGGCTGCCCACTAATACAATTATTTTGGAAATCTGTCCATCTTTTGTGTGATCTTGCAGCTACCCCAATAATGACTGACCAATTTGGGTAATATGGCTTGATACTCCTCTTACTATTTAATCCAGAGACTCCTCAACCACTGGCTGTGCACCTATATAGAAATATATATATTTTTGTGCACAGTGTTGTGAGAAGTAACTTGTTTATTGTTTTAAATGCTATAGGGCATTTTCCTTTCTTCCTTTATGTACTCTCTACAGGCGATTAGGGCGTATTTTAAATAAAAAAAAAATGTGCTAGCAAGTTTGTAACAGGCGGACTCTGCCTACCATTGCACTTTATCCTTGCCTAAAACCGATGTGGCTAGAACTAATAGTGTGCTAACTCTGCCTACTATTGGCCCCGCCTACCATTTATTTGAGGCCACTTTCAGAATTTTTTCCAGGGCCAATATAAGTTCCCAATCTGCCCCTGGGGCCCACTAATGTGACCCTTGATTTTGGCCTGCCAAGCTATTAAAGCAGACCTGGAATCACACATTATTACAAAATAGGATTTCTAAAGAATATATAAATTATTATTTTCCTTTCTCTTTAAAAATTCTAAGAAGGGGAGAAGACGTAGGTCCTTATTTATTAAGGAATGTAAGGCAAAAAATGAGTAAGTTTTCTCCTGGACAAAACCATGTAACAATGCAAGGGGTGCAAATTAGGTTATTATTTTGCACATAAGGAAAATACTGGTTGTTTTTTCACATAGGACACAAATACTTGATAGCTTTATTTTTACACTGACATTTGAAGTTGATCTAGGACATGTCCTACCCCAATTATAAATTTATATCCCCCTCCAATGCAACATGGCTTGTCCCAGGTGAAAAGTTAATCATTTTTTTTGCTTTGCTTAATGAATCAGGTCCATTATCTTTTCAATGTTTTATATAGTGTTATATGAAAAGGGAGCATGTAACTCATCACATCAACAAATCCAAAAGAAATCTATCTTCTTTCCACGCTTTACTGTCTCAAATTGAGATTCTGTATTGTGAAGACGTTGAAGGGCAGAGTGCGTGACGTAACAATAAGGCATATTGGTCAATCTTGAATGGCATGCACATGACACGGACATGTGCTTGGGGTTCGTGGCTGTGCACTGAAGGGTGTAGGAGGTGACTTACCCAGCATAACCTTAGAAGTGAGGTTTGAAAACACTACTAACCTATCACTGAAATTGCAGGCTTATTTCATTGTAATGCTTTTTAAAAAGAACAAATGTTTATTTCTTTACTGCAGATAACAATACTTTTACTGTCCTGAAAATTCTAATTCTATTTAATAACTGCAGATTGTAACATAACAACAATCTGCCAAAGCTAACAGTTTAGTTAGTTTATAAATATTAAATAAAATTGACTATATTATTTTACAATACATGCATGTACTAAAGAGACAGTATAAACACAATATAAGATTGCATTGTGACTTTTCATTCATGACATTAAATATAGATTGATTGTGACATGCAAATGGTCATGCAAATTGAAACTTGCAAGGTAAATGCTGATTACTGGTTACTTTTATAAACTCACCATTGTAAAGGAATTGAAAAAGTGCTTCTCAAAAGCAGGTGGTACATTTACATAGAGAACATGTATTACAAACTTACTTGTGGTAAACATATTCAAGGTAATTGGAAGCCCATCATCCATGTAAATGCAATTACAAAGTCCTGATTTAGCTTTAATTTCCACTACCACATGCTTAATCTTGTCCTTATTGGTCTGCAACTAAAGAAGAATTAATGTCACTCCTTAGCCATCTGTTGCAGTAAGGTGAGAAGTTCACTTCTCCTCCACTATCCTTTATGCACTAAGCTTGTTACTGGACTAACATTAACCATTGCACTAAAGGAGAAGGGAACTCTATGACGTGTTTCTTCCTTAGTGATCATGGAAAACAGATAACCTTATGGTTTCTATAGTAAGTTCTTATTTTGCATTGCAGCTCTGAACAGCGTCAAGCTTACCAAGGTGCTTAGTGTGGGCAAAGATTATATTGGCATTAGTTGAAAGAGGAAGTACATGCTAGAATATATGTGTAGCTAGTCACCGTTGGGGTTACTGCTAAGTTGCCAACTTTTTAGATATCACCTCCAGGAAATGCAAAGGTAACTCAATTAAATTGTGGTAGATGGGACTTAATAATGTGACTTGCATCATAAATGCTCCACTTCTGCAGCACTATGATACATAATGCACCATCACACTGTGGTAGGTTGAATTTTATGACATGGTCTGCAGTGGCCAGATCATGATGATGCTAGTCAAATCATTACACTGGTTTCCTCACTCCATAATTAACCTGAACTTGTTATAGAACACTTTTAATCAACCCAACTCCAATCATTGGCAGATGCAAATGTTTTTAAATCTGCCACGATCTTGGCCTGCAGATCCATGTGCTTCCCTACGAATCTGTGCCACTATTTTGCAAACTGAAATCTTCTCTCTTCACTTCAGTGCAAAACTACACATACTTGTCTAACTAATCTGCACTTATCAAGTAATGCTCCTGATCAGCCCAACAGCTTATGCAAACATTTGCATACCAACAGATAACATTATTTTGGTCTGTAGATCTTTGCCCAAGAACGTGAATGACATTACAAAAGAGCTTTTGTACTGTGACCTTTCTTGTCTTGTTCAGGCTCTAGCACTTTCTTACTAGAGTACTGCTAATTGGAATTGTTAGGTTGACGGCTTGATAACTAACTTGCAGAACATAGGACAGAGGTTTTCACCTTTAGCAGCCGCCTTTCCCGTAAAGCTTTATGTGCTCACATACTCGGATGCCCCAGGACTTAACTCTACCGTAGTGCAAGTTCGGTATACAATACCGCAGAGGCAGGCCAGAGGAGGCTGAGTAGATGTTAGCGGATAGTCAGATGTTAGCCGAGGTCAAGAGTCACAAGCAATGTAGAATGGTCAGATAACATGCCAAGGGTCAGGGTCACAGGCAAAACAGCAGAGCCTAAGATACAGGCCAAAGGGTCAGGGTCACAGGCAAGCAGGCAAGGTCCAAGGTCACAACAATAAATCAGCAATACAGGAATCAGAGCAGGTCGGCAACAGTGCAGACTGGACGCTATAACCGGCAGGGAGGCTAAACCATCCCTGCCTTAAATACTAGTACTGACCAATCAGGGCTTAGCCCTGTAACAACTCTCAGGGACAAATTAATTAGGTACAGCTTCATCAATCAGCCCGCAGGCTGTATAATTCTTAACGCACGCGCCCGGCTGCCCTGTGTTGCCGGGACCTGTAAATAGAATGCTTGGCGTCCGCCCATTGCCCTGGCAACGGTTGGGGTTGAGAAACAGGAAGTGACGTCCCGGTCATCATGGAGATGGCCGGGATGTCAGAACCAGCAGGAAGAGAGTCGCGGCGGTGCTCGCGGTCGCTGCGGCTCCTAACAGAATCCCCCCCTTGAGGAGGGGTTAAGGAACCACGACACCCTGGCTTTCTAGGGAATCGTTTAAAGAATTCCTCAATAAGTTTATCTGCATGTAGACACCTCTGTGGCACCCAAGAGCGTTCCTCCAAGCCATGGCCCTTCCATTGAACTAAAAAGTAAATTTGCCCTTGGACTTTCCTGGAATCCAGTATTTTTTGTATCTCAAATTCCCGGTGTCCTTCCACATTAACCGAATGACACCTCCAAGGCTGAACACGTCTCAATTTACTAGAAAATATTACAGGTTTAAGCAAAGAACAATGGAAGGTGTCAGGAATTTTTAAAGAGCGCTGGAGTTTCAACCTAAAGGCCACAGGATTCACTTGCTTGATGATGGAAAAGAGACCAATAAATCTAGGACCAAGCTTTTTACATGGTTGTCTGAGCCTGATATTACAAGTATTGAGCCAAACTTTCTGCCTCACTTTGAAAGAGCAGCTCCTACGGTGTTGATCCGCAAATTTTTTGGAGTGAAATAAGGCCTGCTGTAAGGCAGAGTGAACTTTCTTCCTGATGTTCTTCAGAGTAGACGCTGTAGAGTGTATTTCGGGGAGCCCAGAAGGATTAGGCAAAGCCAATAAGTTCAATCTAGTATGGTAACCAAGATTGCAATAGAACAGAGAGGTACAGGTGGATAAATGATAAGAATTGTTGTTTGCGGACTCTGCCCATGGTAACAGAGCTGACCAGTTGTTGTGAAATTCAGAAGTGTATAATCATAAAAATTGTTCCAGAGACTGATTAACCCTTTCAGTTTTGTCCATTGAATTGTGGATGGTATGCTGAGGAGAGGCTGATGTTTGTTCCAAGGAGTGCACAAAAAGACTTCCAGAATTGAGCAAAAACCTGAGAGTCGCGGTCAGAAACAATATCCATCGGTAGACCATGGAGCCGAAAGATGTGTAGAACAAAAAGTGACGCCAAGGGAGTCTGGTTAGAGCCATTTTACTGAAGCGGTCGACCACTACCAAGATTGCATTGTTGCCTACCGAGAAAGGGTGATTCACAATAAAATCCTTCAACAAATGTGTCCACGGTCTAGTAGGGACAGATAAAGGCATAAGCTGGCCAGAAGGACGGTTCCTGGGGGTTTTGTTTTTAGCACAGATTTCACAGGACATAACAAAGTCTCGAACATCCAAAGACATGGTGGGCCACTGAATGAAGCGTGAGAGATTTTCTGTGGGTTTACAGATACTGGGATGTCCGGCGGTTTTGTGGTCATGGGCCTAAGTGAGGACAACCTTTCGAAGGTACAAATAAGCGGTTTGCGGGTGTCTCAGAGGGAGCCAATTTTTGGAATCTGTGAAGAATTTCCCCCAAGTCCTGGGATAAACCGCCGTGGAGAATTGAAGGTGATATGATTGGCAGAGGTTTCTGAACTGGTACATGCTGAGAAACAAAACTTCTAGATAAAGCATCAGCCTTGGTGTTCTTAGATCCCGGTCTATAATAACAAAACTAAAGCGGGTAAAGAAGAATGACCAACGGGCCTGCCTTGGATTCAGTCTTTTTGCTGATCCAATGTACTGGAGATTTTTATGGTCAGTGATGACTGAGATGACATGGATGGGTCCTTCCAGCCAGTGACGTCATTCTTCGAAGGCCCAATTGATGGCTAAGAGTTCCCGATTACCAACGTTATAGTTGGACTCTGCAGCAGAAAACTTGCGGGAGAAGAAGGCGCAAGGGAACAGTCGGTGATTACCAGGATCTTTTCGAGAGAGCACAGCAACCGCACCAATGTCAGAGGCATCAACTTCCAGAATGAAGGGCAGCTCAGGATTCGGATGTCTTAGTACTGGGGTGGAGATAAATGCCTTTTTAGCACCTCAAAGGAATTAATGGCTTCTGAAGACCAACTACCAGGGTCTGCCCCCTTTCGGTTGAGGGCAACAATGGGAGCCACCAAATCGTGAAAACCTTGAATAAATATTCGGTAGTAATTGGCAAAGTCCAAAAACCTTTGTAGAGCTTTCAGGTTAACGGGCTGCACCCAATCTAGAATAGCTTGAACTCTATTTAGGTCCATAGCAAAACCGGTAGAGGATATTATATATCCCAGGAATCATACACTCCGAACTTCAAATTCACATTTTTCAAGCTTGGCAAACAAATGATGGTCCAGTATTTTATGGAGTACTTGTTGAACATGGAGCCGATGCTGAGGCATTGAATGGGAATATATTAGGATGTCATCCAAGTACACAACAACGAACTGATCCAGGAATTCCCAGAGAACTTTATTAATGAGGTCTTGGAAGACTGCTCGTGCACTACAGAGACCGAATGGCATAGCCAAATATTCATATTGGCCGGAATGAGTATTGAAAGCCGTTTTTCACTGATCTCCTTATCTGATGCGGATGAGATTGTATGCTCCGCAAAGGTCAATGTTAGTGAAGATGGTAGCACCTCTAAATCGGTTAAACAGAACTGAGATGAGGGTAAGTGGGTAGGTGTTTTTAATAGTGATTTTGTTAAGACTTCTGAAATCAATACAGAGACGTAGTCCACCATCCTTCTTGGAGACAAAGAATCAGCCAGCTCCCACCGGAGATTTGGTAGGCCTAATAAAGCCTGTTTGTAAATTTTCCTCTACGTATTCCTGCATGGCCTTGGTTTCAGGAAAAGAGAGTAAATACTATCTTCCCTTGGGTAATTTAGAGCCCGGAAGTAATTTGATGGTACAATCAAAATTCCGATGTGGAGGCAGCATGTCCGCCACTTTTTTAGAGAATACGTCCCAGAATTCTCGGTACTGAGGGGGAAGTAATTCAGAAGCAGACTGTAGCATACGAAGGGGCAAGCTCAAACAAGTTTGAGAATACAAGGGACTTCACTGAGTAATCTCTCCTTGTGCCCAGTCGATTACTGGGTTATGAAGGCGTAGCCAGGGATGTCCAATATCACCAGTACAGACGGGCAATTAATAAGGTAGAAAGCCAGAGTTTCCGAATGGAGGGTTTCCACTGTCAGGTGTAAAGGTGGAGTTTCATACGAAACCTTACCAACTGGGAGTGATCCTCCATCTAGACCACATGCAGTAATAACCGTACTGATACTCTGGAAGGATATTCCTGACGACTTAGTGAATCCAATGTCCAGAAAATTTCCACCGGCACCACTGTCAATAAAGGCGGAGATGTCAACAGAATGAGCAACGTAAGTGATGTGCGCGGGAACCAACACTACATTTATAGAGGAGATAATCTGCATACCTAGTTGAACCTCCTCTTTCTCTCCTAGGTCAAATCTTTTCCCGATTTGTTAGGGCAGGTACGAGAACAATGTCCTTTGATGCCACAGTAAAGGCACAGACCTTGAGTCCATCTTATGTTTTTTTGTTCTGTAGAGAAACGGTAGGCTCCTAGTTGCATAGGTTCCTCCGAATCCAATGATGCAGAAGCAAAGGCACATCACAAATAGGACAGTGCCTCTTTCTCTGCCCTCCTCTCTTTGATCTGTCTGTCGATTTTAATGGCGAGCTGCAGGAGACTTTTCAACGATGTTGGTGAGGGGTACTGCACCAAAGCATCCTTGATCTGCTCCAACAGACCTAAGCGAAATTGACTGCATAATGCAGGATCGTTCCATTTGCAGTTGGTAGACCATCAACTGAACTCGGCACAGTATTCCTCAGCAGAGCGCCGACCCTGTTTCATGACCCTAAGATGAGCCTCGACTGAAACCACCCGATCTGGATTGTCATAAAGCAGGCCTAAGGCATTAAAGAATGCATTCACGGAGTGTTATGAAGGGCTTGCGGGTGCTAGCCTAAACACCCAGTACTGGGGGTCACCTTGGAGAAGGGATATAATGATACCGACCCTTTGCTGCTCTGACCCAGAGGAACAGGGTTTTATCCAGAAATAAAGCTTACAGCTTTCTTTGAAGTTGTGGAATAAGGCTCTTTCCCCATAGAAACGGTCTGGCGGGTTCAACTTAGGTTCAAGAACAGATGCCAGGGAACCTTGCTGGGCTTTCGAAGTCCTAGAAGGTTCCTCTTGTGCAGATAAACAGTGCAATAGTCCTTGGACCATCTGGGACAGGGTTTGGTTCTGCCCTGCTCCTGAGATGCCATCCCCTGTCACCTGTCCTGAGTTGCTACCCTCTGCCTCTTGTTCTGAGGTGCCAGCCTCTGTTTCCAGTTCCGATATGCCATCCAGTTATAAGGTGCCAGCCTCTGCCTCCTGTTCTGAGGTACCAGCTTCTACATCCAGTTCTGAGTTGCCATTTAGTTCCGAGGTGCCATTCTCTGCCTCCAGTTACGAGTTGCCATCCAGCTCCTAGGTGCCATCCTCTGCCTCCAGTTCTGAGGTTCCATCCTCTGCCTCCAGTTCTCAGGTGCCAGCCTCTGCCTCCAGTTCAGAGTTGCCATCCAGTTCTGAGGTGCCATCCTCTTCCTCCAGTTCTGAGGTGCCAGCCTCTGCCTCCAGTTCCGAGGTGTCAGCCTCTGCCTCCAGTTCCAAGGTGCCATCCTCTGCCTCCAATTCTGAGGCACCAGCCGCTGCCTCCAGTTCTGAGATGCCAACCGCTGCCTCCCGTTCTGAGTCGCCACCGCTGTCTCTAGTTCCGAGTCGCCATCTGCTGTCTCCAGTTCTGAGTCCTCAGCCGCTGTCTGTTCCTGGGCTATGACTTGCTTCTGAGAAGGCTCTGCCCCCACAGCCTGCTTCAGAGAGGGCACAGTCCCTACAGCCTGCTTCACTATGGGCTCTGTGACTTCAATCTGCTCCAGAGACATTGCCACTAGATATGGTTCAACCTGAGTTGCCATTCCATGCGGTTCAGCTTGAGTTGTCATAAGATATGGTTCATTGGCAGCTCCTGCCTTCTGGACCTTAGACTTGTGTTTTAATGTATTATCTGCAGTGCCTCTGTTCACCAGAGGTGCTGCTATTTTGCCTTTCCTTTCGTGACTAGGGGTTAACTTGTTTCACCAATTATCTCCTGCACCTGGGTGTTCCCTATTTATACCTGTGTCTCTCTCTTTTCTGTGCTGGTCATTGTTGTTTCGTTGCCTTACTTATTGTTTGTTCTCCCTGCTGCTCCTGTGCTCTCGGACTTCACATTCTGCTGCTACACCACTTCTCCGGATCTCTCTCCACCTACCATTCTACCTGCGCCTTTCCTGTTTGTAACATTTATCTGTATTTTATGAGCAATAAACACCTTTTTGCTTCATCAGATACTAGGCTCCATAGCTGTGATTTATATTGAAGCATGACATCATGGTGAGGAGGAAGGAGCTCAAGATAGGGCAGCTGGAGGGTACAGTTGGGGGTTTGGGTCAGTAGGGGCCTGGATAGACAAGATATCCAGTCTGATAGATTTATTTTTGAAGTCAAGAGCAGTGATGAAGGGGGGTAAGGAAGGGGGGACTAAAGAGGTAGTTGAAGATAGCTAAGTACTGGGGTTTGGAGGATTGGAAGGAAATGAGAGACTGAAAGAAATATTGTTTGGCACGTGACAGAGCCAAATTTATGGAGGAGAGAAAAAATTTAAAGGGAAGGAAGTCAGCGAGAAGAGTGAGACTTCCTCCACTGCCAAGTCAGTGGTTGAGGGAAGATGTCCATTGTGAAAGGCCACAAAAGGAGATGACCAGTCGAAGTTTGGAGGCCACTGCAACTGAGGGGTTTTCAATCGGGGTAACAGAAGGAATGTCAGAGGGCAGAAAGTGGGGGGAGTCAAGTTATCAAGTTAAAAACGAAGTGAGAAATGGAGTGGACCTCAAAGGAGGAGAATGACAGAGGGATGGCTCAAGGGGTGTGTCCCCAATGGTGCACTAGGAGAGAGAAAGATGCCAATGCCATCACCTGGTCATTCACCAGTCACTGGCATCAGAGAGGGCGTGGCATTTCAGTGATGGTGAGAAGGTTAAAGTCCATCCAGCACAATTAAGACCACTGTGTATGTGAGAATAAAAAATTTTTTTGTCATGTACTCTAACTGCATGCTTTAGAAAATGAAGGTTCAGGAAAAGTTTTAAATGTGACACCCTGAATATATATTTGTTTCACATGCTAGAGACTCCATGACACTACCACCACCATGCTTCACTGATGAGGTGGTATGTTTTGGATCATGAGCAGTTCATTTCCTTCTCCATACTCTTTTCTTCCCATCAATCTGGTACAAGTTGATCTTTGTCTCATCTGTCCTTAGGATGTTGTTCCAGAACTGTAATGGCTTTATTAGATGTTCTTTGCCAAGCTCTAATCTGGTCTTCCTGTTTTTGTGGCTCACAAATGGTTTACATCTTGTGGTGAACCTTCTATATTCACTCTTGTGGAGTCTTCTCTTGATTGTTGAGTTTGACACATATACACCTACCTCCAGGGCTGGCAAGAGGAATTCAGGGCCCGGGTACAACAAATTCATGGGGCCCCCCCTCATAGTCGAGTAAGCCCCCCCAAAATTTTGCGCCGCTGTTTTCGGTGTTGTCGTCATACATTCAGGGGCGTGGCAATGTGCCGTTGGGGCGTAGCTAGCCTAACGGCGGTGCAAAAATTTTCGAGGGTGTGGTCATACATTTGGGGGCATGGCAATGCGCCGTTGGGGCGTGGCTAGCACATCAAAATCACTAGGAACTGAATTCACCAGAGTGTCACATATGTCCCAGCACTCCTGAGTTTTAAGACATCTAGCACCACAGTGTGTACACAAAGAGTTCAGTCTTTGCCTGCACCTTACATTGGGCACAACACTCACCAAAAAGTGACATTGTCCCTACTAGAATCACAACATTTCACACACTCTGCTGCTCTCTCCTACCTGTTCTTCTCACTTTCACCACCTGTGACTGCTGCTTTCTTTAGTTGAGGCTTGTCCGGATCCTGGAATGTTGAAGGACCTATTTGGAAAAAAAAAATGGCTACATTTAGAAAATTACAGCCAGCCCCGGCGTTAAATCAATAGCACCCACGATTAATATTTAAGCCTTCCTCCAGCCCCAACATTAAAATAATAGTATTCACATTTAATAAATAAACCTATTCCCTTCCTGCAAACAGCAATACCTATTTTCCGCAATCAATATTACTGCCATTAAATAACTCATAGTCACATTTAATAAATAGACCTCATTCTCCCTAAACTCACCCCCATATTCAATAGATCCCAAACCACCCCATCTTAAATTAATAGTCCCCACTATTAAATTACCCCACCATCACCCTACAAACAAAATAGCGCCCATTAATTAGTGCTTCTCTCCCCTTTTTTTAAAAAAATTAGTGCCTCTCTCCCCATTTTTTTTTAATTAGTGCTTCTCTCCCCTTTTTTTTTTAATTAGTGCTTCTCTCCCCTTTTTTCTAATTAGTGCTTCTCTCCCCTTTTTATTTTAATTAGTGTTTCTCTCCCCTTTTTATTTTAATTAGTGTTACTCTCCCCTTTTTTTTTTTAGTATTTCTCTCCCCTTTTTTTTTTTTAGTATTTCTCTCCTCTTTTTTTTAATTAGTGTTTTTCCCCCTTTTTTTTAGTGTTTCTCTCCCCTTTTTTTTTTTTAGTGTTTCTCTCCCTTTTTTTTAATTAGTGTTTTTCTCCCCTTTTTTTTTTTTTTACTCGCTGCCTCTCTCCCCTGTTTTTTTTACTTGCTCTTCTTTATAGCACTGTCCCTTTCTGTTTCCCTCCCCTTGCCTCTCCGCTTCTTTACTTACCTTCTTTCTTTTCTTCTCTTCTTTCTTCTGTCTTGTCTGCCTTCTTCTGGTCTTGTCTGGTGCTCCTCACTGACTGCCAGGCGTGACTTGATGATGTCACGCCCGGCAGTCAGTGTGAATGAAGAAGAGAGGAAGGAGGGACGCAGCGCCGATCATGTGAGTATGAATCATTTTTTTTTTTTCTCTCCAGCTCCCCTCACCAACGACGGACCCCCCTCACCCCCCCCCCCCGCGCGGAAACATAAAATAAAAACAAAAAATAATTATAAATGATTATAGTTATAATCGCCAAATATCCCGTTAATGCGCACAGGGGTTATATATTTTGTCTCACACTGTGCATGCGCACGGACAAAATCGGCATAATTTTCAAAATTTAAAACTTTATTAAATACTGTACATAAACAGAGGCTAAAAAACAGAGGCTAAAAAACATATGGAAAGAACTCCAAAGAGGATATTTTCTCCAACTTAGTATACCTCTAATTGTACAAATATCAATAGTGCAGCAATAGCTATAAAAATCAATAGCACTAATAATCACATATTAAAAAACAAAAGCGCACATGTAATATCCAATATAAAATAAAAAAAATCTAAAACTTAATATCAGTGTAGAGACTTTAAAACTTTAAAAATCTATTCCAAAGACTTAATTTGATACCTCAATATACATCAATTAAAACAAATATGTTTGTAAAAAGAAGCACCTTAAAATCTATAGAAATGGGGCCACCTCATATCCCTCATTCAACCCTTGTGGAAATAGTGTGCCCAATTCATAGATCCAGAACATTTCTCGTTGGGGGGAATTTTTTCTGGCTATCTCCTCCTCTCGGGCCCATTGTAACATGCTCAATGGCCATGAATTTAAGGAACGTGGGATCTGAATAGTGACAATCAATAAAATGTTTTGACACCGAATGACTCATTATCTTATTTTTTATGTTTCTTACGTGATCTTGGATCCGCAATTTTAGTAATCTTTTGGTCTTACCCACGTATCTAAGACCGCAAGTACCTAATGTTTTGTCATTAATGTCTATATTATTACCCGGTGACATTAATTAAAATAATTTTTTTCCTTTTCGTTCTTTTGAGAATTTATATTCCACATAGGTATTGGATGTATCCTGCAGTGTCCTGTGTAGTAGAGCAGAGCATATCTTCACCCATATACATCAGCGCACGTATCTTCAGATCCTCCTCTTGTTGAATTTTGGCATGCGCAGAACCAAAATACGTGCGTTCTGAAACAATCGCACATTGTGCTCAGTATGCGTCTCTTGATGAATCAGGCCCAGTATGTATAAAATAAAAATAACACACGTTTGGTTCAAGATATCGAAGATGGTAATAGAAATGGACTAAAAATGTAATACTTTAGATATTATATATATCATGCAGTGAGAATGTGGTACTGTGTTATTTTTTTTACTTGTTTACTATATTTTATACAATACAAACAATTCTATGCAGTACTCGACACATATATTTTTAAGCATTGTTTCCCTGCCAAATTGACTTTTCAATCTTCTTTTTATAGACTTGTCCAAGATCACAAGGAGCTTGTAATAAGATTAAACAAGGGGTTGCCAACATTATAATTACCATTGTTAGAGGACCTATTTTGTTGAAGAATTTAATAAACAAACAAACACACATAACATCCAACTCAGAGGTTAAAATAGTTTTGCATTGTAAATAATTAGGAAACATCCTTTCTTCCTCTTCAGTTAGTTTTGACAATTATTTTGTCTACATTTTCGGGTTCCTTGATTATTGCCTAACAGATTTGACTCATACATCCTTTGTGTCAGTCTGATCATGTCAGTGATTTTTCCGGCATATGCTGAGAACTACAAAGAGGCTTTGGTGGGATTAATAGCAGAGGGCAGTTCCATTAGTATAGGCTGCAAATGAAGAGAGGTGCTTAGCATTGGCAGAGGTCTTCCAAGGGCTCTTAGCTGTAAAGAATTAGGTCATTTTCAAATGACTGATGAGGCAGCTTCAGGTACAGTATAGATGTTTGACCTCCGACAAAGGCAGCAGAGAGCCTGGATGAAATATTATTAAAGGAAATATAAAATGTCTCATTTACTGAGAATATATAGTATTGTAGTTACTTAAATAAATAATGAATATCATTGCATAGGTACATTTTGTCCCTAAGAATAAGCTTTTTTTAAAAAATAAAATAAAATAAAAAGATTTCTATTTATCTGAAAGAGATATGATAATTTGTTATTATTATTATTATTATTATTATTATTATGATCCATAATTTATAAAGCACCAACATAGTAAGCAGTGTTTTACATTTTGGTGATCATGATGAAAATAATTAACGTACAATTACATGAAACAGAAAGAAAAGTTGGTCCTGCCCAAACGAGCTTATAATTTAAAGGTGAAAATTTTCTAGGTGTAGGTTCTAGCCCATCTTGGGTTATTTACATAACATCCTGCTAATATAAAAAACTACAGTGTATAAGAACTTGCATTTGTTCTAAGAGATAGTTAATGACTAGTTTAATAATAATAAATCAATGAATATATTAGAGATCTACATGAAATATTTTAATGATCAAGGTTAACTTTGCAAGTAATCTCACACCCTGGAGAAGCAGCATTTCACAACTCCAAACCAGTCAAAACATCTTTGTCATTAATTACCTGGCTATTGGACATGCAGATAAGGTTCACTAACCATCTAGGTATTTAAATGTGGCGCTACAACCACAGAAATACTATACAGATAAATGTTAATGAATCTCTAGAAACAAATGCTTTAGAGATTTAGTGACTAATTTAATTTAAGTAGACATTTTTTAAAAAGAATATCATAATGTTTTTAATGAACATGTAACCCTATAAGTCCCTCTTTCTTTAAAATAATCAATCTTAAAAGGGGAGGAGTAAAGTTTGTCACATCAATTTGCCATCTAGTAAATATAGTTTATAAAACATTATGTGACGGGTTGTTCAGAGGGATGAGGGGCTTAAGAGGTCAATAACAACTAGGGGGTGTCTTAACACTCAGGTTGTAATCAACTACATCAATCTGAAGTGGCATTATAATTGTCTCAAAACATACCATTCAGTAGATTCAAACACTATAATTATGTTTTTCTGTCTCCTTAAGTGAATTTATATATGGCCACCACTAGGCATAGAAGCACTTGACTCCCTTTTCAATATCCAGAAGGGCGGACTTTCTATCAAAATATTATAACTATTATAACTATTATTATTCTCGGCCTTTTGGCTAAGATAAAGTGTAGTATCTGTTCATATCAGGCCCAATACCCGATGGGTGTAATGCTGATCGAGTTAAGTGAAATAAACTCTGCTAGGTCCTACCTGCTGGAAGAATATTTCACGATCAACTCCAGCTGAAGATGCCATCTTCTCTTCTGGAGATCCTGCACTGCTCTTCTGTGCTAGGGAAGACTTTGAGATCAACCCCAGCAGAGGATCAACCCCAGCGGAAGAAGCACCCCTTCTCAGCAGAAGACGCTGCTCTTCTCTACCCAGTGGGAAGAAATCTGCATAGCTCCATCCCCTTGAAGAAGATCACCCTCCAGACCAGCTTTTCAAGCCTTCTTGCCCCAGGAAGAAGATCCAGAATGATGGCTTGAGTTGCTACAGCTCCTGCCACCACCCCTGCTCCTGTCCCCAGGAAGAAGGGAGGAAAAACCCCTGCATCATAGCCTCTCTCTGAGGCTGGAACCTCTGCCTCCACCGCCCCTGCTGGTCCAGGACAAGGGAAGCCCAGCCAAGATGCCACCCAGAGAACCCGCACCGTGGAACTCTGGATGAGAAAGACCATCATCCTGAAGCTCAAGGAAGTGGACGGAAGGGTGCCAGACATGACGGCAGAGACCTATGGGAAGAAGATAGTCCTTGATGAAGGTTTCTTGAATGCTGAAACCCTCAGCATCCAGAACTTCATCAGGGGCTTTTTCTACATCATCTTCGCCTCCATTGCAATCTGCAAAAGACACTGGGAGGCTGTGAAATCAGCAAGGAATCTCCTTTCTCTCGCATTGTGGGGAACTGTCCCATCCAGAGGGAGGAAAGAAGAGTGACGGTCTGAGTGAGAACTCCACATCCCCATGGCAAGGATATCGCTACCTTCCTGAATCGCTTCTGCTCCGTGGTCAAGGACCCCTCCAAGATCCTGGATGCCGATGGTTTCTGGACAGGCAAGTGGTCCATCAATATGAGGCTGAGGAAAAATGACTCTACAACAGATGAACTCCAGCACCTGCCATCAAGAGTTTCCCTGGGTGGCTCTACCAGCCTTCTTCATTATGCTGATCAGCCTAGGAACTGCGGGAACAGTTGGGAAGCTGACCACATGTGGAGAGCCTGCTGTCACGCTTCTATGCAGAAATACAGCTAAAGAGCCAGGAATATGATGAAACACAAGTTGTTTATTGTTGGGAAGTACAAACCAGATGGAGTAGTAATCAGCATAGCAGGGAAATGCAGAAAATATTACCAGGTATACGGAGATGCAGGTAAGCAGGTGAAATGAAGAGATCCCAGGCAGCAGATAAGCCAGAGCACAGAAGCATGAAAAGGCAACAACAGCTTGGTACAACAATAACCAGCACTGTATGCTGGGAGTGACAGGAATAAGAAGAGATACACCCAGGTGCAAGGGATAATTAATGAGAAGGTTAACCCCTGGTAAAACAAAAAGGCACAATAGCAGCACCTCTGGTGAATAGAGGTACTGCCACAATATATATTGTGGCAAGAGCCCGCTACTGGTGAAGCACGCGCGCACAACTTCTTCCTTTTTATGGTTCTTTATTGTCAGGATGGTAATAATATTTTGATACCGTATACTTGCACAGCAATTATGAAGACCCTATACGCTTACTATACATAGTCCAGCTCTCTGTCCAGATCAGCCAGCTAGCCCAGCAGGACTTCAATTACATCTAACTGGAGCATCTTCTCAACCTCCTTTCTCACGTCCACCCGTCTGGCTTCTGGAATACGATACGGCTTCTGCTTTACAATGACTCCTGGTGCAGTGACAATGTCATGTTCGATTAAGGTAGTGCGCCCAGGAATGGAAGAGAAGACATCCCTGTTCTGGCGAATCATTTCTTCAGTCTGTTGTCTCTGCTGAATGGACAAGGCTGGCTCTATGGGCACTTCAGACTTTTCAATGGCAGTACTCACTACCTGAGGAGAGTTTTCCTCATCATGCCAGGGTTTAAGAAGGTTCATATGATATATTTGCTCCTCCCTTCTCCTAACCTAACTGGCGGACTCTGTAATTGACAGGACCGACAGCCTCTAGAACTTCATATGGACCCTGCCAATGGGCGAAAAGTTTGCTTTCCTGGGTAGGAACCAGGACTAGGACCTTGTCCCCAGGCTTGAAAGATCGAACAACAGCACTTTTATCATAACTTTTCTTCTGTCGTTCCTGAGCCTCTTTTACATGTTGCTGCACAATGGGCCCTATTTTTCCCAGCCTCTCATACATTTGGGACACAAATTGTACCAGATTTGGCTCCCTGGGACCTTGCTGCTGCCAGCCTTCTTTTAACATATCTAAGATACCCCTGGTCTGTCTCCCAAACAATAACTCAAAGGGACTAAACCCTGTTGAAGCTTGAGGTACCTCATGGATGGCAAACATCAAATAGGGAATAAGAGTGTCCCAATCTTTTTTCTCTTGAGCCACTGCTATCCTGAGCATGTGCATTAATGTGCGGTTAAAGCGTTCCACCAAGCCATCTGTTTGTGGATGGTATACCGAGGTGTGAAGCACCGTAACCCCCTAGCAACTGGCACATGTCCTTCATCAGTTTAGACATGAATGGAGTACCCTGATCTGTGAGAATTTCTTTGGGTATTCCCAAGCGTCTAAACATCAATACCAGTTCTTTAGCTATGGTGCTGGACTTAATATTGGTGCCCACGTGCTGATTATTTCAGTGGCCCCACAAGGTCCATAGCTATCCGTTCAAAGGGAACTTGTACTATTGGTATTGGAATGAGAGGTGCCCTGTACATGGGTTTGGGACAGGTTCTCTGACAAATGGGACAGGACCGGCAATACTTTTTCACTGCCATGTGTACCCCGGGCCAGAAAAACCTAAGCAGAACTCGTTCCCGTGTTTTATCCTCCCTAGGTGTCCCCCACAGACATGTGTATGTGCTGCTTTTAACACTAGGGTTACATGGACCTGAGGAACCATTAATTGTTCTACTTTATCCCCCTGTACAGTAGCAACTCTATACATGAAATTATTTTTAACAATAAAATATGGTATACCTTCTGCAGCCCAGCGTTAATCTCTCTGAACAATGAAACAAGCAGAGTTTTATACCTGACACTCCTCCCACAGGCCTAGCTTGATGGGCAGGTGACACACCCACCTTCCCTTTAAAAGGAAACGCCCATCCCTGGCTCTGTTTAGACTAAGACACACCCTGTCTGTTTGCTGAGTGGAAGCAGCTTTTAAATCAAGTTAACACACTCCAAACTACACATATGTTTTAACCTGGTTTAATCTCCACCTAGGTGCATAACTGTGCCAATGTTTTGTTCTGTTTGTATACTTTATCTGCCTCTTGTCAGAAAAATGCCTCCCTTTGTTACAATATATAATAAGTAATAAAATCCAAAAGGCAGGAGCTGCCAGGCAAAGCAGCATGCAATGCAAAGGGCTTGCAGGCAAATTCTGACAGTACCACCCCCCCCCCCCCCAGGGGCGCATTCCAGACTCCCAATTACCAAAAATGTCTAAATTTATCGGAATCATAGTCCACAATTGGGGGACCGGCAGAAAAGTCCTCGTCCACAGGCGGGAAGACGAAAGAAGTCATTCCTGAGCAAAGCTGAAACACTGCAAACACTGCAGAGCCTCCTCTCTTCTTACGTCCCCCTCTTTTACGGTATTTCCTCGAAACTGGAGCCTGGGACAACTGGGAGGAGCACAAAGGTAGTTCTAGGCCAGGTGAGATGGGTGGTATTCCTGAAAATACAGAGGCCCCACAAGGTGGAATAGAGGGAGGTGATTAATGCCTCAGTAAAGATTTGTAAGTCCGATAATATGGGATGATCTGTCTCAATAAATGGGTTTGCCCATTCCAAAGCTTCCCCTCTAAAATGCAATATTAGGAACAATACTTAGGGTTATTAACGAGGCTCGGTACGGAGGGAATATGTGAAGCAGAAAACCTCAGAAGGGCACTAAGTTGGGAAAGGTGCCCCTCAAAGAAAGTTAACGGCTCAGACTTGGCACCCTCAGCAAGGAATGACTCAGACTTGGCAGACGACTTGGCAGCAGGCCCGGACTGGGCGGCAGACTTGGTAGCAGGCCTGGACTGGATGGTAGACTTGGCAGCAGGCCCGGACTGGGCGGCAGGCTTAGCAGCAGGCCTGGACTTGGACAGAACAGCACTGTGAAAAGCCTCAGAGCAGATAGCTCCAAGTGGTAACTCGAGCTGAACCACATAGAGTGGCAAATTGGGCTAAACCGCATGGAACGGCAACTCGGGCTTAACCGCATGGAACGACAACTCGGGCTGAACCGCATAGAATGGCAACTCGGGCTGAACCGCATGGAATAGCAAAGTTTCAGGAGTTGACTGGAGGGACATGGAGACTTGGGAGCAGAGGCAGCGGCTGGAGACTCCGGTGCAGAGGCAGCAGCTGGAAACTCGGGTGTAGAGGCAGCGGTTGCTGGAGACTCAGGACCGGACACCGTGGCAGGAGACTCATCCCGGACACAGTGGCAGGAGACTCAGGACCGGACACAGTGGCAGGAGACTCAGGGCCAGACACAGTGGCAGGAGACTCAGGACTGGACACAGTGACAGGAGACTCAGTGCTGGAGGCAGAGGATGGCACCTCAGAGCTGGAGGCAGAGGATGGCACCTCGGAGCAGGAGGTAGAGCCTTGGACCTCAGAGCAGGAGGCAGAGGCTGGGACCTCGGAGCAGGAGGCAGAGGCTGTGACTTTGGAGCAGCAGGCAGAGGCTGTGACCTCGGAGCAGGAGGCAGAGCCTGTTGCCTCAGGACAGGCGGCTGGAGCTGGCGCCTCAGGACAGGCGGCTGGAGCTGGCGCCTCGGGACAGGCGGCTGGAGCTGACGCCTCAGGACAGACGACTGGAGCTGATGACTCGGGACAGACGGCTGGAGCTGACGCCTCAGAACTGGTAAATGGGGTTGGCGGATTAGGCCTCATCCCAGGGAGCCGAACAGGTGAAGTGTAAACAAATCCGGAATGCGGGGAGGAAACAACAGAAGATGGTTCAGTAGGCTGTTGTGATCTGCGGAGAGGACAGACTTGTAAGAAGTGTACATTACTGGAACAGTAGAGACACACAATCTCTTATCTCATTATTCTGCGCCGCCACTCCTCTTTGATCAGATGGGGGCGTGGTCCACCTGTGAACTGGGATTTTGTTACACCATAGTTCTTAGTAAACTGCCAATTTGTAGAAGCACAATTAACAGATTCCACAGCAGAGAAGGTTGGTAGAGACAAATCAGCAGCTTCTGAATTAGGAGAGACAGGATCTAAAAGTCTTCAGAGTGGGTCCATAAGTAAAGCAGAGAATTTAGCAAGCTAAGAGCATAGCAAGATTATGTCCTTTTGTAAAGTTGTGGCAATTCAAAAGTTGGTAAAGAAGACATTTTGCAGAAAACAAATGGAAATGATTTGCAGTAAAAAGGTCCCGGTTTAGAAATCTTCACACGACTGCTTAACTGTTTTTTGGGCTAGTTATACTGTCACACTTCTATGCAGAAACACAGCTAAAGAGCCAGGAATATGATGAAACACATGGGGCCTGATTCATTAAGCTACGGTTACGTATCTTTTTGCATTGTTATTTGCGTAGCGTACTTTAAGAGACGCAGACACTTAGCTAGAGAAATAAGAATCTCAAACTCGAAAAACACACCCACTTGCGGTCTTTTACACTTACGCTACAGGAATAAGAAACTCACCCACCTGCGGTCCTTTAGACAAGGTAGAAACCCAAGCAACGGATCCCAAGCAATTGACGTTAAGCTAAACAATGTATACGTCACGGCCAATGTGGGAGGTCCGACGAGTTTGTTTACACATATCAAAACACAATCCCTGTGGGTATTTTAATAATATAGCTGTTCAAATTTTATTCATTGTCAAGTTTAACAGACGTGGTACACTTTGAACAATATTTGTCATTTGCTATTAATTAGCGTAATCCACACTTTTCCCTAAAAGACAGATTGCTGAAGGACTTTGTGTGTTTTGGAATTCAAGTGGCCGTATAGTACGCAAAATGCATGTACATCGCTAGATTAAAATCAAATGAATAAAGAAGCTCTGAAAAGGTATGTAGTTGTATAAATCCATCTGGGTTGTTATGAAAATGCATAGCATACTCTTCCATAAGGATACACACACACACACACACACACACACATTAAGGGTGTGTGTCTGGATTAGAACTCATAACTACCTTTTTGGAAAGTGGATAGCTAACCACTAACACAAACTGCAATTTGAAAAGAAGAAGAGCAACAATACAGCATGTGTGCTACACAGAAAACTGATAGTTAATAATACTCTTCATTATTCAGACAAATTACATACAAAATAGGAATCTCACAGGTAGCTCAGTAGTTAGCACTTTGGACTCACCAAGATGCAGGCATAAGTTCAAATACCAAGCATACCCATACCCATAACATTTGCGTGCAGATTGTGGACTTTAATCATTCATCTCAGAAACTTGGCCAAATTTTTTTTGTTTTGTTAAAACATTGTTCTACATGCTCAACCACAATGTCAAATCTGCCCTCATATTTAACATGTATTTACAACTCTAATGCAAATTTATTATGGCAAGTTCCTTTTTTCACGGCTGACAATGTTAGTGTTTGAACTTTCATAAAGCAGCATGGACCACAGTTCACATGAACATTATTATGTGCATGCTGACATTTATTACTACGAATGGCCTAAGAGGGGGGAGGGAGGAGTTGGATTTGCAGGGGACAGGCTCCTTGAAGTTAAATGCAGCATTGCCTGCAAAACTAATTTAATCTGGATCTACGGTTTACAGGTTATGTGATGTACTCAGCTTTACCCAAACAGAACACTCACCACAGTTGAGTAGCAGGATGGTTTCCATCGGTTGCACTTCTGCCTTACAGCACTGAGTTCAGGAGTTCAATTCCCAAACATGAACTCATCTGTATACAGTTTGGATGTTCTCTTCAATGTGTGACTGGCTTTGCTTTGACACTTGAAATTAACCTTAGACTATCACTACAATGGACCATGATTTGTGGAACTAGCTATGGCATTTGCCATATAACTTTTTTAATGAATCTTGCCCCCAGGGTACTTTATTTATGTGTCTGCTATTACTACTGATGGCCGACCTCTTGGAGAGGTGGATTGGTGGTGGAGGGCACTTGTTCCTTTTGCTTACATGGAAATAGCATATGCAAACCTTTTTTCTTCAGCTACTGCTTGTGCTTGGATGTGATTTCAACATCTTCAACATCTTCTTGTCTTGTAAAATACTATAGCAAACACCGGTTCTGCATTGTGGCTTATTCTTTAGCACCTCTGACTCCCTTTGCTGGTATCCTGAGCTGGATTCCTGACCATTGCCTTATGTGTATTGAGTTACTGTTATTCACATGTTAGTGTGGATTTCCTTACAAAATACACAAAATACTTGCTGAGAGCCACAATTAGTAGGGCTATATAAATGTTGCAACGATGATGGACCTGTGACAAAAATCTGTCGCTTAAATGTAGAGATGGTCACTGACCCCCGTGTTTTGGTTTTGTATTCGGTTTTGGATCTGGATTAACGTCAGGTTTTGGTTTTGGTTTTGCAAAACCGCCATTGCGTGTTTTGGTTTTGGTTTTGTTTGGTTTTGTTTTGCTATTTTGTTGGAAAATCAATGTTTTTGGGCCTAAAATAACCAAATTTAGTGCTCCACCTGTTTCTTGGATAAGTAGTGTAATTGTAAAGCTAATAAATTATCAAAAAAACAGTTTAATTCCTGGTAGGTAGGCCTTCAATAATTTTACACACAAACCAGATTGTCTTCCTCTCCATCTATTCATATTGGCAATGCAGCCATCGTCTTTGGGTGTATATTACAGCCTACACTTATAGTTAAATATGTAAAGAAATGGACAAA
Organism: Mixophyes fleayi; assembly: GCF_038048845.1. NCBI lineage: Eukaryota > Metazoa > Chordata > Amphibia > Anura > Limnodynastidae > Mixophyes > Mixophyes fleayi. The sequence continues at coordinate 43,599,778 of NC_134412.1, forward strand.
GGCAGTTTGGTTTCTGTCTCTATAGGCCCCCCTCCAGTTGTAGAAAACACAAAAAAAATCAGCCGTTATAGACTGTACAATATTATTTGAAATGGACAAAGGCAGTTTGGGGTCAGTCTGTGTATGACATCCTACCCATAATGAGAAATTGCCAAAACAGCAGCCTTTCAAGATGGTACGTGATATGGAAATGCCCCAAGTACCTTTCCTCTTTGGGGGTAGATGGAACCCTGGACTTAAATAGAAAGTTTTAAAAAGATGTTATCGTCATCATCTGGATCTTCATCCTCACCCTCATCAGTGTGTACGTCATCATCACAGACTATCAATTAATCGCCGCTTGAATACGCCATTAGAGAACAGTCAGTGATTGGATGTCTTGGATGGTGAAGGCCTTCCTCGTGGAAGATGTAGTTCATTTTTATAAACATAATTTTCTCCACATTTTTTGGAAGTAACCTTCTACGACGATCACTGACTAAGTTCCCTGCTGTGCTGAACACTCATTCAGAGTACACACTGGAGGGTGGGCAGCTTAAGTATTGCAAAGCAAGTTTGTACATGGGTTTCCAAATGGCCTGCTTTTCTTCCCAGTAAGGAAAGGGACTGTCTGACATTTCCATATCAATTACCTCTTGAAAATAATCCTCCACCATCCTTTGCATGTTTATTAAAGTGCTGCAATATAGTTCTTTTTCACAGCCAGATAAATTGCTGCAAAAGAATGGGGGACACCCCAAAAGCAAATGGAAGTGCTAAATGTATTGTTTTTACTGTGCTGCAATATAGTACTTTTTTAACAGCCAGATAAATTTCTGCAAAAGAATGGGGGACACCCCAAAAGCAAATGGAACTGCTAAATATATAAATATATTTCTTATTAAAGGGCTGCAATATAGTTCTTTTTTCACAGCCAGATAAATTTCTGCAAAAGAATTGGGGACACCCCAAAAGCAAATGGAACTGCTAAATATATAAATATATTTCTTATTAAAGGGCTGCAATATAGTTCTTTTTTCACAGCCAGATAAATTTCTGCAAAAGAATGGGGGACACCCCAATAGCACTTGGAATGCCAGAAACTGAACAAAAAACCCTAATCTCTTCTCCTCTTACTGCTGTAACAATCTGGCATTAAGCTTTCAATGCTGTTTAATACAATCAATCAATCACTGTCCCAGCGCTGATATAGCCAGTGTGACCTAACCCTGCTCTCTCCCTGTCAAATGGCGATGGATTGCTGTGGAGGCTGGTATTTATGCTTTTTAAATCTCGCGAGATCCGAGCTCAGAAAAACGAATACGTCACGATGACGTTTTGCCTCGATTTCGAAACCAAATGGGCGGGAGAGTACCGAGCGTACTCGGTCCGGTACTCGGATACCCTAAATTCGGTTGAATTCGGATCTCGGGGAACCGAGCCCGCCCATCTCTACTTAAATGTTAGTCTCTTTGGAATCCATATCCATTCTTTATTGACCATTGACCCACATGTTGTGCATTTGTAATATATTAATAAAGACACATACACCAATCTTTTTGTTTCTTAACTTTGGTTTGTTTTCAGAATAATCACAAAAAAATAACTATTTACAAATATTAAGCGATAAAATATTTACAAATTTAAATAGGCCCATGCCTTTATTATTTTTTTCTATGTTTCTTGCATTTTTTTGATATACCGCTCAATATCGAGCTGTAGTTCTGCGGCCGATTGGGGGAGGTCTGGCAACCGCCAATCTTGCTCAACGTATGCTGTAAAACAAATAAACAAATAAGTCCATGGCACACTAATTTTACAAGCAGACAGGACTTACTAAAGATGTGAACTGTTGCATAACTTTAAACTGTTAGGCCTCTTGCTACAAATGCATTTGCCCACCCACTAGATATTGATAAGGCTTTTGTGTAGCATTTTTAGAGATATACAAAATTCTGGTGTGCCCAGGGGAGAGGGACGTGGACAGGATCGTCTCAACAGCATTATAGGCCCCAGGGCAAACCACTACACTGGGGCCCTACCTACACAACCACTCACAGGAATAAAATAAAAAATATCACAAAAATTCAGTTCATACTTATTTTATTTATTAAACAAGTGTTCAAATAAAACTTTAGCTCGCTTTATTGCAAGCGAATTGGTTTATAACTGAATTAAAAATCAATAGAATTATATGCTGACAAGTTCACAAACCTATCGAGCACGTCTGCTCGTGTGGGCTCATGTCGTCAACTTGATATAGTGATTGACAACAATGTAGGACCATTATGATTGAAACCTCTGACATTTATGTCCACTTGTATTTAACATGTGTGACAGCAGGGATCATTTACAAGTATAATGGACATCTCAATGTTATCCATTTAATGCAAATACTTACCATCTCTCAAGGCCCCTGCCCCTTGGCTGGCCGCCACAACCACCTCTGGCCTCTCCTCCTCCTGGTCGGCCTCGGGCTCCTCCTTCTCCTCCCTGTTGTCCGGCACCTCCTCCTCCCTGGTGTCCGGCACCTCCTCCTCCTCCTCCTCCCTGGTGTCAGGCACATCCTCCTCTGCCTTCTTCTCCTCCACCACCGACTGCCGGCGTTTCCAGCATTGCCACCGTTCCCAATGTGCCCGATCTGTTGGAAACAAGGCCAAAAAATCAGGGTGTTGTTCAAAGAAACACCAGCTTAATAAACAATAGTAGTATGATAATCATGTGATCAGACATTTTAAATAAACTTCTCATTGCCAGCAGAGACAAATATTAACTACTACAAAAGAAAGGAGATAAACATGATAGACACAAAGCATTTCAAATGACCTGTAACAAATGTTTGTTTTTGGTGTAGGGATGTGGACTATCTCAGTGGCCTAGTGGTTAGCACTTTGCTCTCACAGCACTGGGGTCAGGAGTTCAAGTCCTAACCATGGCCTTATCTGTATGGACTTTGAATGTTCGCTCCTTAGTTGCATGTGTTGACCCAACACTCCCAAAACATACTACTGGGTGGTTAATTTGGAGAATTTAAAAATTGCCAGTAGTCTGTGTGCATGTGTTAGGGAATTTAAGTCTATAAGCTCCAATGGGGCAGGTACTGAAGTGAATGAGTTCTCTCTGTACAGCACCACTGAATTAGTGGAGGGATATCAAATACTGTGGAAGATGACAATACTTTTGAAAGCATGCTTTGTTGGGACTCCCTCACATTTCAAATAGCCAGTTAATGAATGACTGCTTAGGTATATATAGTACAGTCGGTAATATGTTTGCACCTTATGGGACCTTCAAAATCTCTGAAAATGAGCTAAGGACTTGGTTTTCCAAGCTGGCTTTCAAATGTTTTGGCAATAATAAAAACAAATCTGCCACTATAATCTTCAAATGGTTTTTAAGCTAAGGTCAGCAAGTTACAGCACTGGGGTCAAGAGTTGGAGAGCTTGAATCAAAAACCGGCATTAATGTTCTGAACTTTCTCAATAAATCATTTAGGAAAGTAAATGTTCAGCAGCCAAATTTAGGAGACCAAAGTAGGTTGGGTGCATTGGAAGGGGAATGACCTTTCTAGTGTGGAGGAAGATTAATATGTAGTGGCAGGCCATGTCAGGTGATTTGGATGAACATATTTTGAAACATATACCAAAAATAGATGCTTAAACACGTTTACGGCAATTAATAGAGAACTCACTTCTTTTGATCTCCTCTCGGAGCTCGCAGAGCAGCTGTGGCTGACGGCGGCGGAGGCCGCTCCAGTGCCTCTGCAATTGGACTACTGTCCGCCGGCGGTTAAATCGGAGGTTAAATATGCAGACGGACCGTAAGTAGGCCCACCTCTCATTTGTAGCCCTGGAGGGCTCCACGGACTCTGACATCCTTGGGAAGGACCTTGTGGGACATTCTTCTATATAGGTACTATTTTTTACCCTTACATTTTTATCGCTTTAAGTGTGATTTTTACCAACATTTATTTTTACTCTTTTTCTCTGCTATTACAGGGTCTGTGATTTAGTCACTTTACATATTTAGATTTTTTCCTTGACATACATACTTTGGATCAATCCATATTGTTTTTACCTTATACTTTTATTTTATTTTATTTTTTATTTTTCTATATGTAACTTCTGGGAGATCCTTATTTTCCCTATTTTTTGTACCCAGCCTTAATAAACCCTTCTGGTTATTTACAAAAGTGCCTTCTGTCTGCTTACTACCACCTATTTTGTTCATTTGTTGCATTCCATTTACATCTTGTTGCTGTTATTTCTAGCGCCGTGGGTCAATATTGTGTTTTTACTGATCTATATTGGAAAGTTCTGGAATTCGTCCCGCTGAGACCCACTTTGACAGCTTTACACATTTTTTAGAGCAGCGCTGTTATCCCTACAATCCTTTTCTATCCGCAGCTTCACCTTGTTTGTTATATATCTTCCCGAGGGCATGGATAACATGCCCTCTGGAAGATATATAACAAACGAAGAAATTTGCAAACAGACAGCCCTTGCCAGTCCCGAATTCGTGCCTGCTGAATATTGCTGTCTTCATGTTTTAGCTCTCCTCTCTCACAAACTGGAAGTATTCGGCGTTCGGATTGGTTCTTTGAGCACGTATGGGCGCGCTCACGTCTCACGCGGATCTTTCAGACGCCTCTGTGTGTAATGGTTGTCTCTCCATCCAAAAACATTGCGGCTGTCGCAGGTGAGACGAGTACTCTGTGCTCTGCAATTAGGAAGACAGTGTACACCTGGCCTATTAATGAAATCATGCATTTAAACTAGAGATGGTCACTGACCCCGTGTTTTGGTTTTGGATTCGGTTTTGGATCTGGATTACCGTCAGGTTTCGACTTTGGTTTTGGTTTTGCAAAACTGCCATTGCGTGTTTTGGTTTTGGTTTTGGTTTTGGTTTTGTTTGGTTTTGTTTTGCTAATTTCTTGGAAAATCAATGTTTTTGGGCCTAAAATAACCCAATTTAGTGCTCCAACTGTTTCAAAGATAAGTAATCTAATTGTAGAGGTAATAAATCATCCAAAAAACTGTTTAATTCCTGGTAGGTAGGCCTTCATTTATTCTACACACAAAACAGATTGTCTTCCTCTCCATCTATGCATATTGGCAATGCAGCCATTGTCTTTGGATGTATATTACACCCTACACTTATAGTTAAACATGTAAAGAAATGGAAAAAGGCAGTTTGCTTTTTGTCTCTATAGGCCCCCCTCCACTTGTTTAAAAAACCAAAAAATTCAGCCGTTATAGAGTGTACAATATTAATTAAAATGGACAATGCCAGTTTGGTTTCTGGCTCTATAGGCCCCCCTCCACTTGTCGAAAATACAAAAAAAATCAGCCGTTATAGACTGTACAATATTAAGAGAAATGGACAAAGCCAGTTTGTTTTCTGGCTGTCTATGCCCCCCTCCACTTGTCGAAAAAACAAAAAAATTCAGCCGTTATAGGCTGTACAATATTAAGAGAAATGGACAAAGCCAGTTTGGGGTCACTCTGTCTATGACACCCTACCCTTAAGGAGAAATTGCCCAAACAGCAGCCTTTCAAGAAGGTACGTGATATGGAAATGCCACAAGTCCCTTTCCTCTTTGGGGATAGATTGCACTCTACACTTACATAGAAAGTTTTAAAAAGATGTTATCGTCATCATCTTCAACTTCATCCTCACCCTCATCAGTGTGTATGTCATCATCACAGACTATCAATTAATCGCCGCTTGAATACGCCATTAGAGAACAGTCAGTGATTGGATGTCTTGGATGGTGAAGGCCTTCCTCGTGGAAGATGTAGTTCATTTTTATAAACATAATTTTCTCCACATCTTTGGGAAGTAACCTTCTACGGCGATCACTGACTAAGTTCCCTGCTGTGCTGAACACTCATTCAGAGTACACACTGGAGGGTGGGCAGCTTAAGTATTGCAAAGCAAGTTTGTACATGGGTTTCCAAATGGCCTGCTTTTCTTCCCAGTGAGGAAAGGGACTGTCTGACATTTCCATATCAACTACCTCTTGAAAGTAATCCTCCACCATCCTTTGCATGTTTATACTCGTATTGGATGGAGTTATAGGCAAAGTGACACATTTTTTTGAAAAATCCTTCAAACCAGCCCAGATGTTAAATCGTTCTGGTCTGCCCCCTGCGTCTTCCCTGCTTCTTTTTGGGAAATTACATTTTTTTACGAGCAGCAGCAGCTTAAGAAAGTGAAGGAGGACACGTCGTCAAGCCGAGGCCCAGTTCAGCGGCCAACTTGCTGAGCAATAGCTCTTTGCAAAAGTTCACATCTTGCTCAAAACGTACCGATCCGAGTTCAAGATCTTCATAACTCGAGGATCATTGTGAAGCGAATTAAGTACTTGATCGACAAGGCCAACATACTTTGCTGAATTGCTTGCTTTCAGCTCCTCCTTCATTTTCTCAAGCTGCTTTTCCAATAGTCTAATTAAAGGAATGACTTGGCTCAAACTAGCAGAGTCTGCACTCACCTCACACGTCACAACTTCAAATGGTTTCAGCACCTTGCACAGCACTGAAAGGATTCCCCACTGTGCAAGACTGAAATACATCCCCCCTCCTTTCCAAATGTCATGGCTTGTGCAATATGCTTGGGTGGCTTTGCGCTGTTCCTCCATCCTCTGAAGCATGTACAGGGTGGAATTCCACCTAGTTACCACCTCTTCCTTAAGTTGGTGGTACAGCTCTTCGAGTTGCTGTAATCTCCTACATGCTGTGGCTGAATGCCTGAAATGGCCTGAAATTTTACATGCCACCGAAAGCATCTCCTGCACCTCACGGTTATTTCGTAGGAAGCTCTGCACCACCAAGTTGATGGTGTGAGCAAAACAGGGAATGTGTTGGAAATCACCCAGCTGTAATGCTCGCAATATATTGTTGGTGTTATCAGAAATGACATACCCTGGGGAGAGTCCAAGTGGTATAAGCCATGCATCAATCACATGTCTCAGTTTGCGTAACAAATTGTGAGCTGTATGCCTGTTAGTAAAGCCGGTGATACAAAGAGTGGCCTGCCTGTGGCAAATGTTACGTAGTGGTGTACATGCTGCTGCTGTTCCTGCTGGTGAAGGTGAATGACCCAGTGGGCTGTCACCGTCATATGGTCTTTGGTTTGGCCACTTCAACTTGTCCACATATCTGTGGTTAAGTGGACAGTGAGCAGAATGGCATTTTTGAGCGCAATCTCTAAATTTTATACACATTTTAGTATAGTTGTGGAATTGCTTTACGGGAGAAATGGTGTCCCAATGGAATTCTGTAACGCGGACACAAAACCTCAATTAACTGTGAAAAACCAGCTGCGTTTATTGTGGAGATTGGACGCAGATCTAACACTAACATTGCAGCCATGGCGTCTGTGATTTGCTTGGCGACTGGGTGACTGCTGTCATATTTGCTTCCCCTAGCAAATGATTGTTTCACAGTTAATTGCTGAAATGACTGCTCATTTTCTTGACCTGCCTCTGGGATCACGATTCACCCCCAGCAGCAGCAACAGCAGCAGTAGTGGGACTAACGCTTTCTTCAGAGGAATCAATAATAGTGCAGGAGTCATCCAGCCTTTAGTGGAATGCCGGGCTAACTCCGAGCGCTACTGAGGATATTGATGAGGATGGTGTGGTGGGTGTATTTTGTAGCCGTCGGGAGTGGAGGGTCTTAGCTGTTGATGGAGTGCTTGTAATTTTTTGGGAACAACTTTCAGCTTTTCCCAACACTTTGACATGAACTCTCATTAAATGGCGTAACATAGACGAGGTTCCAAGATGGTTAAGGTCCTTCCCTCGACTAACTGTGGCTTGACATAAACTACAAATGGCTAGACAATTGTTGTCTGGATTTGGGTAGAAATAATTCCACACATAAGAAGTGGATTTTTTTGTTTTATGCCCAGGCATGACAATGGCCTTTTTCTTGTCACGTGCCAGAACTGCTGCCACTGGTGCAGGACTTACACAAACAACCTCATCTTCATCAACATCCTCATTAGAGCCCTCGTCGCCTACACAAATCTCCCCCTCATCCTCTTCTAATTCCAAAGTAGCATCCTCAATTTGTTTATCACTGGCTACACTCGGGCTATTAAGGCACACATCAGCAGAATGCTCACGATTAGACATCCCACTGTTGGATGGACTCTCCACAGGGATTGGTGTCATTTGTGAATCAGAGCAAATATTATCCTCTAATGCCTTACTGTTATCTTGCAGCTCGGCTTTGACGCGTAACAGTAGTTGTGCACCAATTGTAGGCTCGGTAATTTTTTGGGATCTGCCACTAATAGGCAAAGATGAAGGCCTCATTCTCTCTTTGCCACTGCGTGTGTAGAATGGCATGTTGGCAATTTTTTTTTATCGGCACTTAACTTTTGCTCAGTAACACTTCTTTATCACTTCAACATGTAAATTTTTTTGGGGTTTTGTTTTTTGGACTGATTTCGAAACACTGTGTAGTTTGACATCGCCTTGCTCAGATAACGTACTGGGAACACTAACAGCAGGACTGGTGACAGAACCTGGTTGCTCATTCTGATCATATGTGGACTGCTTTGAATCCATTCTGAGCGCAAAGCACTTGCAGTGGTAAAAATTATTTGGTAAGATACTGCTGACAAATATGACTTTTGACAGCCAGAAATATTTATGCACAATTATGGGGGATACCCCAAAAGCACTGGGGAGTGCTAAAAATGATTTGGTAGATACTGCTGACAGATATGACTTTTGACAGCCAGAAATATTTATGCACAATTATGGGGGACACCCCAAAAGCACTGGGGAGTGCTAAAAATTATTTGTTAGATCCTGCTAACAGATATGAATTTTGGCAGCCAGAAATATTTATGCACAATTATGGGGGACACCCCAAAAGCATTGAGGAGTGCTAAAAATTATTTGGTAGATACTGCTGATAGATATGACTTTTGACAGCCAGAAATATTTATGCACAATTATGGGGGACACCCCAAAAGCACTGGGGAGTGCTAAAAATTATTTGGTAGATACTGCTGACAGATATGACTTTTGACAGCCAGAAATATTTATGCACAATTATGGGGGAGACCTCAAAAGCACTGGGGAGTGCTAAAAATGATTTGGTAGATACTGCTGACAGATATGACTTTTGACAGCCAGAAATATTTATGCACAATTATGGGGGACACCCCAAAAGTACTGGGGAGTGCTAAAAATTATTTGTTAGATCCTGCTGACAGATATGAATTTTGGCAGCCAGAAATATTTATGCACAATTATGGGGGACACCCCAAAAGCATTGAGGAGTGCTAAAAATTATTTGGTAGATACTGCTGATAGATATGACTTTTGACAGCCAGAAATATTTATGCACAATTATGGGGGAGACCTCAAAAGCACTGGGGAGTGCTAAAAATGATTTGGTAGATACTGCTGACAGATATGACTTTTGACAGCCAGAAATATTTATGCACAATTATGGGGGAGACCTCAAAAGCACTGGGGAGTGCTAAAAATGATTTGGTAGATACTGCTGACAGATATGACTTTTGACAGCCAGAAATATTTATGCACAATTATGGGGGACACCCCAAAAGCACTGGGGAGTGCTAAAAATTATTAGTTAGATCCTGCTAACAGATATGAATTTTTGCAGCCAGAAATATTTATGCACAATTATGGGGGACACCCCAAAAGCATTGAGGAGTGCTAAAAATTATTTGGTAGATACTGCTGATAGATATGACTTTTGACAGCCAGAAATATTTATGCACAATTATGGGGGACACCCCAAAAGCACTGGGGAGTGCTAAAAATTATTTGGTAGATACTGCTAACAGATATGACTTTTGGCAGCCAGAAATATTTCTGCACAATTATGGGGGACACCCCAAAAGCATTGAGGAGTGCTAAAAATTATTTGGTAGATACTGCTGACAGATATGACTTTTGACAGCCAGAAATATTTATGCACAATTATGGGGGACACCCCAAAAGCACTGGTGAGTGCTAACAATTATTTGGTAGATACTGCTGACAGATATGACTTTTGACAGTCAGAAATATTTATGCACAATTATGGGGGACACCCCAAAAGCACTGGGAAGTGCCAAATATTAAAAAAAATAAAATAAACCTCTATTCTCCTCTCTTCTCTAGCGATTTTTGTTACAGCAATTGGAATAAGAATATTTTATTCTCTGTCCCTGCTCTAATCAGCCTGTGACTACACCCTGCTCTCTCCCTCTGTCAAATGGCGATGGATTGCTCTGGAGGCGTGTATTTATAATCTTGAAGTATCGCGAGAACCGAGCCACGAGATCCGACGACGTCACAATGATGTTCGGCCTCGATTTGGATTCGGAGCAGGCGGGTGAGTATCGAGCTACTCAGCTCGGTACTCGGATACCCAAAGTCCGGGTGGGTTCGGTTCTCGGGGAACCTGACCCGTCCATCTCTAAGTTAAACCCACCTGAACTCTTATTTCATTTCTGGTCATGTGCAATTTCCCAGAGCAGGCTATGCTATTGTAAAAAGCTGAAAATCATTGCCTATTTTCCCAGAATGTTGCCAGAATTTGGACAAGCAAATCTTACAGTAAGTACTATTTGATGTGATATGTTCAGGGCCACCGAGAGGGTGGGGGTACTAATTATCCGGACATGACAGGGGGCCCGGGCCGGGCCCTTGCGCCGACGATTTTTTAAAAAATTTATTTATTTTAAATCATTTTTTTCTTTTTTTTGTGGCGGGGGGGGGGGGTTCGGTCATTGGTAGGGGGAGCAGGGTAGTTAAAAAAAAACCCATACTCACATGATCGCGACGCCAGCGTCCAACCTCTCTGCTGCTCTGTGCTCCATTCAGACTGAATGCCGGGTGTGACGTCATTATGTCACGCCCAGCATTCAGACAGTCTGGAGCAATGGAGCACAGAGGAGCAGAGAAGACCAAGAAAGAAGAGAGAAGAAAAGGTAAGTGAAGGGAGGAAAACAGGGGGGGGGGGGGTCACAGAGGGTTTAAAAAATGGGTGGGGGGCAACATGACACAGAGGGGTTAAAAAATGAGGGGGGCATGGCACAGAGGGGTTGAAAAACAAGGGGGGGGGGCATGGCACTGAGGGGTTAAAAAACGAGGGGGGGCCTTGCACAGAGGGGTTAAAAAATGTGGAGGGCAGCATGACACAGAGGGCTTAAAAAATGGGAGGGGCATGGCACAGAGGGGTTAAAAAAGGGGGGGGCATGGCACAGAGGGGTTAAAAAACAGGGGGGCATGGCACAGAGGGGTTAAAAAATGGGGGGGCATGGCACAGAGGGGTTAAAAAAAGGGGGGTAGCATGGCACAGTTGGGTTAAAAAACAGGGGTCAGCATGGCACAGTGGGGTTAAAAAATGGGGGGCAGCATGGCACAGTGGGGTTAAAAAGGGGGGAGGCATGGCACAGTGGGGTTAAAAATGGGATGCTGCATTTGCCACGCCCCCAAATGCATGACCACATCTCCGGAAAAAAAATTGTAGCATACTCGACTATAAGGGAGGCCCCATGAATTTGTTGTACCGGGGCCCTGAATTCCTCTTAGCAGCCCTGGATATGTTGCAATAGATACAACATGTTTGCTTAAAAATAGGTCCCAACCTTGTACTATGCTTGCAACTTTCAAAGAGTGGCCTTGCCCTCGAAATGTGCAGGCAAAGTATAAAATTTACTGCAACACTCTGCTAATGTGTTTCCCCCAACAAAACCCACTATTAAGTAGATGATAGCAATGTTGGTCAGATTACTGCAAATGTATCTAGGCACTTATTTAGTTTTTTCTTTTTAAAAAAAGACTATATATTGTATACTCTTAAACCTCTTTACGACTTTATTTTGCATTTACCTTACATTTCAAATTACATATTTTGTTCCTGTTCTGATTTTGGAATGGAAGATTGGTGAGTTAACTGTGTTGCCAACGTAATAACAATGGGCCTGATTCATTAAGGATCTTAAATGAAGAGGATTCTTATTTCAGTCTCCTGAACGAAACCATGTTACATTGCAAGGGGTGCAAATGAGTGTTCTGTTTTGCACATAAGTTAAATACTGCCTGTTTTTTCATGTAGCCAGGGCCGGTGCAAGGTTGCACCCTAGCAAAGCTTAAGCTTGCCGCCCACCCCCCCAATAAAAAAAATTCTAATTTCCCAGCCACTGACACACTTAAAAATAATAACTCTTACCACCTCTTGGCTGGCTACAATGCAGTCCAGATGTCTGATGCAGCACTGATGTATGATGCAGAATGCTGTCCAGGCTTCACTGCTGCCCAGGAGCAAACACAGGATATCTAGAGGGAAGGCTCCAAATGCTAGACTTCAGAACAAAACAAATGAAAGAAAAGAAAACATGACATCACTCACCTGTTACACACTGACATGTACCCCGCTGCCCACCAACTTCACTCACACATGCCCGTCTGCCCAGTAGCTGTTCTCACATATGTCACCCCTTGCCCATCAGCTTGTGTCACATATGCCAGCCGCGTAGGCGACACCCGCTTTACTCACATGCCCCACTGCCCACTACTTGGCTTTTTTTTTTAGTATTTGGCCACTACTTGGCTCTCCTCTGTTGCTGTCTATTAATGTATTCTGTAGATGATATATTAAATATACTAACACATGCAAATAAATAGAGAAAGGTAATCTAAATGACCGATAATCCAGACCGCTCTATTTTATTTGCATTTGTTAATGTATTCTGCAGATATAAAATTAAATATACTAATAGAGGGCAACAAAGGAGAGCCAAATAGAGGGCAAATACTAATACACATAAATGGTTCCTTAACTATCCTAGAGTAGCCCCAGCAAGGTGAATTAAAGCTGTGCTTCATTATGCATCGCTGCATTTTGTCACGGCACTATTTTAGTATAAAGACCCCATAGTCTCTAACTCAAGGACATTTCTAAGTGTAATCCCCCATCTCCCTATTTTCTCCAGCCTCCTCCCCCCCAATTTTCTGTAGCATCCATTCTCCCCCCTTTCTGTAGCCTCCATTCCCCCCCTTTGTATAGCCTCCATTCTCCCCCCTTTGTATAGCCTCCATTCTCACCCCCTTTGTATAGCCTCCATTCCCCCCCCGTTCTGTAGCCTCCATCCCCCCTTTTTATAGCCTCCATTCTCCCCCCTTTGTATAGCCTCCATTCTCCCCCCTTTGTATAGCCTCCATTCTCCCCCCTTTTTATAGCCTCCATTCTCCCCCCTTTGTATAGCCTCCATTCTCCCCCCTTTGTATAGCCTCCATTCTCCCCCTTTGTATAGCCTCCATTCTCCCCCCTTTGTATAGCCTCCATTCTCCCCCCTTTGTATAGCCTCCATTCTCCCTCCTTACTGTAGCTTCCATTCCCTCCTCTTTCTGTAGCTTCCGTTCTCCCCCCTATGTATAGCATCCGTCCCCCGTCCCCTCCTGTTATCTGTAGCCTCCTCTTTCCTGTACTCACCTTAACTTCTTAATTTTCCTTCCTCTCTCTTCTTCCTCGCTTCTGTCTTCTTTCTCTGTCGGCTCCTCTTCACTGGCAGCGTCGTGCGTCATGACCTCACGACGCTGCCAGGCGCCGGGTAAATTTTAAAATGCGGTGCTGCTACAGTGCAGCACCGCATTATAGCGAGCGGGCGAGCGGGGCGGGCGGTAGGTAGCATTTATTTAATTATCACTGGGTCCCCCACTTCAGTGCCGCCTTTCAGAGCCCGGCGCTCTAGGCAACTGCCTAACGTTGCCTAATGGGAGCGCCGAGCCTGCATGTAGCACATACATATCAACTTTAAATTTCAGTGTACAAATAAGCTCTCAAGTATTTGTGTGCTACATAAAAAAACAGGCAATATTTAACCTATGTGCAAAACAGAACACTCATTTGCACCCCTTGCAATGTAACATGGTTTTGTCCAGGAGACTGAAATAAGAATCCTCTTCATTTAAGATCCTTAATGAATCAGGACCAATGTAATCAAGTCAACAATGAAAGCCCATGTATTATTTGCCAAAGTATTAATCAGTTAATTTGGCTAACTAATTTTTGGGGTCAGTTTGAGAAGTGACTGTTGTGTGTATATATAGAAAGAACAAATATTTTTATAAGAAGGTACATGTGCTGGATAACTAGGTTGGAGTCTGACAAATGCATTCTTTAAGAGGGTGGTTGGTCTACAATGTATCGTTGCACCTGACTCTTTGCTTTGCAAATAAACACCCTCCATTTATTTTCTATGGCAAAAGAGGGTAGACCCAGCAGTGAGTGCCCGACAGCTGTGGCAAAACGCCGCCGATTACATTTTTCAGTCTGAATTACAAATCCTTGTTGAAGAAGTTATTACTGAATTTCATTCAGGACAAGAAGCAATAACTGGATATGAGTGAGCCTAGAAATGTACAGGAATTACTCTGAAAATTAATGTTGTATCGCAATGACAGCGTAAACCTGCAGAAGTGCAGAAACGGTACAACTCCAATGTTTCTTCTAAAGCACTCTTTTGTTTAGATGACTCAAAACATATTAATACTTAGACGACTGTGAGCTTAACACATCCTTGTGTCTGTGTAAGTCATTTCTCTAGCAAGGCCTTAGTTACCATACGAAATCACCATGGTACTTTCACAAATAAACATGTTCAGTGTTCTATATTATCCACGCTTGAAAAGCCACACACATTTTACTGTGTATTGTTTTTGTCCTTTGGTGTGTTAATTGCAAAAGGACACTATGAATTTGCATGTTTTGCACTATTCTGCCATTGAACGCTATATTCTTTTTCATTTCCACAGATGGGCTGACTATAAACTGTGGCTCAAGAGGATGCGCGACTAGCTGGAGGCGACATTAACACCCAACGAGGAGCGTGCAAGTGTGGTCATTTCAATGGTGGAATTCGTTGGGGTGGGCGACATTCACACTGGCTCTAGCCCACCCAATACAGGAGAGCTCTCTCCCCTAGGTACATGATGATTCTCATTATTTAATGTCTGTTAATGTTTCTGTTCTGTATCTGCACATGAGACATCTCTCAGGATGTGTCTTTTGTCAAGCTTTACTGTCAAAATGTATTTGCCTATCACAGACTAGCAAATGAATTGTACACACTGAATATAAATTGTCTTAATGTGTTGGCCCATTGCAAAATGCTAACAAAATACGTGCTTATGGCGGATTTTCGGGACTGGCAAAAACTGTTTGTTTGCAAATTCCCTGGAATGTCAATATTTTAAAATGCTGCATCATGCTTGTGCCAGATTGTTTAAAAAGGTAAATATTTCCGTCAAACTTTGAATTTCAAATCTTCTCTTCTCTTTTTCTCTATATACAGAACGTGAAGACCAGGCTGCTGGGGAGGTGGAGGAGGTAGCTGTCCATGATGTGGAGGAGCCTCTGAGGGAGCAGGCTGAACTCTTGAGGGTGCAGTCACTCTCACTCATATCTCAACAATTTGAAGCCATCACCAATTCACTGGACACTCATGTTGCACAAATAGCAAGCACTCTACCCTGCATGGAACACCAACTCACCACTTTGAATAACACACTCACCACTTTCAATACCACATTCACCACCCAAATGTCCACTCTCAATTCCACCTTAACTAATATTGCAACACTCCTGGGTGATCTCTTGCATGCCCACTACCAACGCACCTTCACCCATTTCAGCCCATACCACACCTGCTTCATTCCCTACCCCCCAACAACAGTCATCTCTTGCCTCCCCCTTCCATGCCCAGTCTCTTTCCTCCCCCCTCCCTGTCCAGTCTCTTGCCTCCCCCCTCCCTGTCCAGTCTCTTGCCTCCACCCCTGCACAGGCCGCTGCACCTTCACAGCGTCGGGCACAATCTGCTGCCCTCGAGAGTTCGGATGCTTTCTATGAGCCCTCCACATCATGGGTAACGAGAAGCCAGGCCAGGCGTGTAATGAGCCCCGTGCCATCCAAAAATAAATAAAAATTATTATATTTATGTTTAATTTGTGTTTTTTTTCCAATTTGCCACAAATTTTCAAGATATATTAAAAAAATTTAAAATCTTATGAAACTATGTGGTTGTTACTTATTGTAGGCATATTAAGTCTTGATAGTAAAAATCAGACATTTTTCCCAGTGTCATGACATTGTTATCTCAGAACACTGAATCTACATTCCTTCAAACAATATTTGCAAAGTGTCTTACAAGACATTTATGTTTAAAATGGTGTGTCATATGAGTGCCAATCTGTCATCATATGTCTATTTGCGCCAAAGATTGTGAGGAGGGAAATAATACACATACCCAAGCATTCACCCACAACAAGCCAATATCCAAAACCTCCAAGATACACACATAAGTACCTAAAATCCAGGAGGACACTCCAATAGTTTGTTCCACAGGGACAAGTGTCTGTCACTCACCGGACTGTGAGTGCCGCTTCTCGTGTGTTTAGGAACCGTGGCCGTCCACCATCCTGAGGGTTTGCGCATGTGCAGCCCTTTCAAACCTTCAGTACCTGTTGCTTTTAGTTAATTGGCTGATCAGGCAACACTCCCTATTTAAAGCACCTGTGGTCAATACCTCGTTGCCTGATCTTGGAGTCTCATTCCCCATGAGCCTCTGAAGGTGTTCCTGTGTTTCCTCGTGTATTCAGCTCCTGCTGATTCCTGTTGTTCGTTTGTGGTTTCCAGACCACTTCAACTCTCCTGTGTTCATCGTGACTGCACCAGCTGATTCCTATCTGCTGCCTCCGTGCTTCTACTGAGTCCTGCTCACCTCAACTCTCCAGTGTTCATCGTGTCTGCAGCCAGCTGATTCCTATCCGCTGTCTCCGTGCTTCTACAGTAATCTGCTCACTTCAACTCTCCTGTGTTCATCGTGACTGCACCAGCTGATTCCTATCCGCTGCCTCCGTGCTTCTACTGAGTCCTGCTCACCTCAACTCTCCAGTGTTCATCGTGTCTGCAGCCAGCTGATTCCTATCCGCTGTCTCCGTGCTTCTACTGAGTCCTGCTCACCTCAACTCTCCAGTGCTCATCGTGTCTGCAGCCAGCTGATTCCTATCCGCTTGCCTACTCCGTCAAAGTATGATGGAGACCCCAAAACATGTAGGGGTTTTCTCAATCAATGCTCAGTTCATTTTGAGCTCCAACCTCAAAATTTCTCTACTCATCGTTCCAGAGTGGCCTATCTCATTTCCTTGTTTTCCGGACAAGCTCTCGCATGGGCTTCCCCTCTGTGGGAGAGAAATGATCCATTATTACAGGATAGTGCCAAATTTATTTCCACATTCCGAAATGTATTTGATGAACCAGGTCGTGTCGTTTCCGCTGCATCCAGCATCCTCCGTCTACGTCAGGGTTCTCGTACAGTAGGCCAGTACGTCATTCAATTTAGGATATTAGCCTCTGAACTTCAGTGGAACACTGAAGCATTAATTGCCGCCTTCTGGCAGGGGCTTTCTGATAAAATTAAAGATGCACTGACTACTCAAGAACTACCTACTTCTTTAGAAGATTTGATTTCTCTTTGCCACCGTGTAGACATGAGATTTCGTTAAAAGAGAGTCTGAAAAAACAACTTCAGTTAAAGCACCTCTTCGCTCAAGTCCTCAACTTCGCCCAGCTTCATCTCCGGTGATACCCATGGAGATAGGATGCTCCAAATTAATGTCAGAGGAGAGGGACCGAAGAGTAAAGAATAGACTTTGTATCTATTGTGCTGATTCCACACATATGCTCAATTCATGCCCTAAAAAATCGGGAAATGCCAGGCCCTAACCAGTTCTGGAGAGGTGAAGTTAGGGTCCCTGGAGTCCTCTCCATGTTCTACGAAATTAAAAGTCTGTGCTTTTGATGTTACAGTTTCCTTTGCTACCAAATCCTTTAAGTCCCAAGCACTTATTGACTCTGGAGCTGCGGGAAACTTTATTTCTAAATCCCTCGTGAATCAATGGCCCCTACCAGTGATTACCTTGAAGACACCTATTACTGTGACTGCTATTGATGGATCACGCATTATCAATGGTCTCATCACCCAGAGTACGTCTCCAGTAACCCTTCAGATTGGTGTATTACACCAAGAGGAAATTTCATTTTTAATTCTTCCCGTTACTACAAGTCCGATTGTTTTAGGCCTTCCATGGCTTCAATGTCACTCTCCCCAGATTGACTGGCGCACTCCTCAAGTTACGTCTTGGGGAGCTGAATGTCATCATCGTTGTCTCTCTCAAGTCGTTCCTCTTAAAATACAGCAATCCTCCATTTCACCTTCCTCACCGGGACTTCCTCCTCAGTATGCTTCGTTTGCCGATGTATTTGATAAAACTCAGTCTGAATGTCTTCCTCCTCATCGTTCGTGGGATTGTCCGATTAATCTTCTACCTGGCAAGACTCCTCCCAGGGGTCGTGCGTATCCACTTTCGTTACCTGAAACTCAAGCTACATCTGAATACATCCAAGAGAATCTCCAGCGAGGATTTATTCGACCTTCTACTTCTCCCGCTGGAGCCGGGTTTTTCTTTGTAAAAAAGAAGGATGGATCTCTACGCCCCTGCATAGATTTTCATGGACTTAATGCCATTACTATCAAAAATCGGTATCCCATTCCACTTATTACTGAGTTATTTGATCGTATTAAGGGAGCTCGGATCTTTACCAAGTTGGATCTTCGTGGTGCCTACAATTTAATTAGAATCCGGTCCGGTGACGAATGGAAGACAGCTTTCAACACCAGAGATGGGCATTATGAATACTTAGTAATGCCCTTCGGGTTATGTAATGCCCCCGCTGTTTTCCAGGGCTTCATTAATGAGATCTTCCGGGACTTGTTATATTTTTGTGTCGTCGTCTATCTGGACGACATATTGATCTTTTCACAGGACCTGCCTTCTCATCACCAACATGTGGCAGAAGTTCTTTCCAGACTCCGGAGAAATTCATTATTCTGCAAATTAGAAAAATGTTCATTCGAGTTGCCCCAGATTCCATTTTTGGGATATATTGTCTCCGGAGTTGGTCTGCAGATGGATCCAGAAAAGGTGAATGCTGTGTTACATTGGCCTCAGCCAACTACTCTTCGTGCAATTCAGCGTTTTTTAGGTTTTGCCAATTACTATAGACGCTTCATTCAAGATTTCTCATCGATTGCATCTCCTATTGTGGCCCTAACTCGTAAAGGGGCCAATACTAAGCAATGGTCATCTGAGGCTCTTCAAGCCTTTCAGTTTCTTAAAGAGTCCTTCTCATCTGCTCCCATTCTTCGACAGCCTGATGTGACGCTTCCCTTCTTCCTAGAGGTAGATGCCTCTAATGTTGGTTTAGGAGCCATTCTCTCCCAAAGATCCGAGCAACAAAAATTCCATACTTATGCCTTTTACTCTCGGGGTCTTCTGCCTGCGGAGAAGAATTACACCATCGGGGACAAGGAGTTGCTGGCTATTAAAGTAGCATTAGAGGAGTGGAGATATTTGTTGGAGGGAGCTCGTCATCCTGTGACAATTTTTACTGATCATAAGAATTTGTCATATCTACAGTCTGCTCAATGTTTGAATCCTCGTCAAGCAAGATGGTCTCTTTTCTTTTCTCGTTTTGAGTTAATCATAACCTTCAAACCAGCTACTAAGAATAAAAAAGCAGACGCTCTATCTCGAGCCTTTGTGACGTCCTCAGACGTTGAAGAGGGTCCCAACCACTCTATATTAGACCCCAAATGTGTTTCTCTGGCTGCTTCTTCCACTAAGGCGCTACCATTTGGGAAAACCCTCATGCCTCCTGCTCTTAGGAAGAAAATCCTTTCGTGGTTTCACTCTTCTCGTTTTTCTGGACACTCTGGTGAACGCAAGACCTTTGAAATTCTCTCTCGAAGTCACTGGTGGCCTTCTATGAGGAGAGATGTCAAAGATTTTGTAGCCGCATGTGAATTGTGTTCCCAGTTCAAGACTCCCCGCAGAACTCCAGCGGGTTTGCTTCAACCACTACCCATTCCGTCCAAGCCATGGACCCATATTAGAATCGACTTTGTTACTGATCTTCCTCCTAGTAAAAACTGCAATACTATTTGGGTAGTGGTGGACAGATTTTCGAAGATGGCGCATTTCATTCCCTTGACTGGTTTGCCTTCTTCTTCTACTCTGGCTGAGTATTTCATCAAAGAAATCTTTCGTATTCATGGATGTCTGTCCGAGATTGTTTCAGATAGAGGAGTACAATTCGTTTCCAGATTCTGGCGGGCCCTCTGTAAGACCTTGGGCATACGATTATCACTCTCATCTTCCTACCATCCTCAATCAAACGGACAAACTGAAAGGGTCAATCAAGATCTTGAGACTTTTATAAGGATGTTCTCGTCAGCCAACCAAGACAACTGGGTAGAATTGCTTCCATGGGCTGAATTCGCTCATAACAACATGTACCATGAGTCATCTTCTAAAACTCCATTCTTTGTGGTTTACGGTCACCATCCATATTTTCCGTAATTTCCTGCCCTCCGTCCCACCCAAGTTCCTGCTGTAGAGACTGTTTGCCAAACCTTCAAAAATATTTGGTCTCAGGTCAAAACCTGTTTAAAGAAGACATCTGCCAGATATAAGTCTTTTGCAGATAAAAGGAGATGGGCTATTCCACCACTGAAAATCGGAGATCGTGTTTGGTTATCTACCAAAAATATCCGTTTGAAGGTCCCATCTATGAAGTTCGCTCCTCGTTTTATTGGTCCGTATAGGATCATTCAAGTTATAAATCCAATTTGTTTTAAACTTCTACTTCCTAAGAACCTTCGTATTTCCAATGCCTTCCATGTGTCTTTGCTCAAACCTCTTGTCATCAACCGTTTCTCGGTCCCTCCTTCAGCACCTCGGCCAGTTCAAATTCATCAAGAGGAGGACTTTGAGATTACTCACGTTTTGAATGCAAAAATTTCGCGAGGAGTTCTTCGTTTCCTCGTTCATTGGAAGGGCTTTGGTCCTGAGGAGCGCTCATGGATCAAAGCTGAAGATCTCAACGCTCCAGCTCTTCTTAAGAAGTTTTATTCCAAGTATCCAGACAAACCCGGTTCCAGGTGTTCTGTGCCCACCTTTAAAAGGGGGGGTACTGTCACTCACCGGACTGTGAGTGCCGCTTCTCGTGTGTTTAGGAACCGTGGCCGTCCACCATCCTGAGGGTCTGCGCATGTGCAGCCCTTTCAAACCTTCAGTACCTGTTGCTTTTAGTTAATTGGCTGATCAGGCAACACTCCCTATTTAAAGCACCTGTGGTCAATACCTCGTTGCCTGATCTTGGAGTCTCATTCCCCATGAGCCTCTGAAGGTGTTCCTGTGTTTCCTCGTGTATTCAGCTCCTGCTGATTCCTGTTGTTCGTTTGTGGTTTCCAGACCACTTCAACTCTCCTGTGTTCATCGTGACTGCACCAGCTGATTCCTATCCGCTGCCTCCGTGCTTCTACAGTATCCTGCTCACTTCAACTCTCCTTTGTTCATCGTGACTGCACCAGCTGATTCCTATCCGCTGCCTCTGTGCTTCTACAGTATCCTGCTCACTTCAACTCTCCTGGGTTCATCGTGACTGCACCAGCTGATTCCTATCTGCTACCTCCGTGCTTCTACAGTATCCTGCTCACTTCAACTCTCCTGGGTTCATCGTGACTGCACCAGCTGATTCCTATCCGCTGCCCCTGTGCTTCTACAGTATCCTGCTCACTTCAACTCTCCTGTGTTCATTGTGACTGCACCAGCTGATTCCTATCCGCTGCCTCCGTGCTTCTACAGTATCCTGCTCACTTCAACTCTCCAGTGTTCATCGTGACTGCACCAGCTGATTCCTATCCGCTGCCTCCGTGCTTCTACAGTATCCTGCTCACTTCAACTCTCCTGGGTTCATCGTGACTGCACCAGCTGATTCCTATCTGCTACCTCCGTGCTTCTACAGTATCCTGCTCACTTCAACTCTCCTGGGTTCATCGTGACTGCACCAGCTGATTCCTATCCGCTGCCCCTGTGCTTCTACAGTATCCTGCTCACTTCAACTCTCCTGTGTTCATTGTGACTGCACCAGCTGATTCCTATCCGCTGCCTCCGTGCTTCTACAGTATCCTGCTCACTTCAACTCTCCTGTGTTCATCGTGACTGCACCAGCTGATTCCTATCCGCTGCCTCCGTGCTTCTACTGAGTCCTGCTCACCTCAACTCTCCAGTGTTCATCGTGTCTGCAGCCAGCTGATTCCTATCCGCTGTCTCCGTGCTTCTACAGTGTTCCTGCTCATTTCAACTCGCCTGTCTTTATCGGGTCAGCGCTCCGCTGCTTTCATCTCAGCTACTGGTTATCAGACCGCCTCAACTCTCCCGTGTTCTCCAGGTGTCCAGTTCCATATACTACTGCTTCCTGAGTATTGCCTTGTTCTTGCTGGTCTACCTACCGTGCGCTGCACCAACTTGGTTATCGCTTCCATCTTCCAGTGGTCTCTCCTCCTGCCGGCCTTCAGCTGCTCAGGTATCCCTGCACGCCTCTCTGACAGCCTGCTCTCCTGAACCGCGGTATGCATACTTCTCATTGACTGTGCTTGTGTATTGCATATCTAGCTGGACTGAGTTTGTTCTCCTCCGGAGTCCCTATCCACTGAGACTATTGCTATCATTTGACTGTGTTTCCTATTTGCCTGGATAGTTATTGTGACTCTGTATATTTGTGCAGTGCTGCTCAGTTATCATTATATTGTGCATATCATCGTGGGATCAAGTTCTGTGTGCCCGTGTATACTCTGCATTGCATTCATCTCCTCGTGCTCCTCCTCACATATATATTGCAGTGGTACAACTTGCTAGATGCAGACCACTGTCTCCTGTTCCCTGTGACACCAGTTTCAAGTATCCTCTCACATAGCAGTGGTACAACTTGCTAACGCAGACCACTGATTCCCCTGATACCTTCATCTGGATTCCATTTCTTCACCCAGACAGCGGTACAACTTGCTATACGCAGACCGCTGACTCTCACCACCACCTCGTTACTCCTGGACATTCCTCCTCACTATAGCAGTGGTACAACTTGCTATCCGCAGACCACTGACTACCCTCACGTTTCCTTGTCCATCTAGTTCCTCGTGTACAGTTATCTACCTATTACCAGTGCTGCTAGTCATAGACTTTTTTCGAGCATTCTCTTACCATCTGCTGTCTCTTGTTCCGTGATCATCCAACTACCAGTGTACCATATTACCAACTATACTGCCCTGGTAAGTCCATCATCTGGTGATACCTGGGTAAAGACTCCTAGTGCCCGTGACAGTGTCTAATGGAACAGTAGACTACAACCTTTCCAAGTGAGTATCATGGATGCTTAATGTACACATTTCAGACCAATATCCAGACATTTAGACCTGTCTGCCCCTTATTGTGTCTTCCCGAGATGTGTGTACAACTTAACTGTAGTGCAAGGCAAGGTTTCACTGTCCTGTGCTCTATGTTGCATGTACATGTTTAGTTTCAACCCTTACGGACATAAAGTAGGATTTTTAAACAGAATCCACAAGGCAATTGTCCCTACAAAGTTTGCCTGGTAGTGCCTGAATCCTTTAACAACTTAGTCCAGACATTTATTACTTAAGTGTCCTGGACTAAAGCATGTTAAAATGCCAAGGTGCCAAAATATTTGTAGATTTGGCACCTAGGTTCAATACTGTCTGTTTTTCATGTAGCACACAAATGTCAACTTTAAATATCAGTCTTTGCCAAATAACTATTTAGTGGGGTGCTACATGACAAAGCAGCCATGCATTACATAATTTTCTCCATAGTGATCAAATTGGTAAGCCGTTTATTTAAACCTAGTTTTGGGGAGGAGACTAAAGTTCAAAATGTCTGCACAAATATACTTAACGATTCAGGTTGGTAGTTTGTTATAATGTAAAATTGTGTCATGTGAATGGCAGAGACATTAGGTGAATTGTAGAAAATTGCTCATACTGGGTCATGGCTTCAAAATGCAGACATATTTTACACCAGTTGCAGTGTCTCATTATTTGTGTGAGTCAATGGTGCCTACCAAAGGATGTTCAACCTACAGTGTTCCTTGCTACGTATGGCAATACTTTAAACCAAGGTGAATTCATAAATTTCATATGTTATCTCTCAATAATGTAACACCAATCACAGGTTATAAAGCAACTCTGGTCTAGTCTAATGGTCTAGTTTATTCCATTCAAGGTATGCACCAAGGACATGATTCGTACCTACCAATCAGTACTAGTCTGATTATGTGCATTTTTCTAAAATATAAGAAAGCCTTACCCTTTTCTGAAGGCACAGTGGCTGGCACCCGGCCAGTGCTCCGCATTCACATTCACCCTGTTGTTTGCAAGCACACTTAATCAGCAGACATGGCCTAACTTTAGCAGAACAACTAAGATCAATGGTCATCCCAGTCCTTCTTTCAATCTGGAGATATTTCTGCAAAGAGACTCAGGCTGTAGTGGTGTGTGCAGTGTCTGCTGTGTGTCTGTATATTAATGTTTAGTAATACAGGACACAGTGAATATTGCTAATTATTACCTCAGTCACAGAACAACACCCTGTTATCCTTGTAAATACACGCCAACACATTATCTAGTTAGACTAGTGATGGATGTCCAAGCGCTAATTTGTCTCAATAACTACCTGTAATGTTTGAATAATTCACAATGGTCTGAGCCTGGCCAAACATACAAAATCTATTAAAAACAAAAGTCATTAAGGGATTTTGAACAAATCTGTCCATTGTGTTTGCTACTGAACACTTGAATGTCTACACTTTTACAGAGGCCAGGTCAGTAGGCAGAGGCTCCCCTACAGTAGTTTGCTTAAACAAAGCTAGTTCTGGGTAATTGAAAATGGGCCAAACATGAAAACACATTTATTGATGTCTGTTTTTACAGTTTGATAATACGCAGACAGTTACCCATTTAGCATAAATGACAACTATGAAGCCTCAGAATACCATGAAAATATTACCTACAGTGTATTTGTTGGTGTTACAGCGACTCGTATCCAAACACAGTATGGTGGTGAGCACAGACCTGAGATTGAGTTGAACCCAGACATTAAGCATTCATAGGATTAATGTGTGCTAGGACAGACTATCTAGGATGAGATGGGGAGCCAAAGTACATCTTAAATGGTGTAGAGTCAGTTTTAGCCGAAATTAAACGTTGCTTTCAAAATATGACGACAATCCCTAGGGAATAATGTGAAGGTTGGTATTAAGGTTAGGCCTTTTTAAACTCTCATTGTCCACATTTGGGTGGAGTGCTTGGCCTGGCCAATGTGATTGTTTAAATAATTAGTTATGTTACCTCTTTCGCATTGTGACTTAGTTGTGCACAGTTCACATTTGAAATATAGGTAGTGATTTCATTTCGAACACAGTTCCTCTAGGTTCCAGAATGATTATGCAGCCATGGTATCTTCCTCACCAAGTAGCTACTTAAGCCCCAAAAACCAAGCTTAGTGTATGCTGCAAATTTTAAATGCACTTTGGTGTAAAGCCCTATGCTTGGGATGTGCTTGGACATCGAGTAACGGATTGTCTGTCAGTGGTCATTACTTACTGCTTGCTTGACATTCTGGATGAGGGGCACTCTGCTGTGTGAGGAGACTGAAATTGTTGCCTCACAGTGCTATGATGTCTAATACTTGGAAAGTACTTGTGAATACCTTACATTTACACACATGTAGAAGCAGGCCTTGGTGTTACTATACCACAAAGTATCCCTAAAGATTATTTACACACACACACACGGACAAATCCGACTTGAAGATATTCCCATCCTCATAGTGGCCTAATTTGGAGGTTTGGCCCTTTCAGAGGGCATTATCAATGTGAATGCTATTGCCAAGCAATGATACATTCTGACACCAAGATCCAATCTTAAATTTGAATCCTAACTACTTGGAGCACAGATTGTGTCACCAAAACATGTGCACTGTGTGCAGGCTAACAATGTGTGTCTTCAGAAACATTTTAATTAGCTACAAAGTGTGTATCAGTTTGGGGCTGGAATGGAACATTGCATGACTGGACCAATAAACAATATAGGTGATGTGTAACATATCACAAATAGCTTACAAAGACAATCCACACTTAAAAGGGAGGATAGTGTCATTGTTTATCTGGTGTCCCAAAGTGGATTTAAAGGTAATGTGGAGACGGACCCCAAAAGATGGTCAACTTGCGCCTGACACCAAGGCATTGAACTGGATTGATTGTGTGGGCTTTGTGGTTACCATTTGGCTGTGGGCCTGATTTTAAACAAAGTGGCAATTGGGGCAGAAGTCTATTTTGGCCCTGTTGTTTGGAAAAGGTCCAAGGCTAGGAAGTGTTGTGGGCAACTCCTCAAATATTTAAGGGACAATTTTTTACAGAGGATAATTCAAAATGTAGAGGTTTGTGTTTACATACCATGTTGAACTTGCAGCATACAAATTGCAAACACTTGGGCAGAAAACAAGCAACCAGACATACAAACCTCCAAAAAAAACCATAATGGGAAATAGATAAAAACCACTTCATTTGTCGGTTTTTAGGCTACGGTCTGTCTGTGGCAAAGGACAAAATAATCACACATGCAATCAATATATTGTACAAGTAGACATGTGCCAAAATGGGCCCCAAAGCACTATGTATGGATTGTTGTGTATGACAAGAGAAAGCAAAGCAGTGTAGTAATCATCAGATACTTGCTTGGGACTGTTTGGTGACACTATTGCAGGTTCAGATTTATTGATTACATACATGATTCAAAACTTCCTACAAAATACATAGCAAAGAAGTCAGTGGTCTGTGTGGCAAAGTTCCTTGGATGAAGAGCTGGCAATCTGGCGAAAGTGAAGAAATACATAAGTAAGATTGGAGCATTGGAGAAATATTTCAACATGTCGGGAAATACGAAATACAGAACTCCAAAATCTAGGCCAACGTGCCCTGTTGAATGTCAAACAAACAATTACTAAGGCAATATTAGCTCACAATGAACTTTCATTTATGTACTTTGTTTATGCCTTGGTGCACATGAAGGTGTCTACTGTATTGTAAAGTGAAAAGTGTCTGGTAAGGTTCTACACAGTATACTCTGTAATAGTGGCTTGTGGGTTTGAGCTATATCTTGGTTTCAGAGTGTGGATTGTAACACAAATAGCACATTGACAAATGTTGACTTAACAAACCCACAAATGTAATGGTTACAAAGCTCAATATTGTATGCAGCACACACACTTGACAATTACATGTTCTTGATGCAAACACTGTAGATACTTACATTTGTCAACTGCCTTCACCATGGCCACATCCTCCAACTCCAAAGGCAAGTGATATGGCACTTAGGCCAGCACAATACCCTTGAGGGTGAAACAGCCTGTATTTAAAAAACAAAAGCATTACTTTAACAAATGTGCCATTCTCAGCACTGTAATGGGTCCAAATTCAAATATAAACTTCACATGCATTCATGAACACTGTTAGGCTAGATTTTAACTACAAATCTTATATATATTAATATTTTAAAGCTATTTGTCATTGACATACTAGACCATTCTGGCCTTTAATAAATTAGCTTATACAAGCAGCATATGTGTAATGTTCGAACAGTTCAAAATTAACTCTACATTTCCACACAAGAACGTTGATGTTTACACATTAGACAGTAGTTGCAATCAACCACATTAAGGCATGTTTCACCTAAAAGAATGATGTTAAACTTAGAGGCATTTAAAGAGAATTCCTAAAAACATTTTATAAAACACTTACAGGTTGACATTGATTTTTCAATAAGCCCAAATGGAACACATTTCATTAGGACACCACCCCATGTATATTTCTAATGACATTTGGTGGGTTCATACATTTGTGATTTCTATTTTGGGTTAGCTTGCTCATTATTACAGCAGAGAGCATTGGTGTCTTAAATGAAACAGTATCAATAACTGCTTTACCTCAAAAATATCTCTCCACCACATACTGCCTGAAGTTGGACCCATGCTCTGATTCCCGAGGGTTGTCTTCCAGATCTTCCTCCTCCTCCTCCTTGTTCATCCCAGCAACCTTGTCCACGACCCCTGGAACCCCACTCCGGATGGCAATATTATGAAACACCACACACAGAGCTATGGTCTTGCAAGCTTTCCTCGGCTCATACATCAGTGCACCACCAGACCGGTCAAGGCAGCGAAATCGTGCCTTTAACACACCAAAAGCCCTTTCAATGACCGATCTGGTGGCCACATGAGACGAGTTATATGCTTTTTCCCTCTCTGTGCCTGTGTTCAAGATCGGAGTGAGGAGCCAAGGGCAGGAGGGATATGCATTGTCTCTTATGTAGGATGAGAGGAAAGACATAATAAACAAAAATTAATACACTTTAACAGTAACAACCGACCAGCGTCAATAGGCAACCATAAATAGTAAATAGTAAATAGGTAAATAGTTTGGTAAGTGAGTAATATTACTGTATAATTACCATCCATTGTAAAATAAGTATGTCTAAAAAATCCCTACAAACAAATATAATGTAACATTTGCATTTTTTTTTAACATTTCAGCTAACCTTAACTGTTAGGTCTGTTTATGTAATTGGCCTACATTACCATGAAGTTAACCAAATGTGGCCAATTTGATTTTACAACTGTATAGTTGGACCAACTATAATTAAAAGGCACATGCACTATATGACACATTGCGTAAAGCTAACATTTCATGTAAAAGATAACATTTACGGGAAATAACTTTAAAATACATTATTAAGAACAAAAACCACTAAACTGAGTCAATACATTAGAGTAATTACCAAGAAGCCACGCATCTCCATGTTGGCTGACACCCCCTTACCTCTGTTGCAATCTACACCACATCTCTGAATTGCGAAAGGCAAAGGAGTCATGGGTACTTCCCCCCATTTTGCAACCAGGTTCCGAATCTGGAGAGACGGGTCATATGTGGCCTGTACGTATATTGAGTGGAAATGCTTGCGGTTCATCAAAACCGAAGCACTCCCACTCAATGGAACCAAGGCCACATGCGTCCCATCTACTGCCCCTATGAAATGAAAAAAGCCAGCTATGGTGGCAAACTGCTGCTTAATCCACCCAAGGGACTCCTCATCGAGTGGTAGATGGATAAACTGTGAGAGCCGCGACAGGATCGCCCTTAGCACAACCTTCAGCATGTGGCTGAAGGTGGCCTGGGACATACCTGCCGCGAGCCCCACTGTGGTCTGGAATGAACCAGATGCACAGGAGTGCAGTACCGCCTGTCGGGATGTTACGCATTGGCTCCAGGTCGCCCTGCACAATGCGCAGGGTGTACAAGATCACATGTGGGGGAAGCCTATAGTGGCAGAAAACCTCTCCATCCAACATTCCAAAGAGGCTGACATGTGGCCTGAAGACGCGCTTCCTCGGATGGCGATGTTGTACTTGTTGCTGGTTTTGACGAGGCGGAGGATCAGGCCCCCTGTGAAACAGATTGTAGTCCAATTCCAGGATCCCCTGTATGTACGACAAAAGCCTGAGTTAACAAACAAAACAGTAGGTGACACCTTTCCAGCTTTCCTTTTTCACCGTAGCCTCCAAATATGAAACCAATAGCTACAATAAAGTGAAGATTCATCTTCCAACTTGTTGTGGCAAAATAATGTCAAGATTTAGGTAAATTTTCATACAAATTAGAAAAAAAAGAAAAAAGATTTATTTTAATACTCCTGCCCTATTGAATGAGCAAACACCAACTCACCATATAGAAACCACACAGAAGTGCATGCCAAAGGGATACTTAGCAGACCCAAACACCAAAGTCACCTTGTGCAAATCACATTTGTTACATTAAAATTTGTAAGGTGTAAACAGTTAATGGACTGTGAAACACGGAATAAAGAAAAATAAGAAAATAGTGACGTCATTTTTGTTTTTGCAACCAAAATCCTAAAAAAACATAGTTAAATGCCTAACACACCACATCAAATACCACCTGGCCCTAAATAGTGCATAACAAAACAAACAAAACAATTGGTGGCACTCAATACTTACCACACAAACAGATGCAAAGCTGCTTCTTAATATAACTGTCAGGATGTATAGCTCCCTGGGCGCATGAAACAGATCAGTGGGTAAAATAAAACATTTAATGGATATTCACAATAACAATTTAGTTGCAACCCTGTAGATACAGTACAGTGCTGTAGTATATAAATACCATGCATATATATATCACAGTAAGCATAAGATAAAACAGACCATAATTGCACTTTGAATATACAGAGAATATAGAGGTGTTCAGTATAAACGTGGCCACGAACAGAGACTGAACAGTTGTAACGGTGTAAAGCAGGTGAGGCAATGCTTCTAAAGCTAGCAAAGAGTCCACTGTCTCTAATAGGCGGCGAGGCAGAGCCGGACCTTGTATGAAAGTGCGGGTCTTGTAGTATATCCTTTTTAGTAAACTGTGGCAATGTTGTCCAGTTACACATTGCATATGACTGGGGAAACATTCACCCTAGAGGAGAAAATAACATGTGACTCCATGGGGGTTGTTTATCTCCTACAATGCGTATAACAGATATACATATGCGCTCAATAACAAACTACGTGACACACCTGCAGCAGCAGGGGAACCAAGGAATCCCTCCTTGTGGATACAATGAATACACTTTGGACATTACTCTACTTCACTCAAGTTGTGGTTTTAGTCAGCACCACTATATTTTTATGCCATATATGTTCCTTTGTTGTTTTGTCACTGTGGCCATTATTGGGTCCTAATAAACTGTCCTTTACCTATATAGCTATTTACCCTCGGCTCCATCTGTCAGTTTCCTGATTCCCATTTTTCACTGCATTTAATCGTTGTGTAATCAATTACAGTACCAATTACCACTAACTGATACCCCCTCCCTCCCTTCTCACCCCCCCCCCCATTTTCTTTTTCTTTTTGAGGTCTACCCTGGCTTATGTGGACATATTTAGATCTTTTAGATTGACCCCTAATCGGTTTATACCCTATGGACAGTGATTTCAAGCCTTACAAGTGTTTTACAGAGACTTGTTTTTTTTTTTTTTTTTGTGCGACTCATCAGGTCAAAGACCATTGATTTTATTGCCATTCAGACTATGGTTTAGTCTATTCAATATTAGCAGTATATATTGATACACCACCTTTAGTTAGCCTATGATTAGTCGTTATTTCAATGTGTCCTAATTTACTACTGTTCTAATAATTCACTCCTTTTGCTGTTGGAACATATTTGTATTCATTACCTCCTACAATGCCTCTGTGGGTTACAATATATTGGAAGGACAGCCATAACTTAATATAACTGTCGCACGCAGACCTCTGACAACTCAAATCTGTTGGGGAGGGGGAACAGGTAACAAATAAAGGCACGAAAAGGGGGAAAAATTTGTCAAATACCAACATTATTGAAGTCTGGATGCAGTCCCTCAGCAAAATATACACAGTGATTGAATGTATCTAACTCCAAATGTAAACAAACACTTTACTTCTAACATCCAAAACCCACTCTCGAACAAAGTTTGTAAACCCCTTTCAGCACCAAGTTAAGTAGCTTAAAACATATAGTATGAATGGGTTATCAAGCTATCAAACACATAGCAATGCTTTGGTAGCTAATTAAAAATAATGAAGGTTGTCAAAGGTACTGCTGTAAACACCTAAAACCAGCATTTGTCCATCTGCATTATACTCACCCAGACCACTGAAACTCCCAACAGCACTGAAGTTCCACAAAGGTGTTTTTAAAGACCACTGTGATTACTGAATTATCCGCCGGTGAGTGCGTCGGCACAATACAAGCACACAGGTGCGTTGAGAGAGGACAAGTGTGTTTGGTTTGAAAAGATATCTGGCATATTTTCAGAGTGTAATCAAACTATGGTAAGTGGATTTTTTTAGGGTAAGTAACATATTTATAAAATGGACTTAGATGTTTGTGATGTGCAAAGATCATGTTTCATGAGTGTAAATGTTAAATGTATGCAAGAGAACATATGTACCATTTGGTGTAGACGATAGTATGGTGGTTAGTTATTCCATCTGTCAATGCTAAGGTCATAACTTCAAGTCCACCAGTATACCTTTTGTCACGGTTCTCATAAAGGAATCCAGTAGGTGCAGCAAATCCTAGAGGTTTGTACAGCTTTGCACTACTCTAGCAGGGCGCGGAGTCTAGCGAGGAGACGATGTTCACCAGGAACCGCCACAAAGCAGTATGGTCTTAGTTGCGTCTGGCTCGCAGGTCGCAGTCCCCACTAAGAGTACTGCACAGAAGCCCTTGGGAAGGCTACAGGGAATCGCACCGTAGGAGGAGTGGTCAGCGGTGCTAACAGTAAGTAGACGCCCAGGAATCGGAGATGGGGCGAGAATTCTGCACTGACCGAATACCGGTGCACATGATGAAGCGTTAGCTCTATAGACAACAGAATGGTAGTTGCAGCAGATGAGCGTCAGCTCTGCCGACCGCTGTGTGGTAGATGGAGCAAGAGGAGCGTCAGCTCTGCAGACAAATGTAGCGTAGATGCAGGGGATGAACGTCAGCTTTGCAGACCACAGTGTGGTAGATGAAGCAGGAGGAGTGTCAGCTCTGCAGACGAATGTAGTGTAGATGCAGGAGATGAGCGTCAGCTCGGCAGGCCACTGTGTGGTAGATGAAGCAGGAGGAGCGTCAGCTCTGCAGACGAATGTAGAGTAGATGCAGGAGATGAGCGTCAGCTCTGCAGTCCACAGTGTGGTAGATGAAGCAGGAGGAGCGTCAGCTCTGCAGACAAATGTAGTGTAGATGCAGGAGATGAGCGTTAGCTCGGCAGGCTACTGTGTGGTAGATGAAGCAGGAGGAGCATCAACTCTGCAGACGAATGTAGAGTAGATGCAGGAGATGAGCGTCAACTCTGCAGACGAGAGGATAGAGAATGCAGCAGGAGAGCGTCAGCTTGGAAGACAAAAGAGGTGACTCAAAGAACAGGCACTGAAGAAAGTGAGGAGGTGGTTTTTAAACTAGTCGCCAAGGAGAGGGACCAATGAGAAGGAGACAGAGGGATTAGCGCTGGAGACAGGTAAGTCTGCCGGGTGTCGGGTGCGCTGCCCGAACATTCGGCGCGTGATACCTTTATTACAAAGTGCAAATATGACCTTCATTTAACTTTCAACACAATTTATAAAACTAATTTCAAAGTACGCGATTGCGAATTGTTCGCCGTAACATTCACATCCGCGCTTATTCATAGTTCCTATTTTATTATTACAGCTTTGCTGGGTTTGAAAAACAGACAATTGTGTGTGTGTCTAGGTGTAGTACTTGATTTAACGTCAACCCTCATGTTGCCAATAATAAGTGCAAACTCAAATTGTATGCAGCTACAACACAGAGAAGCAGCTGTCCCAAATAACTTGCTTGCCAACACTTTTAGGATTAATCCACAAATGAAAGTTGTGCAAATCCAAAGTTGGCGCCAAAACCCCTTTGCAAAAATGCCGTCCAAAATCATAAACTAAAATGAAAAAAGAAACTTATTATACAGGGCTGCTTTTCCATTTTAAAGGTTTAACAGTGCATATACCAAGGATTGACGCTTCTAACAGTTCCTAGTGAAATAATTGACATTATTCCTAACAAAACATCCAAACACTTGTCATGAGAGAAGTTGATGCTCAGGATTTCATTCTATACAATTTCAATCATTTTTAGATCACTTGAACATTGTCGTAGCGGTTCGAGAATGCACCTTAGAAAATTAGACACCTGAGTTCAATTCCTCGACAACACTCTTGTGTCTGTGGAATCAATAATATTCTTCTTATATATGTATTGAGTTCCAAAGTGTCTCTGGTGTAAAAGTATGCTTGCTTTAATTACAAACAGCTAAGGCGTGAAACGTTGAAATTTTCTGGGTACTAATCTGAGTAGTGTTTGGAAGCAGTTGGGTTAACAAACAGTAACAAAGAACTAAGCAAAAACAGCAATGGGCGAGCACAGAGAGGGATAGGGGAAGGGGATAAGGATGCAGCCACTACCTCACAGGGAAACTTGCCTGCTATCTCCAATGGTAACAGATATCAGAAAACAAGATGTAAGAGGTTGGCGCAAAAGGGGAAGGTAGTCAGGCGTGGGCTGGGAGAGGGATGGCCGGGGGGCCCTGTCATGTGATGTGGCCGCCTGTGCGCTGACGCGGCCGCATCTGATGACATCGGATGCGGCCGCGGGGGGAGAAACTGTTTTTTGCATCTAGGGGGCGGCCGGCCGGCCTACCCCCGGCCCTAATAGGCGTCTAACCCAGCGGCCCGGGCCAGCCCGCCTCTGAAGGTAGTTCATACACAAGGATTGATATTTAAGCTTCCAACATTACCCTAAATGAATTCTCACATTACAAAACAGTATAGTTCGTTACGTGATCTTAGTCAATCACAATAAGATTGTCCAGAATATTTCATTCCCACAGATAGTACAATTGTTTCATCCATACATTTTCATAAACATGTATTGTCCTTTTTCAAAATATATCACCACAATAAGCTTCTAATTCCCTCTACTTCTGATCCTCCTTCTTCTCTTCACCGAGATAGTGTATATATATATATATATATATAGGAGAGAATATAGAGAAAGATATCTCGTGGTGTAATATCGCTTGGCTGTTTATTGAAATAAAAATATAAAATTCAAACACTCACATTTGGCGTTAGAATATATGCATAAAAAGGTATCTTTAAAGGGTTCAAAGTCCCCTGCTACTCCTTAGCCATGCGTTGGTGCTCTGCAGCGGTATCACAACCACGATCAGCTGGACCGAGCTTCAGAATACCCAGGGAATCTCCGCGGCATCAGAGAAGGCGTGGCCTATTACATGTGCGCTTCCAATTGGACCCAACGCGTTTCATCACAAAGTGACTTTATCAGGGGGTGTATACCATGATCTTAGCTCGTTCTTTTAACCATAGTTCTAGCCAATGATATGTTGCCAGTTGCGATATCCAGGATTATGGAAACTGACAATATTCTAAACCCCATTTACACAGCATGCATCTTTAAAACAGTATAAATTGCTGTTACTTACATAATCTCAATTATTTCAAATATAATTAACAGATTTTCAGTTGAAGTCACTTTGTGATAAAACGCGTTCTGTCCAATTGGAAGCACTCTACAGGAGTATGTCAGGAGCGAGTATTGTGTTTCGGGAGGAGGGATATTCTGCATGGATCTGTTGGGAGCAGGTACAGTGTTGGTGGGAGGAATACTATGCAGGGATCTCTTAGGAGGGGTTAGTATGTTGAGTGGAAGGATGCTCTGCAGTGGTCTGTCAGCTGTGGGAATGTTTTGGTTGGAGGGATGCTTTGCAGGGAGCAGAAACTGTTTGGTGATGAGCTATGTTCTGCAGGTATCTTCTAGGAGCAGGCACAGTCTTGGATTGAGAAATGCTCTGCAGGTTTTTTTTAGTTCTGCTTTTTTATGAAGTTGCTCTACTGTGTCTTACTAAGACAAGCAGGCCCTAAACTACGATAAAGCTAAGCTAAGAAAATGTAATAGTACTGCATGTGTATATTCCAGTGAACACACAAATCTGTGAATTAGCAGCTCCACCATTTTGTGAGTGACAGCAATCTCACTCCATGATAGTGCTGAATCTGCAGCTAACCACAGGATGTGATGGCATACCATGTCTGTATTGCGCAAGTAACACGTCCATTAAGGTTTCTGCCTTAATTGTCGTAATTTCATTGCTTTTTGGAGTTTGAGTGGAAGAGTTTCAATAGTTTTCTTACATTTTAGATGGTGTGTAAGGAACCTTAATCGGAAATGTTAAACCGTAAGGATTTTTGTCTATGGAATTTCATGGCTTTTTGTAAAGTAAAAATATTGATAATAAATTTATAAACCTAAAATTGTACGGCCTTTAAAAATAACTTGGCCCATCTAATTTCCACTATTTTTCTTAATCCCTAAAAAAACAAGAGTTTTAATATTGCTCTACCACCTCTGTTGAATGACTGTCCCACCTATCCACTACAGTTTTGATAAAGTAATTTTTCCTAAGATTTCCTCTAAACCTAGCACCCTCCATTTCCAGTGCATGGCTTTCTCTCACACATACCCCAATGCCCACCAGCTTTGGGATCGCATGCACACATGTCATTGCCAAGTGCACCAGCTTTATTCTCATGTCACCCCCATTCACACTAGCTTTTCTCTCACTTGTCACTGCCTATGCACCAGATTTTATCTCACATCACCACTTCTGCACCAGCTTTTCTTTCACATATCATACCTTGCACACCAGCTTTTCTTTCACGTCACCCCTGTGCCCCAAATTTGCTGTGGGGAGGGAGGGGGGATCGGGATCACAAACACAATGTTGGGGTGGAAGGGATCACAAATACACTGCTATGGGGAGGGGGGATCGGGATCACAAACACAGTGCTGGGAGGGAAGGGATCACAAATACACTGCTGTGGGGAGGGAGGGGGGATTGGATGACAGGCAGAGGAGAAGGGGATCGGATGACAGGCAGAGGAGAAGGGGAGCGGATGACAGGCAGAGGAGTAGGGGATCGGATGACAGGCAGAGGAGAAGGGGTTCGGATGACAGGCAGAGGAGAGGGTGATTGGATGACAGGCAGAGGAGAAGGGGATCGGATGACAGGCAGAGGAGAAGGGGATTGGATGCATCCAATATGATTCATTATATCATCCTGCTGCTAGTTCCAATTTTGGAGTATATCAGTTGCTGTCATCTACATATCTCTGTTAAATCAGAGGGTTGTAAATGTCCGATCTTACTACCCTGACAAATATGTTCTTCATAAGTCATCTAGTAATATCTGATGCGCTATTAATTCTAAATGTTAATTCAAAAGAGCATCAATATCCAATGTTATATTATGTTATATTAAGTATACATCACTTAACACGAGAGTATGAATAGTAATTGGTCAATCAATCAATCCTCTGTTTTACACATACATCGGAGATAGTCACGGGAAACAGAACATAAGCATCCTAGGCCATATCTAATGTACCAAAACAGACCAGACAAAATAGAATGAGTTTCTTTTACAGTATTAGAGTAATGTCACTCCGGCATTCCAAATAATAGTTGATTTCCAATTAGAAAATCGCTAGCATGCTGACACGTTAAATTAGGAACTCCAATCGCCTGTCATACTGGAGTCCTGGGTGTAAATGTATCAAGGTGTAATTTTGCAAATCCAGCGATTTTCTTGGGAGGGTTGAAACTCGCAGATGTATGAAGCTGAGATTTCATGTAAATTCGCCAGAGTTGTGCTTCTGTCAAAATCGCTATTTGCAAAATCGATAGAGATCAAACTCTCGAATTTTTGCCACTGCAGCTATACAAGTCTCAAATGTATGAAGCTGCGATTAAGCAAACTCAGGAGAGTTTGCTTTCAAACACGCCAGATACAACACGCTGCTTGCTAGCAGCGTGTTGTATAAATACATCACTGTTACACTGTTCTGCAATAGAGGCGGAGCTCCTGCAGCTGTCAAAAGTGTTAATAATAGATCAAGTAAAAAAAAAAAGAAAAGTGTGGGGTCCCCCCTCTATTTAGTATTAACCCTAGTGCTGCCAGCCTACTGCTGATTCCGTGAAAATCGGGGAAAAAAATTTGCGTGGGGCCCCCACTAGTTTCACGGAACCAGCACTAGGCAAAACAGCTGGGGTTGGAGGCACTATAGCAGGGGGAGACGCGGCAGGGTTCCCCCTGCCATAATGACTAACCAACCCCAGGCTGTTAAGCGCTGGGCTGGATTCCCTAGGGAGTGGGGTCTGCCAAAAAAACAAGTGGGCCCCCCTTAGGGACACCCAGCCCAGTGCTGATAGCACTAGGGCTCTTCCTACACCCCTGGGCGGTAATAATGGCAAAATAAGTGTGAAAAAAAAAACAGGCGCCATTTTGTTTTGTGGAACTACAAGTCCCAGCCAGCCAGGTTGCCATAAATAGTGTGGGCATGCTGCTACTTGTATACCTACAAGCACCAGCATACCCACGGCAGCCAGGGCATGATGGCACTTAGAGAACCACAAGTGCCAGCATGCCCTGACACCCATGGGGGGCTGGGACCTGTAGTTCCACAAAACATAATGTTTACAAAATGACAACACCCTGGTTAAAACCACTAACATTTTTTAAAAATAATAAACCCACATTAAATACAGTAAACACCCTCATTTACACCACATATTTTATTAAAAATAATAAATTCCTGATATACTCACCAATGATGTTTTCTTCTCTTGTCCGCAGCTTTCAATCCACAAAATGACTGTCACCAAAGTCCAAAATAAATTTGTATCCAAAGTCCATGCTTGACCATGTCCAAATACAATTGTAATTCCAAAAGTCCTGCTTGTAATGTCTTCTGGTCTTCTGCCCAGGAAGGACCCATTGTTGCTTGCAGTCTTCTGTTCTTCGGCCAATGGGGCCCCATATTTGAAAGATCCCTGAAACTTCTTGCTTGATTGAAGAAAAATAAAAAAAAGTACAGGACCGCCGCAAAAAGCTTCTACCTAGTAGAAGCTCCATCTATTTATAATATTAGGGGATTTTCCCACTAGCGTGGGAAAATACTGCCTTCATATATGCCGGAATTGCTTTCTCTATGCATTCCACATCCATTCCAGCTGCCGGAATGGATGGGGAATGCACAGAGAAAGCCATTCCAGCATATATGAAGGCAGTTAGAACAGACAACTGGAATATATAGGTGGCTTCTCCAATATATATATTGTGGCAAGAGCCCGCTACTGCTGAAGCACACGCAAACAACTTCTTATTTTTATGCAGCTTTATTGTCAGGATGGTTAAAATGTATTTGACACCGTATGAATTTCACAGCAAATAAGGAGACCCTAAACGCTAGCTAGACATAGACCAGCTCTCTCAAGACCAGCCAGCTTCCCCAGCGTTTGTCTCAGTGCAAAAATGACACAATCAAGATTTTATACATGAAACTCCTCTCCCAGCCTTAGCTTGATGGGCAGGTGACATACCAACCTTCTCTTTAAGAGGAAACACCCATCACTGCCTCTATTTGCACTAACAGACACACCCTGTCTGTTTGCTGAGAGGAAGGAGCTTTCAAATCATGCAAGTTAACCAAACTTTAAACTATACCTAAGTCTTTACCTGGTTTAACCTCAATTTAGGTGCATAACTGTGCCAATGTTTTATTCTGCTTGTATGCTTTCTCTGCATCTTGTCAGATATATGCCTACCTTTGGTACAATATATATATATTGCACATATCTATTGCACATATCTATGCAACACACCCTGTCTGTTTGCTGAGAGGAAGGAGCTTTCAAATCATGCAAGTTAACCAAACTTTAAACTAAACATATAGTTGCATATATCTATGCAATATTGTACTATGTGCCAAAGTGGTTCCACATATTTCAGAGAAGATATCTGTGTAGCATACCAAAATACAGTATACAGACCTAGAACAGACAGCCATCTTTACTCCAGACACACCAAGCAGCAGAGTGCGCTATATTAAGCTGACTAATTCCGGCGTTCCGGC
Source organism: Mixophyes fleayi (assembly GCF_038048845.1). NCBI lineage: Eukaryota > Metazoa > Chordata > Amphibia > Anura > Limnodynastidae > Mixophyes > Mixophyes fleayi. The sequence continues at coordinate 43,639,311 of NC_134412.1, forward strand.
ATTCTTGCAGTTCCGGATTTAACCCAAAGGGCAAAAATATGAGCACAAATCAAGTACTTTACAGTGGCTATTAGTAGAAAGATGTCTGTAAGAAAAAGAGACTTCTTTTACACAAACGTACTAATGTTTAATGTTTTATATATATATATATATATATATATATATATATATATATATATATATATATCCAAATAAATGTGAATTTTTTATTTTTTTTTAAATTTAATAATCTGTTTTAATATGTATGTATGCTGTGCATATTTCGTAGTGAATCTTTTAGACGCACAATGCATTTTGAGCAGTTCTATTGTTGTATTTGCTGTTTTGTACTTAAACATGACCCTGAGCTGGTGTAAGTTTGAGCAAGAAGTTGAGACACGATTGTTGTCAATTTACCCTACATGGACAGAGGAAACGCCTACTCTTCTCAAGTCGAAATACCTAACGCCTACTCTTCTCAAATTATATCTTATCTCCGGCCACTCCACGCCCACTCTCCTCCCATTCCCACCCCTTTTATCTCAAGTGGTCAGGAAACATTGCAAATGTATTTGCGATGGAGTTTGAGACACGTATTCCTTTACATGACGGATATGCTCTGTTTGAGCAGCGTATTGTGGTGTTTTGCGCAACGTAACTCCCTGTTTTGCGCATGCGCAGATCCAATTATCGTATTATCCGCATCAGTAGGCAGATCCGTAGCTTGATGAATCGGGCCCACGATGTTTATTGTTGGGAAGTACAAACCAGATGGAGTAGTAATCAGGATAGCAGGGAAATGCAGAAAGTATTACCAGGTATATGGCTGATGCAGGTAAGCAGGTGAAGTGAAAAGCAACAACAGCTTGGTACAACAATAACCAGCACTGTATGCTGGGAGTGACAGCTATAAGAAGGGACACACCCAGGTGCAAGGGATAATTAATGAGCAGGTTAACCCCTGGTACAACAAGAAGGCACAATAGCAGTACCTCTGGTGAATATATGTACTGCCACAATATATATATATATATAACAAATAATAAAATCTAAAAGGCAGGAGCAGCCAGGCAAAGCAGCATGCAATGCAAAAGGCTTGCAGGCAGATCCTGACACCTGCAAAGCTTCAGCCTTCAGGAACTGCAGAGTGGCAGGGCAAGAGACCAAGGACTGCCCAAGAAAGACATCCTGCAACCTCTGCGGCCTGGCCAGCCACATCAACAGGGACTGCCCCCAGAGGGCCAGAACCTATGATGCAGCTGCCGGGAAAGGCCTGCTGGAAAGTGGACCTGCTCTTGCCCTGCAGCCCAAGCCAACCCAGAGGAAGCGATAGAAGCACCTACCACAGACACAAGTGGGTAACAAACTTTGCACCCCTTCTCTCCTCACCCCTCTTCCAACCTCACTCCCCACTCTCTCCTCCGCTGCTCCTGTTGTGACAGCATCTCCCTCCCTTCCTGATCTTACAACTCCTCCACCCTCCCCAACCCGCTACCGTCCTCTTTCCACCCTCATCCCTCCCCCTTTTGCAACCCTCCCTCCTCTCTCCCCTGCAGTAGCACTAACCCCCTCCAACGATACTACAGCTCCCTCCTTTTCCCTGGAAGATTTTCTCCCTCTTGTGTCTGCTACAGGTAAGGAGAGCAAATTGAGGAGGGAGAGGAAAGAGCTTGACAGCCCAGCTGCCGACTCTGAAACTTCCAAGAAGCGAGAGGTCGAGTTCGGAGAGGACCCCCTTCCACAGGAGGGGACCCTGGAAGAGATGGTGGATGAGCTGCTGGCAGTTCAGGATTAGGAAACAGAGGAGGAGTTGAGGTGGACAAATTCCTGCAGATGCCCGACCTCTCCTTTTTCGATCAGCTGGACGAGAGAGGTCTGCTCCCATCTCTTCATGGGTACACGGGCAGACCGGACCAAGTCCCACTTGACAAGACTGGTAACTGATGTATTGTATGTGCTAACTTTCTTTTTTCTCCCAACTAATGGCTAATTTTTCTCTTTTTTTTGAGGAGTGTTAAGGATAAGATTAGACGTCAGTCTGTGTTTACCTTTCTTGATAGTCAGAAATGTGATGTTTACATGTTGCAGGAATGTTCTTTGCAATTCTCTAGCTCTTATAGACATCTGGGAAGGCAGACCCTCCTATTGGTCTTGGGGGAGTGACTGTAAGTCTACAGGAGTCGCCATACTTATCAGGGGAAGCAGCATCAAACTAGATTCCATTCAGGAGTTTGTCTGTGGCAGATTGCTTATCGTAGATGGCTCTTGGGCAGGTGAGCCCATCAGGCTAATCTGTGTGTATTAATCCCCTGATAAGAATGAGCGCTTGAAGCTTTTCCAGATCCTGCAGGCCCAGCTCACGACCACCAAGACGGTAGTGATGGCTGGGGATTTTAACTGTCCTATAGATAAAGGAGGACTTAGTACTAACAGCACTGCTAAACTTAATGTTTCTTCTAGATTTCTGCAGGAGATGGTAGCTGAAGCATCCTCGCGGGATGAAGTGGGATCCATGGGGGCTGGCTGTGTAAATTATACTTGGAGCCTCCTGATGGCTCAATGCATTCACAGATTGACTGTGTGTTTACCGCGAGAGCAGTAAGGCAGAACAGACATGTCATGTTTCCCTGCTTCTTCTCAGACCACAGGGCCATTCTTTTGAGGGGGTTCTGGGCCACAGTTTGCCTTCTGGACCAGGCTCCTGGAAATTGAATTGTACTCTGCTAGAGAGGGAGGATGTGTTGGAGGAGCTGAGGGATGCCTACATCCTGTGGAAAAATGATAAATGCTATTTTTAATGTATGTCTAACTGGTGGGAATATGTTAAGGTCAAGATTCTCAGTTTCTTTATGGCTAAGGGAAGACAACAGGCTTGTGAGAGGAAGAGAAACATCACAAGGCTGCAATGTCAGCTGCAGTCCCTGTTGCATCTCCAACTTTGCGGCTGGGATGTGAAGGATGATCTGGCGGATGCCAAGAGGGGCCTGAAAAGGCACTTCGAGGAGGGGTCCAGATGCATCATCTTTCGTTTCAAAGTGGAGAATCTGGAAAGGGTGAGAAATGTAACTCTTTCTTTTTCATAAAACTCCACTCCGGCCACACGCCCTGATTTAACTTCGAAACAAAACCGGCATAACCATAAAGGGAAAGGATGGTGTCATGTGAGGCGTCACAGACTACTACACCAACATCTACTCCCCTAAGAACATTGACATTGGCTGAGACATTCCTGTTGGGTATCACTAACACTATTGATTCTGCAGGTGAAGAAGCCATGGAAACCCCCCTGATGTTGGGGGAGCTGCACCCTGATCCTTTAGGCCAGGTAGGACCCCAGGAAGTGACGGTCTCCCAGCGGATCTCTATGTAGAGCTGTGGGACCTCATTGGCCCGGACCTGCTAGTGCTGTACGAAGAGATGGTCGTGGAGGGCAAAATGCCTCCTACTCTGAGAGAAGGACTGATCACGATCCTGTATAAGCACAAGGGGGAGAGATGTGACCTTAAAAATTGGTGGCCCATCTCTCTCCTGACCGTGGACTACAAGATCCTTGTCAAGGTATTAGCCAATAGGCTAAAGGTTGTTCATTGGGCAGATTGTTCATCCGGATCAGACTTGTGGCATTCCTAGTCGGAGGATTACAAACAGCCTTGCGCTGCTGAGGGACACGGTCCATAATGTCAAAGATCACCATGCAAACATTGAGCCTGGTCAGTCTTGATCAGGAGAAGGTTTTTGATCGTGTTTCTCATGATTTTCTGCACAGGGTTTTGTGCAGGCTTGGGTGATATGTTTTGCTCTTATGTTAACCTGATGTACCTTGATATTTACAGCTCAGTGTTGGTAAATGGCTGGAAGACTGACCCCTTTTCAGTCATGTCTGGGGTCAGAGAAGACTGTCCTCTATCACCTCTTCTTTTTGTTTGTTGTATAGAGCTCTTCTCGATGTGCATCAGGCAGAATCCAGAGATAAGAGGCATGTTCGCTAAACATGGATGACATCATTGTCTTCTGCGCTGACCAGCGTTCGGTGACAGCACCCATCTAGACCCGCAAGAACTTCAGCAGAGCTTCAGAGGCAAAGGTCAACTGCGGGAAGTCAGAGGCGATGCTCTTTGGGCAGTGGCACCTGTCATCCCCCACTGCATTCCCCTTCACAATCAAGTCGGACTTCATCAAAATTCTCGGTTTGGTGGAGAGGAGGGGGCCCTGAAGTGTTGGGAAGAGAGACTGGTGACAGTCAGACAAAAGATTGGCCTGTGGAGCCTCAGAGACCTTACCTTTAAAGGGAAAGCACTGGTGCTGCGCAACGAGATCCTTCCCATTCTGCAGTACACAGCCCAAGCTTGGCCACCTCTTGCTCCGTCTGCAAGGTCATCATGGGGACAGTCTTCCACTTTATCTGGGGCTTCAAAATGGACAGAGTGAAGCGGTCGGTTATGTACAAGGTGCCCCTCAAAGGTGGGAAAGGGATCCCAGATATCCCCACCATGTTGCCAGCCTACTTTGTTTGTAACTGCATCTGCAGGACTCTTATTGAAAACAACATTTGCTCTGATGGGAAGTCCATGTCTCGCTTTTTTCTCCTGCCTCTCTAGAGGTCTCTTGGTTGGGACAAGTGGGGCAACTCTTTCCCTTACAACTGGACTACATCTTGGTTTCACCTGGATGTTGGACAATTTGTGAGGGAGCACCATCTGGAGGGACTTAAACCAGACTTGTGGAAGTCAAAAACTGTCCACAAGCTCATCAGAGTGAAAGACATTATGAAGTCTGTTCCAGGGCTCCCTGATGCTACAGCAAAACACATGTGGGAGAATGTGGCCTCTAAGAGGCTGACTAATAGACACAAAGACATTGCATGGATGGCTATCCAAGGAGGTCTGGCTTTCAGGACATTCATGCACTCCCGGAACCTGTGCAGATATGTTCACTGCACCTTCTGTATCATCAGAAGGGAAACAGCACAGCATATTTTTTGGACTGCCCCACTGCACAGGTACTGTTGGATGCCTTGGAACACAAACTTAAGGACAGTGTGCCCAGGACTTGCCTTTCATACCATTCAGTATTTTATGGATTATTTCCTGGGACCCACACCATTGGAGCAATCCAGAAGGCCTTGAGGCTTTGAACTGTTTTAAGGATGCTATTTGGCTTGCCAGGAATCGCCTCATTTTGAAGCGGGAGAAAATGACCCTCCAGGACTGTCGCAGCCGGATCCTCAGACTACTAAGAGACTATAACACCCTTGACAGTCCTGAGGAAGATGATTGATTGTTGTCTCCCTCTTCTCCTTCTCCCCACTATGTGTCTGCGTGTCTGCTTTTTTTTTTTATTAAAGCCTTGGGCTTGTGTTTCCCCTCCCTTATCCCCTCCAACCCATTCCCCCATCACTGTTTGAAGTGTTATTAAATGTCATGCCTTATTTATGCACCCTTCCCATATTTGTGTCTGTCCTCAAAAAGCTTTGGGCCTGTGGTTTCCCCACCCTACCCCTCTTACCTACCGTCCCCTCACATCCTTCGCTTTTTAGAAATGTTTTATAGTTTAAGTTTGTATGGTTAGTGCAGTACTTGATGTATCATGTAGGACGTTATATCTTGTACTTTATGCCTCGTATTGTACTAAAATGTATGAATGATTATGTTTCACCGTGTACTGCGTACACATGAATGTAGTGAATCGTGTGTTTTTTGTACCTTTATGCAAATAAAGTTAGTTTTTCAATCCAAAAAAACTATTAAAATTATTTATAAATGAAGCAGAATACTTGAAATTTTCAATATTTCTAAAATTAGCAATAAGGTTGGCTATTCAATCTCTCTTTTCAGTTTTTGTTGTTTGGTGGTGCAGGCCCATATTTAGCATTTGCACACTGAATATATGCAGAAAAATGCAAAAAAAAAAGCATACTTGCATGTGTATGTTAAATTGGATGTATCTAAAGATGTGTATAACTCAAAAAGAGTAATATTTGCACCAGTCATATTTCAGGTGAAGAATTGTGTATACTTACACCTAATAAGTCGTAGACATGCAGCTTGACAACGTTAGTAGAAAATGCTAACGTCACATTACTCTATTTGTGCACAATATAAGAATGTAATGAAGTGTCATATTCACAAGAAAGAATATTAATATTATTAATATAAACTGCATTTTCCAATTAAATGTAATGAAATCCAAGAACCTCCACATCTATTGTCTATCCCTTTACAAATCCAATGGCAATGTTCTTTCCAGCAGTAGTCCAAATGGAAATGACAAATAATGCGAATAGATGACTATGACTTGTAACAATATTGTCACAAAGCTAAAGAAATAGGTACTATCAGCAGAAGGGGTCAAAATACAAGCAGCTAACGTGAAGCAGCTAGATTGTGCTGCTGAAGGTCATCATGATAATGTGTCTTTGCACCAACCCATGTGCCCTCAACACCAACTGACATGTTTTAAATTCCCCACGCAGTGCAACATGGTTTTGCCAAATTTGTTTCTTTTTTATTCTTTTTTTTGCTTTGCTCCTAACGCTAAATCATGCCCTATAAGAGCCCTTTCTATGCTAGTTGCATGTTGCCAAGCCATAATTAAAGGGAAATATTTTCAATAAGGCTCTATGTAAGCCCATATGTAAGCACATGCAACCAATTCGAAAAAACAACATTTGCCCTCCGCTAAAGTATGGGTCAGATCTTGACATGAAGATGAACCCTTGGTAGTATGAAATCCTGGTGTTCCAAGGAACTCTTCTCTCTCACTGACTTGGAATTGGACACGAAAAACATAGGCATACATTACGTCAGTGAAAAGTGTGCAATTTGCTCAGTTTCAAGTACCTTAAGATACATTATAGATAGATAAGCTCAGGGGTACATGTAAGATTTCTAGAGAGCGGTTTCCATGCCACGCCACCAGTGGGCAAATCCAGCATGCATGGGGGCATGGCTACAATTTTAGACAGTGCTAGGCTGCTCTCCAACTCTTCCTATCCCCATCATGTACACAGGCAATGCTGTGTGCACTACTGTTAGGTGCATGCAGCTCCCCCTTCATGAGCAGAGGGACAAATGACTGACTGAGAGTGTCAGTCCCCAAAATCTGGACTGACCCACCACAATTGGGCAGTTGACAGACTATCCTACTCTCTCCTACCTGATCTTGCTGCTTTCACTACTTTTTTGCTCGTGTCCTGAGCTCAGTTGCTGCTTGTCTGGATCCTGCAATGTTGGGTCTTTGTTTGGAAAAAGGACAAGTATATGAGATATAGAAATCCCAGCAATGATTGAGCACAGTGAGCCTCCCGTCCTCAAAGAAACCCAACATTAAATGTCTCTGAAGAAATCGCATACCAGCGATGAAACACGTCAGCCAGTGTGATTTTATGGTTTGAATTCAACTGTGTTTTAATACTATTTTTATTTTTGCCACAAAAGAAACATCTTTTCTTTAAGTGAAATTGTTCAGGTGCTGTCACTTGGAGATAACGGAAGCATAGGCTCATGGAGCCTTGTCGGCTGTTCTTGTACTGATTGATGTTACACCAGTATGCAGAAGAGAGGCTGTGCTTTATATTCCATGTAACCCATAACATTAAAAGCAGTGCTGTTTGGGAGAAGCTTTAAATTGCTGAAAAGTCTTGACTCCCCACAAGCCTTCATCAGCTGGATTCAGTCTCTATTCTGTGAGGTAACAAGCACACAGGGGAAAAGCTGCAGCTCATCACATGCACGGGAGAATATGACGTCTGGAAGTTGAATAATGGCTTAAGGTCTGATAATCATATCTCTCTTCCTCTGCACATGCAAGTGATTTATTGATACTATAAAGCAGGCATGCGGCCCAGCACGCCTGTAAATGTGTCCCAGAAGGAGTTTTGGTTGTGGCAAGGGGACAGCACTGTTAATGGAAAAAAAAAATCCTGCAGAAAAAAGAAAAGAAAATACTTACCTTTCGGTCACGCGATCACATCAGCTGGTACTCCGGCTCCCTCCCTTGTCTCCTCCTCCGTGCGGTGCTCGCAGTGAATGTCGGGCGTGATGTCATCATGCCCAACATCCATTGCGGAGCGCAGCACAGAGGAGTCACCCGCGTGAGAAGAACAATCAGCAGCACAGAATTGGAGAAGAGAAGAGGACAGGAGAACAAGCCGATTAAAAGGTAAGTTAAGTGGGATTTTTTTTTATTATTTCAAGGGACGCTGACCAGTGAATAAAAGTCACCTGGTCCTGGAGCATCATGGACCTTATCTACCTGCTACATACTTCTACTTGTAATACTAATGGGGCATTATATATTATTCTCTTTGGCCCATTATAAGTTGTTATCCCTTAACTAACATAGTGGTGTAATTAACAAAACAGGTCACAATTTGGGGTCACAGTGATGTATATGTCAGGTACCGCAGGCCTGGTCAGGGCACCCTGATATACAATGCCTGGCTTAAATGCACTTTATTGATATTGCATCGAAACAATACAAAAAGTGATTATAGTATAATAACTAGAGAGGATTTTTTGAACAGGGCGATTGAAAGGTAAGTATAGGGGGATTTGAGAAAAAAGTGAGATATATATATATATATATATATATATATATATATATATCACTTTTTTTCTCATATATATATATATGTTAAATATGTTTTCTATGGTTTTTTGGATGATCAGCTATCGTTATTGTTAGTGTATCTTATGTGCGGTCCAAACCAACTTGTCGTCTTCCAATGTGGCCCAGGGAAGCTAAAAGGTTGGACACCCCTGCTATAAAGCAACACATCTGAGTTTTCCTATCCAACTGTGAAGTCTGGTTGTGACTATATTTTTACTATTGCTGTTTTTCAATCTCAAGATTGTGATTGTGGGTTGCAAAATCTAGTTGCAGTTATATATCTGCCAAGGACTGTATGATTATTCTCAACCTTTTCCTTCAACCAACTAAAAACACACTACCATCTGAATAATTGTTGCTTGGCAGCACTCCTTCACAAGTATACACATACAATTGACTATCTACAGCTTCATCTCCAAGTTATATTGCAATTTTGATTGAAACACAAGATTGGTAACATCAGATGTCTTCTGGCAATTATCTTATGGACACATTCATAAATTACATTCAATTGCTTTTTAGCATTTACATGATATTTGTTATGCCTATACTATATGTTTTTTTTACTCCTATTTTATTGATCCAATGCCACTCATTGTTTGTGTTTTTTTTATGTATTTGGCAATAAAACATTTTTTATCCATGATTCATAGTTGATTTTTTGGATGCCTATACACTATTGCGTATTTTTTCTCTTCATTAAATCAAAAGCACCCACATTTAATAAATAGGCCTCCCAGAAACCAACCCAGATAGTAAATTAACCTTTAAAAAAAGCCCCATCCACCCCTCCTAAACAATTCCCATATTAAATTTATAGCATATACATTTAATTGATAAATTTATTTCCACCCAAACATTAAATAATTAGCATTCAGTTGTAAGAAATCACAATCCTTCTCCCCAATTTCCCCAAATTCAATTAATAGCACCCAAACCAACTCAGCGTTAAATTAATAGTTCCATCGTCCCACCCTAAATTAATAGGCCCACCACAACCCCACTATTGAATTAAATAGTCCCCACGATCAAATAAATACTTCCACTATCACCGCACCAATAAATTAAAAGCTCCCACCCATCATTAAACAATTAGCACCCACTTTCACCCTACTATTAAATTAATATCTCACAACCCACCCACATCACATTGAAATACACCTTCTACACTTACATTAAAATCCCTTTCCCCCTTCCTCCACACTTACACTATATGGACAAATGTATTTGGCCATACCTGTTTATTATTAAATTGAGGTGTTTCAATTAGACACTTTGCCAGAGGTGTATAGCATTAAGAACCTAGCTATGCAGTCTCCATTTGGTTTTTTTGCTTTTTTAAACATATTTTATTAGAAGGTTTTTCAAATTTTAACAGCATAAAGAGTAGGACATAGATTGTCCAGTCAATATATAAAGTTATTAAGAACTTTGTTATAACAAAATACAACAACAGTATTAAAAAGGAGGGAGGAAAGAGCACAATAAAAAGACAGGGAAAGGGGAGGAAAAACAGATTGGGAAAGAAAGATAAAGGCTGAAAAAGAGTCTAAAAGGGAGAAGAATGGAGGGGGAGGGAGAGAAGGAAGGGGAAAAGTAAAAGGGAGCTCAACCTGGTGTCTTAACGGGTAGCAGATAATTAGTATAAGATTTGATACTAAGTTTATGGTGTCAGTATCTACCTCAATAGGTGTTTGGTTGTTCTACTCTGTAAGAAGCGAGCCAAGTTTGCCAGATATTTCGAAATTTGTTAGGCGGGTCATTAAGTATACTTGTAATATGTTCGCAATGACAAGTCTGCCAAATTCTATTGATAATTTCAGGCAGCGTTCTAGGTGTTTCCAATTTGCCGCTTCATGGCAGCATTAAGAATGTGGCTCACTAGTGCTGTTTCATATTTGTCTGCGCCAGGTACTGGCCTGTGTAGGAGTGAATAGGAAGGGCATGGAGGAATTTGTAGCGAAGTAACTCTAAAGATTTGATTATGTACTTTTTGCCAGAATCTGACCATCTTGGGGCATGACCACCAAATGTGTAAAAAAGAGCCCTCTTGTCCACAGGATCTCCAACAAGAATTGGAAGCATCAGGGAATATAGCTGGGAACCAGGTACCACCTATAAAGTAGCTTATACACATTATCTTTGGTTCACATGCAAATAGAGCTCTTAGCGATTCAAGTCCTAATCTCAGCCCGATCGTCAACCTCCAGTTCAACTCCAAGGTCCTCTTCCCACTTTAGCTCATAACGATATTTAATGGGTTGATGAAATGCCACCAAAAGACTATAGAATGTAGAGATTAAACCAGCAGGAGGAGATCTGTTTTGACAAAAGGTTTCTAAGGGTGTAAGTTGGTAAAAGGTTTTAAACGCTTTGAGAGAATGAAATAAATGTCTTAATTGGATATATTGATAAAAGCGCTTGGGTGCTATTTCTGTCAGAAACCAGAGCCCGCGACTAAACCGGTGTTGAGAGAAAGATTGTTGTTGCCCAGGGAAGAATGCTAAGTTATTCCATAGCGGAAACATAATTTCAGGATTAGCTAACAGATGAAAAGCGCGAGTACTATAATCCCAGATCTGGAGCGAGAAACTAGTAGCAGCTGGGAGGGAGAGGGGCGGTGGGCGATGTTTAATTGAAGTCCATAAAACAGTGTAAACCGAGAGCAGATCTACAAGATTAGCTTCTATGTCAACCCATAACCTAGTGCCCGGCAGAGAGTGAAATAAAACTAGTTGAGTCAGATGCGTAGCAATATAATACTTAGAGATATTTGGAAGACCCTGTCCTCCCTCTGAAGTCCGACGATGGTGCATGCGAACTCGGACTCAGGGTCGTTTGCCAGCCCAGATAAAATGCACAATTTGTTTCTGAAGGGTTTTAAGCACAAATGAGGGTACCCGGATAGGGAGCATCTGAAAGAGATACAGAACTTCTGGGACTAAGTTAATTTTGATCGCTCTCATGCGGCCTAACCAAGAGATGTATAACTTATCCCGTTTCACAAGGTCTCGTTTAAGCGAGTTCAAAAGTCGAGGAAAAATGGCAGCATATAATTGCCTATAGTGACTTGTCAAATAAATTCCTTGAGTAAAGTACTTGAGTTTATCTGATTGCCTTTTAAAATTTGACTGTTGTTTCAGAGAGTCTAAGTGGTGGGGTGTTAAGTTAAGAGTAGAGATGAGCGCACTCGGATTTATGAAATCCGAGCCCACCCGAACGTTGCCGATCCGAGTCGGATCCGAGACAGATCCGGGTATTGGTGCCAAATTCAAATCTGAAACTGAGGCTCTGACTCATAATCCCGTTGTCGGATCTCGCGATACTCGGATCCTATAAATTCCCCGCTAGTCGCCGCCATCTTCACTCGGGCATTGATCAGGGTAGAGGGAGAGTGTGTTAGGTGGTCCTCTGTCCTGCTATATCTCGTGCTGTTCAGTGCTGTGCTGTGCTGTGCTGTGCTGTGCTCAGTCCAGTGGTGCTGTGTCCTGTGCTCTGTGCTTCTAAGGGCATAGTTATTTCCCCAATATTCCCCTGTGTTTAAAAAAATAAAAAAAAGTTATTTAAAAAAATACCAAAAACTAATTTAATTTTTTTTTAATTACCACAAAATTTGCACAACCAATCCTGCAGTATAAGCCCATTGGTACTGCAATATTACCAAGTTCACACATTCTGCAGTATCAGTCCAGTGGTGCTGTGTCCTGTGCTCTGTGCTTCTAAGGGCATAGTTATTTCCCCATTATTCCCAAGTGTTTAAAAAATTTAAAAAAAGTTATAAAAAAAAATAAAAATAAAAAATTAAAAAAATATATATAATTATAACCAAATTTGCAAAACCAATCCAGCAGTATAAGCCCATTGGTACTGTAATATTACCAAGTTCACACATTCATCAGTAAAAGTCCAGTGGTACTGCAATATTACAAAGTTCACACATTCTGCAGTATCAGTCCAGTTGTGCTGTGTCCTGTGCTCTGTCCTGCTGAGTTCAGTAGTGCTGCTGGGTCCTGTGCTGTGTCCTGTTCAGTCCAGTGGTGCTGTGTCCTGTGCTCTGTGCTTCTAAGGGCATAGTTATTTCCCCATTATTCCCAAGTTTTTAAAAAATTTAAAAAAAGTTATAAAAAATATTAAAATAAAAAATTACAAAAAAAAAGTAATTATAACCAAATTTGCAAAACCAATCCAGCAGTATAAGTCCATTGGTACTGCAATATTACCAAGTTCACACATTCTGCAGTATCTTGTGCTACATATAATGGAGACCAAAAATTTGGAGGATAAAGTAGGGAAAGATCAAGACCCACTTCCTCCTAATGCTGAAGCTGCTGCCACTAGTCATGACATAGACGATGAAATGCCATCAACGTCGTCTTCCAAGCCCGATGCCCAATCTCGTAGTACCGGGCATGTAAAATCCAAAAAGCCAAAGTTAAGAAAAAGTAGCAAAAAGAGAAACTTAAAATCATCTGAGGAGAAACGTAAAGTTGCCAATATGCCATTTACGACACGGAGTGGCAAGGAACGGCTTAGGCCCTGGCCCGTGTTCATGACTAGTGGTTCAGATGCACCCACGGATCTTATCCCTCCTCCTCCCCCCCCCCTACAAAAAATTGAAGAGAGTTATGCTGTCAGCAACAAAACAGCAAACAACTCTGCCTTCTAAAGAGAAATTATCACAAATCCTCAAGGCGAGTCCAAGGGTGTTGGTGGTTGTCAAGCCTGACCTTCCCATCACTGTACGGGAAGAGGTGGCTCGGGAGGAGCCTATTGATGATGTAGCTGGCGCTGTGGAGGAACTTGATGATGAGGATGGTGATGTGGTTATTTTAAATGAGGCACCAGGGGGGGAAACAGCTGATGTCCATGGGATGAAAAAGCCCATCGTCATGCCTGGTCAGAAGACCAAAAAATGCACCTCTTCGGTCTGGAGTTATTTTTATCCAAATCCAGACAACCAATGTATGGTCATATGTAGCTTATGTAAAGCTCAAATAAGCAGGGGTAAGGATCTTGCCCACCTAGGAACATCCTCCCTTATACGTCACCTGAATAACCTTCATAGTTCAGTGGTTAGTTCAGGAACTGGGGCTAGGACCCTCATCGGTACAGGGACACCTAAATCCCGTGGTCCAGTTGGATACACACCAGCAACACCCTCCTCGTCAACTTCCTCCACAATCTCCATCAGATTCAGTCCTGCAGCGCAAGTCAGCAGCCAGACTGAGTCCTCCTCAATACGGGATTCATTCGAGGAATCCTGCAGCGGTACGCCTACTACTGCCACTGCTGCTGTTGCTGCTGTTAGTCGGTCATCTTCCCAGAGGGGAAGTCGTAAGACCGCTAAGTCTTTCACAAAACAATTGACCGTCCAACAGTCGTTTGCCATGACCACAAAATACGATAGTAGTCACCCTATTGCAAAGCGTATAACTGCGGCTGTAACTGCAATGTTGGTGTTAGACGTGCGCCCGGTGTCCGCCATCAGTGGAGTGAGATTTAGAGGGTTGATGGAGGTATTGTGTCCCCGGTACCAAATCCCATCGAGATTCCACTTCACTAGGCAGGCAATACCAAAAATGTACAGAGAAGTACGATCAAGTGTCCTCAGTGCTCTAAAAAATGCGGTTGTACCCACTGTCCACTTAACCACGGACATGTGGACAAGTGGTTCTGGGCAAACGAAGGACTATATGACTGTGACAGCCCACTGTGTAGATGCATCCCCTTCCGCAGCAACAGCAACAGCTGCATCAGTAGCAGCATCTACAAAATGGCTGCTCGTGCAAAGGCAGGCAACATTGTGTATTACAGGCTTTAATAAGAGGCACAACGCTGACAACATATTAGAGAAACTGAGGGAAATTATCTCCCAGTGGCTTACCCCACTTAGACTCTCATGGGGATTTGTGGTGTCAGACAATGCCAGTAACATTGTGCGGGCATTAAATATGGGCAATTTCCAGCACGTCCCATGTTTTGCCCACACCATTAATTTGGTGGTGCAGCATTACTTCAAGAGTGACAGGGGTGTGCAGGAGATGCTTGCGGTGGCGCGCAAAATTGCTTGACACTTTCGGCATTCAGCCAGTGCCTACCGCAGACTAGAGGCACATCAAAAAAGCATGAACCTGCCCTGCCATCACCTCAAACAAGAGGTTGTGATGCGCTGGAACTCCACCCTCTATATGCTGCAGAGGATGGACGAGCAGCAAAAGGCCATTCAGGCCTACACAGCCACCTACGACATAGGCAAAGGAGTGGGGATGCGCCTCAGTCAAGCGCAGTGGAGACTGATTTCCGTGTTGTGCAAGGTTCTGCAGCCATTTGAACTTGCCACACGAGAAGTCAGTTCTGACACTGCCAGCTTGAGTCAGGTCATTCCCCTGATCAGGCTGTTGCAGAAGCAGCTGGAGAAAGTGAGGGAGGAGCTGCTAAGCCATTGCGATTACACCAAGCATGTAGCTCTTGTGGATGTAGCCCTTCGTACGCTTTGCCAGGATCCGAGGGTGGTCACTCTTTTAAAGTCAGAGGAATACATTCTGGCCACTGTGCTCGATCCTCGGTTTAAAGCGTATGTTGTGTCTCTGTTTCCGGCGGACACAAGTCTACAGCGGTGCAAAGACCTGCTGGTCAGGAGATTGTCCTCTGAAGAGGACCGTGACATGCCAACAGCTCCACCCTCATTTTCTTCCACATCTATGGCTGCGAGGAAAAAGCTCAGTTTTCCCAAAAGAGGCGCTGGCGGGGATGCTGATAACATCTGGTCCAGACTGAAGGACCTGCCAACCATTGCAGACATGTCTACTCTCGCTGCATTGGATGCTGTCACAATAGAAAAAATTGTGGATGATTACTTTGCTGACACCATCCAAGTAGACATGTCAGACAGTCCATATTGTTACTGGCAGGAAAAAAAGGCAGTTTGGAAGCCCCTGTACAAACTGGCTCTATTTTACCTGAGTTGTCCCCCCTCCAGTGTGTACTCGGAAAGAGTTTTTAGTGCAGCGGGGAACCTGGTCAGTGAGCGGCGAAGGAGGTTGCTTCCTCATAACGTTGAAAAAATGATGTTTATAAAAATGAATAATCAATTCCTCAATGAAGTACAGCACTGCCCTCCAGATAGTACAGAGGGACCTGTGGTTGTGGAGTCCAGCGGGGACGAATTGATAATGTGTGATGAGGAGGAAGTACACACTGTAGGGGAAGAGGAATCAGAGGTTGAGGATGAGGACGACATCTTGCCTCAGTAGAGCCTGTTTAGTCTGTACAGGGAGAGATGAATAGCTTTTTTGGTGTGGGGGCCCAAACAAACCAATCATTTCAGCCAAAGTTGTTTGGTAGGCCCTGTCGCTGAAATGATTGGTTTGTTAAAGTGTGCATGTCCTATTTCAACAACATAAGGGTGGGTGTGAGGGCCCAAGGACAATTCCATCTTGGAACTCTTGGAACAGTCGTTTGCCATGTTCAAAAAGTAAAACCAAATTTAAACAAATTCAAGAAATTAAACCAAAAGTAAAATGCCCTGTCATAATTTAAAACACGAGGTATTGACGACTAAAACTACTGTATTGTTGTTTATATTTTATAAACACTACACTTGAAAGCTTGAGTCTTTCAATAAAAAAGTAACTGTCCATTGCACGAATATTTGCAACAGGGACAATTTTAGGGTTAAGAAAGTCAACTAATAACACTTCGAGGCTGTCTGTCTTTATAAACACTACACTTGGAAGTTGGAGGAGGTATTGTGGCCCCGGCACCAAATTTACTACCGGGGCCACTCCACTGTGCAGTCCATATTTAGGTGTATCAGATATTAAACAACGGTGACAGTTGATGCCCAATTTTTTAATTATATTGTTGGCGCTGTAAAAAATTGTGTTCCGGGCACACCACACTACGCAGTCCATACCCTTTTTTGGTGGAATTCTGACCCGTGGAGGGTTTTTTAATTATATTGTGGCCTCGGTACCAAATTGTGTACCGGGGCCACCACACTACGCAGTCAAGATAGATAGATGCGTATCATAGATAAAGTACATTCAGTGGTGTGGGGCAAATTGAAAAATATTCAAAATGCACTGACATTATCAAAAACAAGAGTTTTTTTACACGCTGAAACTCCAACATGTATATGATGGAGAGGATGGAGGAGCAGCCGTATGTGCAGTGTAATGCAGACCTGTTGAAGGTTTTTTATATATTTTATTGTGGTGCCCAGTGCCCACTACTCTACGCAGTCCAGATACTATTTTTGGGTGTAATTCTGACCTGTTGAAGGTTTTCTATATATTATATTGTGGTGGCCAGTGGCCAGTCCTCTACGCAGTCCAGATACTATTTTTGGGTGTAATGCAGACCTGTTGAAGGTTTTCTATATATTATATTGTGGTGGCCAGTGGCCAGTCCTCTACGCAGTCCAGATACTATTTTTGGGTGTAATGCAGACCTGTTGAAGGTTTTCTATATATTATATTGTGGTGGCCAGTGTCCAGTCCTCTACGCAGTACAGATACTATTTTTGGGTGTAATGCAGACCTGTTGATGGGTTTTTAATTGTATTGTGGGGAACACTCCTCTACGCAGTCCACAAAGATACCTCGTTGCAAGGTTTTGTACTAAAAAAAAAAAATTATTGTGAGGTGTTAGGTGTTCAGAATAGCCTTTAAATTAGTGTAAATTATTGTTATTGGATGTTATTGAGGTTAATAATAGCGTAGGAGTGAAAATAAGCCCAAACACTTGATTTTTAAACTTTTTATGCTTTTTTAAAAAAAAATCCGAATCCAAAACCTTAAATCCGAACCAAAACCTTTCGGCAGGTGTTTTGCGAAACAAATCCGAACCCAAAACATCGAGAAAATCCGTATCCAAAACACAAAACACGAGACCTCAAAAGTCGCTGGTGCACATCCCTAGTTAAGAGGAAGGATTTCTGATTTGTCCATGTTGATTTTAAAATTGGATAATGAGCCATACTCAGAGTTCACGCGGTATGTCAGGGAGAGAGGTAGGGGATTAGTGACTGTTAGTAAGATGTCGTCCGCGTTTAAGGAGATCTTATAGTCAGTCTTACCCGCTGGAATCCCTGTGATAGCTATGTTATTACGAACTCAAGAAGCCAAGGGCTCCAACTTTAAAGCAAACAACAGAGGGGAGAGCTGACATCCTTGTCGAGTGCCGTTAGTAATTTGAAATGCCAGCAACGTGGCCTTATTAGCCCATACCGTAGCATAGGGATTGAAATATAAGGAAGCCAACCCAGACATAAATTGACCCCTAAAATCCATCACCTTAAGGGTGGCCCTCATAAAAGGCCACGAGACTTTGTCAAAGGTCTTTTCTGCTTCGAGAGAGATCACCAGAGCAGGGGTGAGTGTCCGGTTAGCTACTTCAATCAGATTAATTGCTCGTCTTGTATTATCTGATCCCTGCCAAGCGGGAATAAATCCAACTTGGTCAGGATGGACCAAAGCAGGAATCACTTGGGCTAATCTCTTTGCAAGCAGTTTAGCAAATAGTTTTAAGTCTACGTTTAGTAGAGAGATTGGTCGGTAGCTCTCACAGTAACTAGGCTCACGACTCTCTTTGGCAATAACAATGACATCTGCTCTAGTGGTGTCCCTCTCAAAGTTTTTGCCACTTAAGTTTGCTCTGAAAAGAGAAAGGAGCATCGGCGCCAGGTCAGGAGCAAATATTTTATAATACGATGCCGTAAGGCCATCTGGACCTGGTGCGGCCGAGTTTGCCATGCAGTCTCCATTTGTAAATATTTGTGATACAAAATGAGTCGTTCTGAAGATCTCGGTGACTTCAAGCGTGGTACTGTGATGGGATGCCACCTTTGCAATAATACGGTTCGTGAAATTTTATCTCTGCTGGATATTCCAAGGTCAACTGTAAGTGATAATATTAGAAAGTGGAAGTGTTTAGAAACAACAACAACTCAGCCATGAAGCGGAAGACCACGTAAAATCACAGAGAAGGGTCAATGACTGTTAAGACGCATAGTGTGTTGTAAAAGTCGCCAACACTCTGCTTATTCCATAGCTGAAGAGTTCCGAACTTCCACTGGCAGTAATGTAAGCATAAAAACTGTGCAGTGGGAGCTTAATGGAATGGATTTTCATGGCCAAGCACCTGCATGCAAGCCTCACATCACCAAGACTAATGCCAAACATCGATGGAGTGGTGTAAAGCACACTGATACTGGACTGTGGAGCAGTGGCAACGTGTTTTGTGGAGTGATGTATCATGCTTCTCTGTTTGCTGTTTGCTGTTTTGCTGTCTGCTTCTCTGACTGTTTGACAGTCAGATGGACGAGTCTGGGTTTGGTGGATGCTGGGAGAACGTTACCTGCCTGACTGTATTACGCCAACTATGAAGTTTGGTGGAGGAGGGATAATGGTATGGGGCTGTTTTTCAGAGTTTGGGCTAGGCCCCTCATCTCCAGTGAAGGGCAATCTTAATGCTTCAGCATACAAAGTCATTTTGTACAATGCAATGCTTCCTACTTTGTAGCAACAGTTTGGGGAAGGCCATTTTCTATTCCAACATGACTATACCCCAATGCACAAAGGAAGGACTACAAAGACATGATTTGATGAGTTTGGTGTGAAAGAACTTGACTGGCCCACACAGAGCCCTGACCTCAAACCCATCGAACACCTTTTGGGATGAACTGGAACGGAGATTGTGAGCCAGGCCTTCTCGTCCAACATCAGTGCCTGACCTCACAAATGCTCTACAGAATGAAGGGGCACAAATTCCTTCAGAAACACTCCAACATCTTGTGGAAAGCCTTCCAAGAAGAGTGGAAGCTGTTTTCGCCACAAAAGGGGGACCATATTAAAGTATGTGTATTTGAATACAATGTCATTACAGTCCCTGTTGTTGTAATAGTCAAGCATCCGAATACTTTTGTCCATATAGTGTATGTAGGTGCAGTTTTGTTGATGGCCTTAGTAGAAGTATTTTATATTAGATTCTGTAAAAATCAGGCTATCAATGTAGAGGCGACAGAGTGACTCAGCAGAGGAAGAACAATTTGCAAAGAAGAGTCTTTTTTGGGGACAACCAGTAAGGAGGGAATTGTAGTAGTTAATGTGGGAGATGATGAGTGCATGAATTAACGTTTTTGTAGTGTCTTGTGTGAGATATGTCTATATTCTGGAAATGTTTTTAGATGTATGCAACATGATTTAAATATAGAGTCAATGTGATAAACAAAGGATAGTACTGAGTCAAGGATCACACCTAGGAAGCACGTTTGTGGGCTGGTATTTAAGGTCATGTTGTGAACAAATATATAAATGTCAGGTAGGTAACTAATGTTGGCTGATGGGAATATTAATAACTCTGTTTTTGAAAGATTGACTTTGAGTTGACAAGAAGACATCCATGAAGAAATGGCAGAAATTTAGGCATCAATGTGGGACATCACAAATGGCGAGAAATCCGGAGATGATAGATAAATTTGTGGATACTATCCTCTTACAGATGATACTGAAATCCAAAGGAGCTACTTAGCTTACCAAAAGAAGTGGTATAGATAGAGTACAGCAGAGGAGCAAGTACTGAGCCTTGTGGTATTCCTTAAAAATGGAAGCGGAGCAGAGGTCCATACAGAGAAATTAACACTGAAAGAGCAATTAGATAGGTAGGATGAGAACTGGAATAGGACAGTGTCTTGAAGACCTAGGGATTGTAGTGTTTATATAAGAAGAGAGTGGTCAACGATGCCAAATGCAACAGAGAGATCCAGGAGAATTAGAGGAGAGTAATGTAGAAGTTGAGGAGAGAAAGTGTTAGAGAGAGGCGGAAAAGTGTTGAAAATAAATAGGGATGTGCACCGGCCACTTATCGGGTTTTGGGTTTTAGGTTCTGATTACCTTAAGGTTTTGGGTTCTAATGGGTTTTGCCAAAACACCCCCCTCAAGGTTTTGGGTTTTATGTTTTGGGTTCTGTTTTTTTTTTTTTAAAAAAAGCATAAAAACTGCTAAAATCCTGTTTTTTGGTTTGTTTTCACTCCTACACTATTATTAACCTCAATAACATTCATCTTCACTCATTTCCAGTCTATTCTGAACACCTCACACCTCACAATATTGTTTTTATGCCAAAAGGTTGCACGAGGTAGCTGGATAACTAAGCTAAGCGACACAAGTGGGCGGCACAAACTCGTGGCCCATCTAGGAGTGGCACTGCAGTGGCAAACAGGATGGCAGTTTTAAAAACTAGGCCCCAAAGAGCACATAATGCCAAAAAAAGAGGTGCAAGATGGAATTGTCCTTGGGCCCTCCCACCCACCCTTATGTTGCAGAAAAAGGACATGCGCACTTTAACAAACCAATCATTTCAGCGACAGGGCCTACAAAACTGTGGCTGAAATGATTGGTTCGTTTGGACCCCCACAAAACGAGCTGGCAAAGAAAAAAAAGAGGTGCAGGATGAAATTGTCCTTGGGGCCTCCCACCCACCCTTATGTTGCGCAAAAAGGACATGCACACTTTAACAAACCAATCATTTCAGCAACAGGGCCTACCAAACTACTGTGGCTGAAATGATTGGTTTGTTTGGGCCCCCACACAAAAAAAGCAATTTATCTCTCCCTGTACAAAGTAAACTGGCTCTACTGAGGCAAGATCTCGTCCTCATCCTCATCCTCTGATTCCTCGCCCCCTTCAGTGTGTACTTCCTCATCCTCACACATTATCAATCGTCCCCGCTGGACTCCACAATCACAGGTCAATCTGTAGTCTCTGGAGGCCATTGCTGGTCTTCATTGAAGAATTGATAATTCATTTTGATGAAAATCATCTTCTCAACATTTTGCGGAAGCAACCTCCTTCGCCGCTCACTGACCAGGTTCCCCGCTGCACTAAAAACTCTTTCCGAGTACACACTGGAGGGGGGACAACTCAGGTAAAATAGAGCCAGTTTGTACAGGGGCTTCCAAACTGCCTTTTTTTCCTGCCAGTACAAGTAAGGACTGTCTGACATGTCTACTTGGATGGTGTCAGCAAAGTAATCCTCCACCATTTTTTCAATGGTGACAGCATCCAATGCAGCGACAGTAGACATGTCAGCAATGGTTGACAGGTCCTTCAGTCCGGACCAGATGTTCTCTGCATCCCCGCCAGTGGGTCGTTTATGAAATCTCAGCTGTTTCCTCGCAGCCACAGGTGTGGAAGAAAATGAAGGAGGAACTGTTGCCATGTCACGGTCCTCTTCAGATGACAATCTCCTGATCAGCAGGTCTTTGCACCGCTGTAGACTTGTGTCCGCCGGAAACAGAGACACAGCATACGCTTTAAACCGAGGATCGAGCACGGTGGCCAGAATGTATTCCTCTGACTTTAAAAGAGTGACCACCCTCGGATCCTGGCAAAGCGTACGAAGGGCTTCATCCACAAGAGCTACATGCTTTGTGGAATCGCAATGCTTTACCAGCTCCTCCCTCACTTTCTCCAGCTGCTTCTGCAACAGCCTGATCAGGGGAATCACCTGACTCAAGCTGGCAGTGTCGGAACTGACTTCTCGTGTGGCAAGTTCAAACGGCTGGAGAACCTTGCAAAACACGGAAATCAGTCTCCACTGCGCTTGACTCAGGCGCATCCCCACTCCTTTGCCTATGTCGTAGGTGGCTGTGTAGGCTTGAATGGCCTTTTGCTGCTCCTCCATCAGCATATAGAGGGTGGAGTTCCAGCGCGTCACAACCTCTTGTTTGAGGTGATGGCAGGGCAGGTTCAGGCTTTTTTGATGGTGCTCCAGTCTTCGGTAGGCAGTGGCAGAATGGCGAAAGTATCCAGCAATTTTGCGGGCCACCGCAAGCATATCCTGCACACCCCTGTCACTTTTAAGATTATGCTGCACCACCAAATTTATTGTGTGGGCAAAACATGGCACATGCTGGAATTTGCCCATATGTAATGCCCGCACAATGTTACTGGCGTTGTCCGACACAAATCCCCAGGAGAGTGTAAGTGGGGTTAATCCACTGCGAGCTGATTTCCCTCAGTTTCTCTAAGAGGTTGTCGGCATTGTGCCTCTTCCTGAAACCGATGATATACAACGTTGCCTGCCTTGGAATGAGCAGGCGTTTCGGAGATGCTGCTACTGATGCTGCTGCTGCTGTTGCTGCGGAAGGCGATGCATCTACCCAGTGGGTTGTCACAGTCATATAGTCCTTAGTTTGTCCTGAACCACGTGTCCACATGTCCGTGGTTAAGTGGACAGTGGGTACAACCGCATTTTTAAGAGCACTGAGGACACTTTTTCGTACTTCTCTGTACATCCCGGGTATCGCATGCCTAGTGAAGTGGAATCTAGACGGGATTTGGTAACGGGGACACAATACCTCCATCAACCTTCTAAATCCCACTCCACTGATGACGGACACCGGACGCACGTCTAACACCAACATAGCTGTCAAGGCCGCAGTTATCCGCTTTGCTTTAGGATGACTCCTGTCGTACTTCGTGCTCATGGCAAACGACTGTTGTACGGTCAATTTTTTAGTGAAAGATGTAGCGGTCTTATGACTTCCCCTCTGGGAAGATGACCGACTCACAGCAGCAGCGGCAGTAGTAGGCGTACCGTTGCAGGATCCTCCGGAAGAATCCCGGATTGAAGAGGACTCAGTCATGCCGGTGACATGGCCTGCAGGACTATCTCTGATCGAGATCGTGGAGGAAATTGATGAGGAGGGTGTTGCTGGTGTGGATACAACAGGACCAAGGGATTTAGGTGTCCCTGGACTGCTGACGGTCCTAGCCACAGTTCCTGAACTAAACACTGAATTATGAAGGGTCTTCAGGTGACGTAGAAGGGAGGATGTCCCTAGGTGGCCAAGATCCTTACCCCTGCTTATTGCAGCTTTACATAAACTACATATTGCAATACAATTGTTGTCCAGATTGGGATAGAAATAATTCCAGACCGAAGAGGTTGATTTTTTGGTCTTCTGCCTAGGCATGACGATGGGCTTTTTCATCCCATAGACAACAACTGTTTCCCCCCCTGGTGCCTCATTTAAGATAACCACATCCGCATCCTCCTCGTCAAGTTCCTCCTCAGCGCCAGCTACATCAATATCCTCCTCCTGGTGTACAACATTGACACCTTCATTATCCAAATCTGTAACTGCTCTGTGGGTGATCCTTCCAGCATATGTAGAGGGCGTGCTGCAAATGGTGGAAGGAGCCACCTCTTCCCGTACAGTGATGGGAAGGTCAGGCTTCGCAACCACCAACACCCTTGGACTCGCCTTGGGGATTTGTGATGACATCTCTTTAGAAGGCAGAGTTGTTTGCTGTGTTGTTGATGACAGCTTAACTCTCTTAAATTGTTTAGAGGGGGGGGAGGAGGGCTTAGATCCTTGGGTGAAGCTGAACCACTAGTCATGAACACGGACCAGTGCCTAAGCCGTTCCTTGCCACTCCGTGTCGTAAATGGCATATTGGCAATTTTACGTTTCTCTTTTAGATGATTTCAATTTCTTTTTTTGGATCATTTTAGTGACCTTTGGCTTTTTGGAGTTTACATGCCCTCTACTATGAAATTGGGCATCGGCCTTGGCAGACGACGTTGATGGCATTTCATTGTCTATGTCATGACTAGTGGCAGCAGTTTCAGCATTAGGAGGAAGTGGTTCTTGATCTTTCCCTACTTTATCCTCCAAATTTTGGTTCTCCATTATATGCAGCACAAGAGAGCGTACCCCTAAACCACACACACTCGTCAAAGCCTTTAAAAATTATATGCGGCACAGGACAATACCACTGGACTGGAGTTAGACAGCAGTACCAATGGACTTATATACTGCAGGAACAGTGAACGTAGTTATATTGCAGTACCAATGGACTTATATACTGCATGAACAGTGAACGTAGTTATATTGCAGTACCAATGGACTTATATACTGCATGAACAGTGAAGGTAGTTATATTGCAGTACCAATGGATTTATATACTGCAGGAACAGTGAACGTAGTTATATTGCAGTACCAATGGACTTATATACTGCAGGAACAGTGAATCTAGTTATATTGCAGTACCAATGGACTTAGCAGGACAGAGTACAGGACACAGCACCACTGGACTCAGCAGGACAGAGCACAGGACAGCACCACGAGAAAGAGCAGGGCAGAGGACACCTAACACACCCTCCCTCTTCCCTGATCAATGCCCGAGTGAAGATGGCGGCGGCAAGCGGGGAATATAAAGAATCCGGATCTCGCGAGATCCGACGGTGGGATTAGGACGTTAAGCCTCTTTTTCATTGTGGCCATCGGCGGGAATACCCGAACAGTGCTCGGATCAGGCTCGGATCCGCACTGTTCGGGGCTGTTCGGATTGCGAGAATCGGATCCCGCTCATCTCTGATTCTAACCAAGAACCCATTGTATTTCGCTGGAAACATTTTGGTATGAGAAGTAAGGTTACAAAGAGTTAAAACCATGATCTGTTGTTCTTTCTGTTCGTAAGAAAGATTTGTGATCTGTCCAGAAAACCTGGTATGTGTGTCTGTGTTTCTAGCTTAATGATAAGTGAGGGAGAACCCTAATTTGTAGATCACGTTGTATGTTCTCAACACTCCACAGAGACTGCGTCGACCAAGGTTGTCAATGATCTGATCACTGCTAAAACTGAACGCCATTACTCTTCCTAATTCTCCTGGATCTCTCGGCTGCATTTGACACCGTTGACCACTCTCGTCTCATACAAACGCTGCAATCCCTAGGTCTTCAAGACACTGCTCTATCCTGGTTCTCATCCTACCTCTCTAATCGCTCTTTCACTTTTAATTTCTCTGGAGCCACCTCTGCTCCGCTTCCCCTATCAGTTGCAGTACCACAAGGCTCAGTGCTAGGTCCTCTGCTGTTCTCTAGCTATACCGCTTCTCTTGGATATCTAATAAGTTCCTTTGGCTTTCAGTATCATCTCTATGCGGATGATACCCAAATCGATCTATCCTCTCCTGATCTCTCGACATCTGTGTCCCGTGTAACTGACTGTCTTTCTGCCATATCATCTTGGATGTCCTCTCGCCAACTCAAACTTAATCTTTCTAAAACAGACTTAATAATATTCCCACCCACCAACAAGAGCATACCTGACATTTCTATCTCTGTTGATAACATGACCATAAATCCCACCCCACAAGCTAGCTGCCTAGGTGTAATCCTTGACTCACACCTATCCTTTGTTCCCCACATTGACTCTGTGTCTAAATCATGCTACATACATCTAAAGAACATTTCCAGAATTCGCACAAATCTCACGCAAGACACTGCAAAAACCTTAATTCATGCACTTATCATCTCCCGCATTGACTATTGCAATTCCCTCCTTACTGGTCTTCCCAAAAACAGACTCAAACCCCTACAATCTATTTTGCACGCTGCGGCAAGACTGATTTTCCTTGCAAATCGTTATTCCTCTATTGAATCACTCTGTATGTCTCTACACTGGCTGCCTGTTTTCTACCGAATCCAATATAAAATACTTTTACTAACCTACAAGGCCATCAACAAAGCTGCACCAACATACATCTCCTCTCTTGTCTCAAAATATCTCCCAACTCGCAACTCCGTTCTACACAAGATCTGCGTCTCTCATCCACCCTCATTACATCCTCCCATTCCCGGTTACCGGACTTTTTTCGGGCTGCACCCACTCTATGGAATTCTCTCCCTCACACAGTAAGACTCTCCTTTGGTCTACAAACTTTCAAGCGTTCTCTGAAAACCTACCTCTTCAGACAAGCTTATAATATTCCTCAGCCACCCTCTTAACCTCACTACCTTTAGCCTGTTACCGCCTGTTACACAATTTCACACAAGACACCTACCCCCTGACCAACATTGTTGTGTGACGGGATCATTTAGTTTATGAGTCACTTTTACCTTTGCAGTCTGGCTGGGCCAAAATGCAAAATGTAGACTTAACCTCATGTGTCAATCTTCCATTGTCCCATAGATTGTAAGCTTGCGAGCAGGACCTTCTCACCTCTTTTTACCCAGTTTGTTTATTAGTTTATTATGTTTGTCCCCAATTGTAAAGCGCTACGGAATATGTTGGCGCTATATAAATAAATGATGATGATGATGATGATGATGTTTCTCTTTGTCTCGCCACGCTCTGTGATTTGGTTAATCACACTGATTCTTTGTTTGTTTTGTTGTCTGTCTTCTTTTGTTTGTTTTATAAGAAGCATGTTTCAAAGGAGGAAAAATTGTGAATTTGCAAAAGTAATACCTGCATTGTCATAAACCCCATTCATACTGCCTGAAAACCCAGGTTTTTGCCGGTGCAAGCCCAAACGACCTGGTATAGGTACAGTATGAATGGTGCTAGTGAAAAATTCCGGGTCTGAAAACCCGGGCCTTATTATTATATGTCCTCTCAAAACTGGTTTTGAAGCTTCCCAAAATAAACTGACATCTTGTGCAAGGTTATCATCTACATAGTTAAAAAAAATATACTTTTTAAGGTTATGTAGCACCAAAACTAGTCTCATGTGTAAATGGTATTTGGTATGTAACATATGACATATGCACTAGGTTAGAACACCATGATCTGTTAGTTCTCTCATTAACCAATGATATGTAAGCCTTATTATCAAGTAACACTACATTAGTAGAATTTCTACAATGATTATGGTGTTATTTGTTATTAATCTACACTCATAAAATAAAGCATGATGAAAAGATATTAACAATGCACATTTGATAATGCTTACTTTTGTCCTGTAGCAATTCAATATATTGCAGGATATTTCTTAAGTCACTCTTACTAGCATCTGTAGGAGATGCAAAGGGAACATATTGCTGTCACAATAATAATTTATTTTTAATGATTAATCATTACTTCATTACATGATACATACATAATTTTGTTGAAAGGGGGTAAGTTCTTTTCAATTATGCAACAATTATAGGCTTATGCAGCAATTTAACTATTACACTGTCCTTTCCTTTATAGAACAAGCCTCTTCCCACATCTGGCGCATGTAGATACCTCTAAAAATTTCAATACTTTAACAAATTTGTCAAATGGCCACACTTCCTCCTCTTGGCCTTCACTGCCCCCTCCTTTTCTTCCACCTCTTGGATCTTTGATGGTTCATCCTCCTCATCTTGGGTCTGGGCTGCTTGGGTGGACTGCTCTGTGAAAATCACAAACAAATGTATTATTTTCTGAATTTTGGTTTTGAAATCAATAACCATATAACTCTAAGGTGAACTTATGTCTTATGTCACAATCCTTTATGTTTTTTGATGGAGAGACATTAAGAAATAATGTTCTTGTATGTCACTTTTAAAGCAGCTTACATTAAACCTTTGAGTAATTTCAGAGCATGTGGCCATATTAATTTAGTCACAATAGCAAATCCGAATATTTTAATTAGTTGTTAGTACTTTTTTTTGTGGCTTAAAGATTTTGACCTATAACTTTTACATAACAATTACATAGCATTTGTTTTCTTTTTGTTGGGGGAAGGACCCCCACATCACACATTATTCTAACTACAGCATTCCAGACTAATCATTTGGACGTATTTCACATATTCTAAAAAGAGCAATTACACACAGGAAAAATAATTGATCATCTACAAATTGTCATCTTTCTGAGGGGCTTCCTCAGGAGATCAGGTTGAGTTCACAGTAAATTGCAATGCCATACCAAGCTCAGCATCTATTGGGTAAGGGATAATTACTCCTTACTAGTGAAGCTTGAAACAATGTGAACACTGATTGACTATGTGATGAGATGAGGAATGTCCTTATCAACTTGCCCCCACAGATCACCAAATCCCTTAAGTAAAATAGCTGCTGAGCAAGCATTCATATTAAAACTTAAATCAGTCATTGTTGCTCACCCAAATCCTTCCAAACTTTTGTAATAGGGAAATGATTTTTAGAAAAGAAAACATTTCAAGGAAATAGCACCCAGTATGCTGAGAGATCTTGAATAAGTAAATAAAACATTCTTAGATAAATACAGTAATTGGTTTTATAAGTGCTTACATTGCAATGTTCCTATTTTGTATTTGATTTGCAGTACTTCTGTGTTACCAAAAGAACTGCTATTATGAACTATGGACATTGCACTTCATCTACAGGAGTTAATCTCCATCACCTGTTTGATCACCAGCACATGCTAAACTGACTTTATATACCCACCCCAAACCTGGCATGTTACTGGTCATTGATTGTTTGTTTCATTTGAACTGTGTCTTGTGTTTTTGCTGTGCTTTGGACATCCTGCTACTAGTGTCCTCCACCCAGTGCCGTAACTAGCCATTTTAGTGCCCTGGGCGAGACAGGGAACCGGCGCCCCCCATCTAAGTGGGAGTGTCAATTGTCGGGTGGGTGTGGTCAACCTACTGTGGGGGCGTGGCTAGCACTTTACAAGTTCTAGACCACACTGAAACCCCCTCCCTCTCCATTATTCTTGGTCTGGCTTTGTAAGGATCTTTATGTAATAAGCCTCCATAGAATCAAAGTACTTTAAATGCAGCTATCACATGCTAGCTGTATAAAAAAATTAATTGGTTATTGAAATAAAACTCACTGAAACAAATTAAAACATAAATGTAATGGTACCATCTGTATCACACTGCCCCTTCATCCCACTGTGCTCTCCATAACAGTTTCTCCTTTATCACACCGTGCCATGGAGCCATCTCTATCATTGTGCCCCCTTGTCACCATCACACTAAATATAATATATATATATATATATATATATATATATATATAACACAAAACAAATGGGAGGGGGTGCCAAATAGTATAATACTGTATATAAAAATACAGAAAGGTGTACCAAAAGTCAGAATCTTAACCACTAAATAGGTATAGACACTCAGGTAATAATAGTGGATCAACAGGAAGAAGGAAATGAGGAACCACTCTAGAACACCAGCGCCGTGCCAATATAATATGCGTACCAGATAAAAGATCTTTAAAGCTTATCTGTAGGTATAACCGGTATCTTCACCAATCAAGTTGAGCCTTATTACCCCATGGGAATAGCAGATGCTTCATACAATGTTGAAAGGTTCCGGAACTGGCACTTCATATATACTCAGTAGTATTCAGGATAATGGAGAGGAAGAAACTCACATAGTGTAATGCTGTATAGCAATACATTTATTACATAAATAATGTGGATGTGCACTTACATAAAAAATATATATATATACACACACACATGTACACACACACATACAATATAAAGAGCCTCCTAGTGTCCGCCATACCTTACAGAGAGCATTCCTGTGACCGCCATACCTTACAGAGAGCATTCCTGTGACCTCCATACTATACAGAGAGCATTCCTGTGACCGCCATACTATACAGAGAGCATTCCTGTGACCTCCATACTATACAGAGAGCATTCCTATGACCTCCATACTATACAGAGAGCATTCCTGTGACCTCCATACTATACAGAGAGCATTCCTATGACCGCCATACTATACAGAGAGCATTCCTATGACCGCCATACCTTACAGAGAGCATTCCAATGACCACCATACAATACAGAGAGCATTCCTATGACCGCCATACTATACAGAGAGCATTCCTATGACGGCCATACTATACAGAGAGCATTCCTATGACCGCCATACCATACAGAGAACATTCCTGTGACCTCCATACTATACAGAGAGCATTCCTGTGACTGCAATACAGATAAATACCTCACCTGAAATTAATAGACCCCACCATTAAATTAAAAAGCCCCATCAATAAATTAAATTGACCCACCAGCACCCCACAAATAAACTAGTACCCATTAAATAATTAGCCCCCACCTAAACGTCACCATTAAATTAATAGCCTACCTCCCACCCATGTACTAAGACACCCAACCTCCCTACCCTCATATCACACATTATATTAATACATACCCCCCTTCCCTCACACATGATGGCAGCATACCACCCCATCCCTCATAAAGCATAGCAGCATCCCCCCCCTCCATAATAGCAAGATGCAGCACACATTCCTCCCCTCCCTAATAGCAGCACGCATTCCCCCCCCCCTAATAGCAGCACACATTCCCCCCTCCCTAATAGCAGCATACATCCCCTCCCCCCTCCATAATTGCAGCTTACATTCCCCCCCTGCCTCCCTCCATAATTTCAGCTTACATTCCCCCCCCCCTTGCCTCCATCCATAATTGCAGCTTACATTCCCCCCTCCCCTTGCCTCCATCCATAATTGCAGCTTACATCCCCCCCTCCCCTCCATAATTGCAGCTTACATTCCCCCCCCCTTGCCTCCATCCATAATTGCAGCTTACATCCCCCCCTCCCCTCCATAATTGCAGCTTACATCTCCTCCATAATTGCAGCTTACATCTCCTCCATAATTGCAGCTTACATCCCCCTTCCCCTGCTTTGAAACTTACCTCCTGTCCAGCCGTCGCTGCCTGGCTCCTCTCTGCTTCTCTGCTCCTCTGCTGCCTAGCAACGTCATGACATCAGACGCTGAGGCAGAGGGCAGAGTTCAGAAGGGGGTGGAGCCGGGTGCCGGCCGCCATCTTGGATGCGCCGGGCGGCCGGTAGTCTGAATCTGAGGTCTGTTTAATTTTTTTTTTTCTTTTCACTCCTCACACAGAAGTCGGTGCGGGCGGCCACTGCGCCCCCTTGGGACTGCGCCCGGGGCGGCGGCACCGCCCGCACCGGCCTCGTTACGGCTCTGCCTCCACCCATCCTATCCTAAGTTCCAGTGCTTTGACAAACTGCCAATCCGTGCTTTGATTCTGTGTGCCCTTGGACCTGTATATTATTATTATTCAGCTCACAGTATGTCAATTTATTCCCTGCATTAGTAAGTCTTTAGTTTTCCTGCTATTTTATTATTTATCTCCTGTTTATTTGTTTGTTTGTTTTTGCCGTACTACTATCTTCAGTATAGTTTTCCAGGGACTCCTTTATTTTTTTACCACTGTCTGTGTTGCACAATGGATAAACCTACTATTTTTCCACCAACTGATGACTAACAATCATTGTATCACACAATAAATCATAGCATTTTCTATAAGTTACAACAACTGATGAACTGTCAAAACATGTCTGTCATCTGTATTTTGAAATGTCCTTGTGGGTAAGACCAAAATATCCCTGAAACTACACATACAGGAACATGTGAGAAATAAACATTTCTTAAATTGTTATAATGCTGATCCTAATCTTTTGAGTTTTAAAGCAATAGAACAGAACAAGTTACATTAGGTCCTAGGGCTGGTGACTTGCCAAAAAGATTAGCATGTAGGGAGATGGTTTGGATCTATAGCTTAGGTGCCTTGGTACCCTTTTGAGTTACCACAATTTATGGAATGCTAAGAGGAGGGGAGGGTCGGCAAATTTTAGCCCAGGGGGCAAGACGTGACTCTCCAGCCTATTAGATACATTTTAAAGGAATAAAATTGCAGGTGGCCCAGTGACCCAGCCCAAGGAAGTCTATTATGGGACTGGCCCGGGGGGGCAATGTTGATCTATCTCTATTCTTTCTTGAATATTTCTTTTATACTAGTCCCACACACATGATTTCAGGATTTTTTCTTAATTAGATGCTGTGTATATATTTTCTCTAATATATTTTATCTAATATTTTAATTGGCATATAGACTTTCAAGTGACATTTGTTTCATTTAGTATACATAAAAATGGCATCAGTATTTTTATCTACACTTAAATGACTCATGAATGGGACTAGTTAACTCTTGTCTTTGATTAAATGGTGCTTTACAGTAGCTAATAAAGAGAATGGCACCTCTGTAGATGTGTGGGTATGTATATATGTATGTATGTATATATATATATATATATATATATATATGTATATATTGTGGCAAGAGCCCGCTACTGCAGAAGTACACGCGAACAACTTCTTCCTTTTTATGGTTCTTTATTGTCAGGATGGTAAATGTTTTGACACCGTATACTTCTTGCACAGCAATCATGGAGACCTTAAACACTAGCTATACATAGTCCAGCTCTCTCTCAGGACCAGCCAGCTTATCCAACGTTGGTCTCCTGTCACACACCCACCTTCTCTTTAAAAGGAAACGCCCATCACTGGCTCTGTAATTCTAACAGACACGCCCTGTCTGTTTGCTGAGAGGAAGGATTTCAAGTCATGTAAGTTAAACCAAACTTAAACTATTGCTTTTCATACATAGGTCTTTACAATCTAGGTGCATTACTGCACAAATGTTTTATTCTACTTCCCTGCTTTCTCTGCATATTGCCAGCTAAATGCCTCCGTTTGTTACATATCCCTCCCCCTAGCGTCTCCAAGTAGGGGGACGCGGACTTTGCGAGGAGCGCATATTTTCGTGACAACGCATCTGCATTTTTGTGTAGAATCCCGGGTCTATGTTCTACTGAGAACTTGAAAGGTTGCAGTGCCAAGAACCAGCGGGTTACCTTGGCTTTCACCTCCCGGGTATTCTGCATCCATCTCAATGGTGCATGGTCTGTTATTAAGGTGAACTCTCTGCCTAGGAGATAATAGCGCATAGTATATGTAACCCATTTTATGGCGAGACATTCTTTCTCCACAGTGGCATATTTTTGTTCCCTTGGAAGCAACTTACGACTTAGGTACAGGACAGGATTTTCTACTCCATTCTTCTCCTGTGACAGGACTGTACCTAAGCCAACACCAGAAGCATCAGTTTGGAGGAAGAACCTCCGGGTAAAATCCGGTGCTTGTAGAACTGGGGAGGAACAAAGAGCTAACCGAAGATCAGACCAGGCGGTTTCTGCAGAATCAGACCAGGTTAATCTATCTGGACAACTTTTTTTTAACATGTCCGTTAGTGGAGCAGCTCTAGTGGCGAAGTGGCTTACAAACGGCCTGTAGTAACCTACTGAGCCTAAAAGGTTCTTAACTGTAACTTTTTCTCTGGCCTTGCCCAATTTTTGACTGCCTCTACTTTGTCTAGCTGGGGTTTTACACGCCCCCGACAAACAACGTACCCCAAATATTTGGCTTCTCTCATGGCTATGGCACATTTATCTGAGTTAGCTGTTAACCCTGCTGACCTTAATGAAGCTAAGACCGCCTCAACTTTGGATAAATGTGATCCCCAGTCTGGGGTATAAATCACTATATCGTTCAGGTAAGCGGCTGCATAAGTTGTGTGAGGTCGTAGCAATTTATTCATGGCCCTTTGGAAGGTGGCAGGTGCCCCATGCAATCCAAAGGGTAGCACTTTATATTGATAGAGACAATCAGGGGTGGAAAATGCAGTCTTTGGCTTGGCCGTGGAAGTCAGGGGAACTTGCCAATAACCCTTTGTTAGATCAAGGGTTGTCAAATAATTGCTACTAGCAAGATTTTCCACTAGTTCATCCACACATTGCATTGGATAGGCATCAAACTGTGACATACTGTTTAGGCGCCTAAAGTCATTGCAGAACCTAATTGTCCCATTGGGTTCAGGGACAAGCACAATGGGACTATTCCACTCACTAGTGGACTCTTCAATCACATCTAAGTGGAGCATCTTCTCAACCTCCTTTCTCACGTCCAACCGTCTGGCTTCTGGAATACGATATGGCTTCTGATTTACAATGACTCCTGGCATAGTGACAATGTCGTGTTCGATTAAGGTAGTGCGCCCAGGAATGGAAGAGAAGACATCCCTGTTCTGGCGAATCATTTCTTCAGTCTGTTGTCTCTGCTGAATGGACAAAGCTGGCTCTATGGGCACTTCAGACTTTTCAATGGCAGTACTCACGACCTGAGGAGAAGTTTCCTCATCATGCCAAGGTTTAAGGAGGTTAACATGATATATTTGCTCCTCCCTTCTCCTACCTAACTGCCGGACTCTGTAATTGACAGGTCCAACAGCCTCTAGAATATGGACCCTGCCAATGGGCGAAAAGTTTGCTTTCCTGGGTGGGAACCAGGACTAGGACCTTGTCCCCAGGCTTGAAAGATCGAACAATAGCACTTTTATCATAACTTTTCCTCGTTATGATTAGGGATGAGCGCGCTCGGATTTCTGAAATCCGAGCCCACCCGAACGTTGCGGATCCGAGTCGGATCCGAGACAGATCCGGGTATTGGCGCCAAATTCAAAAGTGAAACTGAGGCTCTGACTCATAATCCCGTTGTCGGATCTCGCGATACTCGGATCCTATAAATTCCCCGCTAGTCGCCGCCATCTTCACTCGGGCATTGATCAGGGTAGAGGGAGGGTGTGTTAGGTGGTCCTCTGTGCTGTTTAGTTCTGTGCTGTTTAGTTCTGTGCTGTTTAGTGCTGTGCTGTTTAGTGCTGTGCTGTGCTGTGCTGTGCTGTGTTCTGCAGTATCAGTCCAGTGGTGCTGTGTGCTGTGCTCTGTCCTTCTGAGGTCAGTGGTGCTGCTGGGTCCTGTGCTGTGTCCTGTTCAGTCCAGTGGTGCTGTGTCCTGTGCTCTGTGCTTCTAAGGGCATAGTTATTTCCCCAATATTCCCCTGTGTTTAAAAAAATAAAAAAAAGTTTTTTTTATAAAATACCAAAAACTACTTTAATATTTTTTAATTACCACAAAATTTTCACAACCAATCCTGCAGTATAAGCCCATTGGTACTGCAATATTACCAAGTTCACACATTCAGCAGTAAAAGTCCAGTGGTACTGCAATATTACAAAGTTTACACATTCTGCAGTATCAGTCCAGTGGTGCTGTGTCCTGTGCTCTGTCCTGCTGAGTTCCGTAGTGCTGCTGGGTCCTGTGCCGTGTCCTGTTCAGTCCAGTGGTGCTGTGTCCTGTGCTCTGTGCTTCTAAGGGCATAGTTATTTCCCCATTATTCCCAAGTTTGTAAAAAATAAAAAAAAAGTAAAAAAAAATAAAAAAATTAAAAAAAAAAAAAAATATATAATAATTATAACCAAATTTGCAAAACCAATCCAGCATTATAAGTCCATTGGTACTGCAATATTACCAAGTTCACACATTCAGCAGTAAAAGTCCAGTGGTACTGCAATATTACAAAGTTTACACATTCTGCAGTATCAGTCCAGTGGTGCTGTGTCCTGTGCTCTGTCCTGCTGAGTTCCGTAGTGCTGCTGGGTCCTGTGCCGTGTCCTGTTCAGTCCAGTGGTGCTGTGTCCTGTGCTCTGTGCTTCTAAGGGCATAGTTATTTCCCCATTATTCCCAAGTTTGTAAAAAATAAAAAAAAAAGTAAAAAAAAATAAAAAATTAAAAAAAAAAAAAATATATATAATAATTATAACCAAATTTGCAAAACCAATCCAGCATTATAAGTCCATTGGTACTGCAATATTACCAAGTTCACACATTCAGCAGTAAAAGTCCAGTGGTACTGCAATATTACAAAGTTTACACATTCTGCAGTATCAGTCCAGTGGTGCTGTGTCCTGTGCTCTGTCCTGCTGAGTTCCGTAGTGCTGCTGGGTCCTGTGCCGTGTCCTGTTCAGTCCAGTGGTGCTGTGTCCTGTGCTCTGTGCTTCTAAGGGCATAGTTATTTCCCCATTATTCCCAAGTTTGTAAAAAATAAAAAAAAAGTAAAAAAAAATAAAAAATTTAAAAAAAAAAAAATATATATAATAATTATAACCAAATTTGCAAAACCAATCCAGCATTATAAGTCCATTGGTACTGCAATATTACCAAGTTCACACATTCTGCAGTATCTTGTGCTACATATAATGGAGACCAAAAATTTGGAGGATAAAGTAGGGAAAGATCAAGACCCACTTCCTCCTAATGCTGAAGCTGCTGCCACTAGTCATGACATAGACGATGAAATGCCATCAACGTCGTCTTCCAAGCCCGATGCCCAATCTCGTAGTACCGGGCATGTAAAATCCAAAAAGCCCAAGTTAAGAAAAAGTAGCAAAAAGAGAAACTTAAAATCATCTGAGGAGAAACGTAAAGTTGCCAATATGCCATTTACGACACGGAGTGGCAAGGAACGGCTTAGGCCCTGGCCCGTGTTCATGACTAGTGGTTCAGCTTCACCCACGGATCTTAGCCCTCCTCCTCCTCCCCCCCCCTACAAAAAATTGAAGAGAGTTATGCTGTCAGCAACAAAACAGCAAACAACTCTGCCTTCTAAAGAGAAATTATCACAAATCCCCAAGGCGAGTCCAAGCGTGTTGGTGGTTGTCAAGCCTGACCTTCCCATCACTGTACGGGAAGAGGTGGCTCGGGAGGAGGCTATTGATGATGTAGCTGGCGCTGTGGAGGAACTTGATGATGAGGATGGTGATGTGGTTATTGTAAATGAGGCACCAGGGGGGGAAACAGCTGATGTCCATGGGATGAAAAAGCCCATCGTCATGCCTGGTCAGAAGACCAAAAAATGCACCTCTTCGGTCTGGAGTTATTTTTATCCAAATCCAGACAACCAATGTATGGCAATATGTAGCTTATGTAAAGCTCAAATAAGCAGGGGTAAGGATCTTGCCCACCTAGGAACATCCTCCCTTATACGTCACCTGAATAACCTTCATAGTTCAGTGGTTAGTTCAGGAACTGGGGCTAGGACCCTCATCGGTACAGGGACACCTAAATCCCGTGGTCCAGTTGGATACACACCAGCAACACCCTCCTCGTCAACTTCCTCCACAATCTCCATCAGATTCAGTCCTGCAGCCCAAGTCACCAGCCAGACTGAGTCCTCCTCAATACGGGATTCATCCGAGGAATCCTGCAGCGGTACGCCTACTACTGCCACTGCTGCTGTTGCTGCTGTTAGTCGGTCATCTTCCCAGAGGGGAAGTCGTAAGACCGCTAAGTCTTTCACCAAACAATTGACCGTCCAACAGTCGTTTGCCATGACCACCAAATACGATAGTAGTCACCCTATTGCAAAGCGTATAACTGCGGCTGTAACTGCAATGTTGGTGTTAGACGTGCGCCCGGTGTCCGCCATCAGTGGAGTGGGATTTAGAGGGTTGATGGAGGTATTGTGTCCCCGGTACCAAATCCCCTCGAGATTCCACTTCACTAGGCAGGCGATACCAAAAATGTACAGAGAAGTACGATCAAGTGTCCTCAGTGCTCTTAAAAATGCGGTTGTACCCACTGTCCACTTAACCACGGACATGTGGACAAGTGGTTCTGGGCAAACGAAGGACTATATGACTGTGACAGCCCACTGGGTAGATGCATCCCCTTCCGCAGCAACAGCAACAGCTGCATCAGTAGCAGCATCTACAAAATGGCTGCTCATGCAAAGGCAGGCAACATTGTGCATTACAGGCTTTAATAAGAGGCACAACGCTGCCAACATATTAGAGAAAATGAGGGAAATTATCTCCCAGTGGCTTACCCCACTTAGACTCTCATGGGGATTTGTGGTGTCAGACAATGCCAGTAACATTGTGCGGGCATTAAATATGGGCAATTTCCAGCACGTCCCATGTTTTGCCCACACCATTAATTTGGTGGTGCAGCATTACCTCAAGAGTGACAGGGGTGTGCAGGAGATGCTTGCGGTGGCCCGCAAAATTGCTGGACACTTTCGGCATTCAGCCAGTGCCTACCGCAGACTAGAGGCACATCAGAAAAGCTTGAACCTGCCCTGCCATCACCTCAAACAAGAGGTTGTGACGCGCTGGAACTCCACCCTCTATATGCTGCAGAGGATGGAGGAGCAGCAAAAGGCCATTCAGGCCTACACAGCCACCTACGACATAGGCAAAGGAGTGGGGATGCGCCTGAGTCAAGCGCAGTGGAGACTGATTTCCGTGTTGTGCAAGGTTCTGCAGCCATTTGAACTTGCCACACGAGAAGTCAGTTCCGACACTGCCAGCTTGAGTCAGGTCATTCCCCTGATCAGGCTGTTGCAGAAGCAGCTGGAGAAAGTGAGGGAGGAGCTGGTAAGCCATTGCGATTACAGCAAGCATGTAGCTCTTGTGGATGTAGCCCTTCGTACGCTTTGCCAGGATCCGAGGGTGGTCACTCTTTTAAAGTCAGAGGAATACATTCTGGCCACCGTGCTCGATCCTCGGTTTAAAGCGTATGTTGTGTCTCTGTTTCCGGCGGACACAAATCTACAGCGGTGCAAAGACCTGCTGGTCAGGAGATTGTCCTCTGAAGAGGACCGTGACATGCCAACAGCTCCACCCTCATTTTCTTCCACATCTATGGCTGCGAGGAAAAAGCTCAGTTTTCCCAAAAGAGGCACTGGCGGGGATGCTGATAACATCTGGTCCGGACTGAAGGACCTGCCAACCATTGCAGACATGTCTACTCTCGCTGCATTGGATGCTGTCACAATAGAAAAAATTGTGGATGATTACTTTGCTGACACCATCCAAGTAGACATGTCAGACAGTCCATATTGTTACTGGCAGGAAAAAAAGGCAGTTTGGAAGCCCCTGTACAAACTGGCTCTATTTTACCTGAGTTGTCCCCCCTCCAGTGTGTACTCGGAAAGAGTTTTTAGTGCAGCGGGGAACCTGGTCAGTGAGCGGCGAAGGAGGTTGCTTCCTCACAACGTTGAAAAAATGATGTTTATAAAAATGAATAATCAATTCCTCAATGAAGTACAGCACTGCCCTCCAGATACTACAGAGGGACCTGTGGTTGTGGAGTCCAGCGGGGACGAATTGATAATGTGTGATGAGGAGGAAGTAGACACTGTAGGGGGAGAGGAATCAGAGGTTGAGGATGAGGACGACATCTTGCCTCAGTAGAGCCTGTTTAGTCTGTACAGGGAGAGATGAATAGCTTTTTTGGTGTGGGGGCCCAAACAAACCAATCATTTCAGTCAAAGTTGTTTGGTAGGCCCTGTCGCTGAAATGATTGGTTTGTTAAAGTGTGCATGTCCTATTTCAACAGCAGACCTCTCAACTGCAGCTCATCCCTCCTCTGCGGGGATAATGTCTCCTGTGCTCTGACACGTCACTCTGTGTACTCTCAGCCTCAGGATCTGACACTACAGCTACCATGCCTCTTGTAGCAGCCCTCACTCCAGGGCCTCTTCCATGTGCAGTGTCCCCCTCTCTCTTGGGTTCACTATAGTGGCATGGAGTTCTCCCCCTCATCCAGGGCACACATTCCTTGCCCTGGCTCAGTCACCACGCTCAGACTTCCAGGCAATGCTGGGGGAGCCTGGGAGCTTCCACCCCAGGTCCCCAGCTACAACTCTCCTCTCCTGTGTCTTCTCTCTCTTTCTGACACTTGAAAGATCGTGCCTTTAAATGAAAAAGTCAGTCTTGATTGCACGACTATGTGCAAGTGCAACAGGGACATTTTTTTGGGTTTACAAAGTCAAACAGTAACACTACGACCCTGTCTGTCTGGGGTCTGTCAATGACGAATTGTCTGGAGCATGTTTTGAGGAGGTATTGTGGCCCCGGTATCAAATTGGGTACCGGGGCCACCCCACTATGCAGTCCAGATACTTGTTTGGTGGAATTCCGACACGTGGAGGGTTTTTTAATTATATTGTGGCCTCGGTACCAAATTGTGTACCGGGGCCACCACACTACGCAGTCAAGATACTTGTTTGGTGGAATTCAGACCAGTTGAGGGTTTTATTATTATATTGTGTGGACCACTCTATCTATACCACACTACAACTCTATACCACTCTATTTCCTACTTTAATTCTATTTAATTCTATTTCCTACTTTAATTCTATTACTAATTAATTACCATAAAGAGGAACCAAAAAAACCAATTTTACCAAAAGTATAATATGACTTAGACTTACAAACACTACACTTGAAAGATCGTGCCTTTAAATGAAAAAGTCAGTCTTGATTGCACGACTATGTGCAAGTGCAACAGGGACATTTTTTTGGGTTTACAAAGTCAAACAATAACACTACGACCCTGTCTGTCTGGGGTCTGTCAATGACGAATTGTCTGGAGCATGTTTTGAGGAGGTATTGTGGCCCCGGTATCAAATTGGGTACCGGGGCCACCCCACTATGCAGTCCAGATACTTGTTTGGTGGAATTCCGACACGTGGAGGGTTTTTTAATTATATTGTGGCCTCGGTACCAAATTGTGTACCGGGGCCACCACACTACGCAGTCAAGATACTTGTTTGGTGGAATTCAGACCAGTTGAGGGTTTTATTATTATATTGTGTGGACCACTCTATCTATACCACACTACAACTCTATACCACTCTATTTCCTACTTTAATTCTATTTAATTCTATTTCCTACTTTAATTCTATTACTAATTAATTAACATAAAGAGGAACCAAAAAAACCAATTTTACCAAAAGTATAATATGACTTAGACTTACAAACACTACACTTGAAAGATCGTGCCTTTAAATGAAAAAGTAAGTCTTCATTGCACGACTATGTGCAACAGGGACAGTTTTTTTCTTTACAAAGTCAACTAATAACACTTGGACCCTGTCTGTCTTTAACATACTTAATGGGATCTCAATGACGAATTGTCTGTAGCATGTTTGGAGGAGGTATTGTGGCCCCGGTATCAAGTTGGGTACCGGGGCCACCCCACTACGCAGTCCAGATACTTGTTTGGTGGAATTCTGACACGTGGAGGGTGTATTTATTTTATTGTGGCCCCGGTATCAAGTTGGGTACCGGGGCCACCCCACTACGCAGTCCAGATACTTGTTTGGTGGAATTCTGACACGTGGAGGGTGTATTTATTTTATTGTGGCCCCGGTATCAAGTTGGGTACCGGGGCCACCCCACTACGCAGTCCAGATACTTGTTTGGTGGAATTCTGACACGTGGAGGGTGTATTTATTTTATTGTGGCCCCGGTATCAAGTTGGGTACCGGGGCCACCCCACTACGCAGTCCAGATACTTGTTTGGTGGAATTCTGACACGTGGAGGGTGTATTTATTTTATTGTGGCCCCGGTACCAAATTGTGTACCGGGGCCACCACACTACGCAGTCAAGATAGATAGATGCGTATCATAGATAAAGTACATTCAGTGGTGTGGGGCAAATTGAAAAATATTCAAAATGCACTGACATTATCAAAAACAAGAGGTTGTCACATGCTAAAACTCCAACATGTATATGATGGAGAGGATGGAGGAGCAGCCGTATGTGTAGTGTAATGCAGACCTGTTGAAGGTTTTTTATATATTTTATTGTGGTGCCCAGTGCCCACTCCTCTACGCAGTCCAGGTACATTTATTGGTGCGAATCAAACAAGTTGATGGTTTTCTTATTATATATATTGTGGTGACCCACTCCTCTACGCAGTCCAGGTACATTTATTGGTGCGAATCAAACCAGTTGATGGTTTTCTTATTATATATATTGTGGTGACCCACTCCTCTACGCAGTCCAGGTACATTTATTGGTGCGATTCATAAAAGTTCAGGGTTTTTAATATATTGTGGTGACCCACTCCTCTACGCAGTCCAGGTACAATTATTGGTGCGAATCATAAAAGTTCAGGGTTTTTAATATATATTGTGGTGACCCACTCCTCTACGCAGTCCAGAAAGATACCTTGTTGCAACGTTTTGGACTAATAACTATATTGTGAGGTGTTCAGAATACACTGTAAATTAGTGGAAATGCTTGTTATTGAATGTTATTGAGGTTAATAATAGCCTAGGAGTGAAAATAAGCCCAAAAACTTGATTTTTAAACTTTTTATGTTTTTTTCAAAAAAAATCCGAATCCAATACCTTAAATCCGAACCGAGACCTTTCGTCAAGTGTTTTGCGAGACAAATCCGAACCTCAAAAATAACGAAAATCCGGATCCAAAACACAAAACACGAGACCTCAAAAGTCGCCGGTGCACATCCCTAGTTATGATAAAAAGTGTCGTTTCTGAGCCTCTTTTACATGTTGTTGCACAATGGGCCCTATCTTTCCTAGCCTCTCATAGATTTGGGACACAAATTGTACCAGATTTGGCTCCCTGGGACCTTGCTGCTCCCACCCTTCTTTTAATATATCCAAGATACCACTGGGCTGTCTCCCAAACAATAGCTCAAAGGGACTAAACCCTGTTGAAGCTTGAGGTACCTCACGGATGGCAAACATCAAAAAGGGAATAAGAGTGTCCCAATCTTTTTTTTCTTAAGCCACTGCTTTCCTGAGCATGTGCTTTAATGTGCGGTTAAAGCGTTCCACCAAGCCATCTGTTTGTGGATGGTATACAGAGGTGTGAAGCGCCGTAACCCCTAGCAACTGGCACATGTCCTTCATCAGTTTAGACATAAATGCAGTACCCTGATCTGTGAGAATTTCTTTGGGTATTCCCAAGCGTGTAAACGTCAATACAAGTTCTCTAGCTATGGTGCTGGACTTTATCTTTCGTAGGGGAATTGCCTCTGGATACCTGGTTGCATAGTCAAGCACCACTAGTATATATTGGTGCCCACGTGCGGATTTTTCCAGTGGCCCCACAAGGTCCATGGCTATCCGTTCAAAAGGAACTTGTACTATTGGTATAGGAATGAGAGGTGCCCTGTATATGGGTTTGGGACAGGTTCTCTGACAAATGGGACAGGACCGGCAATACTTTTTCACTGCCATGTGTACACCGGGCCAGTAAAACCTAAGCAGAACTCGTTCCCGTGTTTTATCCTCCCCTAGGTGTCCCCCACAGACATGTGTGTGTGCTGCTTTTAACACTAGGGTTACATGGACCTGAGGAAACATTAATTGTTCTACTTTTTCCCCCTGTACACTAGCAACTTTATACAGGAAATTATTTTTAACAATAAAATATGGTATACCTTCTGCAGGCAGGGCGGCTTTCGCTACCCCATTTACCTCATTCACACTTTTAAAGGCATGTTCCAAAGTGGTATCATTAAGTTGGTCTCGAGCAAAGTCCTGCAGAGGAAACAAAATTGGTATTGCGGACCAGTCCGTATCCTCACTCACAGGCGGGGTGGTCTCATCTGCGACATCACCGACCAATGCTAGTTTAGACTGTCCATGTTTCCCCCGCAGGTGGATGCTTTTGTGGAACTCATGCTGTGACTCCCAGGATGGCATTCCGGTTTGGCGGTTCCCAAAGACCGATGTCCAGATGTTTTGGATTTTTAGGTGGTTCCTTTAAGGCCGGGCTTCCGACCGATGCATCAGTTGCTGGCATGTCCGGCCGGATCCGCTCACTGAGGACATCATTAAACAGTGGGAAGTCTCGCCCCAAAATGAGTGGTTATGGGAGTTTAGGTGCTATGACAGCTACCACCATAACAGT
This sequence comes from Mixophyes fleayi, assembly GCF_038048845.1. Lineage (NCBI taxonomy): Eukaryota > Metazoa > Chordata > Amphibia > Anura > Limnodynastidae > Mixophyes > Mixophyes fleayi. The sequence continues at coordinate 43,683,070 of NC_134412.1, forward strand.
TTTGTCTTTGAGTGTGACTGGTAGTATTGTTCTTTCATACTCCTCTGTCGTGCCATGTACGCAAAGAACCTTCACCTTGGGCAACCGAGAAGTTATGGTTTCGGGTAAGGCAGAGCTGGAAACCAATGAGAGTTCACTCCCCGAGTCAACCAAGGCCAGAACAAGGTTTTGGTTGATTAGCACAGTCACCCGGAACAAACAAGGACTTCCTGATGTGGGACTCATGGTAAAACAGCTTGGAAATGCAGGCCCAATATGTGCCACGGAACAGTCCATGGGTTCCTGTAGTTTAGGACACTGCCTTAAAGTGGCCTGGCTCACCACATTCAAAACACTTCAGGTTAGACAGTTTTGCACCTGGCCCTCTGTCCGTAGCAGTTTTGCCATTGAGCCCTGTAGCAAGGATTGTCAAACCTGGCTTTTGGCGTGGCAGCGGCTTTGGCACAATTGCAGGTTCTTTAGTCATTTGCTGTAGCGCACAAAACCTTTCTACCACGGTGGCAAGCTCTTCATAAGTTTGTGGGTCTGATTGCAGAAACCAACTTTTGCAAATCGCGGTTCAGCCCCCGTATGCAGTGATCTATCGCCAGAACTTCAATAATCCGAGAAGGAGAATTCTCCTCAGGCTGCAGCCATTTCTTTAAAACTTTAGAAAGCTCAGCCACTTGCGCTCTGACCGGTTTTCTTTATCATAGCGCCAATGGTGATAGCGCTGGGCTCGGCCTGGCCCAGAAACTCCAATGAGAGCCAATAACTCAGACTTTAGGCACAGATAGTCAGAGGCCCGTTCCTCATCTAGATCCATATAAGGTCGCTGAGCTTCACCAGTCAGATATGGCGCCAGCCTCTCAGTCCCAATCTTTAGGAGGCCATTTTGCCCTTTTTGCAAGTCTCTCAAAGGACACCAGATACTTCTATGTCATCACCTGGCGACATTTTCTGGAGAACAGGACCAAGTGGTTCATTTCTGTCATGCCTCACCTGGCTTAACTCTTCTCTTAAGAGCCTTGTGTTTTCCACCTGTGCCTCGGCAACTGGTAGCATCTGAGCTTGTTGTTCTTGCTGCGCAGCGGCCACATTCACGAGGGTTCTCAGTACTTCCTCCATGTTGACGTCTGCGCGGGTTGGGTAGCGGAAACTTGCTTCCTAGATCATCCCACTCCTGACACCACTTGTGGCAAGAGCCTGCTACTGCAGAAGCACACGCGAACAACTTCTTCCTTTTTATGGTGCTTTATTGTCAGGATGGTAAATTTTTTGACACCGTATACTTGCACAGCAATCATGGAGACCCTAAACACTAGCTATACATAGTCCAGCTCTCTCTCAGGACCAGCCAGCTCACCCAGCGTTGGTCTCCGTGCACAAATGATATAAACAAGCTTTTATACCTGATACTTCTCCCCCAGCCTTAGCTTGATGGACAGGTGACACACCCACCTTCTCTTTAAAAGGAAACACCCATCACTGGCTCTGTAATTCAAACAGACACACCCTGTCTGTTTGCTGAGAGGAAGGATTTCAAGTCATGTAAGTTAAACCAAATTTAAACTATTGCTTTTCATACATAGGTCTTTACATTCAATTTAGGTGCATTACTGCACAAATGTTTTACTCTACTTTCCTGCTTTCTCTGCATATTGCCAGCTAAATGCCTTCTTTTGTTACAATATATATATATATATATATATATATATATATATATATATTATATATATATATATATATATATATATATATATATATATATATATATATATATATATATATTGGCTCAAAGAGGCCAATATTGGCCACACTTCTCCTATAGAGAAGTAGGTAAAAACCCAACTAGTCTGCATTTACATTTTCCCTATGGGCTCCTCTTTTCGCACATACACATACAGATGTTCCACATAGGGGTAATTGATTTGCTGTTGTGTCGTGATTTGTTTGTAGTGCTAGGATCGCGGATAAAAACCTTTTTGGATTTGGGGGTGGGTTCACTGATACCAGTTAGTGGCCGGCAAGTAGTGAAGAAAGCACTGTTTATCCAGATGTAGGGCAGCAGGAGAAATTGTGTGCCGATACTGCTGTTTATGCTATTCTGACACTTCCCAAATAAACAACACGTTTGATTCAGCTTTGCAGTGTTTGCCGTACTTTATCACATGATATATATATATATAGTCATGGCCAAAAGTTTTGAGAATGACACAAATATTATTTTTCACAAAGTCTGCTGCCTCAGTTTTTATGATGGCAATTTGCGTATACTCTAGAATGTCATGAAAAGTGATAAGATGAATTGCAATTAATTTCAAAGTCCCTCTTTGCCATGCCAATGAACCTTATCCCAAAAACAACATTTCCACAGCATTTTAGCCCTGCCACAAAAGGACCAGCTGACATCAGGTCAGTGATTCTCTTGATAACACAGGTGAGACTGTTGAGGAGGACAAGGCTTGAGATTACTCTGTCATGCTGATTGAGTTAGAATAACAGACTAGAAGTTTTAAAAGGAGGGTAGCGCTTGAAATCATTGTTCTTCCTCTGTTAACCATGGTTAACTGCAAGGAAACATGTGCAGTCATCATTGCTTTGCACAAAAAGGGCTTCACAGGCAAGGATATTGCTGTTAGTAAGCTTGCAGCTAAATCAACCATTTATCGGATCATCACCAGTGCAGAGCTTGCTCAGGAATGGCAGCAAGCAGGTGTGAGAGCATCTGCACTCACAGTAAGGCAATGACTTTTGGAGGATGGCCTGGTGTCAAGAAGGCCAACAAAGAAGCCTTTTCTCTTCAGGAAAAACATCAGGGACAGACTGATATTTTGCAAAAGGTACAGGGATTGTACTGCTCAGGACTGGGGTAAAGTAATTTTCTCTGATGAATCCCCTTTCAGATTGTTTGGGACATCTGAAAAAATGCTTGTCCGGAGAAGGAAAGGTGAGCGCTACCATCAGTCCTGTGTCCTGCCAACAGTAAAGCATCCTGAGACCATTCATATGTTGGGCTGCTTTTCGGCCAAGGGAGTGGGCTCACTCACAATTTTGCCTAAAAACACAGCCATGAATAAAGAATGGTACCAAAACATCCTCCAAGAGCAACCTCTCCCAACCACCCGAGAACAGTTTGGTGACGAACAATGCCTTTTCCAGTATGATGGAGCACCTTGCTATAAGGCAAAAGTGATAACTAAGTGGCTCTGGGATCAAAACATCAAAATTGTGGGTCCATGGCCAGGAAACACCCCAGACCTAAATCCCATTGAGAAATTGTGGTCAATCCTCAAGAGGAAGGCGGACAAGCAAAAAGCCACAGATTTTGACAAACTCAAAGCATTGATTAGGCAAGAATGGGCAGCCATCAGTCAGTATGTGGCCCAGAAGTTGATTGACAACATGCCAGGGTGAATTGCAGAGGTCTTCAAAAAGAAGGGTCAACCCTGCAAATATTGACCTTTTGCATAAACTTAATGTAATTGTCAATAAAAGCCTTTGACACTTATGAAATACTTGTCATTTTATTTCAGCATACAATAGCAACATCTTACAAAAAGGTCTAAAAACAAAGAAGAAGCACACTTTTTGAAAACCAATACTTGTGTCATTCTCCATACTTTTACCAATGACTGTATATGCAATCAAACAATCTAAAAAATAAAAATTTGAAATTATATGCTTATATTGCAGTTATTTTTATCTATATTTGCCTACTCTCTTGGAATGTCCAGGGGACTCCTGTATTTTGGGTACCCTGCTTCTCATTCTTGTGAAAAGGGGAGCTCATGATGACGCAATTCACATCATTGTACAGTGGTGGGTGGGGGGTGCTGATGCGAAATATCCGAGCATAGATTTACTATATTGCAAATTGCATTAATTTGCAACAGAAGTGACTGTGCTGATGCAAATCTCATGACCCTGCCCCGCTTCAAATCCAAAAAGTAGGAAGGTATGTTTTTGTCCCACCACCAGTCATTTATAATGCCAAACTTTGCACACCTAGCAATAATATGTGAGCTATCTGCACTTCCCTAGTTGTATTTAAGAAAAAAAACACACACATTTTAGGAGTGTGAGAGTCCCCAACCTGTATACAATAATGGTAAATGTACCTATGGGGCAAGTGTTGTTAAATGAACAAGATGTTTGAAAGTAGCATTTGATTTTTGTAAATAACTCTGACCCAATATGTTTTGGCATATTAAACATTGTGTTAACAGAAGTGCTTCTACGTTCTAGCGCATTTGGTGTTTGTGAATCGGACTCAAAATGTGATACTGTTTTACCTAAAAGAGGGTGTGTTAATTTTAGCTGCAGGGAGGAAGGGCAACGCTTGACACTTTTCTCCACCAACTTGGTGGAGTAACTAGATGTTACACAGCAGTGATGAGTAACACACTTTTTTTGTATTGTATGGATTACACTTGCAGTGCAATAAATGTGGAATACATGATTTGCTGCTGTGTAGAAAATAAGAATCACAAGCTTCACGTCTTAAAGCACAAGTTGCATCAGAGATTAAATAAGAAGCAAATGTTCTGTTCTAACTAAAACATGTGTGGCAATTGATTCTATATATTGTACATGGATGTAAAATATTTGCTTCCTTTCTTAGCTCATTTCCAGAAGTTGAGGCAAAAGAGCATGATGGGCTAGATTTACTAAGCTGCGGGTTTGAAAAAGTGGGGATGTTGCCTATAGCAACCAATCAGATTCTAGCTGTCATTTTGTAGAAGGTACTAAATAAATGAAAGCTAGAATCTGATTGGTTGCTATAGGCAACATCCCCACTTTTTCAAACCTGCAGCTTAGTAAATCTAGCCCGATGACTCTATTCACAATAATGTTTTCTCTAAATGATCAATAAAATAAATGGACATAGGTCTTTTTAAGCATAGAACTTTATTCTCTGGTGGTTTGTATGGTTGTGAGATACAAATGACTTTCTCAGCTGAGGTTAGACTAAAAAATAATTAAGTATCTAGAGGCCAAACTTTTACCATGCAATACATTTTTTTTAAAAAAAATTCTCATAAGATACTTATTTTATTTAACAAGTGGATATTTACAAACTATATGTAATATAATTATTTCTTTAAAGACATTCAGAATTATGTTACTTTAACTTAACCCGTCTCTCAGATATCAGGCAGTTTTTGCTATTTTGATTACACTCACTGGAACATCTGCATATCAATCATTGCATCTATGTGCCATTCTCCTAAGCCTTGCTACAACACTATTTAGTTTTCTCTCCTCCCTGATGATTGGTGTTTTTGTCAGCTCCTGTTGGTAAGGAAAAGCTGTGAAAGCTTGGCAGTTCAAATAGCTATCTACAAGCTGCAAGAGGAACTAGCTAATTTGTTCTTTTATCATTTTCATCTCGAAGTCTGGACTCTAATTGAAATGGGAGGGAATTGGTAGTGAGTGACATAAAAAAAAAAGTTTGTGAAACTTTTAAAGCTGAGAAAATAAAGAGAAAGATACAGATTCTGTTTGGAAAGGGCGAGAAGAACTGAGAAGCTGGACATCACTAAGGCAGAGAGCATAATAATACTTACACATTACAAATAAAAAAGAGTAATTTAATTACAGAAAACAAAATATAGAGAATACAATTTAGCTTAACTAATTAATAGAGATTATTTTAAGAAAGTTCAGCATTAGGGATACATTCAAGTGACTTGAAGAAATATTTTCTTTAAAACAGACAGGCACTATTAAGTAGTTCTGAAAATCTGTAGCTGGGAACAAAAAATTAAGTGTCAAGAAAATACACAGGTAAGAAAATCATCTTGGAATTATTTTTCGTGCCTTTATTTTCATGCATTTTATAGATTTAATGTTTGTATCAGTATATTTGAAATTAGATGTAATCAAAAAATATGGCAGTGAGTTGTAAGATCTGTTCATTTGAAGGGTAACATATGTAATATGTTACAAGATTTGTATAATTTGAGCACATAACTATAAATGTATCCTAATGCGTTCAAACTGTCCCAGATGTGATTGCATTTGGATGAAGTATTTTGCAATATAATGCATTTTACATTTATAATGCACAATTAGCCCATATTGTGCACAATTCTATGATTATGCAAGTGCTTTTTGGGGATATAAAAAAATGTTTTTTTATATCCCCTGAAGTTTCATTTAGTGCAAGCAGTACTTATTACATGTGTAGAGTAAAGAAATGTAGGAAACACCCATGTGGTATTACCAAGCTTAGGTTTGGTAATAACACATCATAGTAAATAAGCCCAATAATAAATGTAACTTTTAAATATTATTTGGAAATTTACTGTAATAGTAAGGAATGTTTTTATTTTATTTATTATACATGAACAGATATGTAAACATAATTTTCAAGCAGTTTCCCTGCCAAAATGAGTTTAGTGCCTTGGGGCACAGAGAGAAAAAGTGATATGTGCAATGTCACAAAAAGCATACAATGTAATTTAAAATGGGATCACCAGCAATATTCTCAGTGTCATTGCTCAGCATTCCTAATTAACCTTTTAATGTGACATATGTGTGATTTTAAGCATTAAATACATTGTTATTTTAACAGCTACTGCAGGAAAGTACCATCTTGTGTGATTAGGATGAGCATCTGATACTTTGAAAGTAGCCGAGAACATCAAATTAGTAGCTATGTGATGCCCCACTGCTCAAGGAATGCTCGCAAGTGTGCCCTATCTCCAGCCCTTTTAGCGCATTTGAATTTCTCTCATACATAACAAAATATAATTTGTTATTTGGGTGTGCAAATCATAGCATATGTAGATCACAAATATATCATTACCCATAGAAGTTCTCAATCTACCCATCACCCATAGTAAAAACAAAAAAGTGCTTGTTTTAAAAAGATATCAAAGATGCAAATCCATATGTAGCAGCCTGAACCCCATACAGGGTAATCATGCAATATCACAATAAGGAGGAATGGATTGTGTAGTGTTCTTTGCTACTTTTTAGTGTCTTAAATGACCCCCGCTGATATTTTTATTGCAAACAACTCCATTTTGTTTTTTTCAATAACATTTTCTTAATTATGTAACAATAAGCAGAAGGGATGGGGGAAGTTACAGAAAAGTATAAATTGAAAAAGCCATCGCAAAACTTTAAAATTAAATACGAAGTTAACAAATTACATATGTACACATATGTATGTCTATAGCTATAAATATGTATATCTATCTATACATATATATATATATATATTTATATATATATATATATATATATATATATATATATATATATATACATACTGGATGTTGACATAGTATTTAATAAGAAAAATAGGAGGAAATGTTTGTGTAGAGTATTGGATAAGGGAGCGAGAATGAAAAGAGGGAGAAAGAAATTGAGAGTAAGATTTATTTTACAGTATACAGTATAGGAGTGGAAATGTTCTGAAAATATTTGATCTAGGCAGAACAGGTACCATGAAATTATTAAAGTAATTCTATTGTTTTTCAAATAAGCATTGCCCAAGCGATTGCATTGTGTTTCCAAAGCACAAAGTAATTTATTTTTAGCAGATGTAAAATTTAGCAGTTCAATACATAATTATAATACAGTACAGCCAATACCAAAAAATACATAAATACCGCTGTGCTCGCTTGCGCTAGCTGCGCTCCCACTGGTACCAGCGAACAGTACTTCATTACAGAATACTGTGGTCAGAAAAGACTGCCTTAGTATCAGTTAGAGCTGTATTATATACACTCAGTGTTACAGTGAAAACAATGCAGATGGTGTGGCTTGCTTCTATTGGTCCAGGTATCAGGAAGGTCTAGAGTGCTGCAGGTCATAGGCCAGTTCAAACCAAAATAATCCAAAGGTGGGGGGCATCTCTCCAGGGGTTGTGCTCCGACTCTTCCCGCCAAGACTCCAGTTTCAACTAGTCTATTTAGCATTTTATAGCTGGTATCACTCTGGTCATTTATTCCCTAACATCAATAACTAGAGTATGCAATGTGCGATATCTTCGGCGAATGAACCGGACAGCTGCTGATGAATAGGGGATTAAAATGATACCAGACATGACACATTTACTAGAACCTGAACCTTAAATAACACTGAAGTGTACATATAATCAAAATATATAAACTAATAATAAACTAAATACTATCTGCTCATAAATCACTGTAGAACGGAACCAATTTAAATATGAAATATATATATATAACTAAATGTTAGAGTGCGGGTGTGTGCGTGCGTATTTTACAGTATGATAACGGTATGCCACGTGTTACGTGGCATACTGATCGCAATCACACGGCAAAACAATATTAACCAATATACTTTCGCTCATCCAATTATACGACTTCGACAAATTGTATTTGGACCGGACCATCATACAAGATGCTAATTATAGACTCCATATGGTATACATAGCAAATTTTATTGATAATGGTCAGAAAAGTGAAAGAGTTTCCTGATGCTTTCAGTAGGATGTGATCAAACAGTTAGCTGATATCTTGCATTTTATTTGTATACAAACATTAAATTATAATTCTGTTAATGCAGGGGTCAGGGAACTTTTTTACCTTTTACCCCCAAATACATTTAGATACGCTGACGTTAACCCCCTTGATTTGAAATGAAGGAAATCATATATTATTAATTATTGGAATTCAAAATTTTATTGAATCTATTCAAAATTTCTTTCAAAGCTTCAACTTCAAAACTTCAGGTTTTGGAGAAATGATGTTGCTTCATTTTTGATACAAGAGCATCAATATTGGGGCATTTTGATGTCAGAGCAATTTGGAAACAGTCTTCAGCGTCCAATCGATTTCTATGCTTTGTTTTTATGTTCGTTAAAGTGTAAAATCCTTGTTCCCAAAGTTAGGGTGTTGCAAAAGGAAGCAACTTTTTGACTGCCTCCTCATGTGCAATTTTGAATGCCTTTGCAGTTGTTGACATGCAAAAATATGACAGATCTACTTTGTTTTCAAATGCAATACGTTCTTCATTATTGCATCGAAGCTCAAGAAGTGCCTCTGCCAAACCTTGAGGCTCTTCTGGTACAAAAGCAATTTCACATTTAAAGGGGTCTACAATCCAACTGGCATTACCCCCAGGAATTTAATTTTTACCCCATTTGGAGTAATTTACCCCTGTTCCCTGACCACTGTGTTAATGGAATTCAAAGGTGGCATTTGTGGACATGATTAAGCTGTAAAAGTAATATGACCCTTATGTTGCATTGAGTAATTTTTCAATAGTAAAACACCTTGAAGACTTACTGAATGTTGAACTTTTTCAGAAGGCTCATTTGGTACACAAAATTCAAATGCTGTTTTGTGATATCATGTGGCTACTTTTGCAAATGCACTCAGTTGTATGGGTAAATGCATATATTTGCTGGCCAAACTGGTTGTGTCTCTGGAGGTGCAAAATTTTGTATGTACAATGGGAAGGGTTGAGCGGATCTTGAGCATTCCTTTTCGTGTGAAACGATTATTTAAATGCGATAAAGGAGTGGAGAAGTTGCATTTAAAGGGTATCCTGCTATGTGGGAGGATGCAGTCTCTTTTTTTTTTACTGCAAAACACTTCATTTTTCCAAATCCTTTGAGATGGGGAGATTGAGTCTCATCCTTGCAATGGCACAAATATTTTAGCTTCCAGCTGCTCATTTGTAGAAAAGTGAATTTCTATGTGCACGTCAAATAATGTATTAAAAGCATTTAAGCAAAAATAAAGACAATCCCAATCCCATCATCCTCTTAATCAATTTAACACATTTGAAACTAAACCAAACAGTATATTATTAACAGTTAAGTTTAAATGAATAATTCTAATGTAGGATTGAATTTTAGGTTGAATGTTGAAATGATGTTTCACTCTTTCCACTATGCACATTTCCAAGTGTATACACAAACTTGCAAAATTAGGTGCATCATCTGTTCTAAGGACGAGGAAGTGGGCACCTGCTAGAACAACACATTATCAAGCCTTAAAAGGGAACTACACAAAACATTTTAATTTCATATCCAACAATTGCTAAAATATGATTTTAAACTATTATTACAATTTATGCTGCTTTTTGTTATACTACAGTTTTTCCTAAACACTTTGCTTGTTACCTGGACAGTTCAGCTGATATGTATCAATTCAATTTAAAAAGATAATAGTCAAAGCTCTAACGCCCCTTCTCTTACTATCATAGGACTTGGCAGGCAACCAGATCTATTGCTCATTTAATTTTTTTACATCAATAATTTTTATTGAAAACATTTTAAACAATAAGCGTACAGAAATAAACTGGGTAGTAGGGGAGAAAAAAAACAATAGGAGCAAGGAAGGAGAGGGAGACAAATTCAACTTCAGACATATGAAGATATAATAATACTTCACTTCAAGTACAGTATGGAAACAACATCGGCTAGTTACAAGTATATGATCACTTAGAATCGGGATAGTTCATTAGGGTTAAAGGGCAGGGAGTCAGAAACTTCTCGGTATCAATCAACGTAGAATCCTCTCCATATGTAACAAATTCATGCCATGGGAACCAATTAATAATGAGGGATACTGCAGAAGTTGAGTATGATATAGCCATAATATCCATAAGAAAATGAAATTGGATTTTGTAAATTATCTAAGCCATAGATAGAGGGACCAGATGTTTCTATCTCTGGGTAATTTCTGCACGCATTTGCAATAAAAATATGACCCAAAACATATTTATCGTGCTTAAGAATGTGAGAGGGGTGAGGATGGAGTAAGGCTACTTCCGGCGAGAAAGTTAAATTAATGTTAAGGACTTTAGTTGCCATATGAAATATTTCATGCCATAGAAGTCATATAAGCAGGCAGTTCCAAAAAACATAAATAAGATGAACAACCTCATTACAGTTCCATCATCAAAAATTAGATTGGTTTGGCCACATTCTAACTGTAGTGAGCTATAATCTGTTCCAAAAAATAACCTGCATCTCAGAGTGGTTCAGCTATTTAGAAATTTTGTGGGAGGTGGTATAGATGTGTTCCCATTGCGCATAAGTAAATGGTCTGTTCAAATTTGTCTCCCAACAAAGTGTACCTTTCCCACTAGCCTTAGTGAGTCTGGAAAATATTCAGTCTGAGGGCAGCTGAATGGGTCCCTGGGCTCTAACAATTCCAATTATCCAATGTTGGATTTGGAGATATTTATAGTGATAGGTGGCAGGTAAACTGAATCAGTCTTGGAGGGTAGGGTAGGGAAAAAGAAAGTATGCCGATATAAGATTAGTTAATGACTTGACCCCTCATAATAACTTGGAGATTCAAACAAGATCTGCTAAAGGATATTCTGGATATAAAGAATACTCCCGCCAGCTTCCTGGCTACAGTCATTCTACTGTATGCCATTCTGGGTGGTTTCAGTCTCCAGACATAGCAGTCATTATTAAATGTAATTTAGCTATTGTTTTTTTTTACATTGTTGCAATACTGTCTTTATATCTAATAGTTAAACAGTTAACCCTTAGTTTTGAATATAAACTGATCACTTTAAACATTTTTCAAATATAAAGTAGAAAATTTTTACAAATATTGCAAACGATCTTATCAATTGGAGGATATGAATATAACATTTTTATGACAATTATTGATTTTGTAAAATTGCATCAATAAGGTTATGATGTAAAGCATAGAGAGTGTGAGGGGAAAATCAATCCATACTAAGTAGATCCCTGTCAAATATAGGGATATACATCTGAAAAAAGGCTGGTAGTGAAGGGTGGCAACGTGTTTGTTTAAAATAGGAAAAGAATGGAGTTACAGGGTTTTTTTTTGCTAGTGATCTCTGTATATTTCAATGTCCAGCTGTTGAAAGTTTGGCACAAGTACCTGCATTTACTAATACACATTAAAATATGAATCTATAAATTCCTACACTGCAGATGTAGCACATATTGGGCCTAAGTCATTAAGGAGAGCAAGACAAAAATAGGTGTAAATGTGATCCTGGACAAACCATATTACAATGCAAGGGTGCAAATTAGTTTATTATTTTGCATACCAGTTAAATACTAGCTTCTTTTTCATGTAGCACACAAATACTTGATAGCTTTATTTTTACACTGAAATGTAAAGATGAAATAGGGCATGCCCTTCGTCAACTATAAATCTGTCCCCACATTTTAAATTTATCTCCCCCTCCAATGCAGCATGGTTTTGCCAAGGTGCAAAGTTACTCTTTATTTTGGTTTGCTCTCCTTAATGACTCAGGTCCATTTACTTTAAATGTAGATTATAATTCAATTACAGTGCCATGTCCAAACTACACTTCAAAACAAAATCACATTTTATTTATTTAGAAGTCTGACTGCTACGGAATCAAACTTATGACTGAAATTCTTTGAATGTGTTTAACTAGGAGACATAATCAAGGATACAAGGTTGATAGACAGGGAGCAAGTACAAATTTTGCTTCTCGGGGGCGTGTTTTCAGCGCCATACTGCACGGACACGTTTCTACAGAGCTCCAGACTCTGAGACAAAAAATGCACTTATTCAGTGACAATTGCTGATAATATCTTGTCTAAGACATCCCCGTTTAGTCCGGGAACACAATGGACTGCTGTTGGCTGCAGAAGGAATCCCCATACTGAGCCGAACAATGGGTGAGAGGGGCGGGCCTACCCGGCATGGAGCCGCTGGTTAGGAGTCGCTGCCTCCACGCTTCCTACCATGCTTCCAGCCCTAAATTATTGACAACCACACCTTAGTGCCTCCCACAGAGGGCTTTCCCGCCATACTTGCTCCCCGACTCCCGCTGATCACCTACTATTTGGGACTTTAGCGCCGGTGAGTGCCCCTGTCCTGTGCCGGAGTGTCCGCTACACAATTAGCCCGCTGGCAATAGTGGAGTTCTTAAAGGCCTATATCCGGCTCCAAGCACCGGGATCTATTGCACGCTTTGCCACTGGCGGACGTGAGGGCGAACGTGGCTCCCCGTGTTGACGCCTTGACAGTCTCTTCCAGTAGTAGCAGCCAGCAGTGAGCAGTGAACACGCCAATTGCCTACTCAACTTCCACCCACCGAAATTGAGATCTCCTAACAGGTCAGATTTATCAAGTACTCTTCAGCCATTGGTATTTAAACAAAAAAAAGAGAGAGAGTTTGGCCTGTCACCCTAGTGCCCTATCCATATCGGAGCAGTTTTGATGGAGCCAAACGATTTATCCCCAAGACCTATTATCATTTGGGATTATGAATAAGCAGGCAGATCTATCTAAAATATAAGTAAAAGACTGAACAATACTTCTGCTGCCTTGTGTCTGTCTCATCAAACGCATCAGACACTGACTCAGTCTTCACCTTCAGTTACTATATACTTCCTAACTGAGACACTTCAGCAATGTATGCCGAGTGCAACACTGTCAATAGCCATGGGACAAGAATCCAACACACAATCTTGAGACCCAATGGGTTACTAACATGACGGGACACATGGGAATCCATGGCACTTTAGTTCTATAATACCCATTTCACAGTTACTGCTGTTCTATCTACTTGATCTTGGAGAACTTGGTCACCTTCAGGCCAAACTATCACAATGTCACACAGAAATAAAAAAAAATCTCCCTTACAGAAACTGCCTCTATTTTTGCTCAAGCTAAAAAAAATTCCTCTCAATCATAAGCATCCTCTCTGACACACCAATTTGACTCAGACAATGATGACACTAGCTCTACTAGTGGAGCAATCTATGTCCACAGAACTGAGAGACATTATCAAGTCCACCATCTAAGCAGAAGTTCGCACCATTATACAAGGGAAAATTAAAAAATTTAAATAAAATAACAATTTCAAATTTAAAATTAAAGTGGTGACCGAGCTCCGCAGGAAATAGCAGTCATTGGCACAAAAACAGCGGACTTATAGCAAAAAGTAGACGAGGTCTGTCATTTCCAGGAATTTGTGTGCACTGAATCACTACTATAAATATAAGGAACAATTTGCCTTGGCCACCCGAGCTGCCACATTGTTTACTTTTGAAGGACGGATCTTCAGGTTTACCAGGACTTAGCCCCTACTACACTGCAAAAGCGACGAGATCTTGCTCCAATCACTAAATTTCTACGAGATCACTAAATCCGCTATCGATGGGGTTTCCCGTTCCACCTTCTAGTAGGACAGGAGGGCCAGTCCCACAAAATCAAGACACCAGAGCAAGGAACTGCTCTCCTGCAAACGTTAGGAATAACGACATCCTCCATTCCGACAACAAACACGGCAAAAACTACAAGACCAACAGCCCTTACGGCTTCGTGGATGCAAGCATAAGGAACTCAGATCAAAGGCCCTATGTATGCTGTTTACTGCTGACATGTACAGCTAAATTGCTTGAGTCAACTAGAAAAAGTGATCATGACTTTAATTAAGCTGCATTTGGAAATTAACCGATTGCTCAAACTGATTAGAATATGTATTAAGTAATAAAACAAACACGACCGGGCGCTAATTAAACCTATAGAGTGTATACCAGCAGCTCTATATAGGCTCCAGACCCATAAAGATAGAATTGCAAAAAAATAAATAAAAGATAAAGCGCTAGGTATAACACTCAGTTAGTATTTAATCACAAAAATATGTACAATAAGATACACAGTGGTTATGCCCATAAACACCCCCACAGGGCATATAAAAATGCAAATATAAAACATTCAATAAATAAATATAAAATAACAGATAATTCCTTGTTCAGGATAAGTCATTTGAAATTCAAGCGCTGGAGAAAAATGACAATCCTAAGGCAATTGCGTCTCCTCTACATTAATATTAGAGATGAGCGGGCTCGGATTTCCGAAATCCGAGCCCACCCGAACAGTGCGGATCCGACGGGATCCGAGCACTGTTCGGGAACTTCCGGGCGCCAAACGGAGCCAAACCGAGGCTATGACATCCAAGTCTTGCATCGGATCTCGCGAGACTCGAATGTCATAATGTCAGCGCTAGCGGCCGCCATCTTCATTCTGGCTGCGATCACTCGTGAGAGAGGTTGCAGTTAGGGAACTCCTGTCCTGGTTTTAAGTTTAGTGTAGCTTTGTGCTTTGTCCAGTGCTCTGTTCTGCTGAGTCCAGTGGTGCTTTGTCCAGTGCTCTGTTCTGCTGAGTCCAGTGGTGCTGTGTCTTGTGCTCTGTCCTGCTGAGTCCAGTGGTGCTGCCTGTATCCTGTGCTCTGTTCTGCTAAGGGCATTGTTATTTCAAAATTATCCAAAAGTTCTTAAAAAATAAAAACAAAATTATAAAAAAATTATCCAAAAATAATTGTAAAAAAATATAAAAAAAATTAGTTTAAAAATACTAGGTACTGCTGTATAACTCCAGACCAGTGGTACTCTCCTGTGCCACAGATAATTTGTAAAGGCTTTGCCGAGTGTGTGTGGTTTAGGGGTACGCTCTCTTGTGCTGCATATAATGGAGTACAAAAATTTGGAGTATAAAGTAGGGAAAGATCAAGACCCACTTCCTCCTAATGCTGAAGCTGCTGCCACTAGTCATGACATAGACAATGAAATGCCATCAATGTCGTCTGCCAAGGGTGATGCCCAATCTTCAACACCTGTGGCTGCGAGGAAAAAGCTCAGTTTTCCTAAAAGACCCTCTGGTGGGGATGCTGAGAACATCTGGTCCGGACTGAAGAACCTGCCAACCATTGCAGACATGTCTACTGTCGCTGCATTGGATGCTGTCACCATTGAAAAAATGGTGGAGGATTACATTGCTGACACCATCCAAGTAGACATGTCAGACAGTCCTTATTTTTACTGGCAGGAGAAAAAGGCAGTTTGGAAGCCCCTGTACAAACTGGCTCTATTTTACCTGAGTTGTCCCCCCCTCCAGTGTGTACTCCGAAAGAGTTTTTAGTGCAGCGGGGAACCTGGTTAGTGAGTGGCGAAGGAGGTTGCTTCCGCAAAATGTTGAGAAGATAATGTTCATAAAAATGAATTATCAATTCTTCAATCAAGACCAGCACTGGCCTCCAGAGACTACAGAGGGACCTGTGATTGTGGAGTCCAGCGGGAACGAATTGATAAGGTGTGAGGATGAGGAAGTACACACTGAAGGGGGCGAGGAATCAGAGGATGAGGATGAGGACGACATCTTGCCTCAGTAGAGCCAGTTCACTTTGTACAGGGAGAGATGAATTACTTTTTTTGTGTGGGGGCCCAAACAAACCAATCATTTCAGCCACAGTAGTTTGGTAGGCCTTGTCGCTGAAATGATTGGTTTGTTAAAGTGTGCATGTCCTATTTCAACAACATAAGGGTGGGTGGGAGGGCCCAAGGACAATTCCATCTTGTACCTCTTTTTTTCTTTGCCAGCTCGTTTTGTGGTTGTCCAAACAAACCAATCACTTCAGCCACAGTTTTGTAGGCCCTGTCGCTGAAATGATTGGTTTGTTAAAGGGCACAGGTCCTATTTCAACAACATCAGGGTGGGTGGGAGGGCCCAAGGACAATTTCATCTTGCACCTCTTTTTTTGCCATTATGTGCTCCTTGGGGCCTAGTGTTTCAAACTGCCATCCTGTCTGCCACTGCAGTGCCACTCCTAGATGGGCCACGTGTTTGTGCTGCCCACTTGTGTCGCTTAGCTTAGACTTCCAGCTACCTCGGTGGAACCTTTTGGCCTAAAAACAATATTGTGACGTGTGAGGTGTTCAGAATAGACTGGAAATGAGTGAAAATGAATATTATTGAGGTTAATAATAGTGTAGGAGTGAAAAAAAACCAAAAAAAATGGATTTTAGCACTTTTTATGCTTTTTTAAAAAAAAATCAGAACCCAAAACCCAAAATCAGAACCAAAACCTTTAGTGGGGTGTTTTGGCAAAACCAATCCGAACCCAAAACCTCAAGCTAATCAGAACCCAAAACCCGAAAAGTGGCTGGTGCACACCCCTAGTCATAAGACATTGGCCTAGAAGCATCTAAGCTGATTATGCCCTAATTGACAATGCTGTTTATATTATTTTACAGTTTTCAATTATTGTTTCTCGTTGGACTCAAGTGCTTAACTGTCTTGATGTTTCTTCAAATTATTTTATTGCTCCTTTCTTCTGTTTCTCTCTCCCACTTGAATGTTTTCCAAAACACACATATATCTGTTTACCTGTTCATAATGCCTAGGATTTTCCCCCAACAAGTGTCTCTATTGCAACACAGCCACCCCCACCTTCTGCAAATACACAAGATGTACTGGTTTCGAATTTCGGAAGACATATCTTGCCAGTCAAGTTGTCTTCTCCCATTTTTCTACACCCCTAAACTCCCGCTAACCCTTTTCTCCCCCCTCTTAACCTCTCCACCTCGGGCTGGCGTCCTGCTCCTACAATTATACTACCACAATCGATCTTGGCCTGACTATCACTGGTATCAGCCATGACTCTTTTGATTCTGACCATTAATGTTAATGGTCTCAATACTCCGCAGAAACGTACAATATTGTTTCAGTATTTGAATTGACGCTCTCTGCAAGTTTTAATGCTCCAAGAATCGCATTTTAAACATACTCACCCAAATCTACATTGTAGACAATACCCCCAGGTATTCTACTCAACCTCCTCCCAGAAGGTCAAGGGTACAGCTATTCTTCTTCACCATACTCTACCACTGAAAGTTAAAGGTTTTAAAATACAATCCCTGCTCATCCAGGCTAACCTCTATAACACATGGTATTATACTCTAATGATAGAGCCTATATGCACTACTCGATGCCGCATGGCACTTACGCCAGACTAGATATGCTCTTTGTAGATGCTCATACAATGCGGACCCTGAAATCGGCTACCACTGTGTCAGTTCCTTGGTCTGACCTCTCAGCTATAATTTTACTACTTGACGTCTTGCCACCTTTTATGCTACGTTACAGATGGAGATTAAATGACCATTTATTTCTAAAAAAAAGAAAATATCAGCATGTTCCGACAGGCCCTACTTGACTTTCAAGCAGACAATGATCAAGATGAAACCACTCGCACTATTAGATGGGAGGCCCATAAAGCAACCATTAGAGGCCGTTTGATCAGCCTTGCCTTTCATGAGAAAAACTGCATGCAGACAGTCACTGACTTGGAAAACCAAATGCAAACCCTCACTGATCGACATTAAAAATACTCCAAACGCAAAACCTATATTAAACTGCTAGCCTTACAGGGTCAACTTGGCAAGTTACTTGCCAGCTAAGACTCTTCAATGGCTTCAACAGCGCTACAGCGCTACTATGAAAAAGGGGACAAAGCTGATATGCTGCTTGCTCGTAGGCTTCAGAGCAAGCATACTCGCAACTATATTGTGACCATCAGAGATCAGACACAGCAATTACTATATGATCCTCAGGCTATAGCAAATAGATTCCATACTTACTACAATTCACTATATAATCATCCCCCACCTACAGACCCATCTTTCACACCCAAATACTTGATTACCTCCACACGTGTTCTCTTCCCCGCCTCACTGAAACACAACTGTCAATTCTAAATGCTGAGGTCACGATAAAGAAGATTAAAATGACCCTTAAGACCCTTAGAAACTCGGCAGCCCCAATTCTTACTTACTTAATACATATTGTAATCAGTTTGATCAATCAGTTAATCAATCTGGGACCTGAGACTAATTATCAGCGATGCTAGCATCGTATCGTCTAAGCAAATATGATGGCCTTACTGCATTATACTATAAAAAATTGCCTCTGACCTTGCACCTATGCTCCTTTCCCTCTTTAATGCAATTCTAAGTGGTAAAAAATTCTAAAGAGACACCACCAGAGCGGATGTTATTGTTATCGCCAAGGAGGGACGGGAACCTAGTCACTGTGAGAGCTATCAACCTATCTCTCTACTGAACGTAGACTTAAAGCTATTTGCTAAACTACTTGCGAATAGGCTGGCTCCAGTGATTCCAACCCTGGTTCACCCAGACCAGGTGGGCTTCATCCCCACACATCAGTAAGCAGACAACACAAGACAAGCAATTGATGTATATGAGATGGCAAATTGTGCTCAGGCCCCTGCTCTGGTGGTGTCTCTTGAAGCAGAAAAGGCTTTCGATAGGGTCTCTTGGCCCTTTATGAGAGCTACCTTTAAGGCAATGGGATTTAGAGACTAATTTTAATGTGGGCTAGCTTCTCTTTATTACAACCCCTCAGCTACTCTCTGGGCTAATGGCGCTGCATTGCCTCCATTTCAAATTATTATCGGTACTCAGCAAGGCTGCCCATTATCCCCTTTGGTATTCGCTCTAACCATGGAGCCACTGGCGTTGCGGGTTTGTAACAACTCTACGATCACAGGGATCCAGGCTGGTATGATTGACTATAAGATCTATAATGATTTTCTACTTACAATTACCAACCCTCTCACTTCCTTCCCCTCCCTACAGAGTGAACATAGTGAATATGGTACAATATCTAACTATAAAATTAATATGGACAAATCTGAAATCCTTCCTCTCTATTTGTCTTCCTGCCTCCTAGACTACCTGAGACACCAATCAAATTTCCAATGGCAATTAGACAAGCTCAAGTAGCTGGAAATCTACTTTAATCAACTATATTCTGCTAGCTTTCCCCGACTTTTGGACTCACTTAAACGTGACCTTGAGA
This sequence comes from Mixophyes fleayi, assembly GCF_038048845.1. NCBI lineage: Eukaryota > Metazoa > Chordata > Amphibia > Anura > Limnodynastidae > Mixophyes > Mixophyes fleayi. Next base: position 43,702,671 of record NC_134412.1, read on the forward strand.
AGTGGGATAGATTGTACATCTATTGGCTGGGCCGCATAATGGCGGTGAAAATGAATCTGGTAACACAGATTCTTTATTAGTTTCAATACTTATTTGAGCACCTTCACTCACACTTAAGACCCTTCAGAGGCAAATCGCCCGGTTTGTTTGGGCAGGCAGACGACCACAAGTGCAAGCTTGTACTCTTCATCACCAAACTTTAGAGGGAGGGCTGGGCCTTCCAAATATCTCTAAATAATGCATTGCTATGCACCTGACCCAACTAGTCCTATTTCACTCCCCAATCTCTACGAGATTATGGGTCGACATCGAAGCTAATCTCTTGCACCTGCTCTCACCTTACACTCTCCTATGGATATCAATCAAGCACCGTCCACCACTCTCCCTCCTCCCACCCACTACTCGCTTCTCACTCCAGATATGAGACTACAGTACCCGTACATTCCACTTGGTGAAAAATTCCATAATTATGTTCCCACTGCAGAATAACCCAACTTTCCCATATGAACAACAGCAATCCTTCTTCCAACACTGGTTCGGTCATGGAGGTCCAGGTTCCTGATGGACATAGCACATATGCGTATTTTCCCCGAATTTGCGGACCACCAACGGCGATATGACATTCCTTATGTTTGCTTCTATCAGTATCTCCAACTAAGACATTTGTATCACTCAATCCCAGCATTTAAGACATTTTATCAACTCACACCTTTAGAATCCTTCTGTAAAAGTAAACCCCTCCCTACTGGCTTAATCTCTGCATTTTACAACCTTTTGGTGACATATTGTCAACTTGTCAAAGATCGTTATGAACTAAAGTGGGAAAAAACCTTGATGTGATACTAGAACTGGATGAATGGTCCAAGATCAGGACACGGGTCACCAAAAGCTCTATCTGTGTGAGAACCAAGGAGAACTCATATAAACTCCAATATAGATGGTATCTGGTTGCTACTCATCTAAAAGCCATAAATCCTGACTCTTCTAGTCTATGCTGGAGATCCTGTGGGCGTGAGGGCTCATTCCATCATATTTGGTGGCCATGCCCTAAGATGGTGAGATTCTGGCAAACAGTTCACAACCAAATTTCACTACAGCTTTCCCCCTGTTCTTCCTATTCACTCCTACACAGACCTGTACATGATATTGACAAATGTAAAACAGCGCTTATAGGCCATATACTTAACGCCGCCAAATGTGCAGTAGCAGAGTGCTGGAAACAATCCGAACCCATTGTGCTACTTGAAGTGATTAATAGAATTTGGCAGACTTACCGCTGTGAACATATCACAAGCATCATTAATGACCGAACCAACAAATTTCGAAATATCTTGCAACCCTGGCTTGCCACTTACTGAGTGGACCAACCAAGACCCTCTTAATGCTGAAACTGACACTGTGGAATTAGTTTAAATTTACATACTAAGTACTCAAAAACCACCAAGACAAGAGGTCGGGCTTCCTCCCCATTCCTCCTTGTCCCTTGCTAACCCCTCCTTTCCCTTCTGTACCCCCCTACACCTGTCTCTTTCCTCTCTTTTATTTCTAACACCCCACCTCCCCACACTTGTTCCCTTCTCATTTTTCACTTTTCCTCCACCCTCAGTTTTGTTGTTTTGTTTCATAACAAGGTGCTCAATAATTTTTTGTATCGACTAATTTTTTTTTGTAACCTAATCTGTATAATGGTAACATTTTGAAAAAAATCCCTAATAAAATATGTTTTAACAACAAATTGCTTTTCCACCTTCCTTCAATTTGAGTATGAAATTTCACTAACCAGTATAGAAAGAAACGGGACATCTTACAATCTAATGACATTGACCATGAGCAAAGCTGAGAATTTCTAACTGGAGCATGGGGTTGGAAATAACACTGGCTGATTGTGAGCAAAGTTTGACTCAGAAAAGAAACTTGTTGATTATCTCTGCAACTACAACAACAGACCCATAGCTCCCTCTATGTCACTATAAATATAGCTGCACTTGCAGAAGCTTGTTTTAAAGGACCACTAAACTGAAATACAAGTTGTTATAAAAAGGAACTAATAACAAAATCCAAAATACATATGTAAAAGTGACCATACTTTGAGTTGTTTCTGATTCTATTTATATACGATGTGCAGCCAATTGCAAGTTGTTGCTTTTTCTGATTTCAGACAATTTTCTCAAAACAGAGGCTGTTAAATGGGAAGTGGGACTAATAATGTCTTTTTGGTAACACTCTAAGGGGGGTATTCAATTGACGGCGGGATCGCCGCAAAGCCCGCGCTCGAAAAATATTACCGTTAATACGGTAATATTGCGCATAAATACAGTTAATACGGTAATTTGCTCTCTGGATTTCAGCTTGCAGCTGAAATCCAGCGAGTAAATTATCGTATTAATGGTATTTACCCGCAATATTACCGTATTAACGGTAATATTTTTCGAGCGCGGGTTTTGCGGCGATCCCGCCGTCAATTGAATACCCCCCTAAGAGTTTAATAATGTGGCAAATATACTAATGACCATTTATTAACTTATTTATGACTAATGCTATGATCAAACTTCTAGCAAAGGTTGTCTCCAGCTTATCTCAAGGAATACATTTTCTATTCTGCTCTAGATCCAGATGACCAATATTTAGGCTTATGCTTATATTATCAAGAAAAACTGCACTCAAGATGTAGCTTAATGAAGCTACATCTTGAGTGCATACATGTTTTGTATTGTAATTAACATTCTTATTGTAACAAGCTCATACATAATTTAAAACAGTGTATTAAACATATACCATTTAATAAGTATTGCATATGTGTAGGTGGTTATGTTAGAATCTGTGTTACCTATTGTAGTTAATTGGTGTGTAGGCGTATGTTGTGTGAGAGACAACAGTTCAAAAATAAAAATAAAAGTGAAAAGAAGACCTCAACCCAGGTAAGTCTAAATAAGGACCCTGTTGTCACAATCTGCTTCCCTCTGCTTTGCAGCATCTCCCTATAGGATGCTGCTTGCCTTCTGCAGCTCCTGTTTGTTTAGAACTGTGTTAGTCTTTCTGTGGTTGTGTTCCTGGATGACGTACCTCCATGCCGCCAGCGAAGCTGCTCTTCCACTATGGACATTTTCACGCATTAGTAGTAGTTAATCTCTGTTCCTCGTTAATGGTACACCTGTGTCTCATTATTTATGTCTGTTCCTTCCCATGTACCATTGTGGTCATTTTTGTTGCTATATGTTGCTGTGCTGTTCCTTGTTGTGCTTCTGTTGCACCTGTTCTCAGGGATTTCTACAAACTACCTGTTCACCTGCATCAGCCGTATTCCTGTTATCTGCCTTCTGCATCTCCGTGCAACCTCTGTGCTATATCTACCCCATCTGGTTTGTACCTTACTGTATTTTCTGGAAACATCTGCAATAAATATTGTGTATTTCACCATATTCCAGGCTCCTTAGCTGTGATTTTCTGCATTGAAATGTGACAGTATGACCAGCCCAAAAAACAGCTTTGGAGCCGTGTGAAAGATTCTGCCTCAGATTTTTATTCCTGGGACTTTTTCTGCAATTGTGTTTATTCACTTTCTTCTGCAAAATGTCTACATTACAAATCACTGAACTACCTTAGCTACAGGCTCTACAAGCAGATATCATTTTATTACGATCAATTATCTGCCTTACTTATGCACCTACTAAGGAGACTGTCAGATTTTGTTTCACACAATTCAAATATTGCTGATTTGCCTCAATCAACTTTCTTTGCAGCTGAGTCTGTGCAAACCGCACCTCTTAATAGTGCTATTACTAATTTGAAGTTCACCAAGAACTGCGGAATAAGAAACTCCAGGTTCACAGGTGGTCCACGCCCCCACCTGACTGAAGAGGAGTGGCGGCACAGAAAAAACAACAAATTATGTCTCTATTGTGCCAGCAATGTTCACTTTTTACAAGACTGTCCTCCCTGCAGACCAAGACAGCCTACAGAACCATCTGCTGTTTTTTCTGGATTTGTTTGCGCTTCACTTCCAGTTGCCATACTACAGCCTGTTCTGTTCCCTGGGATGAGGCCCAATCTGCCAACCCCAGTTTCCTGTCTCGAGGTGCTAGTTCCAGCTGCCAGCCCTGATATGCCATTTCCTGCCGCGAGCCCTACGATGCCTGTTCCTGTCACCAGCCCTGAGGCACCCGTTCCAGCCGCCAGTCCAGAGGTCCCAGCCTCTGCCTCCTGTTCCTAGGTTCCAGCCTCTGCATCCTGTTCCAAGGTCCCAACCTCTGCCTCCAGTCCCGAGTCTCCTGCTATTGTCTCTAGTCCCGAGTCTCCTGCCACTGTCTCCGGTCTTGAGCCTCTAGCCTCTGCCTCTGCGTCTGCGTCTTCAGCCTCTGTTTCCAGTTCCGAGTCTTCAGCCTCTGTTTCCAGTTCCGAGTCTTCAGCCTCTGTTTCCAGTTCCGAGTCTTCAGCCACTGTCTCCAGTTCCGAGCTGCCGACCTCTGTCTTTGTTCATGAGCTACAGCCTGCTTCCGAGAGGGTGCTTCCTCTATAGTCCGCTCCAGAGACATTGCCATTTAATGTGGTTCAGCCCGAGTTGCCATTCATGCGGTCCAGCCCGAGTTGCCATTTCATGCGGTCCAGTCCGAGTTGCCATTTCATGCGGTTCAGCCCTAGTTGCCATTCCATTCAGTTCAGCCAGAGTTGCCACTCTATGTGGTTCAGCCCGAGTTACCACTTAGTGCTGTCTGCTCTGAGGCTTCTCACAGTGCTGTCTGCTCTGAGGCTTCTCACAGTGCTGTCTGCTCTGAGGCTTCTCACAGTGCTGTCTGCTCTGAGGCTTCTCACAGTGCTGTCTGCTCTGAGGCTTCTCACAGTGCTGTCTGCTCTGAGGCTTCTCACAGTGCTGTCTGCTCTGAGGCTTCTCACAGTGCTGTCTCCTCTGAGGCTTCTCACAGTGCTATCCAATCCGGGCTTCTGTCCAAGTCGTGTGGCCAGTCCGGGCCTCTGTCCAAGTCGCGTGCCCAATCCGGGCCTCCGTCCAAGTCGTGTGCCCAGTCTGGGCCTCTGTCCAAGTCCTGTGCCCAGTCCGGGACTCTGTCCAGGTCGTGTGCCCAGTACCAGACCTCCTAGATATCCAACAAAAGCAAGTGTATTATATACATAGTAACATAGTTGATGAGGTTGAAAAAAGACACCAGTCCATCAAGTTCAACCTATTTTGGATCTCCTGCGATCCTGGATATGTTATCCAACTTTACAGGAAAAGCTCTGGAATTGACAAGTGCTGGAGCAAATTCTTTGATTATTCCCTTTAGAAAAAAGCTACAAATCAGAAACAATGGGATCTCTGGTCTGATTTGTAGGTTTTTTCTGAGGCAGTGATCAAAGAATTGACTCCAGCACTTGTTAATTGTACTCTCTGCATGTCTTCTATGCCATCTTCTTTGTATCCAGTTACCCATGCTTTGGAGTTGCCTTCATGTTCTATTCAATTTGAACAACCCTGTGTCCCCAAAGAGACTTATAAAAAGAAAGCAAAGAAGAAGAAAGGGTCTTCTGGGTCTCAACTGTCTTCTGGCGTAGTTTCTGTACCTTTTCTGTCCTTAGATGAGGACTTTTCAGCTACATGCCAAATTTTGGACTATGACTCTTACTTTTTTGACAGCTCCCGGTTATTTGGGTGTCTGGAATCCGCCCTTAAAGGGGGGGCTACTGTCACGATCTGCCTCCATCTGTTTTACAGTATCTCCCTATAGGATGCCGCTTGCCTTCTGGAGCTCCTGTTTGTTTAGAACTGTGTTAGTTTTGCCGTGGTTGTGTTCCCAGATACAGTACCTCCATGCCGCCACAGGTACTGCTCTTCCACTATGGACATTTTCCCTCACTAGTAGGAGTTAATCTCCTCATTAATAGTACACCTGTGTCTCTCATTATTTATGTCTGTTCCTTCCCATGTACCATGCTGGTCATTGTTGTTGCTATATGTTGCTGTGCTGTTCCTTGTTGTGCTCCTGGTGCACCTGTTCTCAGGGATTTCTACAAACTACCTGTTCACCTGCATCAGACGTGTTCCTGTTATCTACCTTCTGCATCTCCGTGCAACCCCTGTGCTATATCTACACCATCCAGTTTGTACCTCACTGCATTTTCTGGAAACATATCTGCAATAAATAACGTGTATTTCACCATATTCCAGGCTCCTTAGCTGTGATTTTCTGCATTGAAATGTGACACCTGATCTATTGCATCCTTGACCATATTCTGCTCTATGGGGATTAACAGAGATTAAAGAGGAGTTCTTGTGGTCCGCGAATATGGTTTCAGGAAATATTGCTCCTTCCAGAAGATGTCTCCATTCTTCTAAGGCCAATTTCATAGCCAGGAGTTCTAACTCCCCTATGCAGTAATTCTTCTCTGCCATGGAAAATTTCCTGGAATAAAATCCACAAGTGTAAGGCTTCCCTGATGACTCTCTTTGGGATAGGACTACTCTGACCGTGAATGAAGAGGTACCAACTTCCAAGAAGAAAGGTTGGGAAGTGTCCCATTGCCTGAGAATATGTTCAAAAAGCAAAGCTTGTTTAAGCTTAAAAATGCTTGGGTGGCATCCGGCGGCCAAAATTTGGGATCAGCATATTTCTGGGTTAGTGCAGTGATAGGAACTACTACAGTGGATAATCTGCCGATAGTAGTTGGTAAATAATAGGAAACACTGGGTTGCCTGGCGACCAGTTGGTTGAGGCCAATCCTTAATAGCTTTATCCCTCTTTGGATTCATTTTGAGGCCAGTACTAGAAATTATATATATAATTATATAATCAAAGAAAGGCACAGAGGTGTGTTTAAGTAGGCACTTCTCAAGTTTTCAGTAGAGGTGATTCTGATGATGTCGGAACAGAAGTTGTCTAACATGCCTGCAATGGGATTGCATGTCTGGAGAAAATATTAAGATGTCATCCAAATATGTCACAAAGAATTGATATAGTAAATCTCAGCAAATCTCATTTATAAAGTTGTAGAAAACTGCTGGGGCATTACAGAGGCCAAATGGCATCACTAGGTACTAATAGTGGCCATCTCTAGTGTTAAAGGCTGTTTTCCATTCATCATTCCATCTAATACGAATGAGGTTATATACACCTCTGAGATCCACTTTGGTGAAAATGATGGCACCATTGATTTGGTTGAATAATTCAGAGATTAGTGGAAGGGGGTACCTATTCTTGCTATTGATATTATTGAGACATCTTTAGTGGATACGAGGACGGAGACTCCCATCTTTCTTCTTTATAAAGGAAATATGGCTCCAGCAGGTGATGAGGGCTTCAGTATGAAGCCGTGTTCCAGATTTTCTAGAATATTCTCTGCCATAGCTTGGGTCTCTGGTAAGGATAAAGAGTAGACATGACCTCTGAGTGGTGTCTTGCCAGGTAGGAGATCAGTGGGGCAATCCCACTTCTATGAGGAGGTAGTGTCTCATCTTTTTCCATACTGATACATCCGAAAAGGGAAAATTTGAGGTGGAAAAAGAACCTTCATGTCAGACGAACACACGACAATAGACCAGATGGGAGGGAACTTGTAAACATTTAGGGTGCATTTCGATCCCCAGGAAAAGGCCTGACCAGTGTGCCAATCCAGGACTGGGGCATGCAAATGTAACCATATTAGCCCTAAGATTAAAGGACAGCTAGCCTTGGAAACAAGGTCATAGCGAACATATGCAAAAGTCCTCAGTTTCTCATAGTCTTTGTCAGTGCAACAGAGTTTCTTACAGTGCAGCTGAGCAGTAAATATTTGATGATAGCATATGTTTATTCCTGGATATTGACATTGGCTTTTTTCTTACTCTTACCTACTGCCTGCCTCTGCTATTCAGCTTATTCCTGGAATCCAGAATTCTTCTCAACTTAGTACTGCATTTTTTGATATTACTAACCTCCTGGTAACAGTATCTATGAGGCCATGACTTGTGGTCTCTTGGCAGTGGAGCTAAAGTTTCCTTGCTGTGACCTCTCGTGAAGATGAATGAGTCCATTAGGCCCCACACTCCAAATAATCCAGTACTAACCATTTGCGCCACAGAAGGTCTACATACAGGACCTCATTTAGAGTCGGACGCCAAGTCTGTTTGAGAAATGTAAGAGTGAGAGTGTGCCGCAGCTTGGTAGGGTATTACGAGTGGCAAGCAACCCCAGTTGCGTACCACTCTTAATACCCTATCGAGCTGCGAGCAGTTCCTGCTGCTAACTAATGCTTGCGCCACCTAATTCCTGCCGCACAGCTTTAGCCCCGTTTTGACGTGTGTTGCATCTGCGCCTCACTGCAACTAGGATGTATTTACATGGTCACGCCTTCACAATTCCATTTTCCTCTCATTCTCTTGTAGTGAGTCGCAAGCTGTCACAAGTGTCAATTGTATCCAAGATGCAGGCGGATTTGGTGCTTTCTGCACATGCGTGTTTGTGTTTTTTTGTTGGATGTGCCTTAAACGGACTTTGCTTTGAGGTCCACAATGTTTATTTTGTTATTTTGTGCCCTCTAGGAGCAAATCAGTTCTACTAATAACTGCACATTTAAGCTAAAAGCTGGTATCTTATGTACTGAATCTGCACTCTTTTTTAGATTGTCTTATCTCTGTTTAAAAAATGGGAATAATGTTTATATTCAATTACTTATTTTCTCATCAGTGATTCGATTACAAGATCAATGGCATCATCAATTTTACCCCAAGAGATTTTAGTGGAGCTGAATGAGAATGATTTAGAGACCCAGACTAATGTGAATGAACAACCTCATAAAAGCACGGAAGACCCACACCTGATCAGCACTACAACTGGAGGGATTGAAAACTCCTGCCATAGTTGCTTGCTAGGTTTTGGAATGGTAACACTTTTAATTGGCATATCAGTAACATGCTTATCGTATGCAACTAACTTAAGTAATACAGTCCTCTTAGTTCTGGGGCATTCTATTCTGTTCTTGGGCATATCATTAATTGCATTCAGTTGCATTTGGAAATACTACAGAAAAAAAAGGAAGACAGAGATAAAGAAGGATTTGGAAGAATTGTTTTCTGAGAATAAACAGAAGAAATTCAAGATATAATAAATGTCCAATCGCTTTTTACCATCAAACCTATACCCAGTTATAATAAAGATTGTATTTTACATATGTTAAACCACCCAATTCAGCATAGAAGTTAACATTACCACAAATGCAATTTCATTCAAGGCAGATTTTAATTTTGGCTTTCTATCCTCTTCCACTACAAACACTACAAAACCTGCTTAGCCCTGTACTATTCTCACTCCATACAAATTTACCAGGCTAAGCTGAAGCCTGGAGCCAAAACAGTACTTGAACTGCTTAACTTTCAATACTTATGTGTGTTTAATCAAATTTGGAGCTAAGTGAATATATAATAGTCACAAAGAATATTTCAAGAGCCATCACTCCAGGCATATATCCCTATAGTCCCTTTATTGGCAAGGTTTTTCAGATTGTCGAGCTTAGAAAGGGGTATCATGAGTATGTGGGTATGATCTGGTTTAGATGGATGGTGTGTGGTTTGAGTGAATCATGAGAGGGGATTATTGTGTCCTAATTTTGGCTTTTAAAATATTGGGAGGTGTGCTGAAGGCAGTGAACCCATTGAAATCACATGAACATTCCTTTCTCATTAATAAAAATAATATTTGTGTAATATATATCTACATACCTCCCTAAACGCAAAATGCTAAAGAAGAATACTTGCAATTTGTTATAAAAATAACAAACATTCATAGAAGTACACGCATCTTTTATATTTTGCATACAGATTATTAAACACAATTGACCATTAAGTGAAGCAAAGCAAAAACATGACTAACTTTGCACCTTGGCAAAACCATGTTGCATTGGAGGGGTAGGTAAATTTAAAATGTGGGGACAGATTTATAGTTTGGGTAGGGCATATCCTAGATTAACTTTAAAATTTAGTGTAAAATTAAAGCAATCAAGTATTTGTGTGCTACATGAAAAACATCCAGTATTTTCCTTATGTGCAAAATAATAAACTCATTTGCACCCCTTGCATTGTAACATGGTCTGTCCAGGATCAAATTTACTCCTTTTTTGCCTTGCTCTCCTTAATGACTCAGCCCCTAAAAGCATACTAATGGAACTGTGAATGTTCCTAGTAATTTAGGATCTCCTAAGAATTCATGGAGGGAGGGGGTTAGCCATACAAAAGTTTACATCAGACCCAAGAGACAGACAATTTGAAACAGATAAATTTAGAGGTATATAGTTTTGGCTGCTAAAGAAGGACTATCCTTCCAACAAAAAGGCACAGCAGGATCTATGCTTTTCAAAAAAATAAATAAATATATTAAATACTCTAGGAGGTAAATTTATCACACTGCGGGTTAGAAAAAGCGGAGATGTTGCCTATAGCAACCAATCAGATACTAGTTATCATTTATTTCATACATTCTACACATTGACAGCTAGAATCTGATTGGTTATCTCCACTTTTTCAAACCCGCAGTTTGATAAATATACCCCTGGGCCTCATCTAGAGTTCGACATATGCATATTGTTTGCGTACCATATGCATTTTCATACCATGCACGTGCATAAAAAGTATGTACGCTTAAGAACGTATGCATCTTACACTTAGAGAGACAGAAAGGAGGAGGGAGGGGAGATTGAAACATGGGTTGACTACAGTAAGGGCATGTTCTCAAAAATACTAGTCAGACATGGACACAGACACATATATACCAAGAAGCTGGTACAAAACACCTCTTCAAGTACTTAGAAATATTCTGTGCTTATTTCTTGGACATTCAAGCAAACAGCACTAGGAATTTATTTCAAAGAAACCATGAGTGTCTGTTTACCTTTGGAAGTTGTTTGTTTGTACTTGAAATGCTGGAAGGAAAATCACCAAGGCTTAATAGAGAACCATGTTGATTGTACCAGGTGGCATGGTGTGTGACAATTAAAACAGCATTTATGGTTTTACATACATTTACCAGCCATTTAATTTAGCAGTAAAGAACAAGGCTACTCCTACTCACATTCATCTGTTGTAATCTAGTTCAATATATTAGAATACAATATGTCAATGTACACTTCAGCCTATTGAATCTGAAATTAATTACATATCTGTAATGGTGTCTGAAGTAGGGCAAAAGATTTCAATGAGCCAAGTTGTTTGAATGAAACAAACATGTGTTATTCTATTGTAAATAAGGTGTACTCAACAACTCTTGTAATGTTATGCCAATGTGCGTGGTTCAATATGCATTTGTGTGTTGAAAGATGGAATCAACAAACATATTATTAATGTAAGGCTTATCTGCAAATGGCATTTGAAAACAAAAGCATGATTGAAGAATTGTATAACAATATTTATTCATTTATTTTCAGTTTGTTGTTCAGACCAGCTATCGGTAACATTATGTTGCATAGAATAATATATGTATATATATTTCGGTTTAATTGTCAGGTTTCCACTCTCTTAAACCCTAAATAATTGTTTTAGCTCAGCTTTTCTATGCAGGTAATTCACTATCTGAATTTACAATGTGCGGTTTAATGTTTATTTGATGATAAAATAGTCTCTTGAGGTAATCTGTATGTTACTTGAGTTATGTAGTGCTCCCACTTTATCCATCACTTTGATTTGCATTCACTGAGAAATGTATTATGTACATTGTTACTCTATAAATGTAGCCGCATATATTTCAAAAGGATACAGAAAAAGCATGCAACATCCTGCTTACCTTTATAGTGCAAGCAAAATTCTAAATAAACAAATAAAAGTTGATTACCATCATATTTCCTATTTATTTTGAGATGATGACCAATAAAAATGCAGTCAAACAACAAGTTAGAAAAGTGAAAGCGACAGTCCTGGGGCTTAAATCTTATACCAGATTCAGGCAATGAGATAGTGAAAGAATCTCAAAGGCTGACGATGTGGGAAAACCATGAAAGATTCTGAAAAAAGATTAGATGGTAAAAAACAAGAATGACGTTGGGGATAATAAAGAAAGCAAGTGCCTTGAATAAAACTATTCTTGTTGATGCGACTCATGCCATAAATGGCAGGTCAAAGCCATTGATGCCGTTGATTGCATCATTGAGTAAATGATGGGAGAATTAGCTGCTCTCTTTGGAAGCCAGGAGGTCTCCCCTTATTTTGGGAGACTAGGTAACTATGTCGGTCAGTTTAAGGACACAAAAATTGAAGACTTGTAAGGTTTACTGATGTGCCCAAGCTCACATTATTGTCCACCTAGAGCTTTTTAAGGTGCACACCCACTTCATGGTCCTTGAAACCAGAACCCTCACAGTAGACCTTTCTTTTTTTTTTCTTTTTTTGAAAAAAAAAAAAGTATTATATATGGTTTTTTAAAATATTTTTTGTGCAGCGGGGGGTGGGGGTGGCTCTGCCCCTTCATTGGTGGGGGAACTGGGTATTTAAAAACAAGAAAAAAAAAAAGAAGGCAAATTCTCACATGATCATGGCGCCGGCGTCCCTCTTCCTTCCTCTCTGCTCCATTTGCACTGAATGTCATTCAGTGAGGAGCAGCGCAGAAAGGATCAAGACAGAAGAGAGAAGAAATGAGAAGAGATATAAGAAGCTAATAAAGGAACGGAGAGGCATGGGGAGGAAAACAGCACTGAGTGATGAAGAAAGGGGAGAGAGAAAGTCATAGTGATGGAGGGGGAGAGAGAGAGAGAAAGTCATAGTGATGGAGGGGGAGAGAGAGAGAGAGAGAAAGTCATAGTGATGGAGGGGGAGAGAGAGAGTATGGCACAGTGATGGAGGGGGGAGAGAGAGAAAGGCACAGTGATGGAAGGGGAGAGAGAGAGAGAAAGGCACAGTGATGGAGGGGGGAGAGAGAAAGGCACAGTGATGGAAGGGGAGAGAGAGAGAGAAAGGCACAGTGATGGAAGGGAAGAGAGAGAGAGAAAGGCACAGTGATGGAAGGGAAGAGAGAGAGAAAAGCACAGTGATGGAAGTGGAGAGAGAGAGAGAGAGAGAGAGAGAGAGAAAGGCACAGTGATGGAAGTGGAGAGAGAGAGAGAGAGAAAGGCACAGTGATGGAAGGGGTGAGAGAGAGAGGCACAGTGATGGAAGGGGTGAGAGAGAGAGAAAGTCACAGTGATGGAGGGGGAGAGAGAGAAAGTCACAGTGATGGAGGGGTAGAGAGAGAGAAAGGCACAGTGATGGAAGGGGAGAGAGAGAGAGAGAGAGAGAGAGAGAGAGAGAAAGGCACAGTGATGGAAGGGGAGAGAGCGAGAGAAAGGCACAGTGATGGAAGGGAAGAGAGAGAGAAAGGCACAGTGATGGAAGTGGGGAGAGAGAGAGAGCGAGAGAAAGACACAGTGATGGAAGGGGAGAGAGAGAAAGGCACAGTGATGGAAGGGGTGAGAGAGAGAGGCACAGTGATGGAGGGGGACAGAGAGAGAAATGCACAGTGATGGAGGGGGGAGAGAGAGAAAGTCACAGTGATGGAGGGGGGGAGAGAGAGAAAGTCACAGTGATGGAGGGGGGAGAGAGAGAAAGTCACAGTGATGGAAGGGGAGAGAGAGAGAGAAAGGCACAGTGATGGAAGGGGAGAGAGAGAAAGGCACAGTGATGGAAGGGGAGAGAGAGAGAGAGAGAGAAAGGCACAGTGATGGAAGGGAAGAGAGAGAGAGAGAGAGAAAGGCACAGTGATGGAAGGGAAGAGAGAGAGAGAAAGGCACAGTGATGGAAGGGAAGAGAGAGAGAGAGAGAGAGAGAAAGGCACAGTGATGGAAGGGAAGAGAGAGAGAGAGAGAAAGGCACAGTGATGGAAGTGGAGAGAGAGAGAGAGAGAGAGAGAGAGAGAGAGAGAGAGAGAGAAAGGCACAGTGATGGAAGTGGAGAGAGAGAGAGAGAGAAAGGCACAGTGATGGAAGTGGAGAGAGAGAGAGAGAGAGAAAGGCACAGTGATGGAAGGGAAGAGAGAGAGAGAGAGAGAGAAAGGCACAGTGATGGAAGGGAAGAGAGAGAGAGGGAAAGGCACAGTGATGGAAGTGGAGAGAGAGAGAGAGAGAGAAAGGCACAGTGATGGAAGTGGAGAGAGAGAGAGAAAGGCACAGTGATGGAAGTGGAGAGAGAGAGAAAGGCACAGTGATGGAAGGGGAGAAAGAGTGAGGCACAATGATGGAGGGTGAGAGAGTGTGAGGCACAGTGATGGAGGGGGAGAGAGAGTGAGGCACAGTGATGCAGAAAGAGTGAGGCACAGTGTCACGAAAGCCAGATTATGCGAATGGTCCTGATGCTGCTAGAGTGACAGCTTACCCTCAGAGAGGTGCGGAGCCTAACGGTGGATAGGAGTTCACCAGGAATTTCCCGCAAGGGAATATGGCCTTGGCAGCTCTCCACCGCAGGTCGCGGTCCTCTAGGGGGCGCAGAGCAGCGAATGTCCAGAACCACCAAGTAGTTGTTAGCCAGAACAATAGTAGAGGTGAAGAGATGCACGGCAGAGCACTAGAGCACTGAGGTCCACACAGTTGTATAACTCTGGAACAGAACCGATGATGAGCGAAGCTCTGCGGTGAATCTACAGGTCTTGATTGTAAAGGAAACTGAACCAATATGGCAGGGAAGCGATGAGCTGCAGAGAGCAATAGCACTGAGATCCACACAGGTGTTATAACTCTGGAACAGGACCAATGATGAGAGATGCTCTGCAGAGAAGCCACTAGTCTTGACTGTGAGGTAAGCTGAGCCAATGCATAATGCAAATTCTAATTCAACATATCATTTCACGAGCTCATCAAAAATAAACACCAACATTTTAATATAAACCATATATGTCAAATAATAAAATATTAATAATATCAATTTATATTAAGAACCAATTAATCCAAAAAACATATAAATATTATAAAACCACTATCTATACTAAATATACATGGTTCGATAATAATACCTTGTATTAAAATATATAATACAAACCTATAAATAAATGTAATAGAATATCAAATATATTGAAATAAAAATAAAATGAAAATATATTAATAATAATAATAACAAAAATAAAAATAAAAATAAAAATAGAGAAAATAATGAAAATAATTATCTATCCAAGGAACCTATATCCCTAAAATAAATTCGGACATTCCACCCTTAATATATCCACAATAATTTCAGAAACCTCTAGAAAAATGTTATATATATATAGGATTTATATGGGTAAACATACATTATAATTTCCTAATGTCTGTTCATATTCAACAGTTTCTATACCTCTAAGAGAGAACGTCGTTCAGTTCTAACATTTCATTAAGTCCTCCAGGACTTAAAGAATTCAATTTATGAATCCAATATACTTCTTGGGTACATAATCTCTTGAATCTATCTCCCCCACGTTCAGTCAATTCGATATGTTCTATTCCAATTAATCAAATTAATCACAGTTTTGTACTTTGCTATTCTCAATCTGGAAGCCGGCATATATTGGTTGCTCTACACTGCCACTTAGGAAGGCGTTCTCAACGTGCACGCTGAGTTTATCATATGTATCCGGACGGAAACCCGTTTGTGTGCAGGATCTGAAAACGCCCGTAGTGTCATTTGGAGATCGAAAGGAGGAGAGAGTGTGGACACATCCATCTGCCCAAAGGTAACCCCTTGTGCCAAATTGAGTTATTGACAGGGATTTGGAGACTAGCGGGAATAGTGTACAAGGGCTTGTCAATCAGGCCTAAGGTAACCCGTAACTTTGAACTCCTGTTTACTTTTTGTATTTTTTGGAGCACAGAGTTCTCCAGCCACCATAATAGCAGTTATTTAAATAAAAGAGTTTCATTTGCCAACAAAGTCGGTGTGGTGTCTTTTATTATAGCACATAAGGTTTAAGGTTAGGATAGAAGGGGTTGACATTGTGTCATCAACCGTTAAGCATTTTACTGCCATCAAAAAAGTGATTAATGATCTACTTACAGCAAAGTCTAGGGATCACTTCTCCATACTCATACTGACTGTTGCTCTTATCTACTCCTACACATCTTTCTCATCATTCACTCCATTGACCTTTATGGTTCAATTCTTTCTCTCTGATTATATTCTACCATTATTCCTGGTTTATTCAAGTTGTCTTCATACCACCTTCGTTATTCTGGACAGTGCATTGCTCATGCAGTTTTTGAACACTAACCTCAGATATTCATTTATACCAACGATTTTTATATATATTTTTTACAGCTGTTGGACTTTTAATGCGCATTAATAGGTTATATGTAGGTGCACCTACTGTACCATTTACTGTGGTACCATAGTGGCTTTATATTGTTTTTAGCACATTAATATTTGTGCATGTGATTACTGTGTTGATTACATTCAATAAATATATTATTTTTTAACCCTCTGCAGTGCATTAGCATATTTGAGTGTGTGTGATGACCATTGCAATTTTTGGCTTATTTAATGGATTCCAAAAGCCTGCTACTATGACTGTGCGCTTCACCCACCTTGTTTATCTTGTTCAGTGTTCCCATGCCACGCCAGGTTCCATTCAGAACCTTGGCCCGTCACCATCCTAACTCCTCACTAACTAACTAACTCGAATACCCGGAGGTTCGATTCTAATACCTCCAATGGACTGGATATAGTGTGCTGTAACAGCACTAACATTTTGACAGACCCTGTCTGCTTTCCTCCCATCTGAAAAGGATCTCCACTGTAACCGGGGAACTATGTAGGACCAGCACAGAAATAGCTCAGGCCAGAAGGCATGCACCCATTCCAGGTCGGACAATATAGCCAATCGTAGCTCAACAGATTTACCTTGACCAACATTATTCCCCCCAAAATTATTACTTTAATATGGGGAACTCCATGCTTCGCTGTCTCTTGCGACATTAGCCCTCTGAAGCTCGGAAACCTCCTTCCCCTCCTGCCTATCCAAGAAACCATTACTGGGCAGAGAAAAGCAGTTGTATCAGCAGCTGCCCGGTACAAAGCAGCCCAATAGACAAACAAGTGACCGAGGACCCAGATCGTCAGCTGACTCCTATGAACTGTAAGGCAGCAAAAACCAAAAACAGTTAACGCACCATACAGCAAAACAGAAATCACATAGGCTTTCCTGCCTTGAATATAATACAAATTGGGTGTAGAATCTACTGGGCGCTCCACTCAGATATGCAGCTTAGTATGTAACTATGAAAACCACTGTCACATCACGCAATATACATAAAAGCAAAGGTTACATACACTTGCGCTCTCTTTTCCTACTCAATAGGTATTCATATGAGCGGCCCCTTGTTGAAGAGGAAGCCTTCTTGTCTTATATGTTCAATCTTCAATGTTACTCGTGTATCATGAAAATAAATAATAATATAAATAAGTGCAAGATAGTTTAATTCGTTAACATCGCAAAAAAGATATTTCACCACCACTAGTTCATATATATATATACACAAGTTAACCCGTGCATGATACTCATGCATTCTAGTCAAATCAAGCTACTTAAGGTGTTAAAAAGGTTCTTGTCATGCATTTGGGCCATAGCCCAGGCCTCAACCACCAACCACTCCCCACTGTCACCCCCGGCAACCACCAACCACTCCCAACTGTCACTTCTCCTTCAAGAAATATATATATATTTTTTTCAAGTCTTTATAAACACTTTTGACAATTAACAAATTAAATGAACAAATTAAAAACATCTTAGTATACCAAATTTCAGCCCTTTCTGAATTTTTTTTTTCCACACACAAAGAATTTAGTAGGTCAGTGTATAACTCCGCCCAGCAGGTGGCGCTGCAGCTTGGTTTTGTTTTTTCCACACACACACACACGCACAGACAGACAGACTAACACACGCCACTAGACATTTATATTATAGAATATATATATATATATATATATATATACATACATATACATACATACATACATACAAGGTAGTGACATAAATCTCCTAACAGGAATCCACAACTGTGACACTTCTTCAGGAAAAACCCCCTTAGGGTATATGCTTATGGAAAAGCAGTTTGTCATGCACCTTATAACGATAATTCTTGTGCAGTACGTCTTCTCCCGCGGGTGTCAGATAACATGAATATTCCTCTCAGCATATATATTGGAAAGTAAAAAACCAAGGAAAAAACCTTGTGTGATACAATTTAAAGATTTATTGCAACAAAAAATAAAAAAGTTTTAGTCTCCCTTAACGGAGCTGTACTCAAAGATAAAACTCGTACCGAAGATACATCTTTCATATAAACATAGCAGGTTCTTTGTATAATATAAAACACAACGAATCCACACCATATGTCACCTTGGATGATCTTCTGGTTACCGTTACTGTACTAACACGTTTCAACCCTTAAAGCAAGGGTCTTTATCAAGGTATGAGTAATAACAAAAAAACACATCTTTAAATAGTCCACAATTCTAAACTGCACCGATTTTCAATGATCCTCATTGGTCCTTCCTTCGCGATTCCCCTCCTTCCCCAATTTCTTGCTTTGTTTCCATAATGTGGCTTGGGGCATAATAACTTTATTGTTTCTTACAAACGAAAAAACGCTATTCATTCTGTCCTTCTTGATGTTCCTATGTACCCTTCCCAATCGTGGGGATATGAACGTACCAAAAAGATAAAAGTGGAATATGACAATATCATCAATCATACATAAAGATAATGTATCATTCTGAGTTTAATATACAATATCCATCAGAATCGATTGTAACATGGTATGTGCAGGTGAGTAATCATATCACATATCATTCAACATTGCGATATATAAAAGAACTTATAGCCTCCATTCATTTGGCCCTGACAAAGTGAGCCAAATAAGTGTGTTGGTATCACTGAGACCACAATATACCACAGGTGCAGTACCCGCAAGCAGGTCTGTCGAAGTTGTATAATTGGATGAACGAAAGTATATTGGTTAATATTGTTTTATCTTGTGATTGCACTTAGTATGCCATGCTACACGTGGCATAGCGCGATCACGCGGTAAAATACGCACGCACACACTCGCACTACAACATTTAGTTATTTATATATTTCATTTTTATAACGATTCCGATCCACAGTGATTTATGAGCAGATAGTATTTAGTTTATTATTAGTTTATATATTATGATTATATATACACTTCAGCGTTATTGAAGGTTCAGATTATAGGAAAATGTGTCATGTCTGGTATTTTAATCCCCTATTCATCAGCAGTTGTCCGGTTCATTCGCCGAAGAGATCGCACATTGCATACTCTAGTTAGTGATGTTAGGGAATAAATACTTAAAGTTATACTGACTGTAATGTGTACATAGACTAGCTAAAACTGGTTTCTGGGCGGGAGAATCATCTGGAATGTTGACCCTCAGCCTTAGAGGGGGTTGTTTGAACTAGCCTATGACCTGTTTACAATGGACCCACCTGAAGTCTGGACCTATAGAAGCAAGCCACGTCATCTGCATTGTTCTCTCTGTAACACTGAGTGTACATAATATAGTTATGCTCCTACTGGCTTCAGTCATTCTCTGACCACAGTATTCTGGAGTGAAATACTGTGAACTGGTACCCGTGGGAGCGCAGCTAGCGCATGCGAATGCAGCGGTATGTATTTATCTTTTGGTATTGGCTGTACTGTATTATAATCATGTATTGAATTGTTAAATGTTGCATCTGCTAAAATAAATTACTTTGTGCCTTGGAAACACAACACAATCGCTTGGGCAATGCTTATTTGAAAACGATAGAATTTCTTTAATAGGTCCAAAAATAGTTACAACATAGCAATATACTATAAGAAATTTCAATAATCCTAAGATAGTTAAAGTTAAATGAACACATATGAAATTTGGCAATCATCATGTCATTAACAATTAACATGGAGTAGTCTTATCTGCTTCGTTCAACATCGGAATGTATCAACATGCGGAATGGTATGATCAATCATTATCAGATGTATTCCAAAAACCATTTGATCTCAAATTCTGAGTTAAGAACTTTGGGGAGTAGTGCTTGTAATGTGTATATCCATTGCATCTCTGCCTTTGCTAGACTCCCTACTAGGTCTCTGTTCCTCCATGATGTTTCAATCATTTGTATACCCCAAAATTCTTTAATTTGTTGGGGTTTACATGAATGCACATTTTTAAAATGTTGAGATAAAGAATGAGTATCTAGACCTTTCTTTATATTATAGATGTGCTCCCTCAGTCTAATCTTCAGGGGAAGAGTGGTTTTCCCTACATATACCTTCCCACATCCACATCTTATCACATACACATTTCTTGTATTACATGTGATGAACTGGTTGATGGCAAACTTATGTCCATTTATATCCAATTCTGTAGTTTTCATTTTATCTGAAATGCAAGTTCTACACGCCATGCAGGTGCCACATCTGTGGAACCCCACGGTTCTAATAGACTTCCTCACTTCTTCTGGTAGACTACTCCTCACTATTTTGTCTTTGAGGTTCGGTGCCTTTTTGTAAATAAAAACTGGTTTATCTGGAATAATGTTTCCTATTACTTCATCTTTTTTCAAAAGCTTCCAATTTCTTAAATATATTTTCTACATGCACGTGTTCCTTTGTATACTCTGAAATGAACGCCCACTCAAATCTATTTGATTTCACATTCTCCTTATCTTTATTACTAGAGAGGAGAGTATTGCGATCACAACTTAATGCTTTCTCCTCTGCTTTTCTCACATTCTCTTCACTATAGCCCTTTAGCAAAAAGGCTTCTATCATATCTTTTATCTGGGTCCAGCAAACTGTATCTTCCGAACAGTTCCTCCTTACTCTTTTCATTTGTCCTAAGGGGATATTGTTTAACCATGCAGCATGATGATGACTGTCTCTTTGAATATAGCTATTGGTGTAAGTGGGTTTTTTATATGTCATGGTCATATTTTTCCCTCACTGATGTAAACTGTTATATCCAAAAAGTTTACTTTTATCTTGCTGATATCAAAGGTTAATTCAATGTTCATATTATTGTTGTTGAGATATCTATAAAATGAATCCAAATCCTTAGTCCCTTTCCAAATAAAAAACACATTGTCTATATAACGAAGCTAGGAATTTTCCCATTGGGTCATAAAAATGTTAGCGTAACTTGGGGCAAACCTGGTGCCCATGTATATATATGAACTAGTGGTGGTGGAATATCTTTTTTGCGATGTTAACCAATTACGCTATGTTGCACTTATTGTTTTTCATAGTTACATACTAAGCTGCATATCTGAGTGGAGCGCCCAGTAGATTCTACACCCAATTTGTATTAGATTCTGTTTTGCACTGCATAGAATTGTTTTGGGCTAGCACCATGTTCTCTCATAGGGATAGAAGAAACCTTTTGGCAGATGAGAATTTTTCTAATCAAGAAAGTGACATTAATACAAATATCAACTTTAAATTTCAGTGTACAAATAAGCTATCAAATATTTGTGTGCTACATGAAAAAACAGTAAGTATTTAACTTATGTGCAAAACAGAATACCAATTTGCACCCCTTGCATTGTAACATGGTTTTGTCCAGGAGACTTAAATAAGAAGTTTCTTAAGTCTTAAGTTAAGATCCATAATGAATCAGGCCCATGATGTTAAAGCTTCAGAAGGAAGTATATAATATCCTATTTTGTTGCATATATAATATATATATATATATATATATATATATATATATATATATATATATATATATATATATATTGTAGTATAATCAGGGGAACAGGTATTATCTCCTGGATGAACAGCAGCAGTAAGACACACGAGTCTCTGAATAACAGCCACAGCCAGTTTATTGACCAGCTCGAAAATAGGAACAAAACACAAATAAAATCCTAGTCGTCTGGCTTCTAGCTAATACATTTATGGAGGCTCTCTCTCATGTGTAGGACCTTATGTCCCACACATTCACCAAACCACATGTAACTGTTGCTCCCTGCAACAGAGTGTCTTGGGAGGCACTCTCCTCTCCCAGGTCTGAGACACTGGCTGCATATCCCAGCTGCCTTATCACAAGCACCTCACAGGTGCATCCCTTAATCAGTCTGTTAGAGACTTATAGAACAGAAGACCCGGACTGGGCCTTATGTATATAATGCTGTAAGCCTGGGACACATACCTCTGTATCTAGGCTCCTTCCAGTGACTCTGTCACATATCCTCCCCCCTTTGTTTCAACCCTAAATGCTCTTCTAATTTTTCCCATCAACGTTTTAGCTTTATGCTGCAAACTGAGTGCAAGGGTATTGGTTACAGAACTTTTCCAACCCAAAGGAACACCGGTTAGTGGGGAAACTGGGGTAGTTGCCAACGGACTTTTTAGAATGAGGTCTGGAAACATGGCATTCACACTCAGGGCAGGATGACCACCAATCAAAGACATCTTTTCTAACCCCTGGCCAGAAGAACTTCTGTAAAACTTTATCTAGGGTTTTAAATACCCCCTGATGCTTGGCAGTTGTCGAACCATGAGCCCAGTCCAACACTGCTTTTCTATATAGTTTAGGAACTACCAACCGCTCCAAATTGTCTTTTCCTTGTTTAAATGACTGACACAATAACCCCTGGGTTATCGTCATGTGGGGGTACGGCAATCTATTAGCAGGTTCTACTGGCTTCCTATTAATAATTCTCACACTTTTTCTGGCCCTTGCCAGGGTGGGATCTTTTAACTGCTTTAAGGCAAAAACATTTTTCCTTACATTAATCCCGGGTACACAATCAACAGGTTCAACCATATTTCCCCCTTCAATAGGAGGTACAAAATCCGGTCCTCTACTGCTGCCCTTGTCATTTCCTGACTTACTCAGCAGGTGGACAAAGGAAACACATTTGACTTGGAGAACACTCCTGCTACCACTGTATCAGTCATATCATGTGGGGCTGGTCTATTTATTTTTGCAACCAAGTGGGTCTCCCATAACTTCCAGAAGTGGGAAAAGTCTCTCCCCAATATTGCTTCAAATTTCAAACCAGGAATTTCAAACCAGGAACTAGACCGACAGTGACTACCCCAAAACCATACTGTGTTTTTATGTTTACTTCCGTGGTAACAGAATGCCGTGTATCCCTGTGTATGCATGTTACCCCAACATTTCCCTTTTTACATTTTAAGGGCTCACTAACTCTACTTTCACAAGGGAAATTGTACTGCCAGAATCTAGCAGAGCCTTTATCTTTTTACCTTCTATGGTGACTTCACACATCAATTTGTCAGCCTGTTTATCGGCGTCACAAGCTAGCTTGGCATATAAAGACATTCTCCGAGGTACATAAGCATTATTATATTGCATAGATTCAAAGGTATGAGAACAATAAGCAGCAATATGGCCTAAGCCACCACATCTGAAACAGGTAATCACCTTTCTGTCATATCTCTTACGAGGCCGGAACCTTCTTGGCATAACTGGCCAATCTCCAGGTTCTGAGGCTACTGTCTCTATACATTTCAGTTCATTCAACCGCCCAGCACCCTTTTCCCCTAGGACAGTCTTACCAGAATCCACTGGAGATTGCCGTTTCTGAACTACAGGCTGGCGGGGTGTATTCTTCACTTCTTTTGTTGCTACATAATTGGTCTGTGCCACTTCCAATGGAGCCATAGACAAGGACAGGAACTCAACTTCCTGGCATGGCTGACTTTGCAACTCATTTAACTGTTGTTGTGGAAAGTCAGTAGTAATCTCAGTCTGCTGTACCTTTTGAAGCATATTATTAATTTCCTGAGTGCTGGTAACTTGAGGCTCCGGTAAAACCTTGGACAATCTTAGTTTATTTAGCTGCTTTACTTTTCCTGAAACCGAAGTGGAAGGTGTCTCAAAGCCACAGGAAAACCTCTCCCAGTTATCCTTATCAATTTGTATTCAGCTGACATTGTCTTGAATAAATTTAGTAGCGTACCGTAGTTCTTTTTGAACTGTGGATAATTCTGCTAGAATTTTTGTGGTTTGCTCCCGTTGACCTTTGTCTTTCTTTCCTTTTCCACTTATTGACTCTTGTTGGTCTGCAAGTGCAGATATCTCTATTTCAGCTTGGTCATGGGAATTTCTTAACTCTTGTACTTCTGTTTCAGAAGCTCGCTCCTCTGATGGTGCTGACTGAGCTAAGAGAGTTTTGGCAACCAGCTTATCATGCTGAATCTTTAATTCTTCATATTGAGTTTTATATGGCTTTCCAACATTTTCAACCTGGGATATGATCTTAATTTTCTCTTGTATATCTATGACTTTGGCATCAAGTTCCTCCTGCAGAATTTTCTTCTCATTCCTCAGTTTTACTGCTTCCTCTTTCACACTTTGACCTTTACCTTTATTTGTATTCTGGGCTGTAATTACCATTGTAATATCAGTTTTCAACTTTCCCTTCTCTTCCTGTGCGTTAAATTCCTGCATGGGCTGCTTTTTTGTTCCCGTTGCCTTTTGCCCAATATCCAGAACTGCATTCTGCTCTGGCTCAACCTTCTGAGTGAACTGATCATCATCAGTCTTTATGACCTCAGACACTTGATTAATCACTGCATCAACCGGACCTTTTTTTTTTCTAATTCAGTATTTTCATGTACTGCCTTTTTCTCAGGTGCAGGCAGGGCAACTTTATCTTCCTCCTTTGTCTGTTCTTCTTTCTGCAAATCTAGGGCAGGCTCTCTCTTAAGGACTAGGTCTTTTTCTGCTACCTCTCCCTTAATTTCTTCTTTACTCCTGGGATGCCCCGAACATGCAATTCTGGCTTGTCACCTTGCTGCTTCTTGACGACTTGCAACAAGATTGCATGGTCCAGCAACTCTACTTTCCCATCTTCTTCTTCGGTCTCTACTGCCTTGAGCTCTGCATCTTGCACTTCACGCTGCTCTACTTTTTTGTCGGCAGGTGCTTGCTCTTTCTTCACATCTTTTTTAAGAAACTTCTTTTCCCTTGTTTCAACAGCCTTTTGGAATTCCTCCATGCTTGCCAACCTTTCCTTACAACTGCTGCTGTCCAGCTGCTGCATGCAAGAGGCAGGAAGAACTGCTGCTGCTTTTTCTTCACAGGCCTCAGGCCAGAGCTCCTGTTCAATAACCTCTTTGACTTCTGCTGCCTTCTTGCCCTTTGCAGCTCCTCCAGCAGAGGCGGATACTTTGGCCTTTTTGGCAGGCCCTCCAGCCTTGGCAGCAAGTGGCTTTTTGGGTGCCATGCCAGGTTTGGCTGCATCCTTTTCACTGGCTGCACTCTGAAGGGGGTCCTGTCTTCCCAGGACCTGTAGCATGTGCTTTGGTTTCTTTCTTTTTGCCAGATTTGGAGTAAGATTGTTGCAACAGTAACATATTTGCTTCAGGCTTCTGTTTCTTAGCTTGAAGTTGCGTTATTTCACCATCCACTTTGTCACTCTGATAATTGTCATGTGCCGTTTTAGGCTCTTGTTTTATCTGTTCTTTGAATTTCTGCAGCCCTGACACTTACTCCTCATGTTCCTTCCGCGTCACATAGTCCGAACACATCTGTTCTCTCAAGTCCTGCAACTCTGATTTTAGAGTCATCTCCCTGTCCCACCGAGCTTGCAGGGCTGCTTGCTTAGTAACCTCTTCCTGCAGCTCTGTCCGTATTTTAGTCAGGTCTTTTGTCTTATGCTCCAGTTGTTTCCTGATCATGGCTACCTCACCTTTAGCTTTCTCCAACTCTGTGGTCAATGCGGCAGAGGCTTGCAGGTGTATTGTCAGCGGTATGTGGTTTTCCCTCAGACTGGCAATTTCTGAGAGGAGAGAGCTTCCTCTTTTTGCCTCCTCTTCACATTTCGGTGACACATCTGACAACTGTTTCTCCAGTTGTATGATTCTTAAATGCATATCCTTCATATCTTTTCTATGCTCCTGGCAAGGAGTGAAGGATGTTTGGAGAAGCATCATACCCTCCTTTAGGGTCTTTTTCTCCACCAGTAACTTGCCCTGCTCCAGCTTAGCCTTCTTGTGATTCTGCTCTGACTCTGCAAATTTTTGGCTTAGTTGAGCAATGGTCTCTTCAAGGACTTGAAGACGTCTGTTGGTCCCTTCATTGGCTACCTTCTGTAGCCTGTTAGCTTCCTGCTGAATCCTATTAGTTTCTTGCTGAGCTGCAGCAATTTGTACCAACGCTTTGAACATATCTTCCATGCTGGCTCCCAGTTCAGGAAAAGGGCAGAATGTAGCCATCCTAATAAGCTGGCGATGTTCCTGGTTAGTGTTCCTAAGACTGTATCATATAGCGTACTTTCATAAAATTGTGTGCCTGTCTCTTTAAATTTTCACACAGTCTTTTTAGGTTGAGACACTAGGCTTCTGCTTCTTCTTGCCCACTGTAGCTTGAGTAGCCAATTTAACTTTACACGAACAAAGCACTTTCTTTGCAGAAGGAGCACCTCACTTGACTTAAGGGCTGTGGAACTACAACACCCAGCATATATCACAAACTTTTCCTTTGCAGAGTAAAAGTTTTTCCTTTATTCCCTTTAACGTCTGCTCAATGGTTTTGCAAACACATTTGCACACTTCTGTTGTTTCAACACAGAAAACCTCTACTTTGCACTGACAAAGATTCTCAATAAACTTTTCTCTTTAAAGTCTCTTGCTCTTTGTTTATGCACAGAACCACACCCAACCTGTGCTTTGCAGACACACTAATACTTTGGGTGTTTTTTCTCTTCAGTCTTAATGAACACATCTGCTTTCCATCAATTAACACAACTTAGGGCTAGATTTACTAACAGGCGTGTTTGTAAACCCGCCGACTTTCGGCGGGTTTGGCGGCGGTTTAGTCATCGCCGGATTTACTAAGGCTAAATCCGCCGTCCAAACGGCCAGAAATGATGTTTCCAAACCCGCCTCTGTATAAAGCGCCATGACGGTTTCAACAATGTTCAACATACAAACAGCCGGATTTACTATTAGGGGGTTTATAAAGCCGCCGGAAAACCACCATTCAACAGACCAAAATGAAAGCGCTGCTTGTGAGCGGCGAGATTGTTCAAACAGTGTGCTGTTTCAGATATTTGGGCAATCAGAACAGAAGGAAAAGGGCCATTTCATGTTCAAAGTTTTTTCCTTTGGGATTGTATATGTTAAAAGGCCAGTGTCTTGTAATTGCAGTGTTGTTTTGGTTTCTTTTTCTCTTGTGTCTTCCCACCATGCAATTTATTTACTGATTTAGTAGAGGGGTGTTATAGCGTAGCTTTGTACTTTGGTAAACTAGGTTCAGGTTACTAGAATAATCTGGTTGGGTGGCTATGTATGCACCTGAAAAGGGGTTTGATATTATCCTGGCTGGCTGTTTGATACATAATCTAGCAATACATCAACTTACCCCACCGATTATTGCAGTAGACAGTGAAGAAGAAGGGGTCCGTGTCACATCTGGTGATGTACAGAGGGCGGAAGGGAGATTAGAGACCGTCTAATTGCAAACTACTTTACGTGTAAGTATGAAAAACATTTTTTGCTCAAAAATGTGTTTTATGTGAGTGCAATTTTTACATTTTATTTTAAATGTTTTGTAAATTGGAACCTTTAAAAACAGGATAGTGTGTACTCCTCATGTGGTAAATATGAACATCCCTGGATTGTGACAGTCAGAGGTCAATGTTTAAGTGAAATTAGTGCATAGTTTTTAAAACATCAGTATACTCTTGTTTAATTAGCAGAAAAGAAACACTGACACCATAGAAATTTAACTGCATTTATTGCAGAACACAATAAATAATAACGTATAATGCTTACGCAAACTTGTGAAAACATGAAGCAATAATAATTATTGCACTACCGACGTCTTTTTCCAGGCATATCACAATGCTTGGTGCCACTCTCTCCCCTCCCTCGCCCACCCCTGGTGCGAGCACCTCTCCTTGGAGGAGTACTATGTACAGATGTGCTAGGCGTACTAGCGGTACTGGTGGTGGCTGAAGACATAGGTGCCGGTAAACGGGCTACAATTTCTGAATGTAGTTGCCCTGCCAGCCGGGTCACATTGGCATTCCCCTCACGTACTGTGGAATGTAAGGCCTCCACAGCCCCAGTCATTTGGGCCAGCTGCACATTGGTCTGTTCTAAAGCTGTTGCCAGACGGTTGATTCCAGCAGGGAGTTGACTATTGGAGCGGTGTATCCGCCTCAACTGGGCAGCAATTTGGGACATGTGGCGAGTTTGCCTGTCCATGAATAATGTCTGTTGCTGCTGGAATGCGCCAATAGACAGAGCCATTTCTCTGGCTGGGTCCATAGGTGCAGGTGCAGGTTGGTGGTGTGATGGTTCAGCAGGGCCAGGTGAAACTTCCTGGAGGCCAGACACAGGGGCATCCACTGTTACCAGGGTGATGGTTGTTAGATCCTCTGGCTCAGGGGACATTTCCAGGGACTCCGCCTGAGGTGGCTGGTATGAAGAGGGCCCTGTGTATGAAAAATGACGGTAAGTATATAGTATATAATATGTTTGTATATTGCATTCTGAACACTGGATAGGAAAGAATAATCTTTAGCAACTACAGATTCTTTCACAATGTTTGCATTCCTGATTTCTAGTCCTATGCTACCTGCTTACGGATGCACTTATTATCCTTTTAATACCCATTATCATTTGGACTGTGTAGTACATGCTGGGTTATTTTGACTAAACTGCATGCTATCAAAAGTGGAGATGTTGCCTATAGCAACCAATCAAATTTTAGCTGTCATTTTGTTGAATGCAATAAATAAAGAAAAGGTATATTCTGATGGGTTTCTATAGGCAACATATCAGTTGAGTAAAATGTAGCCCTAACTTCTCATTGCAAACAATAAAAAGAAAAAAAAAACAACATTGACAGCAACATTTGCACAGAAAATCAAGTAACTCCATTATTTCTCTCCTAAACAGAAATCACGCACCTGCTTGCTCGTCTGTGCCCGAATCTCTCGCTGAAGGTGGAGGTGTAGGTCTGGCACTGGGACTGAACTGCGGTCCTGGCGATTCTGGATGTATTAGAAAAAGCATACAATGTATTTCCAGAAAAAAACAATTTCCAAATATACTGTTTATTGCACAAATGTGTTTGCAATTTTTTTTTTTTCTATGAGAAAAAAAAACCTTTACAAACTATTAGAGGCAAAAATACACTTTGAAAAGCAAAAAAAAAAAAAAATTTTTAAGAAAAAACGTTTGCAAAGAGAAAAGCAGTTTTGCAAAGAGAAAAGCAGTTTTGCAAAGAGAAAAGCAGTTTTGCAAAGAGAAAAGCAGTTTTAAAAAGAGAAAAGCAGTTAAAATACTGTTAGGGTAAAAAAAACAAATAACTCACCAACTACTTGGCCAAAAGAGGGCGAGTCGGTGTCCCGGACATTTATGCCCTCTACAATTTCAGCCGGCATTATCTGGCGCAGCTCCTCCTCGTACGTGGTGTACTCCATACGAAGTGGGGGGCCACCACCCGTGCGCCTTGTCGACCTCCTTTCCTGGGCCATCTTCTCTTTAAGCCTCCTCTTAATATCAGAGAAGCGCTTGCGGCAGTGTGCCACTGTCCGCTTCAGTGGGCCCACCGCGTTCACGGCATCACAGACTCTCCCCCACAGTTGGTGACGCCGCCTTAGAGGAGTCCGGGCTGCCAGGTTCCCTAGGATGACCTCGTAGCAGGGAATGATGTTGTGCACCAACACACAATTCTCATCATGTGAGAAGCGCACATTCCTCCCTGTCTTGGTCTTCCTGCCCTGTCCTGTCTCCTCAACCTCTCCCTCTCCCTCCTCTGACCCCTCAACCTCCATCTCCCTCTCCTCAGCCTGTTCTCCCCTCCTATCTCTGGACATTTTTACCCAGAAGACAGAAAAACACAAAACACTGAAGGACTTACAAACACAAAGAACAAACTACACTACCTACAGACACACTCTCCACACAGTCACACACAAGTAACACAGACAAAGGACAAGTCAAATACAAAAAATACAAGACAGAAAATAAATGAGAAAATAAATGTACAAAACAGGAAAAAACCACAGGACTACTCACACTTCAAACAGATATCGCTCCACCAATCCACCAAACTCCAACTCTCACCAACTCTCAGCAAACCACTATCCTCCAAACTCCTCTCACAAAACTCCTCTAAACCCTATCAGAGAAAAAAGTGTCAGGCCAGTGGTTTATATAGGGCTTGTGATGTCAAATCTCCTGAGTTTGAAAATAGCCAATAGTAACAGGCCAGGAGACAGGTGTAATTTTCAAAAAAACCGCCTTTACACAAAAGCGCCGTCATTTAAAGCAAAAGCGCCATGTTCTATTCAAAGCCGCCGGCGGCTTTGAGCATTACATCCCGCCGTGACATCGCCGGCGGCTTCAAATTGAAGCTGATATGCGCCCATTAGTAAATCTGGCTGTTTGCAATGCAAACCCGCCGGTAAACCGCTGCGATGCATGGCGGCTTGAAGCCGCCATGCATCACGCCTGTTAGTAAATCTAGCCCTTAAAGTGTCACATCTAATGTATTAAAATGATTCCACAAATATGAAATACATTCAACATAATTGATTAAGATTAACCTTAATATCTTAAAAAGTTTACAAAGTCAATGTGAAAATGATTTGTATTTTATAGCAGGGAGTGTTGAACTATGTGGGAGTGAGGTTTTACAAAAATGGTGTAGTATGGCCACTGAAAATGTGGGGGAGTAAGATGAATAAATCTAGATGTGAAAAGAGCTATGTGGAAGTCAGAAGGATAGAAAAACATTACAAAGAACTGAGAAAAGTGCAAACAGGAAACATTGCAGTTGTCCTAACAAATATGTCCTTTAAACAGTATCAAATACAAAGAAGCAGAGGGGATTGAAGTTTTACACAACATGTAATCTGTTCAATTGTGTTTTACAAATGAGTCCAAATTCAGTTCAAAACGCTCAAAGATAGAGGTATATAAAAAAAAAATACAAATGACCATAAAATATGAAATGACGAGGATATGATAACATATTGGGCAGCATGGTGGCTTAGTTGTGAGCACTTCTACCTCACAGCACTGAGGTCCTGAGTTCAATTCCCAACCATGGCCTTATCTGTATAGAGTTTGTATGTTCTCCCTGTGTTTGCATGGGTTTCCTCCCACACTCCAAAAACATACTAGTAGGTTAATTGGCTGCTATTAAATTGGCCTTAGTCTCTCTTGGGCTGTGTGTGTATATGTTAAGTAATTTAGATTCTAAGCTCCAATGGGGCAGGGACTGATGTGAGTGAGTTATTTGTATAGCGCTGCGGAAGTAGTGGTGCTATATAAATAGCTGATGATCATATTACAGGTGTATACCCTACATTTTAGTTTTTTGAAGTGCAAGAGATGGGATAGGTCAGAACCATTTAGCATGTCAAGGCAATTTGCAGAGAAATATGAATATACTTTCTTACTTACCTGTGTTACAATAAAGATGAAAATACAATTAATGGAGGCAGCCATGAATTAGTAGTCCAGTCAACATTAACTGAAAATATTGTACAGTCATGACCAAAACTTTTGAGAATGACACAAATATTATTTTTCACAAAGTCTGTTGCCTCAGTTCTTATTATGGCAATTTGCATATACCCCCAAAACAACATTTCCACTGCATTTCAGTCCTGCCACAAAAGGACCAACTGACATCAGGTCAGTGATTCTCTCGTTGACACAGGTGAGAGTGTTGAGGAGGACAAGGCTGGAGATCACTCTGTCAAGCTGATTGAGATAGAATAACAGACTGGAAGCTTTAAAAGGAGGGTGGTGCTTAAAATCATTGATCTTCCTCTGTTAGCCATGGTAACTTGCAAAGGAAACCCATGCAGTCATCAATGCTTTGCCCAAATTTTTTTTCACAGACTAGGATATTGCTGCTAGTAAGATTGCACCTAAATCAAGCATTTATCAGATCAACAAGAACTTCAAGGAGAGAAGTTCAGTAGTTGTGAAGAAAGCTTCAGCTGTGGGATTGGGGCATCAACAGTGCAGAGATTGCTTAGGAATGGCAGTAGGCAGGTGTGAGTGCATCTGCACGCACAGTGAGCCGAAGACTTTTGGAGGATGGACTGGTGTCAAGAAGGCCATCAAAGAAGCCACTACTCTTCAGGAAAAACATCAGGGACAGACTGATGTTCTGCTGAGGTACAGGGATTGGACTGCTGAGGACTGGGGTAAAGTAATTTTCTCTGCTGAATCTCCTTTCAAATTGTTTAGGGCATCTGGAAAAATGCTTGTCCGGAGAAGGAAATGTGAGCTCTACCATCAGTCCTGTGTCATGCCAACAGTAAAGCATACTGAGACCATTCATGTGTGGGGCTGCTGCTCAGCCAATGAAGTGGGCTCACTCACAATTTTGCCTAAGAACACAGCCATTAATAAAGAATGGTACCAAAACATCCTCCAAGATCAACTTCTCCCAAACATCCAAGAACAGATTGGTGACGAACAATGCCTTTTCCAACATGATGGCCTTGCCATAAGGAAAAAGTGATAACTAAGTGGGTCTGGTATCAAAACATTGACATTTTGGTCCATGGCCAGGAAACACCCCAGACCTTAATCCCATTGAAAACTTGTGGTCAATCCTCAAGAGGCGGGTGGACAAACAAAAACCCACACATTCTGACAAACTCCAAGCATTGATTAGGCAAGAATGGGCGGCCATCAGTCAGTATGTGGCCCAGAAATTGATTGACAGCATGCCAGGGCGAATTGCAGAGGTCTTCAAAAAGCAGGGTCAACACTGTATATTTTGACTGTTTGCATAAAATTAATGTAATTGTCAATAAAAGCCTTTGCTTGCAATTTTACTTCAGTGTACCATAGCAACAGCAGACAAAAAGTCTAAAAACACTGAAGCAGCAAACCTTATGAAAACCAATATTTGTAACAATCTCAAAACTTTTTACCATGACTGTGTAGGTGTCAATAATCTATATTATACAATTAGATCTCAAGCTATGAGAAATCTTGAACACTTCTCAGATAACAAATTGTTAACAATAGGCCTCATTTAGAGGTAGCAGCACGGCAAAAAAGGAGTAAATTGGCATGTTAGCATGTTAAGAGTTGGTGGGTGAATGGGAAAGGGGTTCTAGCTCAAAATTTATTTGTAGTGTAAAAATAAAACTGTCCAGCATGTGTGTACCACATGAAAAAGTAGCCAGTGTTTACCTTGAAAAAAAAATCAATGCACTTGCACCCGTTGCATTGCAACATGGTTTGTCCAGAAGCAAAACTCTGTTTTTGCTTTGTTATAACTATAAATAAGGCCCAATATGTCCACAAACTATTCCAATATCATATGCATCTGCTGCAAGCCTGTTAGGATGGACTCTTGCAACAATGTTGCAAATCAATTCACCCACATACCACTACAAGTACCTCCCTCTCTCGAGATCTGGAACCATTTCTCAGACAGAGAAGGAGGGGTAGCAATGTTCTTGGCAGTCTCCAGTGCCATTGCTCAGCAATATTGCTCACACAGAAACAGGAGAGGAGGCAGTGCTCTTGTTAGTCTCCAGTGACATTGCTCTCTGCCATTGCAAACACAGAAACAGGAGGGATGAAAGTGTTCTTGTCACTTTCCAGTGCCATTGCTGACACAGAAACAGAAGGAGTAGCAATGCTCTTGTCACTCTCCAGTTTCCAGTGTTATTGCTCACACAGAAACAGAGGGGGTAGCAGTGTTCTTGTCACTATCCAATCTCCAGTGCCATTGTACAGTGCCATTGCTCACACAGAAACTGAAGTGGTGTTGTGGTCACCAGTGCGGTATAAACTTGTAGAACAAGGGAAGAGGTCCTTACCGTACAAGTTTATGCTTACACGGCGGCGCACAGGTAAAGGAGGTAATGCACAGAGCAGAATAGGCCAGAGATCTGCGGACTGGACAGAGCACCGGTAGAGATGTCAGATACCAGCAGGGTCAGGGTCACAGGCAATGGTTCAGAGTCCGGGTACAGGCAGAAGGTCAGGGTCGTAGGCTATGGTTCAGAGTTCGGGTACAGGCAGAAGGTCAGGGTCACAGGCAATGGTTCAGAGTCTGGATACAGGCAGAAGGTCATACACGTGAAAGCAATCCAGAGTTTAACACCAATCAAACACAGGAGCAGGTAGCAGTACTGAGGCAGAACGCTATAACCGGCAGTGAGGCTCAGACCTCACTGCCTTAAATAGTACAGGTGACCAATCAGAGGGGAATCCTGGAGGAGCTTCCAGGAGTTACTTAATTAACACTGGCACTGTCAGCCAATGGGGAACAGAGTACCCAGCTGGCTAATATCTAATTAGCCATGAATGGCTAATCCTTAATAGAGCTGCGTGCACGCGCCCGGCTGTTAGACAGCTGGCCGGGCGTGGCGGCAGGGAACTCTGAGCATCCTGGTTGTTGCCCAGGCAACCGGGACGACGAAACCGGAATTAATGTCCCGTTGTCATAGCGACGCCCAGAACGCCAGCAGGGGCAAGCAGAGTCGCGGCACGATGCTACCGGCCACCGCCACTACTAACAAGGGGTAGCAGTGTTCTTGTCACTATCCAATCTCTTGTGCGATTGTACAGTGCCATTGCTCACACAAAAACTGAAGGGGTAGCAGTGTTCTTGTCGCTCTCCAGTTTCCAGTGCTATTGCTCACACAGAAACAGAAGGGGTAGTAGTGTTTTTTGTCACTCTCCAGTATCCAGTGCCATTGCTCACACAAAACCAGGGGGGTGGCAGGATTCTTATCAATCTCCAGTGCCATTGCTCTGTGCTATTGCTCGCACAGAAACAGGAAGGATGGCAGTGTTCTTATCAGGCTCCAGTGCCATTGTTCTGTGCCATTGCTCATACAGAAACAGAAGGGGTAGCAGTGTTCTTGTCACTTTCCAGTCTCCAGTACCATTGTTCACACAGAAACAGAAGGGGTAGCAGAGTTCTTGTCACTCTCCAGTCTCCAGTGCCATTACACACACAGAAACAGAAGGGGTAGCAGTATACTTATCACTCTCCAGTCTCCAATGCTATTGCATAGTGCCATTGTTCACACAGAAACAGAAGGTGTAGCAGTGTTCT
This sequence comes from Mixophyes fleayi, assembly GCF_038048845.1. Taxonomy (NCBI): domain Eukaryota; kingdom Metazoa; phylum Chordata; class Amphibia; order Anura; family Limnodynastidae; genus Mixophyes; species Mixophyes fleayi. Next base: position 43,737,655 of record NC_134412.1, read on the forward strand.
TGCCACTATCCATTCTCCAGTGCCATTGTACAGTGCTATCGCTCACACAGAAAAATTTCATGTGTAAAAGTCAAACTGGAAAAAAACAGTAAGGCAGTAGAAGGAAACTGTATGTCTGGAAATGACACAAATCTCAGAGGAGTGTCTTTCCACGAGTGCTATGTCTAAGACTGACCTTTCTGATACTGTACTCCTAAAGAAGCCATCTATGCAGGACGTGTCTTCATCAAAGTGACAGATGAGACATCAGGATGTGCTCTTACCTGTGCTCAATTCCATCCTGATGGACTCAATTTTGGAATTGGGACCATGGACTCTCAAATTAAGATCTGGGATTTAAAGGAACGATCTAATGTGGCTAACTTTCCTGATCATTCTGGTCCTGTATCTTGTGTGGCGTTCTCAGAAAATAGTTACTATTTGGCAACTGCGGCTGACGACTCCAGTGTCAAATTGTGGGATTTGCGGAAACTAAAGAACTTCATTGACTTGTGTAAAATGGTTTCCTGCCGAATACAATTCATGAATCACATCTTACAAGCAGATTATTCCAAACCGTCCCAGCTGCTCTCCTATCATGTTATTATCAGTCAGCGCTAGTTTTTTGCCTTTCAACACTGTGTGCCCACGCTTTAAAATGAGCTCTCGCACAGACTTCAATTAGTCCTGCATCCAAGTTACTAAGGCTAGATGACTCCTCTCCTATCCAGGATTCCTCTGAAAAATTTTTGAGTGTTATGCCCGCTGCTGCTGCTGCTGGGGGTGGATCTTCATCCCAGAAGCAGACAAAGAAGAAGACTACTAGTAGTTTACAACAATTGACTGTTAAACAATCCTTTGCAAGAGGAAGCAAGTATGACAGTTGTCACCCAGTTGCACAGCGGATAACAGGCGCCATGCTAGTATTAGATCTGCGTCCAATATCCACAATTAATGCAGCTTGTTTTAGACAGTTAATTGAGATCCTGTGTCTGTTACCAAATTCCATCTCGACTATTTTACCAGACAAGCAATTCATCACCTGTACTTGGAGGTTAGAAAAAATGTACTTATTAGGTTGCAAAATGCCATTCTGCACACTGTACAGTTATCCAACGATATGTGGACAATCAGAACTGGACAAACTTAAGATTATATGGCTGTGACAGCCCCCTGGGTTAGTTAATCGCCTTTAGCAGTAGAAATAGCAGCAGCATCTACCAAACAATGCCAGATTGCGTATTACCGGCTTCAGTAAGAGGCATACCACTGACAACCTGTTAGAAAAACTAAGGGATGTCATTGCAACATGGTTTATCCTGCTTGGAATCTCCTTAGGATATGCCATTTCTGATGAGTAGGGTATGGTATCCTGATGCTTGGCATACCGACAACCACTAATCCTACAATTAAAAATGAATAGTTAAAAAACGACATGATGAAAATATACACTTACCTTCACAGCAACGGCGTTGATTTCCGAAGAGTCTGCTATGCAATGGCTGTTAATTACGAAGATGCTGCATGCCGGCGCTGGATTGTGATGTCAGGTAAGTATTGGACATTTGGGTCGCAACCTAACCCTAACTCTAACCCTAATGGTATGATTAACATACCTCTTTAAATGTGTTCGGTGACGTCACAATCCAGCGCTGGCATGCATCACCTTCCGAATTACCAAGCATCACATAGCAGGGTCTTCGGAAATCCACGCTGTCGCTGTGAAGGTAAGTGTATATTGTCATCATGTCGTTATTTAACAATTCAGTTTTTTGGTGTAGGAATAGTGGTTGTCCCAAGCATTGGGATACAGATTACCACCAATTTCTGATAACACCACCAATATTGTGAGAGCATTAGGGTCAGGTGAATTCCATCACATTCCCTGTTTTGCTCACACAGTCAACTTGATGCTACCAAGCACGTCAGCCACAAAAGTGACAGTCCTTGTCGCAGAAGTGCTTGTTTTGTTAAACTGTACATGTCCATTTTAACCTCCAAGGACAATTCCATTCAAATGCGCACAGTATTATTATACAGCCAGGGATAGGGTTAAAGACAGGCCTAGGAATTGGGGCAAGTCTAGGGCCAGGGATAGGGACAGAGTTAGGGATAGGAATAGAGATAAGAACATGTCTAGGGCCAGGATTAGGGACAGGGATAGGGACATGTCTAGGGATAGGGACAGGTCTAGGGACAGGGATACGGATAGGGACAGGGATAGGGATAGGGAGAGGTCTAGGTACAGGGACAGATTTAGAGTTAGGGATAATACTGTCTACATTTCAATTGCTGTCCTAATACTACTGTCAATGTCATTATATTGTCAACTTTATAACCTTGTCTAGTCTGCTGCCCATCAATCATATAAGGTCAATCCGTCATAAGGGTGGGTGGGAGGTCCCAAGGAAAATTCCAACTTGCATCACTTTTGTTTTCTGCCACTGCTGTGTGGCAATGTTTCTTACATGTGATATAAACTGCCATGTGTTTGTGCCATTGCTCTGCCGTTTAGTAACCAGCTAGCTAGCTCTTACAGTTCATTGACAGCACTGTTACTTTAGCTGCCTTAAGCCCATTGGTAGCTTGTTTTGTTGGGACCCAAACAAACCAAACCAAACACTTCAACCACAAAAGTGGCACTCCTTGTCGCTAAAGTGCATGGTTTGCTGCCCCTCCTGTTTCCGTGTGAGTTTATCATCATCATCATCATCATCACCATTTATTTATTTAGCACCACTAATTCCGCAGCACTGTACAGAGAACTCATTTACATCAGTCCCTGCCCCATTGGAGCTTATAGTCTAAATTCCCTAACATATACACAGACAGACAAACAGAGAGACTAGGGTCAATTTTGGTAGCAGCCAATTAACCTACAAGTATGTTTTTGGAGTGTGGGAGGAAACCCATGAAAACATAGGGAGAACATACAAACTCCACACAGATAGGGCCATGGTTGGGAATTGAACTCATGACCCCAGCGCTGTGAGGCAGAAGTGCTAACCACTTAGCCACCGTGCTGCCCAAAATTTATTAAATCTTTTTAACATATGGGTGGGTGGGAGGTTCCAAGAACAACTTCAACTTGCACAACTTTTCTTTTCTGCAACTGCAATGTTTCCTAAATGTGCTATGAACTTCTGTGTGTGTGCCATTGCTCTGTAACCAGTCAGCTCGCTGCAGTCTTTTGGCTGAAAGTGGATGAAAATAATATTGTGACGTATGAGGGGATTAAAATCGACTGGAAATGACTTGAAATTTCAGTCCAATTTCAGTCCAATCCAATTTCAGTCATGGATATTTTACAGTATTTAAAGGGGTTCTAAGGGATATTATTGTGATATACAAAATTATTATATTGTAGAAATTAATTTAATAACACAGTGTCAAAAGGACTTTATAAAGAATTATTCCTAACAAATATATTTTTGTCAGCAGTTAAATTTCAAACTAGATCTTGCAAGGGTAAATTATGTGATATATTTAGATTTTGTGAAAGGGTTCTGTTCAGTTGTAGAATTCAGAGTGCAATGGGAAATGTAAAATGTAATATATAGAAGGATAAAAGTGTTTTTGGTGGGGTGAACGGAGTGGAAATGGAGGCCTGGGGGGTGGCAGAGAGGGATCTACCTTCTCCCTATGCATATTAACATAACGAGTATTTTCTGATGCCACTAACTTAATGGTAATTAACACAGATCAAGACAGTCACTTGTTCGAGAAAGAATTTAAGAAAGCGCAAATTAAGCCGAGAAAACGCAATTAGGTTGTGGCGATAAACAGCAATTCATGGAATACAATTTGGGAAAACTAGGATAGAAAAACACATAACACTTCTAGTTGACAGAAAGGTGAGTAGCAACACAAAATGAAAGGGAACAGCTGCACAGGCAAATAATCTCAGGATGCATAAAAAGGAGGACAATTGTATGTATGCAAACATAGTATTAACATTGTATAAGCCCCTAGGTAGACCACATCTTGCTTATGGGATAATTTGGGCACTTTACTTTAAGAATGACATTTGAGTAGGTTCAGTAAATCGGTTAATTTCATTTATTGATGAGAAGTTAAAAAAAATAGATTTGCTTAATTTTCAAAAAAAATAGAGGTGACCTATTTTATTTGCTGAAATATTGTGACCGGGGTAATGGAACAGGTGTCATATCCAGGGGTAGATGGTAGCAGTCAAGAGATCACATAATCCAAGGTTTTTTTTGCAACTGGCTTTAGACAGTTTTATTAAGCAAATAAAAGAAACTTTAAAATAAACACCTTGCTTGTCCGGCACTAACTAAATACAAGTCACTCCAACTAACAAACTAAAACAAAACATAAGAAGCTTCAGCACGGTTTTCTCACAGCAAAGGTCAATTTAGCGTCTCCTGGCCTAGGTAATAGCGAATTTGACCGATTCGCTGCAGTCAATCACTAGCAACTGGACATGGACAATCAAGTAAGGCTCCTGCCAGGCACATCTTCACACATATCACAGTATGTGTGAAGATGTGCATTAGGGCATTAGCTCTTAGAGATTATCACAGTTGCCTTTAAGAAAGTGACATAAACTCCAACATTCCTATAAACCGCTTACGGTGGGCATCTTACCTTTACCATATTTTAATGGAGATTGAAAGGTCAGGAATTTATTAAAGGCGAATATGCTGGAAAAAATTGGTGGATAATATAAACAGACCAATCAGCCTCCAGGCCACACCTGTAAGTTGCAAATTCCGTCCAAACTACTTTGGACCCGCCTAGGCGTTAAAATGCCAAACTCCCCCATTTGGCACATTAGCTGAGGCCCGGCCGCCTAAGCGGAGTCCCCTAACCTCGAAGGGCTATTCTGACTAATTGCCCAATCCCTATAAGGGGAGAGTGCCTACCACGCCTTAAGTGTAACCAAATTGGCCGCTGGTTGGGCTGCTGACTGCCACAGCTAAGGTTCCCCCAGGAACCACAGCCCGCCACCAACTGACCTCTCATAGCCAAACAAGAAAACTAAAAATCTTCTCTATAAAATAGGACATACCCAAATCAGACAAGTGTACCCCATCAGTTCTATAATGCTGCGTAAAAGAAGCCTTAATGGAATGATAGTTAATACAGCCACCACCGGCTTCCTAAAAGATATTTTGCACCGCCCTATTCACCTTCCCGCGAGCCTTCTCAATACGAGCCGGTCTATTTGTCCCTCTCCAATTGCGCCTAGGTATGATGTCGGACCAAACCAGGTGAACTGTTGGCCAGTGTAATTTAATGATCTCGACATCTGATTTTATTCTCTCAATGAGCTCTAACCCCTTTAACTTTCCCAAAGCATTCCTCCAAGGTGAATTATAAGCTCTGAAGGGCGCCCAAACTTTCTCTCGCTATCCTTTAGAATATTCAACAGTGACGCCCAGCGCAAACCCCTAACGCTTAACCATCTAACTGAATCCGCCCGGGGAAATTTGCTCAAATCATGAGCAGGACCGCTCTTACCGGCCCAAAAAACAAATGAATGGCCGACCAGCCAAATATTCTTCCCATCCTGTCGTAAACCTGTAACATGGAGTAAGATGCATATAAAATTGTCAGAATTACTCTGTGGAATTGATGATACCTGCCAGCAGTTGGCGCTACTGAGTACTGAGGTGCGGAGTCTAACATGCCCCTGGTTTTCACCAGGAACCCCCGCAAGGAGGTATGGACTTCGCTGCAAGGGACGGGCAGGTCGCAGCAACACAGGAACAAATGCTGGAGCAAGGCTGAAGACCAAATACTCTGGCACTAGACATGTGTCAGAGGCTGCTTTATATACCCTAAGGTGCCTCCTGATAGGGTTAGGGATATTTTGGTGGTAACACATGCTGGCTGCAGACAGGTGAGCAGAGATAGCGTCCTGCTGCTAGGCAACAGGACGTGGTTGCTTGGAAGATGCAGGTGTCCGTCTCCTGCCCCAAGTGCCAGTGCGGAGACGACGCCTGACAGTACTCTCCCCTTTCTTCTTTTTCAGGGCTTGCAAGGTCGCCTCTCTCTCCTTCTTGAATTTTGCCAATAAGCAAGGGGCATGTATCTCTTTTACATCGATCCAAGATCTCTCCTCGGGGCCATAACCCTTCCAGTCAACAAGATATTGGTGGCGACCCCTGAAGATCCGGAAATCCAGAATCTGACTGATCTCATATTCCTCCCCATGATCAGTCTTTACTGGGACCGGGGGTGGGGTTCTTTTGACAAATCTGTTGAGAACAAGGGGTTTAAGTAGAGCAATATGAAACACATTGTGAATCTTTAATGATGGAGGAAGAAGGAGTTTGAATGTCACGGGATTTATAACTTGAGTGATTTGAAAAGGTCCGATATAACGGGGTGCGAGCTTCATGGTGGGAACTCGCAGTCTTAAATTCCTTGTGGATAACAACACCTTGTCCCCAACTCGAAGTCTGGGAACTGGTCTACGGTGACGATCTGCGCTAGCTTTGTAGCATCGGGAGGATTCAAATAATTTGGACTTCGCCTGAGACCATATTTGAGAAAAGTTCTGAATGAGATTCTGCACGGCCGAAAGCGCTGAACCAGGTTGGGAAAGTTCAGGAAGGAGAGGGTGAAACCCATAGGTAAGAAAAAATGGAGACGAACCAGTAGATACATGCACCTGGTTATCATGAGCAAATTCTGCCCAACACAAGAAACGACTCCATTCAGCCTGAATACCCGAAGAGTAGGTCCTGAGAAATTGTTCCAAGTCTTGGTTGACCCTCTCCGTTTGGCCGTTGGTTTGAGGGTGGTACCCTGAGGAAAACTTTAGATTGACCCCCAACTCTTTGCAGAATGATCTCCAGAACTTGGACACGAACTGTACTCCTCTATCCGAGATAATATCCTGGGGACAGCCGTGAAGACGGAAAATCTCCTTGATGAAGAGGTATGCAAGGATAGAAGCCGAAGGAAGTCCCTTGAGAGGTATGAAATGTGCCAACTTGGAAAATCTATCCACTACCACCCAGATAGTATTGTATCCATGGCTAGCTGGTAAATCGCTGGAGACCAATGCGTCATTGATCCGATCTGTCAGCCCCTGCCAGAAGGTAGCTACAAGGGCCTCATTATTCCAGTTTAGTTCTGAGGCGAGAGTCCTGAACTGAACCGCGTACTGACTCATGGGAAGGCTTCCCTGACGTAGCTTTAGAATGCTGGAGGCTGCAGAAGCAACTCGACCAGGCTCATCGAATACTTTTCTGAAGGTTTGTATGAAGGAAGACGAATTTTGTAACAGGGGGCCATCATGCTCCCAGAGAGGAGAGGCCCAGGCAAGCGCTTGATCCGTGAGTAGCGAAATAATATATGCCACCTTGGCTCGTTCTGAAGAAAAATTTCCTGGTGATAGTTCGAACTGGATAGCACATTGGTTGAGAAACCCTCTGCACTTTCTCGGATCACCACCGAATTTGTCGGGAGGTGGGATGCGAATCCCTCCAGTAGGATTAGGTGCAGCTGAAGCAGGAGAGCCGACAGCGGGGGGTACGGGAGCAATAGATACTTTGGGCAGAGTCAGGGTTCTCTGGAGGGTATCCATTCGTGTAGCCAATCCCTGAAGGCACTGCAGGAGCTGAGTCTGGTTAACCTCTTGTTGATCAACTTGGTGAGTCAGGTGCTGCAGGAGGTCACTGGCGCCTTCGGCATTTGACATGGCCAGAGTATACTGTCAGAATTACTCTGTGGAATTGATGATACCTGCCAGCAGTTGGCGCTACTGAGTACTGAGGCGTGGAGTCTAACACGCCCCTGGTTTTCACCAGGAACCCCTGCAAGGAGGTATGGACTTCGCTGCAAGGGACGGGCAGGTCGCGGCCCTCAGTATCAGTCAGCTGGCGAGGTAACAATTGAGGCAGCGGTGACAGCCCACCAGGATGCAGGATGGAAGAGTAGTCAACAAGCCGGGTCACAACCAGAGGAACGGATATAGCCAAATCAGAAGCAGGAGAATGGTCAGGAAGCCGGGTCAATACCAAATGTCAGTCTAAGCCAGAATCAATAACCGAAGGAGAAGTCAGGAACAAGCTGGGTCACAATCCAAGTAACAGCAACACAGGAACAAATGCTGGAGCAAGGCTGAAGACCAAATACTCTTGCACTAGACATGTGTCAGAGGCTGCTTTGTATACCCTAAGGTGCCTCCTGATAGGGTTAAGGAGATTTTGGCTGTAACACATGCTGGCTGCAGACAGGTGAGCAGAGATAGCGTCCTGCTGCTAGGCAACAGGACGTAGTTGCTTAGAAGGTGCAGGCGTCCGTCTCCTGCCCCAAGTGTCAGTGCGGAGACGGCGCCTGACAAAAATAAATGTCAAGACATAATATATGGTATTATGGAAAAAACACTGCTATATTGACACGCAACGCAGGGTGACCCATACGGAGGTAAAACCAGAAACCCCGGGGTGCCACAGCCAATCAGGCCCCCGAGGAAAAGAAATGGCAAATCCCTCCGCGCCTCCTTTCAACAAGGCAATCAACGCATGTCATGGGTCAGCCTTACCAAAACGCATTATTAAGCCTAAAGCGCAACAGCTGGCCTAACATACCGCTTAAAACACTTAGACCTCCACCTACCCAAAGCCATGATCCTCTGCTCAGACACACCTTCCTTCGCCGCTACTGTGGCAGCCCCTATCCTAAAGGAATGAGTCCCATAGTCTGCTGTACTCAAACCTAGCTTAACAATATAATTCTTGAAGACTGCTGAAAACTGAAACTTCGTAAGGGGAAAACCATCACGATGCCTAAGCCAATTACTACCGGGAGCAGGAGACATGTCCCTGTATAATCTTGTCAATTCTACGGGCAAACTGTTATAACCTGATTACGATGCATAGTAATCCACTTCCCCCTACCCAAAGGATCAGTCTTTGATCTATGTATCTTACAAGCAACGTTCTCCTCTTTAACCACAACATTCCTGTAAAGCAACCCTGACCCAATTGCTGATCTAGACGAAGCTACCAACTCACCTATTCTGAAAGCCCCGAAAAAAGCCATTACAAACTCCAGTCGAAACAAAGCCGCCTCCAACTCATCTGTAGTCAATTCCAAAATAACATTTAAAAGATCAACTAACAGTCTCTTATCAACAGGTCAACACTTGTCTTCCAAAGGGGGGAAAATCCTAGCCCACCCTCTCATCACTTTACGCACCAATGCCTGCTTGGTCACATCTCGACTACCATTACTCTGCAGAAAAAAGAAAATACCAGACAAAGCCGACACCATATATGCCTTAGACCTACCAGCCTGAAAACAATGCCACACAAAAGCAAGGATGCGCCGCTGCTCCGTCTTACTGTAACAGATACTGGATTATTACTACTAATCTTGATTAACGCTGGCTTACCTGAGGTGCGGAGTCTAACGATCTCCCCGGTGTTCACCAAGAACCGCCGCAAGGCTTTGCAGCCAGGAGTCGCAGGTCACGGTCCTCAGGTTCGCCCCAAGATGTAGTGCAGCGGAGTAGGAGCGGAAGATGCAGAGTCAATCAGGCCGGTTCGGTACACAGGAATGGAGGCAGGCAGAATCAGGAGGCAACTCGGAGTCAATCAGGCCGGGGTCGGTACACGGGTCACAAGAGTAGAAGGGTAGTCAGCTAGCCGGGTCAGTACACAGGGGTTGGAGAGCCAGGATAGTAGAAACAGGCAGGGTCAAAACACAGGCAGTCACAGGAGATTGGAAGACACAGGAATCAATGAAGAACAGGAGCCAGGAACAGGTAAGTGTTGCTCTGACACTCAGCGAGTGTCAGAGTGATCTTTAAATACTGACAGGGATTCAAAATCCCCACCTCTAGGCTGCTATCACGTGACCACCTCCGGGTTGCGGTCACGTGATCGCCGAACACGGAAGTGCGGCTTACGGACGGCGGTGATAAGGTAAGTCCGTTACACTTACCTCAAGCCTCATTCGATCCACAAAACCCCTCCCAGGACGACCAAGCCTCCTGATACTTCTTCAAGTTCCCAAGTGCAACCGAACGCTTAGCAAGCTCTTCTATGCCGGCCTTATAATCTGCCAGAGAAAATCAGGGCATAAAACACCAGTAACATTAGCATGGTGGCTAGCAAGCGAAACTTCTGCCAATCAAACCTAGACAAAGCATCCGCAATCCCGTTAGCAGTCCCAGGAGCATGCCTCACCCTAAAGGTAATGTTAAGTGTCAAACATCTATAAACCAAGTGTCTCAATAGCCTCAACGCTGGCAGGGAGGTAGCCTTCTGATTATTAATGGCATGCACCACACCCAAATTGTCACACCAGAAAGATATACTTCTATTGTGCAGGCGAACACCCCACAACTCGATAGCTACAATAATAGGGAACAATTCCAACAACAAGAGATTTCTTGTGAGACCCTCCTGATGCCAAGCACATGGCCAGGATGCTGCACACCACTCCCCATCCAGGTAAGCCCCAAACCCGGAAGACCCAGCAGCATCTGTAAACAATTGCAACTCCACATTATTGGCGACAGGCAGGGGCCACAAACAAAGTCCATTAAAACTTCCCAGGAACAATCGCCACATAGCCAGATCGTCCCTAATCTCTTTGGATATTCTCACAAAATTCCTTGCCTTTGTAATCCCCACTGTAGTCCTCATTAGCTTCCGACAAAAAACCCTACCCATGGGTATCACTCTACAAGCGAAATTCAGAAGACCAAGCAGCGACTGCACCTGTTTCAACTGCACTTGCACTGAAACGAATCAATCACACCCCTCATCTTAGCCACATTCTCCGCTGGAAGCCTACAACACGCTGCAACAGTGTCAATTTCAATACCCAGGTATGACAATTTCACCGTCGGGCCCTCCGACTTGTCCGCTGCTACCGGAACTCCCATCACCCTAAACAGCGACTGGGCAGAAAACAGCAAATCCTGACATACTGACGAACCACATGGACCAATTAACAAAAAATCATCCAGGTAATGCGCAAAACTTTGATGCCCTGACCCTGCGACAACACACCAGTGGAGAAAACTGCTAAAACACTCAAAGAATGCACATGACACCGAACAACCCATATTTAAACACTTATCCACATACTACCCATCCGTAAACCGAAAACCCATATACCGAAATGAAGAAGGATGCAAAGGCAGCAACCTGAAAGCAGATTCAATGTCAAGTTTTGCTAACAGCGCACCCGGTCCACATTTCTGTACCAACAACAAAGCATCCTCAAAAGACTGATAACCCACCGAACATTCAGACTCTGCAATCACATCATTCACAGATGTGCCCTGCGGGTGAGATAAATTCTGGATCAGCCGAAACTTTCCCACTTCCTTCTTTGGCACCACCTCGACAGGGGAAATAACTAAGCCCTAAGTAGGAGGGACAGAAAAGGGGCCACACATTCTTCCCAACAACACCTCCTTACGCACTTTCTCGTGCACCACCAACGGTAATTCCATGGCCGATTTTAAATTCCTGGGAGAACCAGCCTGCACAACCCCTGTAACCGGCAATTTAAACCCAAAACTAAAACCATTCCATAGAAACTCCTAGGCCCTCTTATCAGGGTACCAACCCAGCCATTTCCCAAGCTCTGCCAATACAATGGGTGAAAAGACCTTACCGAGCCAGCTCCTATGGCGGGTCTATCAGTAGGGGCTGGACCGTTCCTCCTGGGGCATTCTCTCCTTGGGTGACTTTCTCCACAGGCTGAACATGCATGCCTAAATCTACAGGCCGCGCCTCTATCACAGTGGCCCCAGTTGAATGCAAAACACTTCCCTTGAAAGGGCTGACCGAATCGAACTGGGGGCTGCCTCTGCCTTGCCACACTCACATCACCTCCTCACATTCTAGGCTGAGTGACCTTCAGTCACACCTCCATATCTTTACATCCGAAATCCATCAACAACAGCCCATCTTGTTTCCTCCTGAAGGCCTCATGGTATCGCCTCCACATAATGCCCCTAGACCGGGTATACATCCCCTGTATTAAGTAGATATACTTCATCATATTATACTTAATATGCTCTGCTAGCCTGCTTTTCAGGTAACAAGCAGCAAAAACAAGGAAGCCCTCCACCCAGTTCTGAAAACTCCAATATGCTTCCTCCCACACGCCAGTGCGTGACCGTGCTACTGTCAAACCATTCTTGGCCTTCTTCATGATGGCAAACATGTCCACGAACCGACCTGTGTGTATCCTACTATGCATCCTGCCCCTGATGTCATGCAGGACCTCTGTATTGGCACAGCGCACCACATCATCCCTCGAGGTTCCGCTGCCCTCCTTGGACTCAACACCTTCCACCCCTGCCCTATGGTGGGTACTATACAACTTCCTTTCCAGGAGCCTCATCAACTTCGTGTCTGCACTCCCAGACCTGACTGGAACCTCACTCTCCGAGGCTGAAGAACTGAATTCGGAGCTAGAGCCAGACCCCCTACTGGCATGCTCACCAACTGATCCATGACCTCCTTCCGCATGGGATGACGGGCCCACCATGGCCCGTCATCCCATGCGTGCTTCCGCATAAGAAGCACGCCCAGACCTCCGACCCGATGTCACACGCCCCGACGAACCTGCAGAAGGGGAAACAGAAGAAGAACCCTCCGGGCTGGGACCCCCGGTCCTTGCACTCACCGGCGGTGCCAAACTCTGATCTCTCAAACTATGGTCAGGTACCACTACTGCACCTGCTTGCTGACCTTGGTTAATTAAACTTAGCGCAACCATGCAGGGAACGACTCGAGAACCTGCCGGAGAGGACGCTTGACCCTGCCCCGAAACAGTCGTCAAATGCATGTCGCTAGTCCCTAACAACACTGACGGTGAGGAGACAGGAACCTGAGGACCCTCCGATCCTGCAGCCACCGGAGCGACAGACACTGTGGAAGAAGCACTTGAGGTTACATCTTCATTACCCAGACAGCCGGGACCAGAGAAATATGGACCATAAGCAGAGGGGGGGGGAGAAATCCCCAAGGTGGGCATGACATTGTAAAGGGAAAAGCCAGAAACACTTGACTATGGGGTACCCTGCCAGAACTAACCCCCTGCCACGGAAAGGGAGGCTGAGAGAACCCTGGAAAAGGCTCCTGACTAGGCCCGTACCCAGTTGCCTAAGGAGGAAAATAACCTGACCAAGGGGGGCAGGACATAACTGTGTGGCCAGTAGCAACATTGAGGGTGTGTCCAAGGGGAGAAGATGTGCGCCCCATCGGATACATCGAGCCAGACCCCTTGAACTAATTGTAGCTATACTCTGGGTGGAAGAAACCACAGAGCCAGGAGGGGGGCAGCACGATGGCTAAGTGGTTAACACTTCTGCCTCACAGTGCTGGGGTCATGAGTTCTATTCCCCGTGTTTGTGTGGGTTTCCTCCGGGTGCTCCGGTTTCCTCCCACACTTCAAAAACATACTGGTAGGTAAATTGGCTGCTATCAAAATTGACCCTAGGCTGTGTGTGTGTGTGTGTGTATGTTAGGGAATTTAGACTGTAAGCTCCAATGGGGCAGGGACTGATGTGAATGAGTTCTCTGTACAGCGCTGCGGAATCAGTGGCGCTATATAAATAAATGGTGATGATGATGATGATAAGGAGGAGGAGATGGGAATAGGATATTGGGGAAGAGGGGGGGAGGAAAGAGGGGGTATAGAATTTCTGCTGCTGGGAAAAGGGGGGGAAATTAGCTTGGGCAGAACTGGAAGTGATTGGGGACAGAGATGCCAATATTCTGTGAGGAAGCACTGGGTAGGGGCACTGGATACAATGCCCTGACTAAAGGCTGTAGCAGGGAACTGCTGAGCAACCACAGATACAGGGGGGTTAGGGGGTTTATGTGTGGACATAGCCACATCTGACATAATAGCAGAGCCTGCAGCGCCTCCCCCCCAGCAACAAGGACAGAGTGGTCTCCGGCGGGGGGATCTACAGGGGCCCCTATAACACCCTGAGTATGCAACCGGAAGCGCGTGCGCCTGTGCATTCGCGCCACCGCCGCTCATGCGCAGTCACTTTTATCACCACGGCGCACCCCGCCGGCCTACCCGCTCACCTCCCTGAGGGGGGGACACCCTGCGGAAAGTCCTGGACCTGGGCTCGCCGCTTGGAAAGGGAAACAGGTGTGAGGGCAGCCTCTACCAGGCAGTAGGGAGGGACATGGACAAGCTTGGCCCTAAGCATACTGAAAAGGAGATGGGAGGGAGAGGAATTAGAAAGCGGGGAACAAGAAAGGGGAAAAGTAAACAGAGAAAAGAAGGCAAAGGAATACGCCAAAAGAGAAAGGAAAAAACAGAGGACAATAAAAGCGAAAGGAGGGAGAAAATAGAATGAGAAAGGCAAAATGCACAGAAAACACAGATAATAACAATACACTATAACAGTATAACACAGGATTATACAGTAATACTCACCAGGACAGCAGAGCAGGATATACTCACTCTAAACTCCCCAGACGGTAAGAGGAAGTTGAAACCTCTTCTTATATATTATAAGCCTCTCTGAAAGCTAAGTCATAGGTCCTTTCAAATGGTTGACTCACTTTTCACTACCACCCCTATAATTTAACTCTAAACTTTTTCATCTACATGCCCCCGCAGCGTTTATATCACCTCAGGGTAATTCCATCCCTCTGTTATATGTCTTTTTGCAGATAGATACATAGATTTATGTGATTGCTACCATAAGAGTCCCAGTCCCAAAAAATAAAAATTCAATCAAAGTTGTTCCACCCCCTAAAGTGGTAACCATTTTTGTCCACCGCCTTATAATGGCTGCTGAACAGGACTGTGAATGAAAGTAACAATGTGAAGACACAAGGTATATGATTGCAGTATCTTACTAGTCCTCCCGTCCACAACATCATATAGCCTCGTTTTTCAGCAGAGTCTTTGAGACTAACTAAGGCGGGCTGATCTGTCCATCCAATTTTTCCCAGGTTCTGGGGAGCAGTGGGACTAAAATGCTTTGCTCCCACCCTAGGAGGTAATGCATCTTTAATTGAACTAAAATAATTTTTCCTGGTGTAACATGTATAATATATAGTCTACATAATAAGAAACCTGATATGACTGACAGTACATATTCAATAAAAGGTGGAGTTGTGCCATATATTACAAATAATATTCAATTATAAACTAATTTTAGCATTATAGATACATTGTGTTTACATTTTATTTAATATGAAGATAATCATTAGCAATTCATTCAGATGACTAATTAATTGGCTCGCTTGTTCAGCTTTGACTCAATGCATTGCTTATTCTGTATAGGTGGTAGTTTTTAACCACGTCCTTATATTTTAAAACAGAATTCTTTAGTTTATTTGCTCTACGATATTACATGAAGCTATTTTACCCAATGCTGAGAACACAGCAGAGCTGTGTTAAATCTCAAGGCAACAAAAATAAACAACTTGGCCTGCTTATATAAATACATAGCTGAAAATCACAGAAGATTCTTATAAAGTAAAAAGTAATGTATTTAGTAAAAGTTGAGAAGGGCCTGTACAAATTAATAAATTAAATGAAATGAGTCAACTCATTTAAATGTCTAAAATTGTTTTAACTAATTTTCTCTCAAGTTTTTATATCTGTGTGGTTGATTATTCAATTTACTGGAAAATACAGCTATTAACAAACAAAACAAAGAATCATGTAAACCTTAAGACACTTTCTAATTAAGAGTTTTTAAGTAACTATTATCTTTTAGGCAGTGTGATAAGGTTAACTGGAGAGTATTTTCATGTCCCCAAGGGTATTGCTCTCAGTATTATCTCATCTTCAGTGGATTTCTGTCCAGAAATAATTATTGCTTGTTCTCAGATTTGATAAATCGCAAGGGGATATTCTATAAAAGTGGAGGAATCTGAAAATGTTCTTAATAATGTATTTTCATGAAACGACTATACATTTTTACATTATAGGATATTAAAAAATATTTGCTTAGGTTGTAAAAATGTCCTTTCTTTTCCTTAAGAAAGTTGTTTCATATATGCTTTCTTAAGAAGCTGCTGATTCAGTTATAAATAAAAATGTAAATTCTACAAAAGTGACATTTTATTGTGCTGTTAACTAAACCAAGCTCACTTATAAAGCGGTGGAAGTGGTTTAAAAACTGGCAGAAAAATTCTGTTGAACATGGTGTACAAGGAAGGACAATCCTAAAGACAACTTATGGTGAAAGTTCCATTAATTTCCTTTATAGAATATTGCCCTTAGAGCCGCATATAGAGTTGGGCTTAAGTCCATTCTTTGAGTGCTAAAATACCAATTTCCATACTGTGCATTGGTATCAAACTGCATCTATATTGAGTTGAGTGTATCTTCAAATTACAGTCCCTTAGATCTGGAGAGGTGGAAGGGGAGAAGGAAATTGTAAGTTTAGCATAGTAAGGTGGTACACATGAAAGTGTAGTACATCTGCTGAGGATGTAGCCTAATTATACTTAAATGCAGGAGAAAATAGAAATGGGAGTTCTGGTGGTTTCTCCAACTCCTGGGTGGGTAATGGCTTGCCCTCCTCTAGTTGTTGCACCACCTTTTTCAGCACTTTTACACTTACTACATAATGGATTATGTGTGTCTCTTGTGCCACACAGTTTTACATTTACTACGTACTGAATAATGTAACATACATAGTAACATAGTTGATGAGGTTGAAAAAAGACACCAGACCATCAAGTTTAACATATTTTGAATCTCCTGCGGCCCCTCACTTATATTTGAAATTGATCCAGATTAAGCAACCGCCAATCTGTTTCAATCCGGAAAATCCCTACAGACCCAATATTGCAGTCCTATTATTTCTCTATAGCCACTATTCTCCTTTGTTTTAATTAACGGTCGTATCCCTGGATACACTTTTCTCCTAAAAATTTGTCTAACCCTTTCTTAAAGATATCTTCCTCTTCCTTTGCTGGTTGTGAAATTTCCTCTCCTCTAACCTTAAGGGGTGACCGCGTGTCCTGTGTATAATCCTCGGGGTAAAAAGTCCCCATGAAAGTTCTCTGTATTGACCCTTAATGTATTTGTACATAGTAATCTATGATACACTCAACTCAATATCTCCTCTGTACCACCTTACTATGGTAAACCTACAATTTCCTGCTCCCATTCCACCTCTCCAGATGTAAGGGACTGCAATTTGAAGATACACTCAACTCAATATCTCCTCTGTACATGAACAAATCATGTTGAACTGGCTGATACATGACTGAATAAACTTAAAAATACATAACCAAAAATGTCCTGTCCACATTAGGTGCAGATATATTGCATTTTCTATACAAGTCATTTGTACATATATTTACAGAATATTATAAAGGAAGGCACGTCATATAATATAAAAGAAGGACTTCAGAATTTTATTCAGTCATTAGTGCAGATGACTGCACTTTGCTCCGGACGGACCCACACTGTGGCCTCTCCCGGCTGCCTCCGTTGATTCCCCCATCCTCCTCGCTTCCGCTGACCCTCCGTTACTCTCCGTGCCCTCCACTGGAGCTATCCTCCACCCACGCCCTGGACTGTAACTTCGCCTCTTCCCGCCCCTCCAGTCCCGACGCTGCTGTTCTTCTCAAGGCCTGCGGCTCCCCTCCTGAGCTGTCTCCCACGACCTCCTGCTGCTCTGCCATGGACTTCAGCTACTCCAACTCCTGAGGCATCCCCACTGCTCCGGTTGTTCATCCATCTGATCTCCGATCCGTTTTGCCTGGACCCTCCTGCTCCTGAACGCTGGTCTTTCACGAACTACTCCTGGACCCTCCTGCTCCTGAACGCTGGTCCCCATGAACTGCTCCTGTGAATACCTGGAACTCTCCTGAACTCTCCCGGTACCTGCAGCCCTCACTGCCTTTTCTTGTGTTTCATTCCACCATACCATCTATCCATTTATTTAATTTATCTATTTATTTTATTTAATTATTTATTTTATTTATAATCTATTTATTTTATTTATTCCACCTCTTATTTTATTTTATTTTATTTTATTGTTCCCCACTGCAAACGGTCTTCATTGCTTAGATCGTGATTTCATTCATTTCACCTTACCACCAAACTGTTTAATTTAATCTATTTATTTTATTTACTCCACCTTTATTTTATTGTTCACCGCTGTACATTGTCTACATTGCTTAGATCGTTGTTTCATTCTCCTCCACTTTACATTGTTTTATTGCTTTGCCACTGCTCTCCATTTACATTGTCTACATTGGTTACACTGCTTTGTCCCTGCTTCTAATTTGCTCTGTTCCACCTCGGCTCCCTACCACCGCCCTCCCGGCTGTGCTCCTCCCTCTCACCTCCTCCGCTTCCTCAGGCCGTTCTCTTACTCCCCTACCTCTCATCATGCCGCCTCGCTCCTTTCCTATACCCATCCTCTCCCCCTGCCCCCACCAAGGGCCCAAATCTCTCAGTCCCATCTCTCACCCCCCCCTCGCTCCGTCAACCCTGACAATCTCATCCATATCTCCCGTTCTCCATCTCTCCCTTTTTCGTGTGCCCTCTGGAACTCCAGGTCTGTCCATAACAAACTGTCCTCCATTCATGACCTCTTCATCTCTAACTCTCTTAATCTTCTTGCCTTAACCGAAACCTGGCTCACTTCTTCTGATACTGCCTCCCCTGCCGCTCTCACCTATGGCGGCCTCTCTTTCACCCACTCCACCAGGCCAGACGAGCGCCCAGGTGGGGGAGTGGGCCTCCTCCTATCCCCTAACTGCACCTTTCGGGTCATACCCACTTTACCTTCCCTCTCCTTCTCCTCCTTTGAAGTCCACTCCATTCGGCTCTTCTCCCCCATCCACCTCCGCATCTCCGTCATCTACCGTCCCCCTGGCCCTACCTCTCTTTTTCTTGACAACTTCGCCGCCTGGCTCCCCCACTATCTTTCCTCTGACCTGCCCTCCATTATACTGGGTGACTTTAACATCCCTATTGACAACCGTTCTGCCCCGCCACCATCAAACTTCTCACTCTTTCCTCCTCCCTTGGCCTCACTCAGTGGACCTCCTCCCCCACCCACTGTCTTGGTCACTCCCTCGACCTCGTCTTCTCTCACCTTTGTGATCTCTCTGACTTCTCCAACTCTCCCTTCCCACTCTCTGACCACCATCTCCTCTCCTTCACTCTATCCTCCGCCCCTGCTCCCACCCCGCCTATAGCCACCCTCATCAGGCGCAACCTTGACGCCATCGACCCCATCTCCTTCTCCTCCTCTCTGGATACTCTCCTATGACCCCTTCTCTCTCTGGCCTGCCCTGATCAGGCGTCCTCTCTCTACATCCTATCTCTCGCTACTGCCCTGGACACCGTGACCCCGGCCTCTTCTATCCGCCGTCGTCGCCTTATTCCCCAACCCTGGCACTCCAAACTCACCCGCTCCCTCCAAAAGTGCTCTCGCACAGCTGAACGCCTCTGGAGGAAATCTCGCTCCCTGGCTGACTTCCTTCACTTCAAATTCATCCTCTCCTCTTTCTGCTCTGCCCTGTCCCTCGCTAAACAATCCTTCTTTAAGTCCCTTATCTCTTCTCAGTCCTCTAATCCCCGCCGCCTCTTTGCCACATTCAACTCACTCCTCTCCCCCCCCCACTGTTCCACCCTCCCTCTCTGCTTCTGACTTTGCCTCCTTTTTCTCTTCCAAAATTGAAGCCATCAGATGGTACATCTCCTCCTCCCACTGCTCTCCCGCCCCCCTCACCACGTCACCTCCCACCATTAACCAGCTGTGGTCATCCTTCATCCCCACTTAAGGTGAAGAAGTTCGCTCACTTATTCTTTCCTCTCCACCCTCTATCTGTCCTCTTGATCCCATCTCCTCCTACCTCCTTCACTCTCTCTCTCCTACTGCCTGCTCTTACCTCGCTCACCTCTTTAACCTATCACTCTCCTCAGGCGTTGTCCCATCCTCATTCAAACACGCTCTTATCTCCCCTATCCTCAAGAAACCCAATCTTGACCCCACCTCTCTTGCTAACTACCGCCCTATCTCTCTTCTCCCTTATGCCTCCAAATTACTTGAGCGGATTGTCTGCAGCCGCCTCACCAGACACCTCTCTGACAACTCCTTCCTTGACCCTCTCCAATCCGGCTACTGCCCCCTCCACTTCACCGAAACAGCCCTGGCTAAAGTTACTAATGATCTCCTATCAGCCAAATCCAAGGGTCACTACTCCATACTCATCCTCCTCGACCTCTCCGCGGCCTTCGACACCGTGGACCACCCTCTCCTGCTGCATACTCTTTTCTCTCTCTGCCTCTCTGGCTCTGTTCATGCCTGGTTCACCTCATACCTTGCTAACCACTCCTTCTCTGTATCCACGTCTGGTTCTTTCTCCACCCCCTCCCCTCTCCCTGTTGGAGTCCCTCAGGGCTCTGTTCTTGGCTCTTTACTCTTTTCGCTCTATACTTCCTCCCTTGGAGCTCTCATCTCTTCATTCGGTCTTCAGTATCACCTATATGCTGATGATATTCAACTCTACATCTCTTCTCCTGATCTTTCCTCCTCCCTCCTCTCTCGTGTAACTGACTGCCTCTCAGCCATCTCCTCCTGGATGTCTTCACGCTTTCTTAAAATTAACATCTCCAAAACTGAACTCATTGTCTTTCCCCCACCCAGACTCCCTTCCCACCATGACCTCTCTAAAATTGTTAACAACTCCACTATCTCCTCTGTCACCCAACTCCGCTGCCTAGGAGTCACTTTTGACTCCTCTCTCTCTTTTGCCCCCACATTCAATCCCTTGCCCAAGCCTGTCGCTTCCAACTCCGTAACATTGCCCGCATCTGTCCTTCCTCTCTCAAGATACGACCAAAACTGTCATCCATGCTCTCATGATCTCCCGCCTCGACTACTGCAACCTCCTTCTTACTGGCCTCCCCTGCTCCCACCTCGCCCCCCTCCGCTCTATACTTAATGCGGCTGCGAGACTCATCTTCCTCTCACGCCGCTCCTCCTCTGCCTCCCCTCTCTGTCTTGCCTTACACTGGCTCCCCTTCCCCATCAGAATTCTTTTCAAACTCTTCGTCACCACTTACAAAGCTCTCTCCCAGTCTACTGCCCCTTATATCTCTAACCTCCTCTCCATTCACACTCCCGCCCGCTCCCTGCGCTCAGCCAATGATCGCCGCCTCTCCTCCACTCTGATTACCTCTTCCCACTCTAGAATACAAGACTTCTCCCGAGCTGCCCCCCTTCACTGGAACGACCTCCCTTGCTCCATCCGTCTCTCACCCAATCTGTGCTCCTTCAAGCGGGCACTTAAAACTCACCTGTTCCTTAAGGCCTACCAACCATCCACTTAACCTCTCACCTCTTCTGTTTCTCCCTGGCTCCTTTTTACTCTCCCCTTTGCTTCACTGGCTCCCTCTTGTGCCTGATTTTGTCTACCCTCCCTTAGGATGTAAGCTCGTATGAGCAGGGCCCCTCTCCCCTCCTGTCTCCACACCTGTTCTTCCGCTCCGTCTTTACAGTATTTGCCTCCCTGGAGTTTCTGAAGTTCTGGTACTTTGTGTTTATTGTTCTGTATTGTTTTACCCTGTATAGTCTACTGTTTGTACCATGTACAGCGCTGCGGATACCTTGTGGCGCCTAACAAATAAACGATAATAATAACAATAATAATTTATCAGCCAGTTCAATATGATTTGCTTTGCTTAAATACATCTAATCGGTATTCACCAACTCCTATTGGATGAACTGTTTTATGCAATATTGGATGTCAATAACCACGGACTCTGAATTTTAGTGTGTTAGCCTATGAAATAAGTTCCTATTATTCTGTTATATGTTATATGTTTTAGAGTTGTATTGCCATTAATCTATGATGTTTTATAATAGCTGTTTTTAACCATCAGGCACATGGGAAATAAACCTTGATTATAGACATTCAATCTCCAATCATATATACATACATGCATATATTCCACAATTATAAACACTAATAACAAAAACCCATATTCCATATCTCTTCTGTATGACATGAGCGCTGGATCAACTTGTTGAATTTCCTATAATAATAACAGGTTAGGATCGCCTGTAAGATCCTTAGCTGCTGGTTATACAGGTTTTATGTGGACCAGTGCGCCCCTATCATATTTTCTATATGTTACATTTATCTATGTTAAACTTCTAATTCCATTTGGCTGCCCAATCCTCCAGTTTATTTAAGTCCCTTGATAGAGAAGTTACATCTGGCTCTGATTTTATGAGTTTAGTGTCATCTGCAAAAATGAAAACTTTACTTTCTAACCAATCACCAAGGTCATTAATAAATATATTAAAAGGAGTAGCCCCAGCACAGAAAGTTGAGGTACTCCACTTAAAACTTTTGACCAATTAGAAAGTATTCCATTTATCCGCCACCGTGCTGGGGTAGCACGGTGGCATAGTGGTTAGCACTTCTGCCTTACAGCACTGGGGTCATGAGTTTAATTCCCGACCATGGCCTTATCTGTGAGGAGTTTGTATGTTCTCCCCGTGTTTGCGTGGGTTTCCTCTGGGGGCTCCGGTTTCCTCCCACACTCCAAAAACATACTGGTAGGTTAATTGGATGCTAACAAATTGACCCTAGTCTGCCTGTCTGTCTGTGTGTGTGTGTGTGTGTGTGTGTGTCTATCTGTCTGTGTTAGGGAATTTAGACTGCAAGCCCCAATGGGACAGGGACTGATGTGAGTGAGTTCTCTGTACAGCGCTGCGGAATTAGTGGCGCTACATAAATAATTGGTGATGATGATTTATCACAAACCTCTGTTCCCTATTCTCTAACCAATTTTTCTACAATGTACAAATATTATTTCCTAGACTCAGTTCCCTTATTTTGTGAACCAACCTCTTGTGTGGCACTATATTATAAAAGGCCTTTAGTGTTTATAAAGGCCTTTGCAAAATCTAAGTAGACCACATCTACTGTGCTGCCCTGGTCTAAGTTCCCACTAACTTCCTCATAGAAACTAATTAGATTAATTTGAGATGACCTATCCCTCACAAATCCATGCTGATTCCCATTAACAATCTTATTGTGCATTAAGTAATCATGAATACTATTCCTTTAATATACCTTCCAGTAGTTTCCCCACTATTGATGTCAGGCTTCTAGGTCTATAATTCCTGTGATCTCGTCCCCTTTTTAAACAATTATACCACATCTGCTATTCGCCAATCCCTTGGTACTGAGCCTGATGAGATTGAATCTATGAAAATTAAGCATTGTGTTCTAGCAATTTCTGAGTTTAGCTCCATAGGAATCCTTGGGTGTATGCCTTCTAGACCTGGAGCTTTATTTATCTCAATATTCTTCAGTCACCTTTGAACCTCTTCCTTTGTCAGCCAAGTATTGATTAATGGTATGGTTTCATTTCCGTTTTTATGTATTATACCTACCATTTGTTCTCACAGAATTCTTGAATATAATTTTATTTTACTGATAAGCCTCCACAAAATTAGCTAGTACCTTACAGTGTCCAAATGAAGCATAGAACATAAAACATACTGGTCAAATTAAGTAGAGATGGGCGGGCTCGGTTCCCCGAGATCCGAATCTTACAGAATTTAGGGTATCCGAGTACCGAGCAGGCTTAGGGTTAGGTCACACTGGCTATATCAGCGCAGGGACAGTGATTGATTGTATTCAACAGCATTGAAAGCTTAATACCAGATTGTTATAGCAGTAGGAGGAGAAGAGAGGAGGGTTTTTTGTTCAGTTTCTGGCACTTCAAGTGCTATTGGGGTGTCCCCCATTCTTTTGCTGAAATTTATCTGGCAGTGGAAAAAGTATTATTTTGCATCACTGTAAAAAAAATATATTTAGCACTTCCATTTGCTTTTGGGGTGTCCCCCATTCTTTTGCAGAAATCTATCTGGCTGTGAAAAAAGTACTATATTGCAGCACTTTCATAATAAATATATTTAGCATTTTCATTTGCTTTTGGGGTGTCCCCCATTCTTTTGCAGAAATTTGTCTGGCTGTGAAAAAAGTACTATATTGCAGCAGTGTCAAAAACAATTTGTAGCACTACAAGTGCTTTGGGCTCAGAATGGATTCAAAGCAGTCCCCATATGAGCAAAATGTGCAACCAGGTTCTGTCACCAGTCCTGATGGTAGTGTTCCCAGTACGTCATCTGGGAAAGGCGATGTCAAACTACACCGTCTTTTGAAATCAGCCAAAAAAACACACACACCAAAAAAAAATTGACCGCGTTGAAGCGAAAACGAAGTGTAACTGAAGAAAAGTTACCTGCCGATAAAAAAAAAATTGCCAACATGCCATTGTACACACGCAGTGGCAAAGAGAGAATGAGACCTTCGCCTTTCTCTATTAGTGGCAGATCCAAAAATGTTACTGAGCCTACAAGTGGTGCACAACTACTGTCACGCGTCAAAGCCGAGCTGCAAGATAACAGTAAAGCATTAGAGGATAATGTTTGCTCTGAATCAGAAATGACACCAATCCCTGTGGAGAGTCCATCCAACAGTGGAATGTCTAATCGTGAGCATTCTGTTAGTGTACCCATAAAGAAGGGCCCTGTCACGGCTATGGATATTTTATGGATCCCCAACCTCTACCAGGATGATAAAAGCAGAGGATGGTGGAGACAGAACCCGCTGATGTTGATAGTACAACTTGGGAGCAGCACAAGGAAGAATACACAGACGATGATATAGTGTTGCAATTTAGTATATTAATTTGATGATGCAGCAACAGTAGATGACATGTATAATAAAACTCAGCTGGGCTGAGTACACGGCAGTTCATAAACAATACAATCACGGAAGTACATCAGTTGGTAACCATTAGCAACGGCATGATGATAAGCAGTAACAGTTCAACGCTGAGATGGTAATATAGAACACTTGAAACCTTCACACCACACACAGCAATAAAGGAGAATCACTGGCACAGCTAAAAGTCCAATATGAATAGTAGATAGACTTGGCTGATCCAGATGGAATATGATTCACTTTAGCAGATGGTTTAAAAGTAACATAATGGTTCAAAGAGCGGAACAGGAGATGTCAATGCAGTCCAAGAACTTCGGTAATCTGGAAACATGCAATGGAATGTTGCTTAGAAGTACAGCGTGGAAATAACAGTCCAACCGTGCGTAACACTAGGAATCACAGATAATCCAACTTCACCAAGAGGTGTGAGTTCATTACTAGCAATATACATCTGATAACGCACACAACTTGAATAATGGAACTGGCTACTAGCTCGGCAATATATTCTTGAGAACAGTCCAGCAACTTAAGAATCAGCAGAGTAGTAATATAGCCGTGCCAGACATAGAACCACAGATGACAAGATAACTTGATTTTAGTTCAATAAAGAATATAGGCAGCTTGAGCTGAGAGGTATTTGAGCCAAATATGAGCGCAGATGTAATAGGCAACTCATGAGACAATTCAGTGTGCAGATGGAAATTATCGGATAGTTTCAGCTTGTAGATGACCATGAACTGGTGGTATACAGCGGATCCGAAGAGAGCAGTGATGACAAGCAATCTCGGCAACCGATAAGATCCAGGAGAAGTCAAAGAGTCAGGGATGCAGCCAGAACTCACGGCAGTGTGAGTAACATGAAGATCAGGCAATGAGTCCCTGATCACAGGAGGTTGAAATAGTCTTCAGGAACCAATAAGCTTCGGAAGGAGGTCCCAATTAGGATACATAAAACAGCAATGAAAAGGTAGAGACTCTGAAGCAGAAGACAAGCACCAACATAGTTCCTTAAAGGGCAAGTCACACGCTAGCACCTAGCGATGGGACCGGCGTGTGACAGGCCCTTTCAGCAGTTCTGCTGATGTGTGCCTGAACAGCCTGAGTGTAGCCAGTGATACACCAATTGAGGATGCTACTTTGGAATTAGAGGAGGATGAGGGGGAGATTTGTGTAGGCGACGAGATCTCTAATGAGGATGTTGATGAGGATGAGGTTGTTTGTGTAAGTCCTGCACCAGTGGCAGCAGTTCTGTCACGTGACAAGAAAAAGGCCAGTGTCATGCCTGGACATAAAACAAAAAAATCCACTTCTTATGTGTGGAATTATTTCTACCCAAATCCAGACAACAATTGTCTAGCCATTTGTAGTGTATGTCAAGCCACAGTCAGTCGAGGGAGGGACCTTAACCATCTTGGAACCTCGTCTATGTTACACCATTTAACTAGAGTTCATGGCAAAGTGTTGGGAAAAGCTGAAAGTTCTTCCAATAAAAAAACAGCACTCCGTCATCAATATCCTCAGTAGCGCTTGGAGTTAGCCCTGCATCCCACTTATTAATGCTGGATGACTCCTGCACTCTAATTGATTCCTCTGAAGAAAGCGATAGTCCCACTGCTGCTGCTGTTGCTGCTGCTGGGGGTGAAACGTCAGCCCAGAGGCAGGTCAAGAAAATGAGCAGTCCTACATATTAGCAATTAACTGTGAAACAATCATTTGCTAGGGGAAACAAATATGACAGCAGTCACCCAGTCGCCAAGCGAATCACAGACACCATGGCTACAATGTTAGTGTTAGATCTGCATCCAATCTCCACAATAAACGCAGCTGGTTTTTCACAGTTAATTGAGGTTTTGTGTCCATGTTACAGAATTCCATCGCAACACCATTTTTCCCGTAAAACTATTCCACAACTATACCAAAAAGTGTGTAAAAATGTAGAGATTGTGCTGAAAAATGCCATTCTGCCCACTGTCCACTTAACCACAGATATGTGGACAACTGGAAGAAGCCAAACCAAAGACTATATGACTGTGACAGCCCACTGGGTTGGTCATTCACCTTCACCAGCAGGAAGAGCAGCAGCATGTACACCACTACGTAACAGCAGCACTACGTACGGGCAGCACGGTGGTGAAGTGGTTAGAACTTCTGCCTCACAGCTCTGGGGTCATGAGTTCAATTCCCGACCATGGCCTTATCTGTTTGGAGTTTGTATGTTCTCCCCGTGTTTGCGTGGGTTTCCCCCGGGTGCTCCGGTTTCCTCCCACACTCCAAAAAAACATACTGGTAGGTTAATTGGCTGCTATCAAAATTGACCCTAGTCTGTGTGTGTGTGTGTTTATGTGTATGTTAGGGAATTTAGAATGTAAGCTCCAATGGGGCAGGGCCTGATGTGAATGAGTTCTCTGTACAGCGCTGCGGAATCAGTGGCGCTATATAAATAAATGGTGATGATGATGATGATTTGTCACAGGCAGGCCACTCTTTGTATCACCGGCTTCACTAACAGGCATACAGCTGACAATTTGTTACGCAAACTAAGAGATGTGATTGATACATGGCTTATACCACTTGGACTCTCCCCAGGATATGTCATTTCTGATAACGCCAATAATATAGTGTGAGCATTACAGCTGGGTGATTTCCAGCACATTCCCTGTTTTGCTCACACCATCAACTTGGTGGTGCAGAGCTTTTTACGAAATAACCGTGAGGTACAGGAGATGCTTTCGGTGGCCCATAAAATTTCAGGCCATTTCAGGCATTCAGCCACAGCATGTAGGAGATTACAGCAGCTCCAAGAACAGTTTAACTTGCCCTGCCACCAACTTAAGCAAGAGGTGGTAACTAGGTGGAATTCCACCCTGTACATGCTTCAGAGGATGGAGGAACAGCGCAAAGCCATCCAAGCATATTGCACAAGCCATGACATTGGGAAAGGAGGGGGGATGTATTTCAGTCTTGCACAGTGGGGAATCCTTTCAGTGCTGTGCAAGGTGCTGAAACCATTTGAAGTTGTGATGTGTGAGGTGAGTGCAGACTCTGCTAGTTTGAGCCAAGTCATTCCTTTAATTAGACTATTGGAAAAGCAGCTTGAGAAACTGAAGGAGGAGCTGAAAGCAAGCAATTCAGCAAAGTATGTTGGCCTTGTCGATCAAGTACTTTATTCGCTTCACAATGATCCTCCAGTTATTAAGATCTTGAACTCAGATCAGTACGTTTTGGCCACTGTGCTTGATCCAAGGTTTAAGACCTACATTGAGGGGTAAATGTATCAAGCTGAGAGTTTTCTGGCGGGTTTGAAAAACCAATCAGATTGTAGCTATCATTTATTTAGTGCATTCTGCAAAATGATAGCTAGAATCTGATTGGTTGCTATAGGCAACATCTCCACTTTTCAAACCCGCCGGAAAACTCTCAGCTTGATACATTCACCCCTGAGTCTTTACTTGTAAATGAGCGAGATGTGAACTTTTGCAAGGAGCTATTGCTCAGCAAGTTGGCCGCTGAACTGGGCCTCGGCTTGACTATGTGTCCTCCTTCACTTTCTCAAGCTGCTGCTGCTCGTAAAAAATTAAATTTCCCAAAAAGAAGCAGGGAAGACGCAGGGGGCAGACCAGAACAATTTAACATCTGGGCTGGTTTGCAGGATTTTTCTAAAAAAATGTGTCACCTTGCCCATAACTCTATCCAATAAGAGTATAAACATGCAAAGGATGGTGGAGGATTATTTTCATGAGGTAATTAATATGGAAATGTCAGACAGTCCCTTTCCTTACTGGGAGGAAAAGCACTCCATTTGGAAACCCATGTACAAACTTGCTTTGCAATACCTAAGCTGCCCACCCTCCAGTGTGTAATCTGAACGAGTATTCAGTACAGCCGAGAACTTAGTCAGTGATCGTCGTAAAAGGTTGCTTCCAAAAACTGTGGAGAATATGATGTTTAGAAAAATAAACTACATCTTCCACGAGGAAGGCTATCACCATCCAAGACATCCAAGCAGTGACTGTTCTTTAATGGCGGATTCAAGCGGCGATGAATTGATAGTCTGTGATGATGACGTACACACTGATAAGGGTAAGGATGAAGATCCAGATGATGACGATAACATCTTTTTAAAACTTTCTATTTAAGTCTAGGGTTCAATCTACCCCAAAGATGAAAGGGACTTGGGGCATTTCCATATCACTTACCATCTTGAAAGGTTGCTGTTTTGGCAATTTCTCATTATGGATAGGGTGTCATACACAGACTGACCCCAAACTGCCTTTGTCCATTTCAAATAATATTGTGCAGTCTATAACGGCTGATTTTTTTTGTGTTTTCTACAACTGGAGGGGGGCCTATAGAGACAGAAACCAAACTGACTTTGTCCATTTCTTTACATATTTAACTATAAGTGTAGGATGTAATATACACCCAAAGACGATGGCTGCATTGTCAATATGCATAGATGGAGAGGAAGACAATCTGGTTTGTGTGCAGAATTAATGAAGGCCTACCTACCAGGAATTAAAATGTTTTTTTGATAATTTATTAGCTTTACAATTACACTACTTATCCAAGAAACAGGTAGAGCACTAAATTTGGTTATTTTAGGCCCAAAAATATTGATTTTTCAACAAAATAGCAAAACAAAACCAAACAAAACCAAAACCAAAACACGCAATGGCGGTTTTGCAAAACCAAAACCAAAACACTACGGTAATCCAGATCCAAAACCGAATACAAAACCAAAACACGGGGGTCAGTGACCATCTCTAAAATTAATGCAACGATCAATACCCAGTCTCATTTTATTACTGTGTTGTTCCCAATGGTTAAGCACTACAGAATATACTGGTGCTATATAAATACATGTTAAAAATAATAATAATAATAATAATAATAATAACAATAATAATAATAAAACAAAAGCAAATACAAAGTGCTGAACATTCTTAAAGCTTAAATGTAATAATATCAAGAAATTAGGCATAATACATAAGTCATTCATACTACGATAAAAGACATCTGATACAACAGCCGTCAATGCTTAGATCACCTGTAACCAGGTGTATATATTGGATTGTCCAGGTTTGTTAAAAGCTAGAAAATCTGTGAGCATAACTGCTGAACATGGTGGACATCTGATGTTCACATTGAAGCACATATCTGCTTCGCACACATTTTTCTGGCAGTATACCACTGCTAGGTGTGTCGGTTACACTATTGCTGGCACTAGCCTACTTCCCTGGCTCTTCCCCCAAGAGCAGGGCTTGATAAAGCCTGATCTTCTTTCTCCATTCAAAACCCCAGAGACCTTTACACCAACTGAAGCCTATGCTCTACTGAGAATTTTAAAATTTCAAAAACCACCTGGTAATTCTACCATTGGTCCCTTTATTCTTAGTCATCCATTTCAATGATGCATGATGTGTGATCAACCTAAATTTTTGGTCCAAAAGGTAATACCTTAATGTTTCCAATGGCCATTTAATTGCTAAGGCTTTAAATAGTGGCATAATTTCTCTCATGCAGATTCAACTTCTTGTTTAGTAAAAGTCTAATTTGAGATAACACTGCATCTATCCCTACATTTGATGCATTTGTCTGCAGCACAAAGTCATTTTTAAAATCAGGTGTCATCAAAACGGATTGGGTGCACAATGCTACAGGAAATGCCTGAAAAGCCTTTCCTCCCACAAGATACCACTTAATCATAACTGACTTCTCACCCTTGGTAAGGTCAGTCAACGGAACAGCAATAATGGCAAAATTGGGAATAACCCTACTATAATACCCTGTGATTTCTAGGAAAGCTCTCACCTGCTTCTTGCTAAAGGGTTGTGGCCATTTTTGTATTACCTCAATTATATTAAGTTGGGGCTTTATCAGACCTTTGCATATGGAGTATCCCAGATACTTTACTTTCTCCATCTCCAAATAACACTTTTTTAGGTTCACTGCCAACCCTGCCTCACAGAGAAAGTCCAACACTACTTGTATCCTGTGTAGGTGAGATTATCAATCAGGACTATGGATGACTACATCAACAAGGTAAGCAGCATAATGTCTACTTCTCCATCATTCACTGAAAGCTGGTGGGTGCCCCATGTAACCCAAAGGTTCCTTTTATATTGGAGCAGCCCCTCCGGTGCAGAAAAAGCTGCCTTTTCTTTTGACTTGTCTGTCAACGGAACTTGCCAGTACCTTTTTGTTAATCTAAAGTGTTTAAGTACCATGTTGTTCCCGGCATTTCAGTGAGCTGATCCACAAGAGGCATTGCGTAGGCATTAAACTTAATTACACTATTTAGTTTATGGAAATCATTGGAGAAGTATAAGCTCCCAATGGGTTTCAGAAGCAGTACAGTGGGACTTCATCACTCACTATGTTACTCTTCAATTGCATCTAATTCCAACATTTTCCATTGAGCTTCTGGTATTATGTAGAGTTTTAGTTGAACCTTAACCCTTGGTTCAGTAACAGTCATGTATAATTAACTTCACCCACTTTTTCCATGATTTCAAATGGTCCTTGCCATTTGGCCAAAAATGTACTTTCAAGTGCGATTCACAAAATAAACATTCTGTCCCCAGTAGGAAAGGTGCGTAATTTGACATCACGGTTATATAACCTTTGTTGTGCCTGTTACAGGTGCTCTCTCACTATCGGCACCAATGCAACTATTCTTTCCTTCATCTGAGAAACATGTTCAATCACCATTTTATAGGGACTGGGTTGGTACTTCCATGTCTTCTTTGCAATATCCAGCAATTTCCTAGGGTGTCTCCTATACAACAAATCAAAAGATGAGAATCCAGTGGAAGACTGTGGAACCTCTCTAATAACTAGGGTAACAAACAATCCCATTTTATTCCATCTTTAACCATCTCCTTCCTTAGAATATGCTTTAATGTATTGTTAAACCTCTCCACTAAACCATCAATATGAGGGTAATATACAGAGGTCCTCAGTTGTGTAATCTTAAACAGACATCACAATTCTTTCATAATTGTGGACATAAATGGGGCACCCACGTCAGTGAGGATTTCTTTAGGTGTCCCTACTCGGCTATAGACATGTACTAATTCCCTAGCCTTTATTGACGTATTGCGCAAGGTATCACTTACGGGTAATTTATAATTAATACTGATTTTAATTTGAGATCTGACCAAATCCATACTTATCTTTTCAAACATGACCTCATTCATGGGTAATGCGACAAGCAGACTTTTATAGTGTGGCCTAGAAGCATTATATTGACACTCAGGACAAGATGTATAGTGGTCAGATACATTTTTATGGGTAAAGGATAAGCGCTCTAATCCAGCAATCACAGACAACCTGTTACGAGCAGCATGCAGGGAGATTCTCCCAATAGCTCAATATTACATCTAAAGCGTTCAATCCTACAACGCTCAGTGCCAGGACATAAACAACATGACATCAAAACATAAACAAAAAGCAAATGTACACACACTAAAAATAAAAATGAAAATAAAATCCAAAATAAACCAAACAAACGTTCGATGTACTACAATATTTGTGAAATCATATGCACAGAACCAACATAAGTCGAGACAATGTGCACATTCAAATATGCATTTGTTATACATCAACACATATAAATGAAAACTTTAGAATGATATGCGCAATAATTGAAATGCACATGTATAAGCCTAGATCCTGACCCTTGAATCAACGCCGCAACACAGCTCCGGGACTGTAACAGTACATACAAGTGACTTACATTTGCACAGCTATCAGATTTCTCAAACCTTATGAAGTGGGCTTATACATGTGCATTTGAATTATTGCGCATATCATTCTAAAGTTTTCATTTATATGTGTTGATGTATAACAAATGCATATTTGAATGTGCACATTGTCTCGACTTATGTTGGTTCTGTGCATATGATTTCACAAATATTGTAGTACATCGAACGTTTGTTTGGTTTATTTTGGATTTTATTTTCATTTTTATTTTTAGTGTGTGTACATTTGCTTTTTGTTTATGTTTTGATGTCATGTTGTTTATGTCCTGGCACTGAGCGCTGTAGGATTGAACGCTTTAGATACATTTTTATAGACCTATGGCCAGGAAAAACACTGCAACATTCTCTCTGAGGTTTTTTTTAACCCCTTGATGCCCTGCAGTTATGTGACCATAAGCCATGTCTAACACCACTCTTCTATATGTCTTAGAACTATTAACTGTTCTACAATATCTTCTCCTTTTTTGGTGATTTGATACAACAACTCTTGACTCAATGCCATGTGATTGTGTGAAAACCAGGGCCTGATTACCTGTCACCTTTATAGTAAAAATCTTTAGGTAAAACAAAAAAATGAACCCATAAGTGTTCATCATCCAGACATCTTAACTCCATAAAAGACATGGGATAGACGACAATGGATCATCATATTACTACCCACTTATAAGTTATATCCATAAAGTTGTATAGTATAGTATTATAAGGTTGTCCTGAACATCCATATTAAGGTAACCATAAGATTTCATATAGATATGATATTCAAGGCATTGGTGGATGGGTGATTTTTAGTGTAAGAGTTAGTCCGGTTTTATTAATGTAAGCATTTCTGTTGTTACATATCCGTTTTTCACCCTAACGATGTCCGGAGTATAATGGAATATCTCTGTGAACACTAAGACGTTACATTGGAATGGAACAATAAAGTTATTTAAAGCCAAGCCTCGAAGAGAGGTTAGAAGGAGGAGCGATGTAAAGAGTCACAGGAAAAGGACCAATCGGGATGCTTGAAGATCGGCATGGTCTCCACACATGTACTATATAAAGCTGTTTGTATTATGGACACATTTCTACCTTGATAAAGACCCCAGTTTAAGGGTCGAAACGCGTTGGTTATATTGGAAGGAACCGGTGCGTGATCACACAGTCACAGGTGACGGATGTTGTGTAAACTTTTGATGTGTCATCTTTATCAAAAAAACCTGTTATGTGATTGTGGGAGCTCAGTCTCTGGTATGAGTTTTTATTTGTTTCAACCATTCTTGGTTGAGGAATGAAATTTTATTACTTTGTTGCAATAAATTTTAAATTGTATCACACGAGATGTCCTTTTTGGTTTCAACTCTTCATTACATGTGCTGAGGGAACGTAAAAGGTGGTTATCGTGTCTGGAAAGTGATCAATTGGATTTAAGACAGCTGTTTGAAGTGCATGTTCGAGTTTTGTCTCGTAAGCATATACCCCTAAGGGGTGTTTCTCTGAAGAGTTATGACACCTATTGGATTTTTATTATAAATACTTACCACCGTGTGCATTTTACTTATCGTGGGTGACGGTTGAAAATTGTACATTTTGTGTCTACCATCCGCACGATGTTTGTCTGTATGTTTTCTTTACATGTTTGAGATATACTGAAGAAAGAATACACATCATATGGATTTATACGTTTCCCCATACAAGGTGAAAATTTATATAATGGATTGAGTGTTAAAGAAAGCGCCCAATGTATGTGACTATTGTTTTGTTAAATGGTGACTATCTATGCATTCCCCCCGCCCTCCACTTGTAGTTGAATATAAAAAAAGCAGCCTGCGCAGACTGTGGAAGTAGAAAGTAAAATTAAATGGACCACGGTAGTTTGGTGGCTATCTATGTCCCCCCGCCCTCCACTTGTAGTTGAATATAAAAAAAAGCAGCCTGCACAGACTGTGGAACTAGAAATTCGAATATACAAAGAAATGGACAAAGGCAGTTTGGTATCTGTCTGCATCAGACCCCCCCCATCCACTTGTAGTAAAATAGAAATAAAAGCAGCCTCCATAGACTGTAGAACTAGAAATTTGAATATACAATAAATGGACAAAGGCAGTTTGGTATCTGTCTGCATCAGATCCCCTCTTCGCTAGGGGTAAAATAGAAAACTATTCAGCCATTATATAATCTAGAATATAAATAGAAATTGAGAAAGGCAATTTGGTATCTGTCTGCATCATAATCATCAACATCCTCACTAGCGCCCTCGTCACCTCCACAAATCTCACCCTCATCCTCTTCTATTTCCAAAGTGGCATCCTCAATTTGTGTATCACCGGCTACACTCGGGCTGTTCAGGTACACATCAGCAGAACTGCTGAAAGGGCCCTTCTTTATGGGTACACTAACAGAATGCTCACGATTAGACATACCACTGTTGGATGGACTCTCCACAGGGATTGGTGTCATTTGTGAATTAGAGCAAACATTATCCTCTAATGCCTTACTGTTATCTTGCAGCTCGGCTTTGACGCGTAACAGTAGTTGTGCACCAATTCTAGGCTCGGTAACTTTTTGGGATCTGCCACTAATAGCCAAAGGTGAGGGCCTCATTATCTCTTTGCCACTGCATGTGTAGAATGGCATGTTGTCAAAAAAAAATTTATCGGCAGTTAACTTTTGCTCAGTATCACTTCTTCTTCGCTTCAACACAGTAAATTTTTGTTTTGTTTTGTTTTTTTGGACTGATTTCGAAACACTGTGTAGTTTGACATCGTCTTGCCCAGATGACGTACTGGGAACACTAAGATCAGGACTGGTGACAGAACCTGGTTGCTCATTCTGATCATATGTGGACTGCTTTGAATCCATTCTGAGCCCAAAGCACTGTGGAGTGCTAAATATTATTTGGTAAGATACTGCTGACAGATAGTAATTTTGACAGCCA
Organism: Mixophyes fleayi; assembly: GCF_038048845.1. NCBI lineage: Eukaryota > Metazoa > Chordata > Amphibia > Anura > Limnodynastidae > Mixophyes > Mixophyes fleayi. Next base: position 43,773,027 of record NC_134412.1, read on the forward strand.
GAAATATTTATGCACAATTATGGGGGACACCCCAAAAGCACTGGGGAGTGCTAAAAATTATTTGGTAATATACTGCTGACAGATAGTAATTTTGACAGCCAGAAATATTTATGCATAATTATGGGGGACACCCCAAAAGCACTGGTGAGTGCTAAAAAGTATTTGGTAGATACTGCTGACAGATAGTAATTTTGACAGCCAGAAATATTTATGCACAATTATGGGGGACACCCCAAAAGCACTGGGGAGTGCTAAAAATTATTTGGTAGATACTGCTGACAGATATGACTTTTGACAGCCAGAAATACTTATGCACAGTTATGGGGAACACCCCAAAAGCACAATAAATTGCTAAAAATTATTTGGTAAGATACTGCTGACAGATAGTAATTTTGACAGCCAGAAATATTTATGAACAATTATGGGGGACACCCCAAAAGCACTGTGCAGTGCTAAAAATTATTTGGTAGATACTGCTGACAGATAATAATTTTGACAGCCAGAAATATTTATGCACAATTATGGGGGACATCCCAAAAGCACTGGCGAGTGCTAAAAATTATTTGGTAGATACTGCTGACAGATAGTAATTTTGACAGCCAGAAATATTTATGCACAATTATGGGGGACACCCCAAAAGCACTGGTGAGTGCTAAAAAGTATTTGGTAGATACTGCTGACAGATAGTAATTTTGACAGCCAGAAATATTTATGCACAATTATGGGGGACACCCCAAAAGCACTGGGGAGAGCTAAAAATTATTTGGTAGATACTGCTGACAGATATGACTTTTGACAGCCAGAAATATTTATGCACAGTTATGGGGAACACCCCAAAAGCACAATGGATTGCTAAAAATTATTTGGTAAGATACTGCTGACAGATAGTAATTTTGACAGCCAGAAATATTTATGAACAATTATGGGGGACACCCCAAAAGCACTGTGCAGTGCTAAAAATTATTTGGTAGATACTGCAGACAGATAGTAATTTTGACAGCCAGAAATATTTATGCACAATTATGGGGGACATCCCAAAAGCACTGGGGAGTGCCAAAAATTATTGGGTAGATACTGCTGACAGATAGTAATTTTGACAGCCAGAAATATTTATGCACAATTATGGGGGACACCCCAAAAGCACTGGGGAGTGCCAAATATTGAAAAAAAAAATCCTCTATCCTCCTCTCTTCTCTAGCGATTTTTGGTAGCTCAATTGGAATAAGAATATTGTATTCTCTGTCCCTGCTCTAATCAGCCTGTGACTACACCCTGCTCTCTCCCTCTGTCAAATGGCGATGGATTGCTGTGGAGGCATGTATTTATGATCTTCAAGTATCGTGAGAACCGAGATCCGACGACGACACAATGCCGTTTGGCCTCGATTTGGATTCCGAGCGGGCAGGAGAGTACCGAGCCGAGTAGGCTCGGTACTCGGATACCCAAGGTTCGGGTGGGTTTGGTTCTCGGAGAACCGGACCCGCCCATCTCTAGTAATAACACACATTTGTTTGTCTGGCTTGTTTGTCAGTCAGTTACTCTGCGATGTATATAAGCTTTATTACATTACATAGGTTTAGAGATAGGTGAACGATTAGCAGCAATATGGCCGAAGCCATCACATCTAAAAATCTAATCACATTTTTATCAAGTCTTATACAATGCTGGAACCTTCTTGGCATATCTTGCCAATCTTCAGTTTCCAAGCCTACAGTCTCTGGATGTTTCAGACCATTCCACCACCCTTTTTTCGCTGGAACAGTCGTATCAGACATCGCTGGAGATCGCCATTGCAGAACTAGGTACCAGTGGGGTGCACTCATCATTATCTTGACTGCCACATACCTGTCCACCACCTTCATAAGCTGGTCTGCAATTTTAGGGTGCGCGTGGCTTACCCACTTGTGCAGAACAGCAGGCAGGGACTGTAAATTCTGAACCATTCCACAATCTTTGGCCCTGTCAAGCAGTGTTCCCTCTAAGCTGAGCAATCTGGAAAGGAAAGAGTTAAAAGGTCACTCTAATGAGGGCTCCACCCGAAAGGTTTGCATTCACAATCTGCAGGATGTTTCCTAGTAAGATACAGGTTTTTCTCTATCATTTCCAGATTGTTCAGCTTAGAGGGAACACTGCTGTCAAGGTATTGGGTTGCAGCCACTTGTTGGTGAGATGGATATGGTCTTGCATTTGAGAGCGGGGAGGTTTGTCCACCTCCTATCCACAGTGATAAACTTGTTGTGCTCAGACAGACAATGTGGCACACAAACAAGTTAGCACTCAGCTTTTAATCTGTCATAGTCCTTGGCACCAATCACGCCTAAATCAAAGTATGGCTTTTGAGATTCCCCAAACAGGAAGAGAGCCAATAGGCCTGCTCATTGATGTTTTTAATCAAATATTCCCTCTCTGTGGTTCTTTCAAAGTCATTAAATAGGCTTCCACTTCATCACTCTGGGCCATCTTTTGAAGAAAATGACTAGCTCATTTAGAACTGGAGCTAGTTGTGACCTCCGGCGGCAAGAGTCTGTAAGAGTCTGCACCACCATTTTTAGGGCTTTGCGGTCTTGATGCAGTTACCTCCAGATCTCCTAAACATCTTATTGCTGTTGCCTCTGGGCCTTCTCAATGGCTAATTGCTGCACCCTGGTGGCTGCCTATTGAACCATGATAAATTACATTACTGAAAAATATTTGTCATGCATTCAGCGATAAACTGTACAAAAAGGTTTTTCATTTTTTTTTATAACAGAATAAAGAAAAACAATAGAGAACATCACAAATAGATAAAAAGGGAGAAAAAAAGGAGTGGGGTAGGGAAGAGGGGTGGAGGTGCCTGACAATTTGCATAAACATACAATGGATAACATAACGTATTTAGATACACACAGTATATAAGACTTAATTGAAAATAGTGGTGAGAGAGAGGAAGGAGTGGTGGTGGGGGGGGCATATGGCTGTTAACCATTTTGCTCATGTTGACTGTTCAAATTGGTATACATTAGCATGACTTACATTCCCCTCAAAACATACATCTCTATAGCCGTCTTAAGAAGGACCATGTGGTTCCTTTAAAAATCTGCATAACGCGTGTTTGTACATGGTTGTCTAACCTTTCTATATATACACCCCATTTGGCATAAAAGTTTTTAACTCCAGCTTCCAAATCAGAGAATGTGGATCGTCTATCAAAGTACAAAATATCTAACAGTTCTGCCTTAAGTTCCATCATAGATGGAGGTATGAAATATGGCTTTTTTGACCAATGTAACAATAATTGTTAGCACAGGGATAATCTGAAGGTCTCTTATGTCTTATTTCCTAACATCAAAAACGGCAAACAATAAAGGTTCATTATGTGGGCCTAAAGTAAGCAAAAGCTGGAATTCAGAAAAGCAACCAATTTGTTCAAAAATTTAGCTATCTTTGAACAGGACCATATATTACGTATCAAAGTAGCATTATTTTTCTGACATTTAGGGCAAAGGCCCGATTCAGATTCTACCATATGTCTTCTTTGCATTTGAGAGACATAGGCTCTGTTGACTGTTTTAATATGTTTTTCTAGGAGCCTTGCTGAACTCAGAGCTTTCATTGTATGCTCTAAATAAGCCAATACATTTTCTGCACGGCGGAGATCCAGAATGTCCCTTTTCCAGGACTCCCAAATTCCAGACCACACAGAAGCCACGTCATTGTTGATCAAGTCTGTATACAAATATCTGATTGTAAATTTATCTATTCTAAAGAAGCCCAATAAAGATTCCAGATTAACTGATTTGTCGTCACGATTCTGTGGTGATGTTCATGTTTGAAATATAATGCTGAATTTGTAGGTATAGATAAAAGGGAGTATGCGGGAGCGAATGCAGCTCCTATAGTTGCTGAAAGGAGTAAATTACCCCATCTGGATCAAAGACCACTTTTACTTATAAAATGCCCTTCTCTTTCCAAGCCCTACAGTTCTGGTTAGTGAGCGAGGGGGGTCGCTATCCAATAACGATTATCGAATCTCGATTTGTGTTTCCAACGCACAAAGATTTTTTATCCAAAAGTAGCAGAATAATTTAAGCGAAATATAATAAGTACAGCCATTACTTATCGCAGGCGCTCTGGATCCAGTGAACAGTCATTCAGGTCTGAAGTCTGTGGTCAAAGAAGACTGGTCACTAAGTCCAGAGCTCCTGCTTATATGCAGTCAGAAATACAGTAAAACAAAGCAGATGGTGTGGCTTGCTTCTATTGGTCCAGGTTTCAGGAAGGTCCAGTGTGCTGCAGGTCACAAGCCAGTTCAAACCAAAATATCCAAAGGTGGGGGTCATCTCTCCAGGGGATGTGCCCCGACTTTCCCGCCAAGACTCCAGTTTCAACTAGTCTATTAGCATTTTATAGTCAGTATCAGTTTAAAGATTTATTCCCTAACATCAATAACTAGAGTATGCAATGTGCGATCTCTTCCAAATGAACCGGACAGCTGCTGATGAATAGGGGATTAAAATGATACCAGACATGACACATTTCCTATAAATTGAACCTCATGTTTTACTAACATGCATATAACTTATAATATTAAACTGTCACTCACCGGACCGTGAGTGCCTCTACGCTGTTGCTTGGCTCCCTAGCCTTCCTGCCGGCACCTATCTTGAACCGCGGCCGTCCGCCATCCTGATGAACTGCGCATGCGCAGCACCCAAGAACTCTTGTGACTGTTGCTTTTAATCTAATTGGTTGATCAGGCAACTCTCCCTATTTAAGGCACCTGTGCTCATTACCTCATTGCCTGATCTTGAGTCTTATTCCCTGTGAGTCTCTGAAGATGTCTCCTGTGTTCTACTAGTGTTTTCAGTTTCCTGGTGATTCCTGTTTTACTCATCGCTATTCTCCATACCCGCTACTGTCTCCTGTGTACTACTAGTGTCTTCAGTTCCTGTGGATTCCCTGTGCTACTTATCGCTAGTTTCCATACCTGCTACAGTCTCCTGTTTCCTGCCTGTGTCCTCAGCTGGACTCTGATTACCAGATCTACTCACCTGTGGTTCCTACACTCGTCTCTGCCGTTCAGCGTCTCTGCAGTCCCTGCATCTTCCCGTGGACAGACTGTTCTACTGAATAGCGGTATGCCTATCTGTTATTGACTTTCTACGTTTACTCTGCATATCCGCTAGGACAAGTTTCCACTCTCAGCAGCGGTATCCATACCCGCTATAGACTGTTATTGTTACGCTGCATATCTGTTTGGAATTAACCATACTACTCAGTCGTTATATGCATAATTGTGATTGACTATCCTTTATTGGCCTGCATATCTGTGCTGAGCAAGTCTCTACCAAGCAGCGCCACACATACCGTTATAGACTTTGCTGGATACGCTGCATATCTATTGGGATCAAGTTCCTCTGAGCTCTCAGTGTCTGCATCCTATTATCCTTTGTATGCCTCCACTCATCGACACCTGTACACATCCTCACCTATTAAGCAGTGGTACAACTTGCTGTACGCAGACCACTGACTTCCCCGCTACCTACCTGCACCTGGACAAGTCTTCTCACCATAAGCAGTGGTACAACTTGCTGTACGCAGACCACTGACTTCCCCGCTACCTACCTGCACCTGGACAAGTCTTCTCACCATAGCAGTGGTACAACTTGCTGTACGCAGACCACTGACTTCCCTACTACCTCCCGCATCTGCTCACGTCCATCCTGATCTCCGTGTTCAAATCTGCCTTTCCACTATATCAGCTAGTCGCTGACTCATTGACCAAGATTGCTGCAAGTCACTGACTTTCCTATTCTTTATTGGCATTCTCTCTCCATTTGCTGTGATATGTGTTCCGCTAGTCACCCTGCTACCAGAGGACCGTTGTGTGAACTTCACTACTTTGGTAAGCCCAGTCATCTGGTGAATTCCTGGGCGAGACTCCTAGTGCCCATGACATAAACATAAATACTACTATATTTTGACATAAATAACTATGTGTTGTAACTACAATTAATGTGTACTAATTACAAATGTGTGTGTTTGTGCGAATGTGTATAAAAGTGTAAAAACTGTTATTGCCACATGTTGCGGCTGGATACGCCCTTCCACGCCGTAGCGTGCTCAACGCATCTTTTCAGACAAAGACAACCAAGTTTGCTTGATATTAATTGAAATGACTTTATCCAATTTGCTGACTTCAACAGGACCAATGAACTTGGGGGCAAACTTCTTACTTGGAACTTTTAAACAAATGTTTTGAGTGGATAGCGATACCCTGTCACCGATAGAAATACTTGGACTCGCTCTCCTCCTCTTGTCGTAGGATTCCTTGGAACGAATGGTTGCTCTCTCTAAATTTATCTTGGTTTGTTCCCAAATGGAAGAGAAGTTATGAAACAAAGAGTCTGCAGCCGGAACTTCAGAAGATGCAATTTGAGAGAAGGTAGGTAGTTTAGGGTGGCAGCCATAAAGGACAAAAAAGGGAGAATTAGAGATAGCCTCATGGAAATGGTTGTTATGGGCGAACTCAGCCCATGGGAGAAGATCCACCCAATTATCTTGATTGCTAGAGAAAAATATTCTTAAAAACTTCTCTAACTCCTGATTGGTTCTCTCCATAGACCCATTGGACTGGTAATGATATGCGAAGGAAAAATCAAGTTTAATTTCGGACTTATTGCAAAAGGAACTCCAAAATTTGGATATGAACTGGGATTCTCGATCGGAAACAATATGTTGAGGACAACCATGGAGACGAAATATCTCCTTAATAAAGATATCGGCTAAGGAGGAGGAAGATGGAAGACCTTTAAGAGCAATAAAGTGGGCTGTTTTAGAGTAGCGATCCGTGAACCACTAGCACCACAGTACAGTATTTGGAAGGAGGAAGGTCTGTGATGAAATCCATGGAGATATGCGACAAAGGGTATTCAAAAATGAGTAATGGGAGCAAACATCCATAAGGTCTTCTCCTGGAGGTCTTGTGTTGAGCACAATCAGAACAAACAGAAACAAATCTCTTACACCCTTCAGTAAAGAAGGCCACCAATAACTTCGGGACAACAAGTCCCAGGTTTTGCAGAATCCGACATGCCCAGAGAAGAGAGAGCGATGAGCCCAGTTTAGGAGTTGGGTATGTATATGTGGAAGGATGAACATCTTGCCCGGAGAGCAACCTTTGTTAAGGTGTGTAGTTGCCAAAACTCGACAAGGGTCTAAAATAAATTTATTCTCCTCCAAAGGTTCCATGTCAGCTGGATCAAAAGAGCGAGATAAGGCGTCCGCCTTCCTATTCTTAGATCCAGAATGAAAGGTGATGTTAAAATCAAAGTGCCAGAAGAATAAGGACCATCTTGCATGCCGAGGATTTAAACAGCGGGCAGTACGTAAGTATAATAAATTCTTATGATCTGTATAGATGGTAATAGGAAATTGTGCCCCTTCTAGTAGATGTCTCCATTCGGAGAGAGCCAACTTGATGGCCAGGAGCTCCTTATTACCTATCACATAATTTCTCTCAGCAGGTAACAGGCAACGGGAAAAGAATCCGCAAGGATGAAGTTTGCCAGAAGAGTTACGTTGTGAAAGTACTGCTCCTGTACCAACGGAAGATGCATCCACTTCCAGGAAAAAGGACGTGAGCAATCGGGCTGTTAGAGGATGGGTGCTGAGGAGAAGAGAGACAGGATAAAAGCTTGGGTAGCTTCAGCAGACCATACGCTAGCATTAGCAGACTTACAGGTCAATGCAGTGATGGGAGCTACAAGTGAAGAGTAACCCTTGATGTACTGACGATAGCAGTTGGAAGAATCCTAGGAAGCGTTGGGTAGCCTTAAGGCCTGAAGGTTGAGGCCAGTCAAGTATGGCTTTCAATTTGGTGGGATCCATTTGCAGTCCAGTGCCAGAAATGATATATCCCAAGAAAGGAATTTGCCTCTGCTCGAAGGTACATTTTTCTAATTTACAAAATAGATGATTCTTCATGATACGGGATAGAACATCCAGTACATGTCTGCGATGGGATACTAGATCTTGAGAAAAGATGAGGATGTCGTCCAAGTAGATGACCACTGATTGATACAAGAGATCTTGAAAGAGTTCATTTATAAAGCCCTGAAAGATAGCCGGGGCATTGCATAACCCAAAGGGCATGACTAAATACTCAAAATGACCGTCTCAGGTGTTAAACGCTGTTTTCCATTCATCCCCTTCTTAATGCGTATGAGATTATACGCTCCTCTGAGATCAAGTTTAGAGAAGATGGTGGCGCTCTTAATACAGTCGAACAATTCAGAAATCAATGGTAGTGTATACCAATTCTTATTGTTAATAGCATTTAGGCCTCTGTATTCAATGCAAGGGCGAAAACTCCCATCTTTCTTTTTCACAAAGAAGAAGCCAGCCCCAACTGGGAAGGCAGACTTACGGATGAAACCCCTCTTTAGGTTTTCTTGGACATATTCCTCCATGGCCTTAGACTCAGGAATGGAAAGGGGATATACACGGCCTCGAGGAATAGGTTTGCCAGGCATAAGGTCAATGCCACAATCCCAGATTCTGTGAGGAGGGAGTCTCGTGGCCTTTTGTTGACAAAAGACGTCTGAGAAGGTTTGATAGGGCTCAGGAAGAAGGGTCAATGGAAATGTTAGAGAGCGTTTGGAAACCTCTTGGGGGACCACCCTATGAAGGTAGTGAGAGAAGCAGAACTGTCCCCAGGACAAAATATGACTGGACTTCCAGTCGAAGGATGACTGGATTGGTAGATTTCTGGATTACAAGGAAGGAGATACTCTCCTGATGGAGTGCTCCAATCTAAGAAGGAGAGGAGTAGTGCGTACCAGGATGGATCCTTCAGGAATTCTTCCCCCATCGATGGCCAGAAGGGAGATAGGTTGTTCTAAGGCTTGCGTAGGAATGGAAAATTGCTTTACCAAAGCAGCTGAAATAAAATTCCCTGCGGCTCCGGAATCAAGGAGTGCGGACTGCGGGAAGGTATTTTGTCCTGACCGTAAAGAAATGGGAATAGTCAGGCAGTCATTACTACAAGTAACTAAGGGAGACTGAGTGAGGAGGCCCAATGATACAGCTCCCGAACACGTTATGCCCTGTCGTTTCCCAGACGTTTGGGACAGGAACTCAGAAGATGGCCGCTCTCTCCACAATATAGACACAACTTGTTTCGGAATCCGCTCTCCCTTTCTACGGCCCATAGGCGGGTCCTCCCCAATTGCATCGGTTCTTCGGGAGGGAGAACAGGGGTTTGGAAATTGGGAGCTAAGCGAAACATAAATCAACCTTAACACAGTGGGAGATGAGATCGTCCAGAGATGTAGGGAGTGCTTGAGATACCAGCTCGTCTTTAATACGATCTGAAAGGCCTTGTCAGAACATAGCCACGAGAGCCTCATTGTTCCAGCGGAATTCAAAGGCCATCTTTCTGAAGTGGACCGCATACTGCCCCACAGACTGGTTTCCTTGGCAAAAACGTAATAAGCCGGTAGCGGCATTAGATACATTTCTTGGCTCATCAAAAACTATAGAAAGATCATTCCTTTCCCATAAAGGAGAAGCCCATGCTAAAGCTTGGCCAGACAGCAGCGATATCACATAGGCCACCTTAACTTTTTCGGAAGGAAAATTCAATGGCAGAAGTTCGAATTGTATGGAGCATTGATTCAAGAATCCTCTGCAATATTTAGGATCTCCATCAAACTTAGATGGGTTAGGTATCTGTAGTTGAGAGGAAGAAGCTGCTGCAGGATGGGGGTCTGGGGCTGCAACCACCGGTGCAGGTGGTCCACATCCGGGTGGATAAACTCTGGAGGAATTTTAAAAGTTGCACTTGGTTAGCCCCTTGCTTATCCATCCTTCCCACTAAATGCTCCAGCAGATCTTTTGCCGCTGAATCCATGTTCAGGGCAAACTGTAACGGATTACTGGATTACTACTACTAATCTTGATTAGCGCTAGCTTACCTGAGGTGCGGAGTCTAACGATCTTCCCAGTGTTCACCAAGAACCGCCGCAAGGCGGGATGGGCTTTGCTGCCAGGAGTCGCAGGTCGCGTTCCTCAGGTTCGCCCCAAGATGTAGTGCAGCGGAGTAGGAGCAGAAGATGTGTAGTCAATCAGGCCGGGTCGGTACACAGGAAGGAGAAGCAGGCAGAATCAGAAGGCAAGGTCGGAGTCAATCAGGGCGGGTCGGTACACGGGTCACAAGAATAGAGGAGTAGTTAGCAAGCCGGGTTGGTACACAGGAGTTGGAGGGGCAGAATAGTGCAACAGGCAGGGGTCAGAGCACAGGCATACAACAGGAGGCTGGAAGGCACAATAATCCACAAAAAACAGGAGCCAGGAACAGGTAAGCGGTGCTCTGACACTCAGCGAGTGTCAGAGTGAGATTTTTATACTGACAGGGATTCAAAATCCCCGCCTCCGGGTTGCGGTCATGTGGGAAGGGCGGCATCCGGACAGAGCAGTGGAACAGGTAAGTCCGTGACACTATTACATTCAAAAATCGATATCCCATCCCACTCGTGACGGAACTCTTTGACCGGATTAAAGGGGCTCAAATATTGCCCCTCATTTCAATTTGATTAGAATCCAAGAGGGAGACAGCCTTCAACACCAGCGACGGTCACCACGAATACCTTGTCATGCCTTTTGGGCTTTGTTACGCTCCAGAGGTGTTCCAGAGTTTTGTTAACGAGATCTTCAGAGATTTATTATACTCCTGCGTTGTGGTATATCTGGACGATATCCGGGTGTTTTCTCAAGACCTACCCTCTCACTGTAAACAAGTGGCTGAAGTACTTACCAGGTTACGGAAGAATCGACTTTTCTGCAAGCTCAAGAAGTGCTCCTTCGAAACCCACCAATCTTCTTGGGTTATATTGTATCTGGTTCCGGCCTGAAAATGGATCCAGAAAAAGTTTGTGCCATTCTTGATTGGCCTCTCCCTTCTGGTATCAAGGCAATTCAATGATTCCTTGGCTTTGTCAATTATTACAGAGTGTTCATAGTTACTCTACAGTAGTCATCATCATCATCATTTATTTATATAGCGCCAACATATTCCGTAGCGCTTTACAATTGGGGACAAACGTAATAAACTAATAAACAAACTGGGTAAAACAGACAAAGAGGTGAGAAGGCCCTGCTCGCAAGCTTACAATCTATGGGACAATGGGAGATTGACACATGAGGTTAAGTATACATTTTGCATCTTGGCCCAGCCAGACTGCAAAGGTAAGGTGACTCATAAGCTAAATGATCCTGTCACATAACAATGTTGGTCCGGGGGTAGTTGTCTTGTGTGAAATTGTGTAACAGGCTAAAGGTAGTGAGGTTAAGATGGTGGTTGAGGAATATTATAAGCTTGTCTGAATAGGTAGGTTTTCAGAGAACGCTTGAAAGTTTGTAGAACAGAGGAGAGTCTTATTGTGCGAGGGAGAGAGTTCCATAGAGTGGGTGCAGCCCGAAAAAAGTCCTGTAACCGGGAATGGGAGGATGTAATGAGGGTGGATGAGAGACGCAGATCTTTTGCAGAACGGAGTTGCCGAGTTGGGAGATATTTTGAGACAAGAGAGGAGATGTATGTTGGTGCAGCTTTGTTGATGGCCTTGTAGGTTAGTAAAAGTATTTTATATTGGATTCGGTAGAAGACAGGCAGCCAGTGTAGAGACATACAGAGTGATTCAACAGAGGAATAGCTATTTGCAAGGAAAATCAGTCTTGCCGAAGCATGCAAAATAGATTTTAGGGGTTTGAGTCTGTTTTTGGGAAGACCAGTAAGGAGGGAATTGCAATAGTCAATGCGGGAGATGATTAGTGCATGAATTAAGGTTTTAGCAGTGTCTTGTGTGAGATATGTGCGGATTCTGGAAATGTTCTTTAGATGTATGTAACATGATTTAGACACAGAGTCAATGTGGGGAACAAAGGATAGGCGTGAATCACGGATTACACCTAGGCAGCGAGCTTGTGGGGTGGGATTTATGGTCATGTTATCAACAGAGATAGAAATGTCAGGTATGCTCTTGTTGGCGGGTGGGAATATTATTAACTCTGTTTTAGAAAGATTAAGTTTGAGTTGACGAGAGGACATCCAAGATGAAATGGCAGAAAGACAGTCAGTTACACGGGACAACACAGATGTCGAGATATCAGGAGAGGATAGATAGATTTGGGTATCATCCGCATAGAGATGATACTGAAAGCCAAAGGAACTTATTAGATTTCCAAGAGAAGCGGTATAGATAGAGAACAGCAGAGGACCTAGCACCGAGCCTTGTGGTACTCCAACTGATAGGGGAAGCGGAGCAGAGGTGGCTCCAGAGAAATTAACAGTGAAAGAGCGATTAGAGAGGTAAGATGAGAACCAGGATAGAACTGTGTCTTGAAGACCTAGGGATTGCAGCGTTTGTATGAGAAGAGAGTGGTCAACGGTGTCAAATGCAGCCGAGAGATCAAGGAGATCTTAGCAGTGATCAGATCATTAACAACCTTGGTCAGCGCAGTCTCTGTGGAGTGTTGAGAACGAAAGCCAGACTGAAGAGGATCCAACAGGTTGTTTGCGGAAAGAAAGCGTGTGAGGCGAGTGTAGGCAAGTCTCTCTAGAAGCTTGGAGGGGCAAGGGAGCTAAGAGATGGGACGGTAATTTGAGAGAGAGTTTGGGTCGGAGTTTTGTTTTTTTAGAATAGGAGTAATCACTGCATGCTTGTATAGTGATGGAAAGATGCCAGTAGAGAGTGAGAGATTACAGATTTGAGTTAGAGGTGAAATGAGCACAGAAGACAGGGATCTACCAATTTGCGAGGGAATAGGATCAAGAGGACAGGAGGTAGAGTAGGAAGATAAGAAGAGCGTAGAAATTTCCTCTTCATTTGTGGGGTCAAATGAAGAAAGGGTGTCAGAGGGTAGTGGGAAGGAAATGAGCTGATGGCTTGTTGAGGAAGAGGATACCATTTCTAGTCTGATCTTGTCAATCTTGTCCTTGAAGTAGGAAGCAAGATCCTGAGCACTGATAGTAGATGGAGGGTTCGGGGTGGGAGGATTGAGAAGATGATTAAATGTATTGAAAAGGCGTTTGGGGTTAGAAGCCTGAGCATAGATAAGAGATTGAAAGTATGTTTGTTTTGCAGTGTCCAGAGCATTTCAATAGGAGTGGTAGACAGAACTATATGTGAAGAAGTCATTAGAGCTTCGAGATTTACGCCAGTGACGTTCTGCTTTACGGGACAGTTTTTGAAGATTTCGTGTTGCTTTGGTGTGCCACGGTTGACATCGAAGTCGACGTGTAGTATGAAGTGTCGCTGGAGCCACTTGATCAAGGGCTGTTGCTAAGGTTAGGTGAAAATGAGGTACTGCCATCTCAGGGGATGAGAATGTAGAGATAGGGGAGAGAAGGTGTTGGAGAGAGGTGGAAAATTGTTGAAGATTAATAGAATTAAGATTTCTACGAGTATGAGGAGGCTTGGTTGAGTTAGACAGTAGAGAGGTTAGAGCAGTGGGGGTGAGAGTGTAGCTGATAAGGTGATGATCCGAGAGGGGGAAGGGTGTATTAATAAAATTAGAAACTGAGCATAGTCTAGAGAAAACAAGATCAAGGCAGTGGCCATCCTTATGAGTAGATGATTCAATCCACTGGGAGAGGTCAAGTGAGGATGTTAGAGAGAGTAGTTTGGAAGCAGCTTTGGAAGGTGGGTTATCAATGGGGATGTTGAAGTCACCCATGATGATGGTGGGGATGTCTGAAGATAAGAAGTGAGGGAGCCATGCAGAGAAATCCTCAATAAATTGTTGGTGTGCTCCAGGGGGACGATAGATCACCGCAACACGTAGGGAGAATGGATTAAAAATGCGAATAGCATGTACTTCAAAAGATGTGAACGTGAGTGATGGGACATTTGGTAGAACTGTGTATGTGCACTGTGGGGAGAGAAGTAGTCCAACCCCACCTCCTTGTCTGCCTTCAGGTCTGGAGGTGTGGGTGAGATGGAGGCCACCATGTGAAAGTGCTGCAGGTGAGGCAGTGTCTGATTGCATGAGCCATGTTTCTGTTATTGCCAGAAGGTTGAGGTTTTTTGAGAGGAAGAGATCATGAACGGAGGTAAGTTTGTTACAAACAGAGCGTGCATTCCAAAGGGCACATTTAAAGGACTTGGGAAGAGAGGGGAGACAGGTGATGTGTTTGAGGTTTGCTATAGAACGGTAGTGTTCTGATGTATGTGTGTGTGAGGAGTGTGGGGGACCTGGATTAGGTGATATATCACCAGCTAATAGAAGCAGAGTGAGTGAAAGATAGGCAAGGGGATTGTAAGATGTGTGGCCTTTTATTTTCTGGCGACAGGTGGAGGCTGTACTTGTTAGAGATAATAAATAGGATAACAGTTCATGGGTGTTAAATAGAGGTGAGTGGAGTAATGCAGGTGCAATATGAACAAATTTGTGTGTTGGTGGAGGGGTGAAAGATGACACAGTCCTAAAGATCATGCCATGAAATGAGACTAAGAAAAGCAATTTGTGAAACATTGTGATAAAAGGGGTAAAAGCAAAAAGCAAGGGTATTTTAAGAATTACCTCTTAGCAGTCTTCCATATAAATAGACAAGTAGTGCAGAAATAGGCTGTGGCAGATGCAGCGTATTGCTGGGAGTAAAATCAAGTCAAATGTAGTCCAATGTTTGGCCAACTGTGTTGTCTAACTGTGCATTTTCATCCACCTTGTGAGAAAATCCCACTTAGTGTAGAAATCACACACGTCTACCCATAGAATGAAGCTAAGATGTAGTCAGACTAATTTAGGAATACACTACAGATGTGCTAATTGGTCAGCTAATCAAAGGAAAAGAAAACATTTGTGGGAAAGGATAGAGGAGGCCAGATACCTATCATAAATTAGGCAGCAATAAAAGACTGTGCCAACCTAAGTTTAAACAGATAACAGTTTCCTATAACATACTTTTAAACACAGATTGCAGGGATGAATTTCACAGAATAATGATCAGAGTAGTAGTAGCAGCATGGATGAACATACTTTTAAACACAGATTGCAGGGATGAATTTCACAGAATAATGATCAGAGTAGTAGTATCAGCATGGATGAACATACTTTTAAACACAGATTGCAGGGATGAATTTCACAGAATAATGATCAGAGTAGTAGTAGCAGCATGGATGAACATATTTTTAAACACAGATTGCAGGGATGAATTTCACAGAATAATGATCAGAGTAGTAGTAGCAGCATGGATAAACATACTTTTAAACACAGATTGCAGGGATGAATTTCACAGAATAATGATCAGAGTAGTAGTAGCAGCATGGCTGAACATACTTTTAAACACAGATTGCAGGGATGAATTTCACAGAATAATGATCAGAGTAGTAGTAGCAGCATGGATGAACATACCTGAAGATGAAAAGAGAAGAGAAAGATGAGGATTAGTTGCTGTGTTGTCTAACTGTGCATTTTCGTCCACTTTGTGAGAAAATCCCACTTAGTGTAGAAATCACACACATCTACCCCACATACGTCTCCCCATAGAATGAATGATAGTCCTTCCTATTGTAGCACTTACTCGATAGGGAGCTGAAACTAGAGTCTGGCCTCCTGAGGTGGTCAAAGCTTTTAAAATCGTCAAGTCGGCATTTTCTTCTGCACCCATTCTCAGAAAACTGGATTCCACCTTACCCTTCCACGTGGAAGTTGATGCCTCGGCCGTAGTAGTAGGAGCTGTACTCCCCCAATTCTCCTCCTCGGAGAAAAAGTCTCACCCTTGTGCTTTTTTCTCCTGTAAGCTCCTGCCATCGGAGAAAAATTATGCCATCAGAGACAAGGAGCTCCTAGCCATGAAATTAGCACTCTCGAGTGGAGGTATCTTCTGGAAGGCTCCCAGTTTCCTGTTAACATCATCACTGATCATAAGAACTTTCTTTATCTCTCTTTTTCTCCAGGTTTAACTTACATATTACCTTCACACCTGGTTCAAAGAATAAAAAAGCAGATGCACTTTCCTAAGCATTTTTCCATGAGCCTGAACCTTTGGAGCCCTCTCTCCATCCAATGTTAGATCCTAAGACACTCCAGACTAGATCTACTACCATCTCCCCTATTCCTCCTCTGGGCAAGACCTTCATTCCTCCATCTCTCCGTAAGAGGTTACTCCAATGGTGCCATACCGGTCATGCTGGAGTTGTTAAGACCATCAAGGTACTTTCCAGGAATTATTGGTGGTCTACCCTTTGCACTGATACCAAGCAGTTTGTAGCGGCTTGCAATATTTGTGCACATCATAAGACTCCTCGGTTGAATCCTGCAGGATTCCGCTACCTCTTCCATCCAAACCATGGTCATTCATCTCCATGGATTTTATTACAGACCTCCCTCCTAGCAAGAAATTTAACACAGTGTGGGTTATTGTGGACCGGTTGTACCGGTTCTCTAAAATGGCCCATTTTGTGCCCCTCATAGGGCTACCCTCGGGCGCCCATCTGGCCGAGTTTTTTGTAAAATACATTTTCTGCCTTCATGGCTCTGTTAGAAACCCCTCAACCAGTACAGCAAAACCTGGAGTCTGCTCCGAACATCTGGTGTTAATTGTTGCCCCTAGTGGTGGGAACAGACTTGGCTGCAGACAAATAGAGGGTCGTGAGATGTGCACTGGCAGGGGAGAACCCAGGAATAGAGTTACCGAGGCCGTAGAATAGGAAGTGCAGGAGGGAGTTCAGTGAGACACTGAGTGGATGGTGTCAAGACTGATATATCGCTCGTGGCCACTGGAATAAATAAGGAACAGTTGATAGAGAAGTCCCCTGATACACATCGACTTATGTACCGTTGCTTGTCCGGAAAGGAACAGAACCTGCAGTGATAGGTAAAGATGAGAAACTGAATGTAGGCAGTAGCCAAGGGTAACTACAACCCACAGTACCGGTGAGAGTCCGGAGATTTAGGGGTAAAAGTTCTTAGGTGGTTGCCAGGGGTAACTACAACCCACAGTACCGGTGAGAGTCCACTTCCCTCCAGCTCCCGACCGTTGCCAAGGCCACGGCCGGACGCCTCCTCAGCGCCGCATCTCGGCAGCCAGGCGCACATGCGCACTAGGGGCAAGTAATCAGATTCAGCCTGTGGCTGAATTAGCAGGCATTAGCCTGCAAGTGTGGATTTTAGGGATAAGCCCTGATTGGTCTTTCTGAGTATCTGTCAATTAGCCTGCAAGTGTGGCTCTGTCTAGGGGCAGGTTCTGATTGACTGTTGGCTGTATTTAAGGCAATGAGGTCTGCTGCCTCATTGCCTGTCATAGTTTCTGTATCCAGTCTGCTAGACCTGCTCTCTGCCTTGTTCCTGTCTATTGGACTTGCTGTTGTTTACCGTGTATGACCCTTGGCTTGGATTTGGACTTTGCTGGTGAATCTCGTGACCCTGACCTCTGGCTTGAATACCGACCTCTCTGTCTGCTCGTGACCCCTGACCTCAGCTTGTATACTGGTACTGTTGTCTGCTGCCGGCCCCTGACCTCTGCTTGGATTCCACTCCGCTTGCCTGGGTTCTCCCCAGCCGGTACACACTTCACAACCCTCTGTCAGTCTGCAGCCCAGTCTGTTCCCATCATCAGGGGCTCCAGTGAACACCTGACTAGCAGACTAGACTCCGGGTTGTGTTGTGCCGGCTGGAGGGGTTCCTAACACTACCTACCTATCCCTAACTAACTATCTATCTATCTAGTTACTCTGACAGAGAGCCCAGAGAGTCATAACAGTACCCCCCTACCTTGACGAGGGGTTAGGAAGCCCCTAAAACTTGGTTTCTTGGGAAACTCTTTAAAAAAGTCAAACTTGAGCCTATCCACATGGATATCAGCACTAGGAACCCAGGATCTTTCTTCTGGGCCAAAACCTTTCCAATGGACAAGGAAATTGAGCTGACCTTTCCTAAGGTTAGAGTTCAGGATTGTCTCTATTTCGAACACAGGTTCTCCTTAGACCATAATCGGGGTAAGTTTGGTCTGGACACAGGGTGAGAACCTGGAGGAAAATATAACTGGTTTGAACAGCGAGCAATGAAATGTTGACGGAATCCTCAAGGATTTGTGCAACTCCAATCGAAAAGCTACTTGATTGATTCTTTTGATGATCTTGAATGGCCCGATGTACCGAGGACCGAATTTTCGAGATGGCTGTCTTAACTTGATATTTTTAGTTGATACCCAAACTCGATTTCCGACTTTAAATGAGCAAGGGATACGGGGTCGGTCAGCTAATTGTTTGGAGGTAATGGAGGCAGCGTGAAGAGCAGAATGGACCTTTCTCCTGATTGCCCTGAGATGATGAGCAGGAGATCTAGGTTTAGGTGTATCAGAACTTGGGACCTGAGAAACCGAATTGCAACAAGGATGGAACCCCATATTGCAGTAGAAAGGGGAAACACCGGAAGCAGAATGACAAGTGTTATTGTAAGCAAATTCTGCCCAGGGTAAACATTCCATCCAGTTGTTTTGCATTTTAGAGATATAGCAATGCAAACATTTCTCCATGGACTGATTCACCCTTTCCGTCTGACCATCAGATTGAGGATGATAACCAGAGTACAAACTGACATTAATGCCAAGGGAAAGGCAAAATTTTTTCCAGAAGGCAGCGATGAACTGTGGGCCTCTATCGGAAACAATGTCCTCTGGAAGACCGTGCAGTCTGACGATGTGCCTCACAAAGAGATTCGAAAGGGCTTTGGCAATGGGAAGCCAAGAGAATTGAACAAAGTGGGCTTGTTTGCTGAATCGGTCGACAATTACCCATATTGTACTGCTTCCATGAGACTCAGGGAGATCCACCACAAAATCCATTGAAATGTGAGAGCAAGGCTTATGAGGATTAGACAGTGGTAGGAGTTCCCCCATGGGTTGGGTTCTAGGAACTTAGGAACTTTGGCCTGGGCACAGACCACACAAGCAAAAATGAAAGAAACCACATTCTTCTTCATTCCAGGCCACCACAGGTCTAAGCAATTTGAAGGTTTTCAGGATTCCAGGATGTCCTGCTACTTTAGAAGTATGACACTCAGTCAAGACTGCTTTCCTGAGGTAAAGTGGAACAAATAAGAGGTGTGCCAAAGTATTTGCAGGGGCTTGATCCTGGAAACATTGGAGTGAAGACTGAAGGTCCTGAGTGATTCCAACAATGATGTTTTGATCCGGAATGATAGGCACGGGAACAGAAGGACTCTCTTGCAGTGATTGGAAGCTGCGTGAGAGCGCATCTGTTTTGATATCTGTTGAGCCAGGTCTATACGTGATCAGAAATTGGAATCGGGTGAAGAACAGGGCCCATCGGGCTTGCCTGCAATTCAGTCTTTTAGCGGATTGAATGTAAATGAGGTTTTTGTGGTCTGTGTATACAGTGATCTGGTGGGTAGAACCCTCAAGCCAGTGTGTCACACGCCGGTCCCATAGCTAGGTGCCGGTGCTGTGACTTTCCCTTCAAGAACCATGATTGTGCTTGCTTCTGCTTCAGAGACATTACTTTTCTACAGGTGTTCCTTGCTACCTGGATTTGGACCTCCTCCCGAATCTTATTGGTTCTAGATTTTGTGTTTTGGATCCGGATTTTCTCGATGTTTTGGGTTCGGATTTGTTTCGCAAAACACCTGCCGAAAGGTTTTGGTTCGGATTTAAGGTTTTGGATTCGGATTTTTTTTGAAAAAAGCATAAAAAGTTAAAAAATCAAGTTTTTGGGCTTATTTTCACTCCTACGCTATTATTGACCTCAATAACATTCAATAACAGGCATTTCCACTAATTTACCGTGTATTCTGAACACCTCACAATATAGTTATTAGTCCAAAACGTTGCAACGAGCTATCTTTCTGGACTGCGTAGTGGAGTGGTCCCCACAATATAATAAGAAAACCATCAACTGGTCTTAATCGCACAAAAACATGTACCTGGACTGCATAGAGGAGTGGGTCACCACGATATAAATTAAAAACCCTGAACTTGTATGATTCGCACCAATAATGTACCTGGACTGCGTAGAGGAGTGGGTCACCACAATATATATAATAAGAAAACCATCAACTGGTATGAATCGCACTGAATAATGTACCTGGACTGCGTAGAGGAGTGGGTCACCACAATATAAATTAAAAACCCTGAACTTGTATAATTCGCACCAATAATGTACCTGGACTGCGTAGAGGAGTGGGTCACCACAATATAAATTAAAAACCCTGAACTTGTATGATTCGCACCAATAATGTACCTGGACTGCGTAGAGGAGTGGGTCACCACAATATATATAATAAGAAAACCATCAACTGGTATGAATCCCACCGAATAATGTACCTCGACTGCGTAGAGGAGTGGGTCACCACAATATTATTAAAAAACCCTACACAGGTCTGAATTCCACCCAAAAAGTTTATGGACTGCGTAGTGTAGTGTTCCCCACAATATTATTTAAAATTTTTGCAGCAACAGTCAACGTTGTTTAATATCTGATACACCTCTATCTGGACTGCATAGTGGAGTGGCCCCGGTACCCAATTTGGTACCGGGGCCACAATACCTCCTCTAAACATGGTACAGACCATTCGTCATTGAGATCCCATCAAGTATGTTAAAGACAGACAGGGTCGAAGTGTTAATGGTTGACTTTGTAAACCAAAAAACTGTCCCTGTTGCACATAGTCGTGCAATGAAGACTGACTTTTTCATTTAAAGGCACCATCTTTCAAGTGTAGTGTTTGTAAGTCATATTATACTTTTGGTAAAATTGGTTTATTTTGTTCCTCTTTATGGTAACTACTAATAGAATTAAAGTATTAAATAGAAGCGGCAGTTCCTCTTTATGGGAATTAGTAATAGAATTAAAGTATTAAATAGAATTAAAGTATTAAATAGAGTGGTATAGAGTGGTAGTGTGGTATAGAGTGGTCCCCACAATATAATAATAAAACCCTCAACTGGTCTGAATTCCACCAAACAAGTATCTGGACTGCGTAGTGGGGTGGCCCCGGCACCCAATTTGATACCGGGGCCACAATAAAATAAATACACCCTAAACTGGTCTGAATTCCACCAAACAAGTATCTGGACTGCGTAGTGGGGTGGCCCCGGTACCCAATTTGATACCGGGGCCACAATAAAATAAATACACCCTCAACTGGTCTGAATTCCACCAAACAAGTATCTGGACTGCGTAGTGGGGTGGCCCCGGTACTCAATTTGATACCGGGGCCACAATACCTCCTCCAATTTCCAAGTGTAGTGTTTATAACATCTTAACTCTACACTAATTCTAGCACGTCAAAACCTCTTGTTTTAAATAATGACAGGGCATTTAACTTTTGATTTAATTTATTGAATTTGTTGGCATTTTCTTTTACTTTTTGAACATGGCAAACGACTGTTGAATGGTCACATAATGCCAAAAAAAAAGTTGCAAGATGGAATTGTCCTTGGGCCCTCCCACCCACCCTTATGTTGTTGAAATAGGACATGCACACTTTAACAAACCAATCATTTCAGCGACAGGGCCTACCAAACAATTGTGGCTGAAATGATTGGTTTGTTTGGGCCCCCACACCAATAAAACAATTCATCTCTCCCTGTACAAACTAAACAGGCTCTACTGAGGAAAGATGTCGTCCTCATCCTCAACCTCTGATTCCTCTCCCCCTACAGTGTGTACTTCCTCCTCCTCACACATTATCAATTCGTCCCCGCTGGACTCCACAACCACAGTCCCTCTGTACTGTCTGGAGGGCAGTGCTGTACTTCATTGAGGAATTGATTATTCATTTTTATAAACATCATTTTTTCATCGTTGTGAGGAAGCAACCTCCTTCGCCGCTCACTGACCAGGTTCCCCGCTGCACTAAAAACTCTTTCCGAGTACACACTGGAGGGGGGACAACTCAGTTAAAAAATAGAGCCAGTTTGTACAGGGGCTTCCAAACTGCCTTTTGGAGTTCTACCATGTCACTACCTCTAGTTAATTTAGATTGCAAGGCTTGTAAATATAAATACTTTGAAGATAAAAAAAAGCAGGCTGCACAGACTGTGGAGCTAGAAAGTGAAATTAAATGGACCACACTACTTTGGTGGCTATCTATGCCCCCCCCCCCCCCGCCCTACACTTGTAGTTGAATATAAAAAAAGCAGCCTGCATAGACTGTAGAACTAGAAATTCAAATATACCAAGAAATGGACAAAGGCAGTTTGGTATCTGTCTGCATCAGATCCCCTCTCCACTAGGAGTAAAATAGAAAACTATTCAGCCGTTATATAATCTAGAATATAAATAGAAATTGAGAAAGGCAATTTGGTATCTGTCTGCATCATAATCATCAACATCCTCCTCAGCGCCAGCTACATCAATATTCTCCTCCCGGTGTACAACATTCACACCTTTATTAGCCAAATCTGTAACTGGCCTGTGGGTGATCCTTCCAGCATATGCAGAGGGCGTGCTGCAAATGCTGGATGGAGTCATCTCTTCCCGTGCAGTGATGGGAAGGTCAGGGTTCACAACCAACAACACCCTTGGACTCGCCTTGGGGATTTGTGATGTCATCTGTTTAGAAGACAGAGTTCTTTGCTGTTTTGTTGTTGTTGCTGACAGCATAACTCTCTTAAATTTTTTGTAGGGGGGGAGGAGGGCTTAGATCCTTGGGTGAAGCTGGACCACTAGTCATGAACACGGGCCAGGGCCTAAGCCGTTCCTTGCCACTACGTGTCGTAAATGGCATATTGCCAACTTTACGTTTCTCCTCAGATGATTTTACATAGTAACATAGTAACATAGTTGATGAGGTTGAAAAAAGACACCAGTCCATCAAGTTCAACCTATTTTGGATCTCCTGCGATCCTGCACTTATATTTGAAATTAATCCAGAGTAGGCAACCGCCCATCTGTTTCAATTTTGAAAATCCCCCCAGACTCAATATTGCAATCCAATTTTACCCTATATCCACTACTATCCTTTATTTTAAAATAACGGTCGTATCCCTGGATACACCTTTCCGCTAAAAATTTGTCTAACCCTTTCTTAAACATATCTATTGAATCTGCCATCACAACCTTCCCTGGCAATGAATTCCATATCTTGACTGCCCTTACTGTAAAGAACCCCTTCCTTTGCTGGTTGTGAAATTTCCTCTCCTCTAACCTTAGGGGATGACCACGTGTCCTGTGTATGGTCCTTGGGGTAAAAAGTTCCCATGAAAGCTCTCTGTATTGACCCCTAATGTATTTGTACATAGTAATCATATCTCCCCTTAGATGCCTCTTTTCTAAAGTAAACATGCCTAAACTGGCTAACCTTTCCTCATAACTTAATGACTCCATACCCTTTATCAATTTTGTCGCCCTTCTCTGAACCCTTTCTAGTTCCAAATTATCTTTTTTATAGAGTGGTGCCCAGAACTGTACTGCATATTCAAGATGAGGTCTTACCAATGATTTATACAGTGGCAAAATTACACTGTCTTCCCTTGCATCTATGCCCCTTTTTATGCATGCCAATACTTTGTTTGCCCTTGCAGCTGCTGCTTGACATTGAGCACTATTGCTAAGTCTACTGTCTAAGAGCACTCCCAAATCCTTTTCCATTATAGATTCTCCCAAATTAATTCCATTTAATTTATAGATTGCGTTCTTGTTTTTGATCCCTGAATGCATAACCTTACATTTATCTGTGTTAAACCTCATATTCCATTTAGCCGCCCAATCCTCCAGTTTATTTAAGTATCTCTGTAGAGAAGCTACATCTTGCTCTGATTTTATTACCTTACAGAGTTTAGTGTCATCTGCAAAAATAGAAACTTTACTCTCTAAACCATCACCAAGGTCATTAATAAATATATTAAAAAGGAGTGGTCCCAGCACGGAACCTTGAGGTACTCCACTTAAGACCTTTGACCAATTAGAAAATGTTCCATTTATCACAACTCTCTGTTCCCTATTCTCTAACCAGTTTTCGATCCAAGTACAAATTTTGATTTCTAGACCCAGTTCCCTTATTTTGTAAACCAACCTCTTGTGTGGCACTGTATCAAAGGCCTTTGCAAAATCTAAGTAGACCACATCTACTGTCCTGCCCTGGTCTAAGTTCCCACTAACTTCCTCGTAGAAACTAATTAGATTAGTTTGACATGACCTATCCCTCACAAATCCATGTTGATTCCCACTAATAATTTTATTGCGTACCAAGTAATCCTGAATAATGTCCCTTAAAATACCTTCCAGTAGTTTCCCCACTATTGATGTTAGGCTTACAGATCTATAATTCTCTGGTTGTGATCTCGTCCCCTTTTTAAACAACGGCACCACATCTGCTATTCGCCAATCCCTTGGTACTGAGCCTGATGAGATTGAATCTCTGAAAATTAAGAATAGCGGTCTAGCTATTTCCGAGTTTAACTCTATAAGGACCCTTGGGTGTATGCCATCTGGACCTGGAGCTTTATTTATCTTAATATTCTTCAGTCGCCTTTGGACTTCTTCCTCTGACAACCAAGTATTAATTAATGGCATGGTTTCATTTCCATTTTTATGTATTACTCCTGCCATTTGTTCCTCCCTGGTAAATACTGAAGAAAAGAACGTGTTTAATATCTCTGCTTTTTCCTTAGTATCATTTATCAATTCACCCATCTCACTTCTTAGGGGTCCTATATTATCTTTTTTAATCCTTTTGCCATTTATATACTTAAAAAACTTTTTGGGGTTTGTCTTACTTTCTTTTGCAACGTGCCTTTCATTTTCTAATTTAGCCAATCTAATTTCCTTTTTGCATGTTTTATTACATTCCTTGTACCTATGGAAGGACTCCTCTGACCCTTCAGACTTAAACAATTTAAATGCACGCTTCTTCCTTTGCATTTCTTCCCTTACCTTTTTATTTAGCCACATTGGTTTAGACTTAATTCTTTTACATTTATTTCCCATAGGAATGAACTTATACGTGTATGTTTCCAACAACATTTTAAAGACAGCCCACATTTCTTCCATATTTTTTCCTTCAAAGGCTTTGTCCCAGTCTATGCTCTTTATAGACTCCTTTGGCATATTAAAATTTGCCTTTTTAAAGTCTAAAGTCCTAGTTGATCCCTTATACTGTTGTTTCTGGAAACTAATTTCAAATGAGACCATATTATGATCACTGTTTCCCAAGTGCTCCTTTACTTGAATATTTGATATTACGTCTACATTGTTTGTTATTACTAGGTCCAGTATAGTCCGGTTCCTAGTTGGTTCCTCAACTAATTGGGACATGTAATGGTCTTTTAGCGTGCTCAGAAACCTATTTCCCCTAGCTTTACCGCAGGTCTCAGTACTCCAATCAATGTCCGGATAATTAAAATCCCCCATAATTAATTAAGTTTAATTAATTTTAAGTTTCTCTTTTTGCTTTTTTTTGAGAACTTGGGCTTTTTGGATTTAACATGCCCTGTACTAGGAGATTGGGCATCGGGCTTGCCAGACGACGTTGATGGCATTTCATCGTCTATGTCATGACTAGTGGCAGCAGCTTCAGCATTAGGAGGAAGTGGGTCTTGATCTTTCCCTACTTTATGCTCCAAATTTTGGTTTTCCATTATATGTAGCACAAGAGAGCGTACCCCTAAGCCACACACACTCGGCAAAGCCTTTAAAAATTATATGCGGCACAGGAGAGTAGCACTGGACTTATACTGCTGAATCAGTGAACTTTGTAATAGCAGTACCACTGGACTTATACACTGCTGAATCAGTGAACTTTGTAATAGCAGTACCACTGGACTTATACACTGCTGAATCAGGGAACTGTGTAATAGCAGTACCACTGGACTTATACACTGCTGAATCAGTGAACTTTGTAATAGCCGTACCACTGAACTTATACACTGCTGAATCAGTGAACTTTGTAATAGCAGTACCACTGGACTTTTACTGCTGAATGTGTGAACTTGGTAATATTGCAGTACCAATGGGCTTATATACTGCTGGATTGGCTTTGCAAATTTGGTTATAATTATTTTTTTTTTTAATTTTATATTTTAATTTTTTTTATAACTTTTTTTTTATTTTTTAAAAACTTGGGAATAATGGGGAAATAACTATGCCCTTAGAAGCACAGAGCACAGGACACAGCACCACTGGACTGAACAGGACACAGCGCAGGACCCAGCAGCACTACTGAACTCAGCAGGACAGAGCACAGGACACAGCACCACTGGACTGATACTGCAGAATGTGTGAACTTTGTAATATTGCAGAACCACTGGACTTTTACTGCTGAATGTGTGAACTTGGTAATATTGCAGTACCAATGGGCTTATACTGCAGGATTGGTTGTGCAAATTTTGTTGTAATTAAAAAAAAATGTAATTAGTTTTTTGTATTTTTTTTAAATAACTATTTTTTTATTTTTTTAAACACTTTGGAATATTGGGGAAATAACTATGCCCTTAGAAGCACAGAGCACAGGGCACAGCACCACTGGACTGAACAGGACACAGCACAGGACCCAGCAGCACCACTGACCTCAGAAGGACAGAGCACAGGACACAGCACCACTGGACTGAGCACAGCACAGCACAGCACAGAACTTAACTGAACAGCACAGAACTTAACTGAACAGCACGAGATATAGCAGGACAGAGGACCACCTAACACACCCTCCATCTACCCTGATCAATGCCCGAGTGAAGATGGCGGCGACTAGCGGGGAATTTATAGGATCCGAGTATCGCGAGATCTGACAACGGGATTATGAGTCAGAGCCTCAGTTTCAGATTTGAATTTGGCGCCAATACCCGGATCTGTCTCGGATCCGACTCGGATCGGCAACGTTCGGGTGGGCTCGGATTTCATAAATCCGAGTGCGCTCATCTCTAGTTCTAGAGTACTATTTTAACCTCCCATGATTATGGACTCATTGCCTGTTCTTCGTGTTACTCACGCTGCAGTGAAATCTGGCTGTATTCCTTGATCTTCTGTTTGTCTGTTACCTGCTCGCTGGACTATACTTGCTGCCGAAGTTACCTGTCATCTTTTATTCCTGGTCGGCTCAGCTGTACTCCTCACTGCTGTTCATCTGCAAGCTGAAGTTCCTCTCTGCTGTTCATCTGCACGCTGAACTACTTTGTGAGTTGTTTGCTACACCTGTGCCTAATCTATTGGCTCAAGTTCATCTCTATCTGGCTGGCTATATTGCTACATTTCGCTGATAGAGCTACTATCAAATTACCTGTCACCTGTAGTTCCACTTCTGGCACGGCTTATCATCACTCTGCTGTTTACCTGTTTGCTGGACTGTTATTGCGAACTGCTTATTGTGCCGGTGGCTATATCCTCAGCTGCCTCATACTACAGTGAACTCACCTTGCACCTGATTCTGGAACACCTGTTACCTGTAGTTCCACGCACGGTTCAGATACTCCTCACCTCGCTGCTACTTCTAGGCAACATCTTGCTGCATGTGTCTGTGTACATCCAAGTCCTTGGAAGTTGTTTAACGCTTACTGCTCTGTTAGATAAGAATCCCCGTGATACCAGTAACCACCTGCTAAGTTGAATCATCTCTAATCTCGGATCAGCCAAGTTCTATATACTACTCTGTTTGGACTTTAGCTGTACCAGTGATTCATATTCATCTGCTGTGTGTTTTCTTATTGGATCCAAGTATTCTTATTCATCACCTCTGCATTGAACTGTTGTATTGCTCATCTCATGCTGTTGCCAAGGGTTACCAACTATGAAGTAGCATCTGTGATTTGTTTCTGCAATCTGACTAACTGTCGTGTGTTCAGCTCTGCCGATATATATATTTATATTTGTATTCCTGTTGTACCATCAGTCAATATACTACTTTACAGCACTACTATTATCTCCTGTGTTATTATTATCAATGATGCTTATGAGCCATGAACTTTTAAACCTGTGAATACCACCACTCTGCATGTCATCGTGTTCTATCTCCACCATCCTCTACTAATACTAATCTATAGTAGAGGCAAGGGATCCACTAAAATTGTTCAGAGCCGTGACAGTAAGAACAGGTCCTAATGTCTGATGCCCCGGTGGAGCCTTCTGCGAAGGATATGCTACAGCATCTAGTTGCTCGAGTTGAACAGCAAGATAGTACACAGCGTCAATTGTTACAATGTCTTCAGGCACTTGCTGTTCATCTGGATACGCTTCAAACAAATTTACCAGCTGTGCCAGTTTCTCCTCCTGAGCAACTTTCGGGACATCAGGCCTCCCTTGTGACTTCTTCTACTCTCAGGTTACCTGCTCCGGCCAAGTTTGATGGGGACCCTAAAATGTGTCGTGGCTTTCTCAATCAGTGTTCAATTCAGTTTGCGCTTCAATCGCAAAATTTTCACACTGAGATATCCAAAGTGGCATACGCGTTCTCCTTACTAAATGGCCAAGCCTTAGCCTGGGCTTCCCCACTGTGGGAGAGGGATGATCCGCTTCTCTCTAATTATGCATCTTTTCTGTTGACGTTCCGTCGGATTTTTGATGAACCTGGTTGACTCTCCTCCGCCTCCATGGCGATACTCCGTTTACGCCAAGGGATTCACTCAGTGGCACAATATGTCATTGAATTCCACACTTTATCCTCTGAATTGTCTTGGAATGATGAAGCATTGGTGGCTGCTTTCTGGCAGGGGTTATCTGACCGCATAAAAGACGCATTAGCCCCCCATGAACTTCCTAATACCTTGGATGCCATTATATCATTATGTAATAAAGTGGACTTACGCTTCAGAGAGAGAACAGTGGAGAAGGGGGTGGCTCGTCGCCTAGTCCATGGGCCCGTGCCACATCCTGTCTCATATTCTTCTATAATTGATGAACCTATGCAAATTGGGAGATCTCGGTTGACCCCTGAGGGACGTGACTGCAGACGTTGAGACAAGTTATGTATCTATTGTGGTCACTTCTTAAATACTTGTTACAAGAGGTCAGGAAACGCCAAACCCTGATCTGTTCTGGGGAGGTCAGATTGGGGCTTGAGAAAACCTCCTCTTCTGCTGCTTGTTCTATTCCAGTTTCTCTGCTGTATGACTCTAAGAGACACTCTACCCAAGCTTTAATCGATTCTGGTGCTGCTGGAAACTTTATTTCGCAAGGTTTAGATACCCAATGGACTATTCCATTTGTTTTGTTAGAAAATCCTGTCGTCATCACAGCCATTGATGGATCTCAGCTTTCCAAAGGTGTAATTCGTACCCGGACTAGCCACTTCTTCTCAATATAGGAGCATTACATTCTGAAAGTATCTCTTTCTTAATATTGCCTTATACCACATCGCCAGTCATCCTGGGCCTCCCATGGCTTCAACTCCACTCTCCACAACTAGACTGGAGTATGTCTGAGATTCTATCCTGGGGTTCTCAGTGCCATTCAGAATGTTTACTCAAAGTAAGACCACTCCGTTCTTCCAAGATCATTGTACCGTCAGATTCTTCTATGTTACCTCCTCAATATCAATCATTTGCTGATGTCTTTGATAAAGTTCGTGCAGAGACTCTTCCACCTCATCGTCCATGAGATTGCCCCATAGAATTAATACCTGATAAAATTCCACCTAGAGGTCGGGTTTACCCTCTCTCTCAACCAGAGACTGAAGCCATGTCCGTTTATGTTAAGGAGAACCTCCAAAGAGGCTTTATCAGACCTTCTGTTTCCCCGGCTGGGGATGGCTTCTTTTTTGTAAATAAAAAAGACGGCTCTCTTCGCCCCTGTATTGACTATCGTGGGATTAATTTGGTAACCATCAAAAATCGCTATCCCATCCCTCTGATTATTGAATTATTTGACCGAATCAAAAGAGCTAACATCTTTATGAAACTGGACCTCAGAGGTGCCTATAACTTAATTCGTATTCGGTCCGGAGATGAGTGGAAAACCGCTTTTAATACCCGCGATGGCCATTACGAATATTTGGTGATGCCATTTGGTCTTTGTAATGCCCCAGTCATTTTTCAAAGTTTTATTAATGAGACATTCCGGGATCTTCTCTACTCCTACGTTGTTGTATATCTAGACGATATTCTCATTTTCTCTAAGACTCTGGATACTCATAGGAAGCATGTGGCCGAAGTACTAACCAGACTCCGCAGGAACCATCTTTACTGTAAATTGGAGAAATGTTCTTTTGAAGCAGCTGCCATGCCTTTCCTAGGTTTCATTATTTCCGGATCGGGTCTGCAGATGGATCCAGAAAAGGTTCAGTCCATTCTAGATTGGCCACTCCTAGCTATACTCAAAGCCATTCAACGCTTCTTAGGCTTTGCAAATTACTACCGACAGTTTATCTTAAATTACTCCAGCATTGTGGCTCCTATTACAGCCCTCACCAAGAAAGGGGCCAATCCAAAAAAGTGGCCAGTGGAGGCCCTAGAGGCTTTCTCTCACCTCAAGGAGGCCTTTTCTTCAGCACCCATTCTCCAACAACCAAACCTCTCGCAACCATTCTTTTTGGAAGTAGATGCATCAGCAGTTGGTGTTGGAGCAGTCCTCTCCCAACGGTCATCTATCAACCGCCTGTTACCATGTGCGTTTTTCTCTCGAAATTTTTTACCAGCAGAACAAAATTACACCATTGGAGATAAAGAGTTATTGGCGATGAAGTTGGCATTATCTGAATGGTGATATCTCTTGGAAGGAGCTCAACATGCAGTAACAATTTTTACTGACCATAAAAATCTGCTATATCTACAAACGGCACAATGTCTCAACCCTCGGCAAGCTCGATGGTCCCTCTTTTTCTCTCGTTTTAATCTCCATGTCACCTTTAAACCTGGACATTTGAATAAAAGAGCGGATGCCCTGTCTCGAGCTTTTGATACTTTAGCAGATTCAGATCCTTCTATTAATCATCCCATCTTGGATCCTAGGTGCTTGTTGGCCTCTACTGTGTCTCAATCTCCTCCTCCTGGTAAATCTTTAGTTCCTAAAACACTCCGGAAAACATTATTACGTTGGTACCATGCTTCTAAAATTTCTGCCCATGCAGGATTTCTGAAGACCTACGAGTTAGTATCCCACTCTTATTGGTGGCCATCTATTTGGGTTGATGTTAAGGACTTCGTGGCTTCCTGTGATGTCTGTGCCCAGCACAAATCTTCTCGTCTGGCTCCTATGGGACCCCTGTTGCCTCTTTCTATACCCTCCAGGCCATGGACTCACATCAGCATGGATTTCATAACCGATCTCCCTTCCAGTAGGGGTCACAATACAGTTTTGGTCGTGGTGGATCGCTTTTCAAAGATGGCTCATTTCGTACCACTAGTGGGCCTGCCTTCTTCCTCAATCTTGGCCCAAAACTTTATTCAAGAGATTTTTCGATTGCATGGGTGCCCTCAGGAGATTGTTTCTGACAGAAGAGTACAATTTACTTCTAAATTCTGGCGAGCGTTATGTAAGGCCTTAGAAGTCCAGCTTAACTTTTCATCCGGATATCATCCACAATCTACTGGGCAGACAGAGAGAGTGAATCAAGACCTTGAGACTTTTATTCGTATGTTCTCTTCTGGTTCACAGGATAACTGGATGGATCTCCTGCCATGGGCAGAGTTTGCTCATAATAAATCTACTTCTTCTAATCCATTTTTAATTGTATATGGCTTACATCCTAGTTTGCCCAAGTTTTCAGCCCTCCCTCCCACCCATGTTCCTGCAGCTACAGAACTCATTTGGAACTTTTCTTCTACTTGGAGCCAAGTCATATCCCAGCTCAAGAAGACTTCTGCTCGCTATAAGACAGCAGCAGGCAAGAAACGCAGGGCCGTACCTGCTCTTAAAGTAGGTGACAGTGTCTGGTTGTCCACCCGACACATTCGTCTTAAAGTTCATTCAATGAAGTTCGCTCCTCGATTCATCAGTCCGTATACAATTTTGAAAGTTATCAACCCAGTGTCCTTCAAATTAAAGCTCCAGCCTTACTTCATATTTCAAATTCCTTCCACATTTCTCTGTTGAAACCAGTAATTATTAATTGTTTCTCATCTACAACATCTCCTTCAACAGTACCAGAATTCTCTAAACAGGAGGACTTTGAGATCACTCAAATTCTAGATTCGAAAGTGGTTCGAGGAGGGATTAAATATTTAGTGGATTGGAAGGGGTTGGGTAAATTGGGTAAATGTCTCTGACATTAATGCTCCTGCATTATTACGCAAGTTCCATATCAAGTTCCCACAGAAAGTCATCGCTAAGTGTCCAGTGGCCACTTTTAAAAGGGGGGGTACTGTCACACGCCGGTCCCATAGCTAGGTGCCGGCGCTGTGACTTTCCCTTTAAGAATCATGATTCTGCTTGCTTCTGCTTCAGAGACATTACTTTTATACAGGTGTTCCTTGCTACCTTGATTTGGACCTCCTCCCGAATCTTATTGGTTTTTGAGAACTATTTTAACCTCCCATGATTATGGACTCATTGCCTGTTCTTCGTGTTACTCACGCTGCAGTGGGATCTGGCTGTATTCCTTGACCTTCTGTTTGTCCGTTAACTGCTCGCTGGACTATACTTGCTGCCGAAGTTATCTGTCATTTTTTATTCCTGGTCGGCTCAGCTGTACTCCTCGCTGCTGTTCATCTGCAAGCTGAAGTTCCTCTCTGCTGTTCATCTGCACGCTGAACTACTTCGTGAGTTGTTTGCTACACCTGTGCCTAATCTATTGGCTCAAGTTCATCTCTATCTGGCTGGCTATATTGCTACATCTCGCTGATAGAGCTACTATCAAGTTACCTGTCACCTTTAGTTCCACTTCTGGCACGGCTTATCATCACTCTGCTGTTTACCTGTTTGCTGGACTGTTATTGTGAACTGCTTGTTGTGCCGGTGGCTATTTCTTCAGCTCTAGTTGCGTGCTTCTGTTCAGCTGCCTCATACTACAGTGAACTCACCTTGCACCTGAGACTGGAACACCTGTTACCTGTAGTTCCACGCACGGTTCAGATACTCCTCACCTGCTACTTATAGCATCTTGCTGCATGTGTCTGTGTACATCCAAGTCCTTGGAAGTTGTTTAACGCTTACTGCTCTGTTAGATAAGAATCACCGTGTTACCAGTAACCACCTGTTAAGTTGAATCATCTCTATTCTCGGATCAGCCAAGTTCTATATACTACTCTGTTTGGACTTTAGCTGTACCAGTGATTCACATTCATCTGCTGTGTGTTTTCTTATTAGATCCAAGTGTTCTTATTCATCACCTCTGCGTTGAACTGTTGTATTGCTCATCTCATGCTGTTGCCAAGGATTACCAACTATGAAGTAGCATCTGTGATTTGTTTCTGCAATCTGACCAACTGCCGTGTGTTCAGCTCTGCCGATATATATATTTATATTTTTATTCCTGTTGTACCATCAGTCAATATACTACTTTACAGCACTACTATTATCTCCTGTGTTATTATTATCAATGATGCTTATGAGCCATGAACTTTTAAACCTGTGAATACCATCACTCTGGATGTCATTGTATTCTATCTCCACCATCCTCTGCTAATACTAATCTATAGTAGAGGCAAGGGATCCACTAAAATTGTTCAGAGCCATGACACAGTGTCTCTAGTCAACGAATGCCCACTTGAGGGCTAACAACTCCCGATTGCCCACGTCTAAGTTGATCTCAGCCAGGGAGAATTTTCGAGAAAGATAGGCACACAGATGAAGTTTATTATCGTCTGGCGGGACCTTGGACAGCACGGCACCAACCCCAATATCAGAAGCGTTCACCTCAACAAAGTATGGTAGCTTCGGGTCAGGCTGACGAAGAACATGAGCCGAGGAAAATACACGTTTCAAGGTCTCAAAAGCTTTGATTGCTTGAGGGGTCCAATTTTTTGGTTCTTCTCTTTTCCGTTTAAGAGCTGTGATAGGAACCACTATGATGGAGAAAGAGTTAATAAAATGCCTATAGTAGTTTGCAAAACCTAGAAAGCGTTGTACTGCCTTTAGACTTGAAGGTTGAACCCACTCCAAAACAGCCTGCACCTTACTGGGATCCATAGCGAAGCCGGAGAGAGATATAACATAACCCAGGAAGGCGATCTTGGTGACACAGAACTCACACTTATTTAGCTTTGCAAAGAATTGATTTTCTCGCAATTTCTGGAGAACCTTCTTGATGTGGATGATGTGCTCCTCACAGGACGAGGAATACACAAGGATGTCGTCCAGGTAGACGACCACGAACTTCCCCAGAAATTCTCGGAGCACGTCATTAATAAGGTCTTGGAAGACTGCTGGGGCATTACAAAGCCCGAAAGGCATTCATAGTGACCAGCCAGAGTATTGAAAGCTGACTACCATTCGTCTCCAGGACGTATACAGATCAAGTTATAAGCACCTCTTAAGTCGTTTTAAGAAAATATCTGGGCTTCTCGTACTTGATCGAATAACCCGGAAATTAGGGGGAGCGGGTACAAGTTCTTGATAGTTATGGCATTTAACCCTCTGTAATCTATGCATGGCCGCAGGGTACCATCCTTTTTGGCCACAAAAAAGAATCCAGCTCCCAAGGGTAACTTGAATGGCCTAATAAAGCCGTTTTGTAAACTCTCTGTAACGTATACATCCATGGCTTTAGTTTCCACTGGGGACAAAGAGTAGAGTCTACTTTTAGGTAAAATAACTTCAGGCAAGAGGTCGATACCACAATCGTAGTAACGATGTGGAGGTAGAGAGTCTGCCTTTTTCTTGGAGAATACATCAGAAAATTCACTTAGGAAGTTGGGCAGCAGAGAATCCACAGGCTGAGTAAGACGTAGAGGAAGGGTGAGACAAGAGGCAGAACATGAGGAACTCCAACAAAGAATCTCCCCTTGCTTCCAGTCTATAACAGGGTTATGAGTAGATAAACACGGGTGTCCCAAGACCAAAGGGACAGATGCACAACTAATCAAATAGAATGATATCAGCGCTGTTTGAAGCGCCCCAATAGTAAGAGAGCATGGAGGAGTGTATGAGCTCCCGTCAGAGGATTTCCATCTAGCCCGCAGGCGGTGACGACATTCTCCATCTCAAGCAACGGAATGTGAAACTGTTTAGCGACATCAATGTCAAGGTAGTTACCTGCTGCACCACTGTCCAGAAAAGCCTTGAGTGGGATACTTTCATTCTGGAATGTCAGAGTTGCAGGAACTAAAAGAGAATTTTGTGAAGAGACCAGCTGGATACCTTAATGCACCTCTTCAGTCTTGTTTAGGCCTGGTCTTTTCCCGACATTCTTGGGCAGGTCTGAATAAAGTGTCCTTTGAGACTACAATAAATACAGAGACCATGCCTCTGTCTTCTAGATCTTTCCTCGTGGGACAAAAGAAGGTTACCAATTTGCATAGGTTCCATTAGATCTGGAGTTCTGGGAAGAAATATATCAGAGGAAGCGGAGGACCTGTGATCCTTTTCCATTCATCTTTCTCTTAAGCGTCGGTCGATCCTGATGGCCACTCTCATGAAGTCCTCAAAAGTCTCTGGGACAGGATAATGGACAAGTGGGTCCTTGAGAGGTTCTGACAGGCCTAACTGAAACTGGTGTCTGAGTACCGGATCATTCCACAACGTTTCGATTGACCACCGATGAAATTCAGCACAATATATCTCAGCCAACCGAGCCCCTTGTTTTAATGACCGTAGGTGTGCTTCTGCTGATGCCACTCGGTCAGGGTCATCGCACAAAGGTCCCAGAGCCTCAAAAAACAAATCCACTGAAGTAAGACAGGAATGTTCTGGTTTGAGGCTGAAGGCCCAGGACTGCGGATCTGCCTGGAGAAGGGATATAACAATACCAACGCATTGAATCTCAGATCCTGAAGTGGTAAGTCTAAGTTTAAAGTACAACTTGCAGCCCTCCTTGAAGTTCCAGAATATCTTACGGTCTCCTGAAAAGCGGTCTGGCAAGTTGTGGCATGGTTCTAGAGGAAAGTCCCTGAGGATAAAGGGGTTTCGGACAATGCCCTCCTGAGCAGTGACCCGAATGGAAAGTTCCTGTAGGGATTGAGTCAAATTTTGGATGTGCGTATTTAAGAACTGGGCCGTAGCCTGATGTCCAGGATCCATTATATTTTCCTAGGTACGGTCTGGGTATGAGGTTTTGGCTGGTAATAATGTTAGGAACCCCTCAGCCAATACAGCAAAACCTGGAGTCTGCTCCGAACGTCTGGTGTTCACTGTTGACTCTAGTGGTGGGAACAGACTTGGCTGCAGACAAACAGATGGTCGTGAGATATGCACTGGCTGGGGAGAACCCAGGAATAAAGTTGACGAGGCCGTAGAGTAGGAAGTCAAGGAGGGAGTCCGGTGAGACACCAAGTGGATGGTGTAAAGACTGATATATCACTCTTGGCCACTGGAATAAATAAGGAACAGTTGATAGAGAAGTCCCCTGATACACAGCGACTTATGTACCGGTGCTTGTCGTCCGGAAAGGAACAGAACCTGCAGTGATAGGTAAAGATTAGAAACTAACGTAGGCAGTAGACAAGGGTAACTACAACCCACAGTACCGGTGAGAGTCCGGAGATTGGAGGAAAACAGTTCCTAGGCGGTTGCCAGGGGTAACTACAATGTAGGCACACAGTGATATAAGTAAACAGTCATTTGTACCTGTGGCAAGGTTGAGTCCGGAGCCAAAGGCAGATTGTAGAATCGACAAGGGAATAGCATCTATCTATCTAGTTACTCTGACAGAGAGCCCGGCGAGTCATAACAGGCTGTCCCTTGGAAATCATGTCAGACCGAAGCCTTCAATTTACCTCCCGATTTTGGAGATCTCTTTGCAAAATACTTAACATCCAACTCAATTTCTCTATGGCCTACCACCCACAATCAAACGGTCAGACGTAGAGAGTAAACCAGGACCTGGAGACTTTCATCAGAATTTACTCCTCAGCTACCCAGGATAATTGGTCCGACCTGCTACTGTGGGCGGAATTCTCTCACAATAACCTTTATCACAAGTCAACTTTTTCTGCCGCATTCTTTATTGTTTATGGTTATCATCCAAATCTTCCCAGATTTGCTGACCTCCCACCCACCCAAGTGCCGGCAGTTGATAATCTATATCAAAATTTCTGTTCCATTTGAACCCGAACCCTCAAGTATCTCAAACAATCCTCCTCCCGATACAAACATTTTGCTGACAGGAAATGTTGTGCCATTGCTCCGCTGAAGATAGGCGATAAGGTTAGGCTGTCCATGAGAAATATCCGCCTCGGGGTACCATGCATGAAATTAGCACCTTGGTTCATCGGTCCCTTTAAAATCCTTCGGATCATTAATTCTGCATCAGTTAAACTCAACCTTCCTACTTCCCTTCGCATCTCAGATAACTTTCATGTGTCCCTACTGAAACCTCTTATTGTCAAACGGTGTTCTTCCAACAGAATGCCTCCATCTCCTCTCCGCTCACCATTCACATGCTGATGAATTCAAATCAAACAGATTGTAGATTGGGAAGGATTCGATCCTGAGGAACACACTTGGATTGATTCTTCTGATGTTAACTTTTGTCATTTATTAAATTAAATCTCCATGAGCCCTCCTTGCAAGATGATTTCATTTAAAATCCCAGGAAATCTTGTCTTAGGTGTCCAGTGTCCACCTTTAAAAGGGGGGGTACTGTCACCGCTCAGACCCACTGATCAGACAGGCATTTACTTACCTCTCTCTCCCCGACTGCTCTCCTCAGGACGAACGCTGCGGTCTTCAATGCGGCCGCTATCTTGCCAGGTTCTGAGCATGTGCGGACCCAGCGTTTTCATTCATTCAGGTTCCAGACACCAATCAGGTGCAGATCCACTATAAAAGGCACGTCCTGCATTAGATGAATGCCAGATCTTCAGGTCTCTCCTCCTGGTTAGAAGTATTCAAGTCCTGGTTCCTGTTTCTCTTGATACCCTGTTGTACAGTCTCCAGTACCTTATTGCTTGTTCAGCTACCATCTCGACAGGACCTCTACAACAGCCACTGCTGCAGAACATTTTCTCTGCTTTGTTCCTAGCTCATTGGCGCTTTCTAGCTCCACAGGACTTCCTTAGCAGTCTCTGCTGCAGAACATCTCCTCCCACTCTTCAGTTCCTCTGTATACTAGGCTCTCCTTCAGGTTTCGCCCATTACCCTCTGAGAGGACCGCGACCTGCGGTTAGGGAGCTGCTAATTCCATACTCTCTTGCGGGTGTCCCTGGTGAAAACCTCCCTCTCCCTTTAGACTCCGCAGCTCAAGGAGGGTGGTGCTAAAACTGGGCAAACACTTTGGGCACTCCTAGACCTCCAAATTGTGACAAAGAGTTAGTGATGGAATCATGTGTAACGCTATACAGTAATCATTTCCAAGTCACGAGTGGGCAAAGTGCGGTTTGTGAATGTTAACAGTAGTTAAGAAAGGTTTCCTGACAAAATAGAGGTGATATATTGTTTGTTTGTGTGAATATATGGTGAGATATTAAATCAGGGAGTGGCTAGAGGTGGCTTTTCCTGACAGTTAGTATAGAAGGATAAAGAAGAGGGATGGAAGTTGACAGGATTAGATGATGGAAGGGTAGGCTAACCTGAACAAATGGGTTTTGAGGGAGCGTTTAAAGTTTGACAGGCTAGGGGAAAGCTTGATAGACTGGGGAAGATCATTCCAGTGTAGGGTGGCAGCATGGGAGAAGTCTTGAATGTGGGAATGAGAGTTGGTGACCAGATGGAAGATGAGGCAGAGGGCAAGAATGAGTATGAGTGGAGATGATGTTGGAGAGATATGGAGCAGTTGCTTTATAGGTAAGGGTGAGGAGTTTAAAGAGGATTCTGAAACAGACGGAGAGCCAAGTAGAGCTTGACAGAGAGGGGAGGCGGATGAGGACCGGCGTGAGAGGTAGATAAGTTGGGCTGCAGCATTTAGTATGAACTGAAGATAAGTGAGATGGGTATGGGGGAGGCCAATGAGGAGCAAGTTGCAGGAATCAAGCTGGGAGATGATCAGAGAGTGGATGAGAGTTTTGGTGGCCTCAGAGGAGAGAAAGGGTCTGATCCAGGTTATATTGCGGACATGGAAGCAGCAGGATTGGGCAAGGGATTGAATGTGAGGGGTGAAAGAGTGGGAGGAGTCAAAGGTGAACCCCAGACATTGAATTTGGGGTGAGGAGGTATCCTGGCATCCTTTATCTATTCCTATTCAGCTTATTCTGGTTTCCAGCACTATTTGCCTCTCAGCAATCCTGGTATTGTGTATCCTTTCCTACTTAGCAGATCCTGGTATCCAGCGCTATATGAGTCTCTGCTAATCCTGGTATACTGTATCCATTGTTATTCAAGTTATCCTTGTTTCCATGCCTTCGTATTCTGGTCTCCCTTTGTTGGTTAACATTTTTTTCTTCTGTCAGTCTCACCTTTTACCCAGCTGGAGAACTGTGACCTATGTGGTGTAAAGACCAAATCTCCCTTGGGGGTCCCTGGTAAAAACCTTGACTGCATTAGACTCTGCACCTCTGTGGAGGGTGGAGCTAAACCAGGCAGATTGTAAAGAATACCCCATTCCTTTGTGCTTCCTGATAGTGCAGATTGTAAAGAATGTCACAGCTCTTGTGTGTTTCATGATACACTGTACATTTGGGACAGTATCAACAGAAGTCTCTGCCTGTTAAATCACCCTTCACTCGCTTTCATCACATAATAGGCAATGGTTGAAGTTAACGATGAGCGGGCTCGGATTATCGCAATCAAAGCCCACCCGAACAGTGCGGATCCGAGCACTGTTCGGGTATTTCTGCCACTGAGAAACACTGAAAACGAGGCTATGAGTCCAAATCCCGCCGTCGGATCTTGCGATACTCGGATTCTATAAATTCCCCGCTTGCCGCCGCCATCTTCACTCGGGCATTGATCAGGGAAGCAGGAGGTTGGGTTTTGTTAATGGTGCTGTGTCCTGTGCTCTGTCCTGCTGAGTCCAGTGGTGCTTTGTCCTGTGCTCTGTCCTGCTGAGTCCAGTGGTGCTTTGTCCTGTGCTCTGTCCTGCTGAGTCCAGTGGTGCTTTGTCCAGTGCTCTGTCCTGCTGAGTCCAATGGTGCTGTGTCCTGTGCTCTGTCCTGCTAA
The DNA here is from genome assembly GCF_038048845.1 of Mixophyes fleayi. Taxonomy (NCBI): domain Eukaryota; kingdom Metazoa; phylum Chordata; class Amphibia; order Anura; family Limnodynastidae; genus Mixophyes; species Mixophyes fleayi. The sequence goes on from NC_134412.1 coordinate 43,813,082, forward strand.
GTCCATTGGTATAAAAAAATTATAACAACAATTATAAAAAAAATTAAAAAAAATGATAAATTTTTTTTATAAAGTATAAAAAAATTAGTACTGCAATATCTAACTAAGTTCACTGTTCCTGGAGCAAAAAGGAATTTCTACTGCAATATCTAACTACGTTCACTGTTCCTGCAGTAAAAAGGAATTTCTACTGCAATATCTAACTACGTTCACTGTTCCTGCAGTAAAAAGGAATTTCTACTGCAATATCTAACTACGTTCACTGTTCCTGCAGTAAAAAGGAATTTCTACTGCAATATCTAACTAAGTTCACTGTTCCTGCAGTAAAAAGGAATTTCTAGTGCAATATCAAACTACGTTCACTGTTCCTGCAGTAAAAAGGAATTCCTACTGCAATATCTAACTACGTTCACTGTTCCTGCAGTAAAAAGGAATTTCTACTGCAATATCTAACTACGTTCACTGTTCCTGCAGTAAAAAGGAATTTCTACTGCAATATTTAACTACGTTCACTGTTCATGCAGTATAAAAAAATTAGTACTGCAATACAACGTGTGCTGCATATAATGGAGTACATAAATTTGGAGGATAAAGTAGGGTAAGATCAAGAACCACTTCCTCCTAATGCTGAAGCTGCTGCCACTAGTCATGACATAGACGATGAAATGCCATCAACGTCGTCTGCCAAGGCCGATGCCCAATCTCCTAATAGAGGGCATGTAAAATCCAAAAAGCCAAAGTTCACTAAAATTAGCAAAAAAAGAAAATTAAAATCATCTGAGGAGAAAGGTAAACTTGCCAATATGCCATTTACGACACGGAGTGGCAAGGAACGGCTTAGGCCCTGGCCCGTGTTCATGACTAGTGGTTCAGCTTCACCCAAGGATCTAAGCCCTCCTCCTCCTCCCCCTCTAAAAAATTTAAGAGAGTTAAGCTGTCATCAACAACACAGCAAACAACTCTGCCTTCTAAAGAGATGTCATCACAAATCCCCAAGGCGAGTCCAAGGGTGTTGGTGGTTGCGAAGCCTGACCTTCCCATCACTGCACGGGAAGAGGTGGCTCCTTCCACCATTTGCAGCACGTCTTCTGCATATGCTAGAAGGATCACCCACAGTCCAGTTACAGATTTGGCTAATGAAGGTGTCAATGTTGTACACCGGGAGGAGGATATTGATGTAGCTGGCGCTGAGGAGGAACTTGACGAGGAGGATGCTGATGTGGTTATCTTAAATGAGGCACCAGAGGGGGAAACAGTTGTTGTCCATGGGATGAAAAAGCCCATAGTCATGCCTGGGCAGAAGACCAAAAACTCCACCTCTTCGGTCTGGAATTATTTCTATCCCAATCTGTACAGCAAATGTATGGCCATATGTACCTTATGTAAAGCTCAAATAAGCAGGGGTAAGGATCTTGGCCATCTAGGGACATCCTCCCTTATACGTCACCTGAAGAACCTTCATAATTCAGTGTTTAGTTCAGGAACTGTGGCTAGGACCGTCAGCAGTCCAGGGACACCTAAATCCCTTGGTCCTGTTGTATCCACACCAGCAACACCCTCCTCATCAATTTCCTCCTTCGATCTCGATTGTAGATAGTCCTGCAGGCCATGTCACCGGAATGACTGAGTCCTCTTCAATCCTGGATTCTTCCGGAGGATCCTGAAGCGCTACGCCTACTACTGCCGCTGTTGTTGCTGCTGGTAGTCGGTCAACTTCCCAGAGGGGAAGTCGTAAGACCGCTACATCTTTCACTAAACAGTTGACCTTACAACAGTCGTTTGCCATGAGCACGAAGTACGACAGTAGTCATCCTTTGGCAAAGCGGATAACTGCGGCCTTAACAGCTATATTGGTGTTAGACGTGCGTCCGGTGTCCGCCATCAGTGGAGTGGGATTTAGACGGTTGATGGAGGTATTGTGTCCCCGGTACCAAATCCCGTCGAGATTCCACTTCACTAGGCAGGCGATACCCGGGATGTACAGAGAAGTACGAAAAAGTGTCCTCAGTGCTCTGAAAAATGCGGTTGTACCCACTGTCCACTTAACCACGGACATGTGGACAAGTGGTTCAGGACAAACTAAGGACTATATGACTGTGACAGCTCACTGGGTGGATGCATTGCCTTCCGCAGCAACAGCAGCAGTAGCATCAGTAGCAGCATCTCCAAAACGCCTGCTCGTTCCAAGGCAGGCAACGTTGTGTATCACCGGTTTTAATAAGAGGCACAACGCTGACAACCTCTTGGAGAAACTGAGAGAAATAATCTCGCAGTGGCTTACCCCACTTACACTCTCCTGGGGATTTGTGGTGTCGGACAACGCCAGTAACATTGTGCGGGCATTACATATGAGCAATTTCCAGCACGTGCCATGTTTTGCCCACACAATAAATTTGGTGGTGCAGCATTACCGGACAGGGGTGTGCAGGATATGCTTGCGGTGGCCCGCAAAATTGCTGGACACTTTCGGCATTCTGCCACTGCCTACTGCAGACTTGAGCAACATCAAAAAAGCCTGAACCTGCCCTGCCATCACCTCAAACAAGAGGTTGTGACGCGCTGGAACTCCACCCTCTATATGCTGCAGAGGATGGAGGAGCAGCAAAAGGCCATTCAAGCCTACACCGCCACCTACGACATAGGCAAAGGAGTGGGGATGCGCCTGAGTCATGCGCAGTGGAGTCTGATTTCCGTGTTGTGCAAGGTTCTCCAGCTGTTTGAACTTGCCACACAAGAAGTCAGTTCCGACACTGACAGCTTGAGTCAGGTGATTTCCCTGATCAGGCTGTTGCAGAAGCAGCTGGAGAAAGTGAGGGAAGAGCTGGTAAAGCATTACGATTCCGCAAAGCATGTAGCTCTTGTGGATGAAGCCCTTCGTATGCTTTGCCAGGATCCCAGGGTGGTCACTCTTTTAAAGTCAGAGCAATACATTCTGGCCACCGTCCTCAATCCTCGATGTTGTGTCTCTGTTTCCGGCGGACACAAGTCTACAGCGGTGCAAAGACCTGCTGGTCAGGAGATTGTCCTCTGAAGAGGACCGTGACATGCCAACAGCTCCTCCTTCATTTTCTTCCACACCTGTGGCTGCGAGGAAACAGCTGAGATTTCATAAACGACCCGCTGGCGGGGATGCTGAGAACATCTGGTCCGGACTGAAGGACCTGCCAACCATTGCAAACATGTCTACTGTACCTGCATTGGATGCTGTCACCATTGAAAAAATTTTGGAGGATTACTTTGCTGACACCATCCCAGTAGACATGTCAGACAGTCCTTATTTTTACTGGCAGGAAAAAAAGGCAGTTTGGAAGCCCCAGTACAAACTGGCTCTATTTTACCTGAGTTGTCCCCTCTCCAGTGTGTACTCTGAAAGAGTTTTTAGTGCAGCGGGGAACCTGGTAAGTGAACGGCGAAGGAGGTTGCTTCCGCAAAATGTTGAGAAGATGATGTTCATAAAAATGAATTATCAATTCTTTAATCAAGACCAGCACTGGTCTCCAGAGACTACAGAGGGACCTGTGATTGTGGAGTCCAGCGGGGACAAATTGATAATGTGTGAGGATGAGGAAGTACACACTGAAGGGGGCGAGGAATCAGAGGATGAGGATGAGGACGACATCTTGCCTCAGTAGAGCCAGTTCACTTTGTACAGGGAGAGATGAATTGCTTTTTTTGTGTGGGGGTCCAAACAAACCAATCATTTCAGCCACAGTAGTTTGGTAGGCCCTGTCGCTGAAATGATTGGTTTGTTAAAGTATGCATGTCCTATTTCAACAACATAAGGGTGGGTGGGAGGGCCCAAGGATAATTTCATCTTGCACCTCTTTTTTGTCTTTGCCAGCTCGTTTTGTGGCGGTCCAAACAAAGCAATCATTTCAGCCACAGTTTTGTAGGCCCTGTCGCTGAAATGATTGGTTTGTTAAAGTGCGCATGTCCTATTTCAACAACATCAGGGTGGGTGGGAG